>NC_050069.1:100582030-101260363 GCF_009764565.3 Dermochelys coriacea
TAATAATATAGTTCTTTGTACTTCTATAGCATTTATCCTCCAAATGGTCTCAGGGTGCACACAATTATTTAAACCATGCAGAAAACAGAATCCAGATCACCTGACTCTGAGCTCTCTGCTTTAACTATTACTATGCTTCATCTTATACTACACCATAGTCGCTTCCCCTACTATCCAACACAAAGACGTGATTGCAGCATATGCAGAGCTTTGTTCCAAACTCCTGTTTCACAGGCGTATCAAAATGTTTTGACTATTTGAATACACAGAACTACACAATGGAAGAGGAGCCTTAGCACTGGCACAGGACAGCAACTGGTTGCTGAAGATGTCCACATACCCTGCAGTGTATGGGAGGTACTGGAACACCATGCCTAACAGTAGCCAATGACGGTCAGTTGCCAGCCTGTCACCTGAAAACAGCTCCTCTTCTAAACAACAGCTACTCGCAAAGCAAATATCACCAAACATCTAATAGGTTCCTAACTTACTATTGAATGGCATCGGTGGTCAAATCCACAGATCCAGCTGCATGTGACTGTGGAGGCCACTAATCCTGTAATATAAGTAGTGGATGGGTGGATGTGGAGGGGAAGGCTGCCTCTTTCTCTGCCCTTGTCTCTGATTAGCCCTCATGAGACTAGAGGAGAAGGGTGAAGCGTGTAATTGCACCTTGCTACTTTCCTGACTAAAATAATTGTTTGCTTTTTATTTTTATTTGTAAAACCTTGCTAGTGCTGCAGGGCTGACATACATCTTGGGGATTGAGCTAGATTCTGTATCTGGCTCATATAAAATCAACAGAATTTTTAATTGTGTTCTGATTGCAAAGTCCTTATTCTTAGTGATGCAGGAGCCATAAAAACTCAGCTTGATTTCCACAACTCAAACTGAGTTTGCAAGCATTGGCAGTTAGAAAAGCCATCCTGTAACTTATAAATAGAGCAGATTTGAGCTGAAAATCATTGAGAAACAGTAAATATGGAACTCAAAGGCATTTTAGAGAGTCACTTTCCAGACCACACTTTAATGTCAGTCAAGTGCATTTTTATGTTGAAAAAGAACAGCTTAACATACCATCTGTTACTTTTAATAGCAAATGAGCAACATGAGTTGTAGTTAATACTGTTGATGTAAAAGTAAAAGAGGAAAGTTATAAAACTCCATATTGAGAGATATAAACACACTTCAAAATATGAATGAGCTCAGTTGACACAATATGCAACTTTTAACAGCCAGCTGTTCTTGAACGATAAGAGAACTGCAGAATTTTAACAAAACACGTGCCAGAGGAATGCAGGCTCACCCTCCTGACCCACACGTTGAGCTGCGACACATTTCCTACTTACAGTAAACAAACAGTGACACACCCATTTAATCCTTACCATAATATCTTACAGAGAAAATGATGGTGGCTTTTTTTTTGGTTGGTTGGGTTTTTTTGGTATTGAATTGCCACACATAGCACAATCTGACAATAGGGATGAAATTGTCATCACTGAAGTATATATCTATAGAAAAGATAACAATGCTGTTAAAATCTTTTCTTGATCACAAAGATGTTCTGGAAAAAAATATTTATTAAAGTTTCAGGCTTGTTCTGTTTTGAGACTATTCATAACTTAGGCACCTGTCCTGCAAACACTCATGCATATGCCTAACTTTACTCAAGCAACTAGTCCTATGAATTTCTGCCATGAACAGGAGTGCAAGCAGGGTGGTACCTTCTAGTATCTTGTACCTGAAAGATATTTCTAGCTGATATAGGGTACCAGAAAGACATGGGGCCAGCCTCCTCCATTCCCCCCCCCCCGCCCGCCAAAGCACATTTGTGTGTGGGGGATGGGGGGGTGGCACTGCGCTCTGCTCCTTAAAGGAGTAGAACATGGCTAGGGAGGTCATTCATTCATTCTTTATGGCATTAAAAGCACAATACAAGGCTTTCTTTAAGTTTGTTAGCATATGTATTGTGCTGTTTTACATTGGTCAGGAGTCCTCAAGAGGGGAGAGGATTTAAATTATTATAGGCCATAATCCTGCAGAGATTCATGCCTACATTTACATCCTATGATTAAATCAATGGGAGTACTCATAATATGCACATTTAAGCATGTTCATAAGTCTTTGCATGGTAAAGGCATAGTTTAGGGAGCTTGTTTTCATTGTTTTTTCTTCTTGAGAAATCTCTAGCAAGAGCCTATTATCATCTATAAAATGTCCTTGCTTATGAACAATATCATAAAGAGGGTTGGATGTTTTTATTAATTATTGTTATTAATGATATTTTGATCATGTAGGTGGGGAAAGGTAGCTGCATGTGTTTATTTGTATTATTTATTTTTAACATTTATCAAAATACCCATACTTTATTTTTGTATAATTTGAAATAATAAAGTATAGAAAGTTTATAGTCTGTTGTTTCACCCTGTGCAGATTTCAGTGGAAATGCACAAGGAATAAGCCAGAACAGGATTTTGCTCATTGTGCTATAGTATTCATCATTCATTACAGCCCTAATCAGAAGACAGATGGCTAAATGATTCCTTTGTAACCCCCCTGAAGCCAACCCAATAATATAGGTATAAATCAAAGGATCAGATCACTTAGAATCAAAATTGCTGCCAGAAACAAACTTTGAAGTTACTGAGATAGTGCATTCCAACTGAAACTGAAGATACTGGATGTAATTTAGAAGTGCTGTATAAGATGATGTATGTTAGATCCCTTATATTAGACCCCATCATGTCCAGCTACCCTTAGATTCTCTCTGTCAATGTGAGTGTAAATCATGCAAATGGTAGAAGATTTAAAGAGGAGTACTTTAAAGTGGGGGATTATGTTACACCCAGTTAACCTCTTTTATACCTCTGCAGAGTGGTCTAATTTATACCCTACTCCCCATTTTTCTCTTTGGCCCACTAACTAAATCTTAAACTACACAGAAATAGACCTAAGGCCCAAGACATATGTTTCTGAAATTTTGGTTACATTTATTTCCTGTAGTACGTCTTCAGGTTCCTTCACCCATTTCAATAACTGATAGCTATGAACTCCAAAATCTTGATCATTACTGGCCAACAGCTCAAATATTTTTATACACATGCATAGTTCCATTGACAATGGATTGAGATGAGCCTATAGATCCCTAAAAGAAACATAGGGACAAAAGGAGAAAATAAACCATAAAAGATTTTAGATAGTTCCTCCTTAGATTTATTTGTTCCTTTTATGATTATGAGAGGTAGCAAACACAATTCTTACAACAAAATAGACTTAAGGAGGCCAAAGAAAAAAGTGCTTTCAACATAGTGCAGTTGTTATGGTATATGTAATTCATGAATATACAGCATGCTTCCAAACACAGGACAACTCAGTGATGAAAATCCATGATGCAGCCAGTAAATTATATTTTGTATTCTACGGCCTCAAAACAAATCCTGCCATTCTACCTAGTTTGCCAATTACATTCCAGTAGGAACACTGACCAGCCACTACTTTTCCAGAATTTTCCATTGCCAGTTACTGAAATTAAATTACAGCCTTTAGCCATAGCCAAACAAAAACCACCACAACAAAAGGAAACCAGTCAGGGCAATGCTGTTATTTGTAGAGCTTTATGGAACTAAGCTAATCAGGCTAAGTTCAACAGTCACCCAGTCAACTGTGCCATGGCAACTGAACTGTTTTAGGCTGACAATTCTGCAAAAGAATCCATCTGTCTGGAGTTCCATTGAAGTCACTTGGACTCTATGCACGTGTAAGAGTCCATGCAGGTGCATCCCTTTGGAAGTCTAGTGCTTTAGCTGATAAGTATCATATTTTCTGTACACCAGTTAAAATTTAGATCTGGTAACATCCCTTTAACTGGTAGCACTTCTCTTTTTACATGATCATCTTAGATTGTGTTTCTTTGTACAGTTCCTGAGTTATCCAGAAAATTGTTCAGTATAACAAGAGCAGTGTTGTTCTTTTAATTGTTTATTAAAACTCTGCTTATTAAGTTTAAAAGCATACACCACAAAGTGAGTTTGATCTGTGTTTTTAGATTCATTGTTTAAAACCTAAGGGGAAACAAGGTATGGAATTAATGGATTTGGGGGAAAGATGACAAAAAAAGAAAGTATGGTCATATAAGGTAGAAAAGTTGTATGGAGCCCCGTACTAAAATTCTGGCGATACAGCACTATCCTTTTAGGAAGAGCATGAAAATGTCCAAGCATCACGATGTCTTTATGATCTTGTTTCCTTATAAGTACCAGCTTCTACTCAGGAGTATCCAAAAATGCCATGATCAATGCATCTCCTTTAAAAGAATTTGACTATATGCAAGGATGATTTTGTTGACTAACATTAAGCACCTCTTTGATCATTTTCTCTTGCCTTTGGACAATATGGCCAAATCAGAGCCATTCCCCAAATATATAAATATTATATATATTTGATATGCAACTTTTCTTGACCATTTTTCCAGAATTTACAGTTCTGGACTGAACTGTTAAGTTTTATGTTTGTTTCTCACTAAAGCAGTAAGTAACCATGACAAAAAACCCTAAATAATTAAAGTATTTTGTGCTATATCCACCACAAAAAAAAATGATTAACTTCTGCTGGGAGACATTTGACTATTTAAAGCAGCAGAAAACTTATTTCAACTTGGCTAGGAGCTGTAAAATTAGCAAACAATATTCCAAGATCAAAAGATGTATGCTTTTTAATTAAATAAAATGGTAATTGTTTTGGTGCAAAAAAAACCTCACAGAAGTAAATGGAGCTTGAATAGATTAATGAATTGCCTGTGGGCTCCTCTTTGGTTGATTTGCATACTATTCATACTCTGTGTGTGTCCCCCTCCATATCCTCAACATAAAACTATAATTCTTCCTTCATTAAGGGAAAGATGGTCGCTGTATTGTTCCATTAGTTAGATGAAATTGTGAAAAATTAGAAAGCACTAACTGATCCTTAGGTGTAGGTTCTAGCAGATTATCAATCAAATCAGATTTCAGCTTAAATAACATCCGTATTCCCATCTAGTGGATGTAAAAGCTTACATCCTTTAAATGAATAGGTACAACTGACAGCAGAAGTTTTTTCTTTACTGGTTTCACTTAGAATTAGCAAACTTTAAAATGCTTAGAACAGGTATATTCTTCTTTCTTCATACTGTATTGTGATCCTAAATGTCCATTTATGCCAACTGGAGAAGGGCACACTGTTGTTATGTAACAATACATGCCAGCAAGTCTGAAAAGCTCACTACGCCCAAGAAACTGCTGTCAGAATATTTAGCCAGACACTGTGTTGTAAGGTATCACGAGTTTAATGCTGGCACACTGGTCACAGATATCATTATGTGGTATATGTATGGGTTGTGTATAAAGAGTTATGTATGTGTGCTGGAAATATCTTCTTAAAATGTTCTGGAGACAGTTGATTAAAAAAAAGTCTGCAATAGACAAAGGAATATGAATTTACCTAGTCTCGGGTGATCAAGCTAAAAAGGAAGGAGAGGAGAAAACAGCATGGCTTGATTACAAGCATGGGACCTTGTTTGCATCTAAGATAAACAAAGTGATCAAGCCAATCAAGAAAGCAAATTTACCAGAGGGTGAATAAGGGGCTCGGTGCCTGCACACTGAAGAACAAGCAGCAGGATAGAGGTCTTGAGGAGTTTGCTGGTCAGAGGCAGACAGACTGGCATGACAGGGAGCTAAGACATTGTTGAAGCTCTAGAATAGCTCTCTCTTGCTGAAACAGAAGGGTAACACAGTGACTTAATGTTGCAGGATCCCCTGAGAGAGCATCACATGTACTAAAAAAGACTTATAACAAATAATTATTTAAAATAATTTTTCGGTTCACAGAGAAGTGAAATTCCATATCAGACAAGTTTATCATCACATTTCATTTTCACGTATAATTTCCTAACGTGCTAAAGATGATGGTTCATTGGAAATAAAACAAAAATTAAAAAAAAATAATGGCATGTTATTATGTATCATCGCAGCCCCTAGGACCACAGTCCTGGTACAGGATGCAGTTGTGCTAGGTGCTGCACAATCACAGAACAAAGAGAGAGTCCCTGGTCCAAAGAGCTTAAAACGAAGTATAAGACAAAAGACAACAAATGGATTCAAAGAGACCCACAGGGAAACAAAGAGACAGTATTGGTCAGCATGAGAGGCAGTAGTCTCAGCCCACCAGCTACCTAACCATTATTAAGTTTGTATATGTGTCTTGGCAAAGGAGAGTTTTCAAGAGGGATTTGAAGGAAAACAATTAAGTGGTTTTGAAAATATATAAGGGTGTACCTCCAAAAGAGAGGATCAGCATGGGAAAAAATGTGCAAAGGTGCTTGTTTGAAAGTTTAACAAGTGACATTACGGGCAGATGGAAGGTGGAAGTCACCCTTTCAGTACTGAATGAGAGATGATAGATAGGGAGGGACAGGCTGTGAAGGGCCTTCAAAGTGATGACAAGTAACTTACGTTTGCTATGACGGAGAAGAGGAAGTGAGTGCAGGGAGGCAAAGAGGGTCAAAAGCAATGGGAAGTGTACACTATATTTAGAGATGATATCACAGCAAAGGGCAATAATGACTGGCCCATAAAACCTAATTCCTAAAGTGCCTTCTGCAAATGATATTTCTAAGCTTAGTGCAAAAACATTGGCGTGTCCTACAAAATTGCATTCATGCTGATAATAAGGATATGTTTGACTGCAAAGGAATGGCCAGAAGGCAGGAAGGAAAAAAACCCAGACAAATAATGCTAATATAGAAAGATTTTCTCAGAAATCAATCATTTGGATTATATTTATTGGAAGTGCTTTTAAAAATTGCAGTCAACCATTTTTTATTTGCTTATCTTTTTAATAGTAGCAAAACCCACCTAAAAGAATTTGCCTCCTTTAATCACATCTCAATGGTTCCAATCACCATCACTTTATAAATATTATTTCTATAGCAATTTAGACAGTACCCAAATACAAGCTAGTTCCTTTATAGAGCAAATAGGACATGACACAGACCTAGCCCAAATGCTGACCTAGGTAATTAGCTCCACCATAGAAGGCAATCATCATGCTATTATTTTTGTAATAATTTTTCTGTGGAACTAAACCAATCTTATTAACCTATTCAATAAGTAAACTTCCATGTTCAGTCAACATGCTCTCAGCTCAAGGAGTTCTTGGCATCCCTCCAGCCAGCTCAGCATACTTCTCCCTATGTGCCTGGCCAGCTTAGCTAACTGATGCTGAGCTGAGTGGATCTATGGCCCTGTCTACACACAGTTCTCTTTAAGACGGCTGGCTCTCAAAGTGTTACAAGAATGGAACAAGTCCTGCATTCCGGGGAGCACTAGAAATATATTGTGCCCAATGGCTGCAAGTTTGAAGGAAAAATCCTTGTGCACCCTACTCCCCCATGCTCTCTGTCTGAGCAGATGGGCACAATTTAGCCATATATTTAAAAGTTTATTTTGGATCTATTATTCTCAGAATGAGGAGCAGAACTTTAACCTCCCCCCAAACCAAGACTCAGTATTGTGTAAGTTGCAAATATAAATTGATATACTGCTGCCTGCAACTGGTTAAAACACCAGATGTGAAATCTGGGCCCTACTGAAATTAATGGCAAAACTCTCACTGACTTCATTAAAGCCAGAATTCCTGTTGTGTATAGGAGATTTGAAGATAAATTGTACAATTTACAATTCATATGACATTCAGTATAAGGTATATATCACAATATAGGCAACAATTGATTAAAATGTAAGCAGCTATGGTACTATACAAAGACAATCTCAGTTTACTAGTGATTGCAAATTACATTGGGCCAGCAATGGAGTTGACACATAAATGAATGGTCTGACATGATTAACAAAGATTATCAGAGGACCATCAATTAAGTGTTGCAGTTCTACTAATCCTTTGCGTTTCACTGATTAACTAAAATAAAAACTGTCATAATAGAGCAATGTTAAATTTAGACTGAATGAATCTACAATATTTGTAATGAGTATGAGGGTTCTGTCTGAACATGTATTATAGATCTATGGCCCAATTTTCATGTATGTTTGATGCACAATTATCTTTATTACATAAACAAGCCAGATACCAAATGCACCTAATTAGCCATTTATACTTGCAGTTACCAGATTTGGAAACAGAAGCTTTGAGACAACCTTATCCATACTAAATACAAAACTTCAGCTTACCAGTCATCACCAGTATAAAATATCCCAATCATACATTTGTAGCTCACATTCCAGACTTCTGGGTCACTGGTCGTGCCTCAGAAATATCATTTGCCAATCTTGGATTTTAGGTAGCATAACATACTAAACTTCCTGCCTTTGAGCCCAAATTCACTTGAGATGCTATTCATTGGAGGTACCCTGAACAATAAAGGGATCACTTCAAATTCAGTCAACTTTTAGGTGAAATATAGTGATATTCTGCAATATTATACCCATGGTTTTACAAAACAAAGTGAAGAATAATTTCTCCTGTTGAAACTATAAAGGAGACTTTTAGATACAGTACAATAGATTTAATACTTGGAAGTTATTCAGGATATCACAGTAAAAAAACCTCTTAGTCTTGGGAAAAGCATAACGTAAGATATAATTATCACAAGTTCTCAGGTGTCCAGATTAAGGGCTTATTTGAAAGATCTGAAAAATTTGAAAGAGGAAAATCAAAATACATGGTAGTGGTGACCAAATAATAAAAAGATTAGAGTATTAAATAACTAATGTGTATAGTATAAAGCCATATATAGATGTGAATCAGGATAAATGTTTGTTCATTTTCTAAATGAGAGACAAATTGGTAACTATTTTATTATTTCTTTTTGTTGTGTAGAATAAAGATAGAGAATTTTATCTCTGTTATAACAGTGTTAGGTACATCTGAGAGCCATGAAAGTGCAAATAGGACTTGAGTAGTTTGTCAGAGACGAAAAATGTTCTCGCAAGCAACTACAATTCTAATTAGAAGCCACCTGGGTTCATGAAATAATATAATACTTCCAAGACCAAGAGGATGCATTTTTCAGTTACAACAATAGAAACACCTATGCCTATATATTAAGGCTCTGACAATTAATATACAAAATTAACTGCATCCTGCTGCACGTTCACTGGGCCTCTCAAGGAAAAGAAACAAATGAAAAGTATTGACATGCTAGCATCAAACTATAAAAGATTGTTCAACATGAACAGCTACTCAATAAACACATATTTGCCTGGCAAAATCAGGTTGGACCGTTTCATCTTTCATCTTCCAGGCATCTCTCTCTCATATACACACAGTAGGGCTTCTGGAATGTAAATGCATTATATTAAAGCTCATACTTTTATAACACACACTTGCTAGTGGGTAAAGTCCCCTCTGTGCCCAGTGTACAAAGGATATGCATTTATTATACCCCTGTGACTCTCTGAACCCCATACTCACCATAGGGGTATGATTTTTATATGCTTATGACATAATTATGATGCACATTGTACAAAATGTGTCATGTAAGTTGTAAATGGAAAAGGTATGATTTGCTGAATATGATTATCCTATTTGTATGCATGTTCCATTTTGGTATCTGGATATTTGGTATATGAATATTGACTATGCATCTGTATTTCAAATGTGCTTTGAAACCCACACAGCTTTACTTCTAATCTGGCCAGCACATTGTGAAGGAACTATTCAAGTTGAATGGCCCATCAAAGAACACTTACCTCCCAACGGATCATGGAAGAAGCCTATCCACACCTGATGACCTTCCTGAGGCTGTTCTAGCTAGAATATGGGTATTGGCCCCTGCTAGAAATCAGCAGAGGGTGCAAGGGCATGTGACTAGATCACATGATACTGAACTTCATTTTGGTAACTGTATTTTTCCACAAACTAGGCTGGAAACTTGGCTTGGAACAAAGGGGTTCCCACTCTATGAAGGAAACTATTAAAGGGGGAAGTGACATCACCAAGGGGCCTCACTCCCTCTACAACTCAACACCTGGAAACACCTTAGGAATAAAGACTGAACGGGGGGAAGGTGCTGGTCCCAGGAAGGAAAGAAGAATGTCCTGCCTGTGTATGAAACATCAGCAAGCTACTTGTACTATCTAACAGGGTGAGACACAGCTTGATTCAAATCCGGTCTAGTGTATGAGATGTAAATTGCGATTTTGCTTAATTCTTAGGTAATCTTCTTTGGTCTGTACGCTATTACTTATAATCACCTAAAATCCATCTTTCTATAGTTAATAAATCTATTTATATTTTTTACCTAAAACAGTGTGGACCATCTCATCCAAGACTGAACAGCACTCTAACTGCAGCTATGATCCTTTAGTTAGGCAAATTTTAGTTAGGCAGCATGGAGGCACCGTGGTGGAAAAGACTGCTTTACTGCTGTTCATGCTTTACCTGTACCTTTCAAGAATAAAAGAAAGAGAAGACAAGAAATGTAGTCTCCTTCAGAGAGTGAGCGCTAGGAATCACTTTGCAATTAAGATTTTAATCACCACGACATACCACGTTTTGCTTTTTTTAAGTGGAAGTGCTATAGGCTGCCGGCCTTTCGCCCCAGCCAGGAAGGATTGACATGGCAAAGTCTGGTGAGGCCCTTTTTCTCAGGAATTCAGTTGTATGTCTGCAACATAAAAATGGTAAGAAATGCCACCTTGTACCGTGTTTCTTCCGCTGGCTTCCTGCCAAACCTCTTTGCTTCTAACAGCTCTTCACCATTCCTCCTATAGGCCATTTCCCTGAAAGTCACTCAGCTCTAGGGCCAGACATAAGAGCCAGCCTCCTTCCTGCAGCGCTCCACTTCAACTGAGCCACTTCCAAGCTTTTATAATCACCTGATCTCTAGCTAATCCGTGTCAGCTGGGCAGGAGCTGATCTGTCACTGGTGAGGAAAGGCTCAACTCCCCTTAAAGCTTAAAGGGTCAGCCACCCTGTGACAAGCTCATATGCAATCAATGAGACATTCTGTTTAAAAAAGAAAATGACTATTTTTAATGTAAAAACCCAACGTTGTTTTAAGAACTTCCAAAAAGGAATTAAAATGGACAAGCTATAATTGTGTCTGGTTGTACACACGCAAACACAGACCTCATTTCATAGCAAGATTTCATTTTAATATATTACTTTTACATATATATTATGTTATTACTCACAATAAAAAAAAGTGTGTGGCATTGTAAAGTTTGCATCTGTTGTCATTTGGGATTATCTTGGGATAAATCAGGAGTGGTTTTGGATCAAGATACCTTTCTTACATTTTTCTTTCACATAGATTTTGTGAGTGTGTGAAAGAGAGAGAGAGAATATGAAGGCTACACAGTTATCTTGCTCCCAGAAGCAAAATACCCGCCCTCCCACATACACACACGCTAGTGCAGATGGTGACAAATTGTTGTAATGTGCTCGGTGAGGCTAATTCGATCAAGCAGGCCAACAGATGTATGCTGCACCAGCTGAAACCCAGCTTCACAGAGAATACCACATAATCCAATCCACAGGCCACATAGGCATGGATAACTGTTTTAAGGCCCAGATCAGAGACACATGGCCTCATGTCTTACCAAATGCAAATGAAAAAAGGCATTCTTGGTCACTAATGCCATTTTAGCTTCCTGTAGTATATGGGAATACCACAGCCATCCCAAACTGCAAACCTGCTGCACAAAAGAAGGGTGTGAAAAAAATGTAAGACCCTTCCCTTAACATGCCAGCATCACCTCATTTTTGTCTAGATTAAGATCTCGCCACCTCTGTCTCATCCAAGTTCAAGTCCTTGCAAAGCAGCGGGAAAACAAAAAAAACTCACACAATCTGGATCTGATGAAAACAAGACTGATCTGCATTTAGTTTGCATACTGATCACTGGAATAGATACAGGGTTCACATATATTTGCTAGAATAAAAGTCATTAATTTGCTTTGCTGTTGCTTACAGATTTTTTCAATTTACAGATTAAGGACATAGCAATGATTGGTGAGATCACTAGATTCAAGAAACTGCTCACTGAGCAAAGATTTAACAACTGCTTGCTTGAAGACTATCTAGCTCAGGGCAGGCAATTTTTTTGGCCTTTGGGTCACATCCAATTTCGAAAATTGTATGGAGGGCCGGTTAGAGGAGAGGGGCATGGCTTGGCCCCCACTCCTATCTGCCCCCCCCGCTTCTCGCCCCCTGAAAGCCCCCTCCAGGACTCCTGCCCCATCCAACCCATCCAACCTGGAACCCCTGAAGGTTTTTCTGTCATTACAGTCCCCATCAACCACCCCTTTTCTTCCTTACTGCCCCCTGGGACTCCTGCACCCATTCAATCCCCCCTTCTCCCAGTCCGTGACTGCCCCCAGAACCTTGGCTTCCCCCCACCACCCCATCCAACCCCCCCTCCTTCCTGACTGCCCCCACAGAACCCCTGCCCCCATTCAACTCCCCTTTTCCCCACCCTCTGACCCCCCCAACCCCATCCACCCCCTGACCACCCCCCCTGAACTCCCCTGCCCTCTATCCAACCCTCCCTGCCCCCTTATCACGCGGCACAGAGCACTGGGTCAGGCCAGGCTCTGCAGCTGCGCTGCCCCAGGAGCTCGCAGCCCCGCTGCCCAGATCATTGAGCATGGTGCAGTGAACTGAGGCTGGGTGGGAGGGGGAACAGCAGGGGAGAAGCCAGTGGCTCAGAAGCTGAGCAGGAGGGTCCCGCGGGCTGGATATGGCCCATGGGCTGTAGTTTGCCCACCTCTGATCTAGCTTAACTAGTAAAATAATGTAGAGTTATTGGGAGACCTTCATCTACCAACCCCACTTCTTTCTACTAGCCAAGTATTGTAAGATTCCAGTTCCCATGTCAGAAGGTTGCCCAGAAATCTAGAACCTCAATGAGTGACACTGCTTTAAATTCAGCCAGTCCAGACCTAATCCAGTCAGGTTTGTCCATGTAGAACAATAAATAGAAAACTTCTCCCAATCAGAATAGTCCAATATTTTTTACAAGTGGAAACAGTAAAAATTTACCAAGTTGTCAGCCACCTGGAACAGTTCTGCTGGCAGGACTTCACAGACACATTGTTGTGCTTGAGAACTAGATGGTGTGGCAGAGGTTAAGAAAACTAACAGCATAGGATTTTAAACCCTTGTCATGCCATAATTAATTTTAATTACTGCATTATCCCTGAAGGATCATACTGAAGGACCAATGCCTCCACGAACTGCGAAGTATAGATGATATGTTTCAATCTTATTTTAGGCTAATTTCAAAATTCGTAACACTTAAACCAAGGTATCAGCTGCAGCAGTTCTAAAACATTCAATGTTAATAAGAAACTTGACACTTTCAGAGCAACAATTAGTGTCTCCCAAGGACCTAGAGAGCTCAATGAACAAGGCCACAACAGATTCAAATACAGCAATATAATTAGGCACTTTGAAAGCATTCAGTAATTACATTCTTATAAAGAACTGGTGTTGCTATCATGTACATAACATAGGTAATATTCACTCTTGGTATGAAAATATATCATACTACAGCCTGGAGTTGAAGATGGATGAAATGATGCAATGTTGTTACAGTTAATACCACTAAGGGAGCATAACATTTTGTTTGTTTTTTTCCTTCCCATACCAGAGCAAGACAAATTCATTTAACATGGCTAGATGTACAGCAGATTTGTGGGTCACATTTTATCAGGTTTCAAAACCATTTCTGGGATCAGTACATGAGAGGAGAAATTCTTCATCAATATCCTCAAACATTTATTACAGAAAATGGGTAGATTTGAATTGAATGCTTACATTTTCTGAGGTTCTTTGAGTTAAAATTGCAGTGGTCTGTATGCGCAAAAGGTGAATAGACAATAACCACTTCACCACTTATTTGCAAGAAAAGAGTTAAACTAACAAACAAATCACACTACGTAATTTAATATAAAAAATTATTCTGGTGACATTGATGTTCCAATACCATTAACCTGGATTTTCCGTGTGACAGACATTTCACATAAGATAAAAAGCAGTAGAACTGTGCTTCACCAGTAGATGATTAAGAACTGCTTACAAAACAAACTTCAAATGAGGGAATGTCCAGAATAAATATCATGGGGGGTAACAAATGAAACTGTGCAGAATCAGTACCCGGGCTGTGTCCTGGTGCAGAGACCATTGACTATCCATTCTGTTCTATATAGCTTTTAATATACCATGCTTCTCACAGTAGTATCCATGCACCATCCAGTAATGCATTAAGCAATGTGACTGCATATCTGTCAGATGTTATTTTTTCTCTCATCCTCTCCCCAGAAGTAGCTGCATGTGCAGTGCAGTAGAGTGGAGTGTCTTGTTTTGGTGTACATATATATATATATATATATATATATATACACACACACACACATCTGTTGCTATATATTTATGATAGAAAAGGCAAGGTAGAAGAAATGTACCTGCAATTAGAGCAGAAAATAGTAAGATTTCTGATGGTCCTTAGTGCTGGTCCTTACTTACACTAATAATACAACTGGCTGCACAAGAAAGAAGGAGTTCCTAGATTTCAGTCATGGTCACCCAGCACCAGTGTAGTCAGACAAAGTCATGATTTGCATAAGTGTAGCTCACCCCTGCTTGAAATGGGGTAAGATGCACAAGTAGAGCTGGTTGAATTTTTTCACTCAAATATTTTATCTGAAAAATAAAGTTTTGACATATTTATGAATCTAACCCAATTAATTTTGGATGGGAAAAAGTTTTTCAGGGCCAGCTTCAGAAGGGTGTGTGTCTCTGTATGCATGCGCACGTGCACGCGCGCGCACACACACACACACACACACACACACACAGACAGTCCTTGTAACCTTTAGCCCAGTGGTTAAGTGAGAGAGCCACATGGTTGAATCTCCACCCCAGTGCAGGAACTTGACCTCAGCTCCCCACCCCGGTGAACATTCTACTCTCAATCTCTCCTGTTGAAGCTGTTCTGCTTCCCATAAGTACAGTAATATTAATTAGGCCAAAGAGAGAGAATGAGAGTGATTTATAGCCTGGTGATTAAGGCACTCACCTGGGAGGTAGGGTTCAAATTCAAATTCCAATTTTCAGATGAGTGCCTTAATCAAAGTCCATACAGATGCTCTCACTCTCTTTCACATTGTATAAATACTTAAATATTCTTTGGCTTCAACAGAAGTGACTGAGAGTAACTGAACCTACAACAGCTGGTAGACTGGGGTTTAGGATATGCACCTAAGAGGGGAGAGAGCTGAGTTCAAGTCCCTGGATCTTCCACATACTAGGTAAATATCCTGTCATCTAGGCAAAAGGTTACACGGGAATACACACTTCTCCAAATCTAACCACACTTTTCCAATTTGCCAAAAAATTCAAAACTTTTTCTGAACTGAACTGAATATTTTTTTCTGATGGGGTGGCAGGCAGGGGTTTGCTGGTCAATCAAATTAAAAAAAAAATCAACAATTCACCCAGCTCTATGCAGAAGTGTATATCTCAGTTTACAGTGGTATTGCCTATCTCAAGTTTGCACCAATGCAGCTGTACCTGTGTTTTGTCATCAATGCCTGTAACCAGAGCAAATCTCTAGAGTTAATAAGGACTAAGTGAAACTCAAAAGAATTCATACTTGTTCTACAAGGGAGTTATCCCACACCCCATACTGACACACCCATCAAGGGGCAACCAGAATCCCAGCATCTCTGGGGCTAGGGTATCAAGAGCTAGTGCTTAGGCAGCATAAGAGTTCCAGGATGTAGTAGTTGATGCTCTTATATTTGCTTCCCAATAGGTCACAGCAACATTCTTCCTGCATCTCTCCCTCTGTAGTTTCATCTGCAGCCATTGCCCCCAATGCAATGCCGTCTCCCACAGCAGTTGTTACTAGCACCACAATCTGGCCCAAAATGCATTTATCTTGGCTGGCACCAATTTGAAGTAATAATCTCTGGTCTGAAGGGTTTTCAGAAACAAATGATTGAGTTTAATTAAATAACATTATGAAAACATTTTTTTAAAAGAAATTCAAGGTTGACAAAAATGTAATCCTATCATTTGCAAGATAAAAGTTTTGTCTGAAAGGTAATGAATTACTGTCTGGGGGGAAAAACAGACAGCATTCATTTACACTCTATAATTTCATAGAATCATAGACTTTAAGGTCAGAAGGGACCATTATGATAGTCTAATCTGACCTCCTGCACAACGCAGGCCATAGAATCTCACCCACCTGCTCCTGTAACAAACCTCTAACCTATGTCTGAGCTACTGAAGTCCTCAAATCATGGTTTAAAGACTTTGAGGTGCAGAGAATTCTCCAGCAAGTGACCCATGCCCCACGCTGCAGAGGAAGGTGAAAACCCCCCAGGGCCTCTGCCAATCTGCCCTGGAGGAAAATTCCTTTCCGACCCCAAATGTGGTGATCAGCTAAACCGTGAGCATGTGGACAAGACTCACCAGCCAGATATCCAGGAAAAAATTCTCTGTAGTAACTCAGATCCCACCCCATCTAACATCCCATCACAGGCCATTGGGCATATCTACCGCTAATAGTTGAAGATCAATTAATTGACAAAATTAGGCTATCATCCCTTACATAAATTTAGCAAGGTTAGTCTTGAAACCAGATATGCTTTTTGCTCCCACTGCTTCCCTTTGAAGGGTGTTCCAGAACTTCACTCCTCTGATGGTTAGAAACCTTTGTCTAATTTCAAATCTAAACTTCTTGATGGCCAGTTTATATCCATTTGTTCTTGTGTCCACATTGGTACTGAGCTTAAATAATTCTTCTCCCTCTGTGGTATTTATCCCTCTGATATATTTATAGAGAGCAATCGTATCTCTCCTCAGCCTTCTTTTAGTTAGGTTAAACAAGCCTAAATTGAGTCTCCTTTCATAAGACAGGTTTTCCATTCCTCAGATCATCCTAGTAGCCCTTTTCTGTACCTGTTCCAGTTTGAATTCATCTTTCTTAAACATGGGAGATCAGAACTTCACACAATATTACAGATGAGGTCTCACCAGTGCCTTGTATAACGGTACTAATACCTCCTTATCTCTACTGGAAATCTCTCGCCTGATGCATCCCAAGTCCGCATTACCTTTTTTCACGGCCATATCACATTGGCGGCTCATAGTTATCCTGTGATCAACCAATACTCCGAGGTCCTTCTCTTCCTCTGTTACTTCCAAGTGATGCATCCCCAGCTTATAACAAAAATTCTTGTTATTAATCCCTAAATGCATGACCTTGTACTTTTCACTATTAAATTTCATCCTATTACTATTACTCCAGTTTACAAGGTCATCCAGATCTTCCAGTATGATATCCCAGTCCTCCTCTGTATTGGCAATACCTTGCAGCTTTGTGTCATTCGGAAACTTTATTAGCACATTCCCCCTTTTTGTACCAAGGTCAATAATAAAAAGATTGAATAAGATTGGTCCCCAAACCGATCCCTGAAGAACTCCACTGGTAACCTCCTTCCAGCTTGACAGTTCACCTTTCAGCATGACCCACTGTAGTCTCCCTTTTAACCAGTTCCTTATCCACCCTTCAATTTTCATATTGACCCCCATCTTTTCCAATTTAGCTAATAATTCCCCATGTGGAACCATATCAAATGCCTTACTGAAATCAAGGTAAATTAGATCCACTGTGTTCCCTTTGTCTAAAAAAATCTGTTACCTTCTCAAAGAAGGAGATCAGGTTGGTCTGACACAATCTACCTTTTGTAAAACCATATTGTATTTTGTCCCAATTACCATTGACCTCAATGTCCTTAACTCCTTTCTCCTTCAAAATTTTTTCCAAGATCTTGCATATTACAGATGTCAAACTAACATATTAAATAATATGGCACAGGAGGCTGGACTAGATCAAGGGTTCTTTTTCTTTCTGAGCTCCCCCACCCCCATGCTATAAAAATTCCACAGCCCACCTGTGCCACACTAACTGTTTTTCTGCATATCCAGTACATTAAAAACCAGGGTCAATATTAGGGGGTAGCAAACAGGGCACTTGCCTAGGGACACATGACACATGAGGTCCCGCAACGCTAAGTTGCTCAGGCTTTGGCTTCATCCCTGGGCAGCGGGGCTCGGGCTTCGGCTTTCTGCCTTACTTACTGGGTCCCAGTAAGTCTAACACCCATCCTGCTCTCTGGTTTATTTTGGAAGACCCCTGAAATCTGCTTGTGCCCCACCCCAGGGGACCCCAGACTCCTAGTGGAGAACCACTGGACTAGATGACCACTTTGAGGTCCCTTCCAGCCCTACATTTCTGTGATTCAATTAGAACCCAAGTTGTCTTACAAATCAACAGCACTGCTCGGGTGTATATGGCTTCAGGATTCAGGCCCTTATTGGACAAAATGAATGCTGAGAATTCCTAATATATCTGTACTATAGTAAAAATATTGAAACCATATTCAGCAAGAATTTACTTAAAATGAATTAATTCATTGGTCTGGGTGCAATCACTGTCACTGGGACTGAAAGCTGGATGAAGGGTAGAAGGAAAGGCAATGATGGAAGGATGGCAACCATACAAATGTTGGGGGTGTAGCAATCATTCTGGTTTTATTTAATATGTTAATCAGTTATCTGAAAGAAAGATGAAATTACACATTAAGGGTCTGGTCCTACTGCCATTAAAATTAATGGCAAATTCCCCACTGATTTCAATGGGTAGGATCAAGATCTAACTAAACAAAGAGACCTCTTTAGAGGGAATAATTCCCTTTTCACGGTCTTCCATGCCAGTAGAAAAAGTAATATAAAGAATTACAGATGTTAATAATAAAGACAGGAAATAAAATGGGGCTCAACCTGGAGCAAAGCAAGCAAATATATCTGGGGAGAAATAATTTTATGCGGCTTTCCTTAATTAACACTGCTGGACACTACAAAGCAGTTACAGGATATGCAGTAGCAGTTCTAATTAGAGTTGGTCGGATTTTTTTTCTCAAAACACTTTTTTTGATGACAGCTATCAGGTTAGTTGAAATAAAAAAATGTCAATTTTGATGACCATTCCAGCAGACAAATTCCAACCAAATCAAAAATTCTTTTCAGAAAATTTTTATTGTATGGAATTCTACATTTTCATTTTGACTATTACTGACATGTTATAACATGACATAATGTAGTGGAAAATCTAATTTTTATTTTATGTGTAAAATAACTAAGGTCAGCTCAGGGGTGAAAGTAAGTTAGAGGACTTACCAGTACCCCAGAGTCCTGAGCAGGGGGCATGGCCTCAACCAGAAGAGGCGTGGCCTTAAATCCCCAGGCCCTTTAAATCTTGATTTAAAGGGCCAGGGCTCCAGCTGCGGTAATGGCGGCTGGGAGCCCGGGGCCCTTTAAATCACCCCTGAGCTACCAGCTGCAGAGGTGGCTGGGAGCCCCGGGGTTCGGGCATGATTTAAAGGTGCCAGGGCTCCAGCTGCCACTACCACAGCGGAGCCCCAGGCCCTTTAAATCACTGAGGAGCCTTGGGGGCTCCTGGCTGCCACCGCTACCCAGGGCTCTGGGCTCTGGCAGAGCTTTAAAGGGCCTGGGGCTCCGCTGCAGTAGCAGCTGCGGGGAGCCCCGAGCCCTTTAAATCCCCATCCGAGCCCTGCTGCCCGAGCCTGGGGTAGTGGTGGCCGGGATCCATTGGGGATTTAAAGGGCCCTGGGGCTCCAGCCGCTGCTGCTGCCCTGGCCCTTTAAATGCCCACCGGAGCCCCACCACTGCTACCCCAGGGCTTCAGCAGCAGGGCTCTGGCGGGGATTTAAAGGGCTGGGGCAGTAGCGGTGGCTGGAGCTCTGGGGCTCTTTAAATCCCTGCCAGAGCCTCCCCACCCCTACCCCAGGGCTCGGGCAGCAGGGCTCAGGCGGAGATTTAAAGGGCTTGGGGCTCCAGCCGCCGCTACCACCCCGGCCCTTTAAAACCCCTCTGGAGCACTGCCGCCGCTACCCCAGGGCTCGGGCAGCAGGACTCAGGCGGGGATTTAAAGGGCCTTGGGAGGGTAATGGGGGCTGGAGCTCCAGGGCCCTTTAAATCCCTGCCAGATCCCCGCCTCTGCTATGCCATGGCTCGGGCAGCAGGGCTTAGACCAGGATTTAAAGGGCCCCGGGGGCGGGGGGCTGGTAGCAACGGCTGGAGCTCCAGGCCCTTTAAATCCCCGTCGCAGCCCCGCCGCTGCTACCCCAGGGCTTTAAATTGCCCTCTCGGAAAGCCGGTCCTGGTATAGCGCACCGGCTCTTACCGGTACGCCGTACCGGGGCGTACTGGTTTACTTTCACCTCTAGTTAGATGCTATTTAGAACTGATAAACATTTTTGTCTTTTTTTTTCCAGCTTAAGTATCCCCGTTTGTGTTGTAATAAAACAGTTTGACACATTCAGGAGACACTGTGGTCTAGAAAAGACAATACAAATGTTTCAGTCAGTATTAAGAAGCTGCTGACCTTTATAATTTATAGTTTATTTTATGTTTAAAATCAATGACTATTTAAATTATTATACTCGGTCATATTATGACATGTCAGTCGTAATCATGGATCTGACTCAATTACTGGCATCTTATGAAATAATGCAACAATAATATAAAATGTGAGGGGAGGACAAAATGAATGTTGAAACAAGAATTTAGAATCTCAAAATGATTTTTTAATCAAAATCAATTTTTTTTCAGAATTTTTTTTCAGATTAGAGGAAAATTGGGAAATCTCTTTTCATTCCACTTTAACCTAATTTTCATTTTCAAAATGTCTGTTTCCTGTGAGTGAGAACTTCTGAGGTTTGATCAGTTCCTGCCCCATTCAAGTGTCTTACCCAGACATGTATGAATTCCCTTTGGCAAGAGGTAAGCTCAAACTCAATGGCTCCGAGCCTCAAAGTGATTAGCACCTTGCTTTGATGCCCTGGGCTAAGTCAATGACACTTTTGAAACACATGCAGAATTGTGTGAGAGAGGGGAGACCATTCCATTGTGCTTGCAATCCCCACTGCAGATCGACCACCCACCCTTCACATGCCACAGATCCCACTCATTCCTGGCCCTCCAGTCACAAAGGGTATGTCTACACAGCAGAGAAAAACCCACAACTGTCTCATGCCCGCCGACAAGGTCTCATGGGGCTCAGGCTGTGAGGCTGTTGCATTCCTGTGTAAATGTCTGGGCTCAGGCTGGAGCCAGAGCTGTGGAGCCCTCCCACCCCACAGGGTCCTATAGACTGGTCCAAAGACTGACTGCCAGCATCTATTCTTTACTCCTTCTCTCCAAGCAGGAGGAGTCACCTCTATTATACCTTCATTTTCTCTTCCCCAACAGAACTGTAGCATTCCCTAGTCCCTCTCCAACTGCTTCTTGTCATTTCTGAAGTGATAAGTCTCATGACCCAGTGATTTAGATTTAAAGTAGATGTGCTGCCTACACCTACTGTTACAGATCAGTGCTATGTTACCACCCCACTATCAGCCTTCCAAGCTAAGGGGCTCTTCTCTTATATCTGGATCTGTAGTTCTTAGGAATGGCATAGCTGACACAACTGATGCAGTGTTTGGAGCTACTTTAAATGGGGGACATGGCTTTACAGGAGCAGTGAGGTTTTGGAAATATTGCCACCTGAGCACTCATTTTTGTCCCGTATTGCTTTGGGCATCCAGCACTTGGAGTAAATTTTCAGAGCTAAGCATTATCCATATTTGGCTTTGAAAATTACCTTTTGAATTTGAGCACCCAATACGTATGATGCCTCTGATTTTCAAAAATACTGAACACCCATACAGCCTATGAATTTCAACTGGTGCTCACTGTCTTTAATATCAAGTTCACTCCATACACCCAAACAAGAAAATCCACCTCCACTTATATGCTTCTTGAAGCCATTCTCAATTGGCTTCTGCTAGGTAGCTTTGCTTGACAGCTTTTATAATTAAGTGGGACTGGGTTAGAAAAATCAAACCCAATGACAAAGGAAAATCAATGCTGATTGTATTTAATCTCAGTTTTGTATAACAGATGTTTTCTGAATATTATTGCATTGTAATTGGATAAGTTTTTGTTTGAATAGAATGTGAACAATCTCCGCATCAAATGGACTGGTAAATCCTTTTAAGTTATGTTCTTTATCCCAGCAGATGAAATACATTTTGTAATGCCTAGTGTGAAATACCTGAAAATGGATTAAAGCTTTCTTTTGCATCTCTCTGTTCCAACTTCTGCTGGTAGTACCCATCCAATCACTTGTAGCACTGGCTTGGGAACACTTGAGGTTTTCAGTGAGCAGATGACAGTTTATTGCTTTCTGGCAGGTGCAAATTCATATGTTCATATTAAGGAACCCATGTGTCCTGGAGGCATGCATAGTGAGTGACAGAATATCAGACGCCAATACGGGTGTCTCTCTGTGGTCTAGCAGTAAAATCCCACTCGATAATACTTTCACTGATTGTAAACAGTATGTAACAGAATGTGTGCCATGATAGAAAGCTGACAAGTTCCACAGCACTAAAGTATGCCCAGAATTTGTAAAGAGATTTCTACAAATTGAAATGCATTAGCATCCACAATGTTTCCAGTACATGAATGATCTAACTGGAGATCTTTGCTCAAACTTTAGTTTTGAGCACAAAATCTTATTTTTAAATATAAAAATTACTCTCTGCCTCACAATGGCATGTGCAAAATGGCTCAGCACACAGCACCCTGTGCAGTCAGCACAGGGCCCAGGTGTCAGCTGCAGTGTGCATCCAGCCATTGCATGAGAGCTCACTAATTACAAGGTCATTGCATGCACAGTCCATGTGTACCTGCTTAAACATGGTCAGGCTATGACAAGTGTGCCTTGCTTTCCAGCCTAGCTTCACAGACTATGTGTTTGGGGATGCCAAAGATAAAAAGGGGGCAGAACCAGCTTTTCCCCTTTTGAAATTATATTAATTATTGTGGCCATTGTGGTAACATCCAGGAGCCCAGTGATGGCCTATGACCCTGTTGTGCTAGGCACTGTGCAAACACAGAACAAATGACTGGACCTTGCCCTAAAGCACTTACAATCTAAACTAAGTTTATAGGAATCTGTTTGCTATATGGGCATAAGGGGGCCGATTCTGTGAGGTTCTGAGAACACTCAGAATGCTCAGCACCTTTCAGAAGGTGTTGTCCACCTCACAGGATTTGGTTTAACTAATCTAACTGGAGAGATTAGAAGCCAACTTGCCATCTGGGTCCAAAATTTATCCCAATTAATTCAATAGGAGTTTTTAAATGATTTCAATAGGATTAGAAGCAGTTCCTTTGTGTGAACATATTGGAGTGTGTGTTCATTACTTACCACATTTTAGTTTTCTCATTCCAAGCCAATATATTGCCTTTCTTCCTCATTCTTCTCTTAGGTTGTGCTACTATCTCTTCCTGCTTCATTCCTGTAGCCTTGAATTATGAGGTTGTTTTCACACAGGAGAAATACATCTACAGAATAAGGCTAGCAGGCTAAAACTTCAGTATTTTCAGCTGTATTGCTAAGATTGTGAATGCTCTGGCTGGGCCATATTCCATATTGGGAAGGAGCTTTTATATATATATATATATATATATATATATATATATATATATAATATTCAACGTGAAGGTTAACACCTTCCAGTCACATCCAGCACTTGTGTCAGTGTCAGAGGCATGGCCCAAACTAGATGGGTTAATTAACTATTTGCCATTGTAGCCACTGTAATGATATCTGAGGCTCTCTGTATTCTTAAAAGTAAATGAAAATTCTACAAGGTGACTTTAAAGATGTTAAACTGTGTCTACATTAGATAGTAAGAGGTATTCCAACTGGGGTTAACTATCTTGAGATACCCAATTTGATTTTTAATATCTTAGAAAGACCAGGCCTGATCAGGTCTGATTCTTCATTACCCTACACCTTGTGCGATCATCCACACATGTGCAAATTTGGTTTAATAGTGAAAGGAAGTGGGTCTGATCCTGGAAGATGCCAAGCACTTTCTGAGGGCCTTCAACTCCACTGACATCAGTGGGAGTTTAGGGTGCTGAGAAGCTCACTGTATTAGGACCGAAGAGCCTGATCTTGTGCCTGCTGGAGTCAGCTGAAGTCAATGCAAAGTCTCCTGTTGACTTCAGTGGGCACTGGATTCACTTTTAAACATCAACACCTTAAGTTGGGTACCTCAATTTAGGGGCAATAAGGGGGATATTACTCTTTGCATTTTTTCTTTTACATTTTAGTAATGTTCACCTGCTAGTGAATGCTATAGTTAAAGCTGCTAAACAATTTTTGGTATGACCCTCTGTTTTCACTTGCTCATAAACATTTTTTAAAAAAATATTTGGGGGCTGAAATTTAATATGCTTTTTCCTCAACTCAAAAGTGTTGGCAGGGCAGGCTCCACTGAATAATGACTATATAAAGTCCATCTGGCCATTTTTGAGAGATTGAAAATCTATGGATTTCCCAAATTCATTTTAAAAAAATTGCTATACATTCTTGCTCCCTACTCCCTCAAGCCACTCCAAACAGACAAATGTTGAAAACTTAAAATAAGATATATCAGAAGCACATGTTGAGGTTTCTGTCAATCTTTTGATCAAAGCTGATTAGATAAAAAAGTTCTAAGTGACTGAAAAATTATTTGGCCTTTTCACAGTTCTATTCTGTTCTGCATAGGTTATATAATATCTGAGGCCAGATCTGCATACAGGCTTACACCAAGCACTGTGCTGGTTTGGGCTAGCTGCCCATGTCTGGGTGTTCTTTATCCCATGTAGGCTATTCTCAGTGTTAGGCTGATTGTCTAGGCATATCCGTCAGGCTCCTATCCCAGCAACAACTTCTCCCTTTCTCCGCTTCAGCTCCCACTGACAGCCTGGGTCTCAATCACACAGGCTAGGCAGTTTCAACTTCCCCAAGCACAGATACGGTGCTTCTGTCTGTCTAATATGGGAACTGCTTTTCTCAAGAATCTCAAATGGAATGTGGGTTAACAAATGGGTTTACATTTATTATTATATATTGTGGTAGCCTCTGTGGGCCCCAGTTATGAATCGGTAGATGCAGAAATTTATGAAATTAAAAAGACACAATCCGTGCCTCAAAGAACTTACCACCTTATAATATAATGAGAAACAAGAGGTGGAAACACAAACAGGTCCAAATTTACCATGGTATTGTGATGTTTAGTACAATAAACAGCAATCACAGCATCTTGATTCCCTTGTCATTCTCAATTGTTCTGTAGGCTTCCCATTAGAGGTGAGTTTTAAGAAATGGTGTGAAGGAGGTTAAGATGGTGGCTTTACAGATTTTTATGGGGAGCTACTCCTAAGTGCAAGGTGCAGTATGGGAGAAAGCATGAAGGCACTTGTGGAAATAGAGGTCTAATGGATAATGAAGACTGACATCACTGGCTGAATGAAGATAAGGCCACGTCAACAGCTTGATAATGCATTGCACTTTATACAAAGGGTAAGGTGAAGCAGCAGAATTTTGAGGCGACTTGAGAGAGACAAAATTTCATTTGCTGAGTCAAGAATGGAGGAGGTAGTGGTAGTCAAGATACAAGATGGCAAAGTTATGAAAGCCTGGATAGCAAGGGAAGAAAAAATGTGCATGAGAGCAATGCTGAAGGAGACAAGGTAATGGTCAGAAAGGGAATTCTAGCAACAGTGGAGAGTGGGCAGGTGAGCTGATCCCAGTTTGTAAGTTGCATGAATAGGTGAGGGCGAGGAGATAGACTTAGGGGTCAGATGGGAAATTTCTTTGTACAAAGTTCTGAATTGCACAATTTTATAAGATCTGTGATAACTCAGAAAACTCTTCATTTTTGCTACCTTAACTGGAAAATTCTTGGGTGTCAACAGGGACCTACGATGTAAAGAGGGACAGAGGCCAAGCAAACACAAAATTAAGGCCTGATCCTTGTTTGCAAGACAGTCATTCTGCAAAGCACAACAAAAGCAGATCTATACACAATTCTGAAATGTTCAATAGTTTCCTTCATGTTGGAGGGTTAGAGAGCATCTTAACACAGTCACTGGTGTGTTAACCAACTTATTACAGGAAAAGAGTGACATCTACACATCTTCCCAACACCCTCCAGTAGTTACCCAGCCTATCCTCCCTTCATTGTTCCTCTGCATGTTCCCCATATCTCTACCTTTCTTCCCTCTACACTTCCTTTTCTCCAGCAACTCCCAACCCTACCCCATCTCAATTCCACCCACTTAGAGATAACACCCCAAAGATATTCATGGAGGATGGGATAGTCACACATCTCAGAGTGATTTTTAAGTTGTCTGAAGAATCAGGAAATCAGATGGAATCCATTTACACCTTGCTCCTATCTGGATGGCTTACTTTGCAACCATGAGTCCCAGAAACTTGCTTCTTTTGTAGTGACTTCTTTTATTTTAATGAAAGCTGAGATTCTGTGGACTTGGAATACGTTGTTTGGGCCAGGAAACATTGAAAGCGGTGATTGGTTGACACTATCACCTAAAAGGAAAAGGAAGTACAAAGCACTACATGCAACAAAAACAAAAACCCCTCAACACTACTGTAATTCCACTTGCTACAAAAAAAAACACAATGAGAAATAAGCAAGTTGGGTTGGGATCTTGTCTATATTAGAAAAATTGCACTGAGTTAACTAAATTGATTTAATTAAACTAGTGCAAACCTAAAATGTAGACACACACAAATCAATTTAACCCTTGCTTATATCAGTATAGCGTACATCAGTAAGCTACAGAGTTAAGTACCCAAAAGGTAAATCAGGTTAAGTGCATTTACATTAGGTTTTACACCACTTTAAACTAGATCAGTTTGAACTCTATTTAGTCAAACAGATGAAACTTTATTAATATAGTCCAGCCCTCAGTCTAGTTCTAAAAGGACAAGTTTCAAGTTCACAAATGTCTCCAATGCCACATTTAGCACTCTTGTAAGTATTAGCAGAGAAGTATAGGCATCTTTCACGGCTGTTGTTTGTGTTGCACTTGTATTGTGGATGTTGTATGTACAGCTGGTTGAAATGTTTTAGGCAGATGTTTTCTGTCAAAAATAGGCAGTTTTGTCAAACATCAAAGGTTTTTGTGGGAATGTATGGATTTTGATTAAACTTTTGAAGGGAAAAAGGTGAAACATTTTGTTCTGGCAACATCAAAATGTTTCATTTCATTTCATTTTTACTTTTACATAATATGAAAATATTTATTTCAATATACTATATCATATTTACATATTATATTTAATATTCCTTGTATATAATATAACCTTTTAATATATTATAAAGGGTGAAATATTGGAGGGCGGGGCGATTCTAAAGTATTTGTTTGGTTTGATTTTTAGTTCATGAAAGCTGAATATTGAGTATAACCTTATAGAAACAGGTTTGGTAAATTTCTGTGTAAGGTTGTTTTGCTTCAGTGAATGAAAACATTATCTTAAAACTCAAGGTAAGAAATTATTATACATTGTTTTATGTATCTTTATATAAAAAGTTACAAGTAACAAGCATATGACACAAAGAAATGGAACAGTAACAACAGTAATTGTGAATGCATGCTTTTTACAATGTATCTAATAAAAGGGATTTTTGCCAACTCAAATATTCAGTAACATACATGCAGATTATTTTCTCAGTGGTCAAATTAGTCATTTTGCTAGATGCAAATCCAACAAACATTTCTATTGAAGTGATTATGAATGGCTAAATACCTGATTTCAATAAATTGTTCCTGAAATTGGGTATCTTACTTCGTAACTTTAATTTAAAAAGAGGAAAAAAAGAAAAAGAAAAATGACCAATTATGATAATAATTAGAGTCTTATTGCCATCTAGTAATTTTACTCAATACAGTTTGCTGAACTTTATCATGATATGAGAATAAATGGTCAGAGAGTCCATAAAACCTCTATCTGGTGTTTCCATGGTCCATAGTTTCACATTTCATTGTAGCATGTTCAAAATCACTCAGGAGCGCACTATTCTCAAGCAGTCTATATAATGAAAACAATATACATATAACAAAAGTTCAATGTAAAATCTTCTTTCACATATCACACAATAGACAAGCTGATAAAGACATAAAATGTATTAACTGAAATAATACGAACATAAAAAATAAAGCTAGGATAGTTTCAGCCAGGAACTAATTTCTTCTTCAAGTTTCCAGTAAATCTCAAAATGTATTTAAAAACTAAGGAGCACTTTGTGGCTAGCAACCAAATTACAAAAGAAATATGTTATTGTGCAATGGGAATATCTTGCTGAGGAAGTAAGAAACATCTGTAACTCTTAGGTTTGGATAGAGGCAGTGGAATGAAACTTAGAAATATATCCCCTTTTTTTTCCAGACAGTTGAAATAATTCACTCTAGATTTTTCTTTTCATAGTCCCCATGTTTGCATAAATAGTTCTTCTCTGAAAACAAAACACTGTTAAAATATTTTCTCCCTATAAAGGAAAATATAGGTAAACAAATATATTTATCTACATAAAAATCATTAAAGCATTTATATTTTCTCCCTACAAAATAGATATAAACATCTGTATAACAATTGTATATATAACATATGTGTATAGCCTATGATCTAGCTGTAACTTCATTATGAAAGTTGAGATGATATTTATTCAGATAAATGGTTGTGGTAATAAATTAATTTCAAATGAACAGCCTAGTAAATGACAAGTAAAATGATTTGTAAATGGTAAATATTAAAATGACACTACTGACTCCCAAAACTCTGCCTCACCACACTTGAATGATTCAAATGAATTGACAACAGGTTGCTTCATATCTTCATAACTAAAATAAGTTAGGCTGCCAGGTTTTACATGCTGTATCACATGATAGGACTTTTAAAATGTAATTTTCATCAATGAAACATGAAACACCACATCCATGCAAAGCATCTGTCTTTATAATGTGTTAAAATGCAGATCACATTTAGCAGTGGGACGTTACAAAGCTATCAAGTATAAGGATTTTAATAGATTTAATGTTTAGTTTATATTGTTAAAGAAGTCATCTGTAATTTTAAATTCTCTCTATACATAGATATTCAAAACTGACTCTATATACAAAGACTTTAGCTAGCTAGCATATATCTTGAAAACTATCAAACTTTTTCAAATAAAACAACATATAATGAAATGCAACAGATGGTGCATGTGGCATTCATGTATGTTTACTTACCTTGAATTTTCCTTTTAGACCCTAGTTGTGTTGTACTCAGACTCATGTTTGCTTAGAGACCCAATGAGGCAGAACCTGGAATGTTATGGCTATTTCATTCAACATAATAATGTTTTCATAGAAGAAAAGAAATATATGCATACACACACTTAATAAAAAGTATATATCTTGCTAATTTGAACAATTTGTACCCATAGCATCAAGCCATTTACACTGGCATGCAACTAGATTAAAATAACTGATGAGTTTTTCAGAGACTTAGCTAGCTTAAATGTGCACACACACACACACACACACACGCACACACACACAAACAAACAAACCAACCAACCATGTAGGGCATATAAAACACAAAAGCACAACAATAATATATGCAAGGCAAAACACAAATACATATAAAAAGTTTCTGAGTGCTCTTTTCCAAATAAGTCATTCATAAGTGTTTCTGTTTTCCTTTTTTTTACTTGTAAACTTTTAATCATTCTTATTTACAGGCATTCAAGATGCAATACACAGTAAAAATAGCTTTTGTATTTAAAAAATGCCAGACTTTACTTTTTTTCATGGATTAGAAAGACTCTTCTCAACAACATTTTTATATGTAAATATATATGAATATTCTATAAGTACTGAAATGCCTCATTTTAAGAGAGAGAGAGAGAGATTAATGACAAGCAGTGATCTCATGGTTAATAACAGAACAAATATTGTAATATTTTGAAAATATTGTCATTCAATTTGTAGAAAACAGTGTTTCATAAGAAAGGGGGTTTCATTATCTCTGAAGTGTGTTTTGCATTGGTCTGTCATGCACCAAAATAGGTCAATACTACCCCTTTTTACTAATTTATTGTTTTCATGGATTATAGGACAATACTCAAGGCCACCTCTTAGCTATAAGAAAACCACATGCATGTAGCTCTTTCAAAAAACTAGATTTGATCAAAAACTTCTTTGGTTTAGTAAAAATTGTACCCACTCTTAGTTGAGAGGTGTGTGTGAATGTGTGTGAGTGTAAAAGAAAGAAAGAATGAAAGAATAAATGAATGAACAGGGGTAAGGGGCTTCAGGAAGGGAGAAGGTGGAGATAGAGTGGGGGGGGGGAAGGGGGGGAAAGAGAGAGGGGAGAGAGAGAAAGACAGGAAAAAATATTATGGCCTAACTTACAAATAAAAAGAAATGTATAAAAAATGAGGAAAACAAGAATATTTTAGGGGTAATCAAGTCCTTATGCAATAGTCTTCATCAAAAATCTATTGATACTGACCGCTGGACAGCTTTATCATGTCTTGACAGCCTGTGACTTGTAGTTGGTACCTCTTCAATTTCATCTATCTCACACGCATCTGCAGCATCTTGTGAGTAGCTATGCTTCATGACAAGAATATTTCTCCTGTTCATGGGCTGGATGAGGGGCTTTACAGGCTGCGGTTGTATTTCTGTCAAGATAGAAGCATCTCTTGTGCTGAGGTTACTACGGCTGCCCTTAGTGCTAGACAGTTGTGATCCACAGTGATGGTCATGAATGCATTTTGAAGATGATCTCCGCAGTTTATGATAATTTTCAAAGTCATCTGCAACATCTGCAAGGTCAGCTGCAGCCCCTGTCCCTCTAAGAGTACATAACTCATAATGAGGAGGCTCAAACACCTCCTGGAATACTGTTTGATCAAAGTCTGTTTTCCTTTGGACAAATTTTTTACGAGGTTGTTTGATCTGTACTATAACAGAGATAATAAGGAGGATGATCACAATGCAAGAGGTCACCCCAATTACAGTCCCACTGGTATTGGTCAGTTGGTCCAAAATGTTAGCCTTTCTTTTTTCTGTGTAAAGAAGAAAAGCACAGCATTAATATCCGATTAAAAAATAAACACAGCCATAACTGTTTTGATGCTTAGCATAACGTTGTTTCTATTCTGTGTTTGAGTTTACAGAAGCAATTTTGTAAAAACAAATAAAAAATGGTATTAATAAAAGATAGAGCAATCAAATACCAATATCACAACCTTTCCCATTTGCCAAGTGATAATCAGGACATAATCAAACTCAAAGATAATAAAGGCTATTTTAGTTTTTAAACACTGTCTTTAGTTTCATCCCCAAATCCCCATTGTATTGCAAAACAAATCACGAGTCTGCTACACAACACTTCTGTTTTACTTCCATCTCCCCTCACTAGATATATGAGATTGGGAAATGAGATCAATGAAAGCAGGACTAGTTTATGGGGTTTTAAAAATAAATATTTCTCTGCATTTGGAACTCATCTGAACTCCTAATATTGATGAGCTGAGCTGATGATATTCAAAGATTGAGCTGAATCAGGAGAAAATGGAGGAGTTATTCAAAATAAGGTTTCCAGGAAAAATCCTCTATCAGCCTTTATTTATTTTATTTCCTAGAACCATGTTAATGAATATGATCCTTCAGAACACCACTAGCTTCAACTCAAAGGTTGATCCTACACACTACCCATACCTTTCTATGGGCTGCCAAGTGCCAATCTCGCTCATTGTTAATATAGGGAAGAAAGAGAAATTCTCCCTGCCTGCTAACATATCTGTCCCAGCATTAAAAAGGTTCAGTGAACTCTCAGAAAAAGAATTTAATTTCATCTCCCTCTTCTGTGTATTTCTCTGTGGTTTGCTTCCTAATTTACAGGTGCCTGGGTGGGCTGAGGGTGGCACTCAATGGGAGCTGAAAGAGTTCAGTACCTCTCAATAACAGGAACTTTAGATACATGACTTTCAATGGAAAATGGTGAATAATGTTTAACTTTTAATTCAGCTTCATTTCTACTGTCAGTCTAATGTATAACAGATTGGGATTACTTCAAACTCAAAGGCATTCACAACGAATCAGTGACACCCCCTGCTTGGCCTGCAGGCACCTTTTCTTGTGGCTTTCATGGTATTTAAAGTGATGCTTCACTCCCCATTGGACTGCTACTGTAGATTGGTTCCAGGGTCCTCCAACCAACTGATGAAGACCTGGCAGCAGCACCAGATTCAAAAAGCAGCAGCATTGCAATCAGCCTATGTGTTTGCTGGAGCCAGCAAATCTACTTCTCTAGTAAGAAATATAATGGGAAATAAATAAAAAATATGCCTTAGAGGTAATGGTACAGCTTTAGCATGGCACTTAAACGAGGGTAGATGAGATTCATTCTAGAAATTAAAGGGAGGAGTGGGTCCCCCCCTCTTTTTTTTTAATTTATGAAGAAAAAAGAAAAGTGATATAGCTTTTCCTCAACTGTAAGCCTAGCTTCGGCAAGGAATATTACTCATTTTAAGTGCTTCATTGTGTTTGTTGCCGGTATGAGTTCATTTGCATTTTATTTTCTTTCCCTGCTTGTCAGAGGATTTTACAGACTTCAGTGGATTTATAAGCTGATTGTTAAGCCACCCTCATTTTTTTCCCCTGATTGGTTCCTAAATTTGGCTTATCTCATGTTTCCAGGATCAAATCTGCAGTGACAGAATAAGCAAATGGTGTCCACAGCCTCAAAGGAGAGTTAGTTAAATCATCTGAAGAAAACAAATGCTGAATTTTTCAAAAGTAAAGAGAATCTGAGTCCACTTGGAAACCAATGCCACCACCTGATCAAGAGTGCCAATCTGTTTCCATGACACAGACGTCATGCCTGCTTTCCTGTATCTATTCTTTACATTTCAACTTAACTGGGAGATTATGCATGGATTTGGCTGCTTGATACAGAATTACCCCTGCTGCTCCTGAGGTTTCAGTGCTGCTGTTATTAGCGACAGGCATCACAACTGGAAAACTGATTTCAAACATGATAAAGGAGGCTTTTCCCCAACTTCCTCAGCCACCCACATTGATGTCAAAGTAGCTAGTGACAGCCTAAGGCTTTCTTTCTCCTCCTAGCCCACTTCATAAAAGAGCAAATAACGTTTATGCCCCACCTCCTGCCCCACTACTGTAAAGGTATCTATGACATGGACGCCAAAGTTGAATAACAGACTAAACTTCACATATACATGCAAGAAAGCAGGGGACACAGAGTCCAAGCAATGAGACAGCCATCCAATGGGTCATAACCTATACAACCAAGTCAAAAGCAAAGCAAAATGGTAACCTTTTAGGCAAGTTCAACAGTGTTTCCATCCCTTTTCTTTTTCTCAGTTGGCTGCTGTATACTGCCCTTTATTTGCTCTTGCATGAAGCCTTAACCCGTAGGTCTGGCACATAGGTTAATAAGTCACTGAGAATAATCATGCTGTTCCCTACATAGTTAACTATCTTGACAATTCCAGTTCTATATACCTATACATTACCTTTACAATGGTTCTCATCCCAAGGATACACACAGTTCTGGAGTCCATTGCAGACCAATGTATTATTAATACACATATTACTATGGCAAAAAAATGAGTTGGCTTCACAGGGGGCTAAAAGCAAAAAGAAAGAAAACCAATATTAAGCAGTAAATCACTCACCTTTCAATATTAAGAACACCTAGGAATGATCATAGAATATCAGGGTTGGAAGGGACCTCAGGAGGTCATCTAGTCCAACTCCCTGCTCAAAGCAGGACTACACCCCAATTTTTGCCCCAGATTCCTAAATAGTCTCCTCAAGGATTGAACTCACAACCTTGGGTTTAGCAGGCCAATGCTCAAACCACTGAGCTGTCCCTCCCCAATGCTGCAATATTAAACAGCAACTAGCTATATGACAGAGGTTCCTCAGAAGCAGTAATTCTTTATTATACTAGTCGCACCACTCAACTCTCAAGTCACACACAGCATACTAATCTGGGGCACAGGATTTCTCTCATGTTTAACATGGATCGGACTATTGCCCAATTTTTTTTATTCTAATAAATATTTCATTTTAGAATGTGTAGAAACTTCAGATAAAATACCCTGAATGATAAGAAAGAAGAACTACAATGCAAATTCGCCCTTCTGATATGTACAAAGATTATAAAGCTCTATGAGCCACGAGTAGTGCATAGTTCCCCAAAAGTGCAATAGGCTGGTGAAATCAAGTCAATGCTACTACTAAAGCCTCAGGATGAAATTTGATCTGAAGGCCATCAGTATGCACATGAAAAACAGTGCCATCAATAGGAATTGTACGTGCTTATCAATGAACTACGCTGTTCAACTGCTGAAAGTCCTCAGGTATTAGGCTGGTAAGAATTCTCCTTCAAAATGCTTTAAAATGGTAACATTAAAAAATGTTTAATGCTACATATATTAAGTGTCACTTCAGTAACACTCCTTTTATTAAAAAGAAGAAATTCAAAGAACTATTGAGCATTTTTAATGGCAACTGTTTTGTTATATCAGAGTAAAACCAATATAAACACACTGGTTTCAGCAAATGTTTGTGCTCACATAACACTGAAATCATTTGCTTAAAAAACATGAAAGCTGTTAAATGATCTATTCACTTTGATTAATCTGAAAGGATTGTGATGGGCACAATAATGACTTTAGAAGTCAACTGCTGTTCTCATGATAGCATGTGTCCTATTTTTTTTTTAGGTAGGACTTATGGTCACACACATGCTTGGCATTGAGACAGACTATTTTAGAGCAGTTTCAGATTTACAAACTCAGAACAGTACAAAGGATTTATACTGTGGAACTTCATGGCTTCCTATATCACACAAAAAGAAATCCACTATTTAAAAAGTGTCTAACTGCAGATTTCCATAATTGACTATCACAGCTTCTTCAGAGCTGTTACAGTCTGTTAAGCAAATAATAAATGTTATTAAAACTTGTACATTTCCCAAAAAATAGTCACCCAATAGAACATAATAGCTATAATGTGTATTTTCAATTTTAGCACATACACCAAAAGCCACTTAATTAGCCAAGCAGATTGTAATGACTCCAACAGAGCAGGTATGCTCCATCAGCTAAATAATATACCTTTTAAATACTTTTAAAAAAGCATAAATATTTATCTGTCTGATCACTAATATGTATTTCTGTGATAGCACCTTAATGTTTTTAAAAGGTCTTTCATGTTTACACTCAGACTTTCCCTTCCTTGTTTTCATCATTGTATTGCTCTTTAAAAAAGCCAACCCTATAAATTGGTAGAGTTAAATGTATAATACATGTCAAAGTACAGCTGGGTGAAAACTTGGCCTATTTGGCTTACAGGGACTCCAGAGGTTGGGGAATCTATTCTTCTGTTTGAATCTTTGACGGTTCCACCCCAATGACCATTTGAGTTTGGAATTTAAACACCACATTTCAAAACCAAAGTTCAGCTAAAAAGCTAAAAAGTTCAGCTGAGCCTCACTACTCCAGAATGTGGGCATCTCAGTCACTCCAGAAAGTAACAGAGTGGACTAGAGATGACTAGTGGACTAGTGAAGAGATTTAGCTGGTCATTAGCGTCCCCTGAAGAATATGGCACAGAAGACAGAATGAAGATGGCATCAGGTAGAGTGGGATGGTTGATCATAGGGTTTGGTGGGATGCCTAAAAGTTTCAGAAATTGACCATGAAAAAGATCAGAGTTCAGGTTGTGTGTCACTAATGTTAGGGGAAATTTTAAATTCAGAAATTTAAATTCATATTGCTCACAAAATGTAGCTTTTTATATCACTGGCTACAGCTAAGTGCAATGTGAGAAAACATAGCACACACTTCTCCACACACCTCTGCAAATGCTCCTGCAAAACGCTTGCTATTCCAGACTGGAGCCTCTCTCAGCAGACATCCAAGTTAGGTGTAATTTCATAACTATTCAAGAGTTTCATTTGGGAACTTGACTGACATACCCACACTCATTTTTCCCCTGCATCTCAGAGCAGATTTAGATAAAGATCCCAGAAGGAGACTTAACTAGAAGTTCGTAATGTACACTCATTCAACACAATGACCAAACTATAACAGAACCCATCATATTAGCTAACTTGCTCTATTTTTCTTTTATAACTTTAATTTTAACTCAAAACATAAGAAAATTCTAGTTTTAAATAGTCCATATCAAATTAATGCACCAGTTAAAGGCAGTTTTTAAAACCATCTAATACTTTTTCCAATTGCCATTTGAATTGCTGCCCAGTCATTGAAGCATTATTTCATGACAGTGTATGCCATGTTACAAATACAGAGAATCTTTGCTTTCTGCTTGATTCACATCCTCTCAGCTATTGAAAATGTTGGACACAAGATGGTGCACTAAGACCAGAGGATCTAAAAACACATTCAACACTCAGAATATGAAGTAAATGGGTGACCTCACGGAAAGAAAAAAAACCTGTTTCTTCTTACAGCACACGTTAGGGACAATGACTAAAACCCCAATATATAAAAGATACAAAATGGCCTCTCCCCTGAAAGCCTAGCATTTGGGGGCCCTCATCTGCAAAGACACCCAACTTCTAATCTCTGCTCCAAATCAGGCACCATCTCCTTCTGTTTTGTAAATGGAGCCTAAGTCCCCTTGTGAATCTACTCTGATGTTTTCCCAAAAAAACTATTCAGTAAATTTGTGTCAAATTCTTAAATGATTTTAGTCAACATCAAACTACACTTTTCAGCAAATAAACCAATTGTCCAAAATTTTTTGCACAGCTCTAATTGAGAGTCATTCCATATGCCCAATTTATATAATACAAAAAGCAGTATTTTTTTATTTGTTCAAAATCTAATTTGCTGCTTTTAACTATAGATAAGATAAAGTAAAGCAAACAGTCCTCTCAGCTAGAAACATGTTATATATATAGTTCAAGCAACTATGATTCAGGAATAACCCAAACCTCTACTACAACCCCAAAAAGAGTGTATGATACACACACATTTATATACAGTATATTTGATGTCTGTGTATAATGTGAGTGAAATATACTATTATTTACCTTCACCAAATTTCTGTAAGCTTATATGGCTATTCTAAAAAACAAACAATATTATACAGAAGTGTCAAAATATTTGAATGAGGTCAAATCCCAACTTGTCATTGAACTGGTGAGGCCAGAGCTTCACAAACCAGCTGAGCTCAGTTACCATGGAATGGTTAGTGAATTCTCAGAGGCATGCCCTCTTCAGAAACAGCAATGGAGCAGCTCTTCCCTGTCCTCCTCCTGCCATATCTCTTCTCCTAGGATATTTCTTCACTGCACAGTTAACCCAGACTCTTACCTGTTTTCTACCCCAAACCTCCCTCCTAACCATCCATACAGAAAAGCCTCTGACTCAGGTTTGGAGGTGATTTAATACTGAGCCAGCTGAGGGTGTGGGTTAGAATCTGTGCTCTGTTTAAACTCAGGCTGGAACCACCCACTTGGTGGTGAGGATGCAGGCTAAATTATTCAAGAGCCGATGGTCCTCCAGCACCTTTATACAATTCTCCTGAAGAATAGACCAACTAGTTCTCCTGCAACGGATAGTTGACTGGAAAAGAATCAAAGATTCTTATCACCAAAAAAACATAGTATATTCCCTGAGACTGTATGTAGAATGAATGTAGAAATAATGAGGACAGACCAATAAGGGTAGGGTTTTGCAATGGGGATGCCCATACTCAGGTACTCAAAGCAAGGCATTGATCACAGTGTGATCTCTGCAATGAAGACAAAACACCAGAAGATGAACTAGTGACTCTATTTCCCACGACAACACATAGCAGAGAGGGTGCTGGGAAGTGAGTTCACATTTCACACAATCCCCCTGAGCGTCAAATAAGTCACAGCACTGTGAGCAAGATATTTTCATTTAACCAACGGCTCAATTGGGACTGTTTATTCCCCATTCCTCCTTACTGAAGAAGAAGGAATTTCTTTTTACAAGATCATGAGAAGTGAAATCTTTCAGGTATTCTTCCCACCATCCTTGAAACAGTGAGAAAAGGTTTTTCCTTCAAACACTGGAGAAAAAATGCTATACATCTTCCACTTCATTTATGCCATTAAAATGGTTAAAATAGTGCACACTACAATACACTTGTTATTAATCATGAAGGGGACATAATGTGTACTTTCCTTTCCTAACATTAATGACAGCATAGTACCAAAAAACAAACAAAAAAAACCAACCCACCCAACACCTTCATTGCCATTTGGAACTTGTCAATAACAATATTTTACTTAATGCCATTCTGTCTTGTTTATGGCTACCCTGAAGCACATTTGGTCAGTTTACATATTATTTTATTATTGGTTTTATAGTACCCCTCAGAGCCCCAGTCAGGGACCAGGACCCCATTGTGCTAAATAACATACAAATACAGGACAGAAATACTATGTCTGCCCCAAAGAGCTTACAATTTAAATAAATGGGAATTTTGCTAAGGGTTAGCAGTAGATACACACTAGTACTTAAGGGTTTTTTAAATTTAATTTAATTTAATTTGTAACTGTTTGATTAACATTAAACAATGTGGATTATGGTCAAGATTCTGCCACTCTTAAATGATATGTCAGGTATCAATTTTGATAGCATAAATGGGCCCAAAGAGTCAAAGGTGTTAACATGACTCCATACAACATTTTTAAACAAGAATCAGGGTTTGGTATACAAGGCCTCAGCCTGCTTAGTGCCATGGCAAACACATCATGACAAATCCTTTGAACCCTTTAATAAAGATACAGGAAAAGAAGGAAAAACAGTTAAAACCATTGAAATGTAAAGTATTAACTAAGGTTTTCATTTTAACAACATCCCTTATTCCCTATCCCTCCTGTTATGGAGAAATTTTAGAAGGAAACCCTGCTAATCATTTTAGATGGTGTTAAAGATGACGATGATAACTTTATTTTGGGGGGTGGGCGGGAGGGAGAGATGAAGTTATTTGAGATGAGATGGAGATGTTGTTATTCTTGCTGTTATTAAATTTCAGTCCAAGTTTCTAGAAGACAGAACAAACACAAAGGGAAGAGAAAAGATAGTAAATGCAGCTTTTGTCTCTGGTGTTGACCCATTTTCAACATTACTACTGGAAAGCCGGAGGCACAGCACTCAGCCTTAACAGCCACTCCAGGGCCTGGAAAACTTGTACTCGCATCAGGCTATTTAGAGCATTGCTTTTAGCTGCCTCTTTTTCTTTACAGGCTTTCAGAAATGTTGCAAAATATACAGTCTTGGCTGGCTAAACCAGACTTTTATTAGACAGAAGGCAAAAGGAGAGAGATGGGCAAGAGAAGAAATTAGGTAAGGAAGGAAAAGAACATATGGAGGTGGGGGAGCAACAAAGTCTCACTGATGCTGTTTCAGATTTAGCAAGAGCTAGTGGTGTCATTTGGGCCCTTTTTTCTGACTCACTCGGGTCAGGACATCCTTCAGGATTAGGGTGAGGAAGGTTCAACATTGTTACAGTGTATCTTGGGGTCACAGGAAATCGCAGAAGTGGCAGCCATGATGTTGAAGCTCAATCTTTCCCCTTATTTCAGTCAGCAATTGTTGCATTAGCTTCCACCAATTTTTCTTCCAAGTCTCCTTTTTGGAGAATCAGATAAGGGATTGATGGGTGGGATAGGTCGTCTTCCCTTTCTTTTGTCCACCAATTAGGCCTATTTTCTAATACACCAATTTTAGTTCATTGACTTCCAGTCCCACATTTGTCTTGTGTACCAGGCAGGATCTTAACATAGTCCTTGAATTATATCAGTAGGCTTTTTTGTTTAGACTAATTCAGTCTGTCTCTGTTTTGCACCTTTTCCCACCAACATTTATTGTCCCTAAAGGGCCAACAAAATGTCCCTAAAGGGTTGAGGATCAGTGTGGCAAAGGGTATCCCAAACATTCCCTCTTTCTCCTACTATGCTAGTGGGAAGGAGTGAGAGTAGCATGAGTTTTGTCTATTTACCACTAAGTTCTTCATAGCAGAGACTTTTTCTTACTATGTATATGTACAGTGTTTAACACACGCTCGGTTATGAACTAACATAATAAACATAATAAATAATAGAGTCCCTATACTGTCTCAATCCAATTGGAGGATTGCCTTTACATGAGGCAGTCCTCTTTGGGCAGGCTAATTTGGCTGGAAGGATGGATTTAGTTGGTAGCACTGTGCAAGTAAATCTGGTCCTATATTCCACAATCAGAATATGTTTGGGTTTAGAGAAGGAAACTAGGAAGAATTGTAGAGCCTCCTTTAAGGCAGCCAAGCATAATAGGACTTCTAAAAGGCTCAGTGCAATCTTTTTTTAAACTGAGGATGGTGATAAAGGGAGCTAAAAGAATAATATTTTCTGATGGGGGTTGGATGAAGGAGATTCCCTTATTGGCAAGCATGTCCAGTGCACTCAGGATTATGGATAGAGCCTTGGAGTATTAATAAATAGCTGTCAGAAATCATAAAATGAGCATCTTGTCTGTTGTGCATACAGAGGGATATTCGGTTATCCATATATCCAGGTTCTGAGAGTCTGCTTTTAGGTTAAAGCGTAGGTGTGGCTATTCAGAAGCAAAGCTCACTGAAGGGGCTATAGCTCTCTGTAGATAGTATGTCTGTCATTAATCAGGCTGGAGATCACTGTCAGAGTTAAGGTAGGTGAAGTGAACAGTTAGTAAGTGGGGAAGGAAACACCTATAATATTTATAAGGATAGTTCAGGGAAGAATAGTTTTCAAGTCTCATCTGAACGTGCAAACAAACAGCTTTTTTTTCTTTGTTGCCCTTTCCTTATGCTCCTGTTATTTGGACTTTAAATATAAATTAAAATTCATATTTAAAGTATGCTGCAGTCACTGACTATCATGTATAGGAATTATTAATTATTACTATTGGGGCAAGGTAAAAGGGCATTTTAAAATGAAGTTGTATTTTGAAAGAACACAAAATGGGATTGGATCATAGCCAGATGAATTGAACAGACAGAACTTAAATGGACAAAACTCAATGATATTTGATACAGCTGATGATTCTACTCACTGAATACTGAGTTAATACTGACGTGTTAAGAGTCTCTGATACTTTTTCAGTCATATTAGAATGAGTCACTGAGTTTTGTTGGTACAATCAATTTAGACTCGCTTTGTATGATACTGTTGCCCTTACTTCCGACACTAGTGTTCAGTTGTGATACCATTGTCATTCCTCTGCAGAGCAATAGCAAATGTCCAGGTTCTTGCAGGACAGCTTCCCACTGGAGGAGAAATCAGTGATGCAGAGTTTGGGTATATTCTAAAGCATCAACTTGTTTTACTTACACATATACACCAGTCCTGGAACATAGGTACTTAAACAGTATTCAGGCAAAGTCTTCTTTCAGATTTCTCTACCTAGAATTAATGTCCAGTTCCCAGGGAGATTCTGTGCCTAAAGAATTGATTCTAATGAGAAACTGAGGCAGAAAGCAAATTCTCCTGCTACTTGCAAACCATCAGGACCACTGCCACGACACAAAGCCTTGCATAACAAAAACTAATACCATCATAGAATGTGTTCCAAAGCGTGAACATTGCACTCTAAGAAATGGAACTTGGAAGATTTGTGTAACAGTGCCACTTGGTGACACCCATCATAATATGTAAGAACATTCTACTTTGCCACTCTTTCATAATTGTAATTTGTCTATGCACATGTGAAATAAATACTATTAAACTGCAGAGATCAACAAGGAAGACTCATGGCACAGTGAAATGCCACCTGCCCAGCAAAGGAATTGCCTTTTTTTTCTTCCTTTTTGGCTCTGAATGAATAGAACAGCTATTTCTTGGTTAGTCTCATAGTGGTGACACAGGTCTCCCCGCCTACTCTTGTGGCTTCCCTTTCCCTGATCTTTATGTTGCTGAATGATGCATGCCAGGAAACCTGCAAATCTCATCCTCTCTGTGTGGATGATCTCATCATTACCATGTGCTGCTAAAAGACTTAGACTTTTCATCCCCACATGTTGTGTCTTATAGTTGGCATATCAGAGCTTGGGGCTACACTTGCGAGTTACAGCACATTAAAGAAGCCCCGGGCACACTAGCTCGCTGCCCGTCCACACTGGCAAGGCACATAGAGCACTCTGACTCCTGGTACTCCACTTCGGAGAGTCGAATAATGTTTTGTATGCCCCCGCTGGAGTGCCACGGTGCCTGTGTGGACTCCCTGGTCTATTACTGTGCTCTGATCGGCCTCCAGAAGTGTCCCACAATGCCTGTTCTAGCCACTCTGGTCATCACTTTGAACTCTACTGCCCTGCCCTCAGGTGACCAACCGTCAGACCTGCCCTTTAAATTCTCTGGGAATTTTGAAAATCCCCTTCCTGTTTGCTCAGCCAGGCATGGAGTGTTCTCAGTGAATCTTTCCAGGTGACCATGCCTCCAGGCACCAGGCGATCCCCAGTATGGAGCAATGGTGAGGTGCTGGACCTCATCAGTGTTTGGGGGAAGAAGCTGTCCAGTTCCAGCTGCGCTCCAGCCATAGGAATTATGATATCTTCAGGCAGATATCAAGGGACATGATGGAAAAGGGCCATGACTGGGACACATTGCAGTGTAGGATTAAAGTGAAGGAGCTGCGGAATGCCTACCACAAAGCCCATGAAGCAAATAGCCGCTCCAGTGCTGCCCCTGCAACCTGCCATTTTTACAAAGAGCTGGACGTAATACTTGGGGCCAACCCCACCTCCACTCCGAGTACCACCATGGACATTTCAGAGCCCAGTTCAACAAGGCAGGAGGAGAAGGAGCAGCAAAGCAGGAGCGAGGGTGCTGAGACGGAGGAAGACACCCCGGAATCCCTAGATGCATGCAGCCTGGAGCTGTTCTCAAGCCAGGAGGAAGGTAGCCAGTCACAGTGGCTGATGCTCGGGGAAGAACAAACACCAGAGGAGGTTCTCGGTAAGCGGCTTTTGTTCTGGAAAGGAAGTTATTCGGTGCGGGCTCTTGGGATGAGAAGGGTATAGGCTGCATGAATGCCGACATGCGGAATAGGGCATCAATGTGCTCTCTCACATCATGGTAATCATCCTCAGGGACCAACTATAGAGTGGTTATCATCTTCAGAGGTTTCATCCAGAACTTGGCAATGAGCTTGTGAAGGTTTCTCGGGAGAACCACTGTGTTCCTTGTCCCAGTAAGGCGAACTTGACTGCACCACTGTGCCATGAGGGGCGGGGAGACCATTGCTTCACACAGGTGGAATCCGCATTGCAGTAGAAGTCCCTTCCTTGCTTCCCAGGTCACCCTCAGCAGCAAGATATCTTCCAGGATGAACTCCTGTGGAAAATGTGGGGACAGTGTTCAGTATAGGGGCCCCCGGCCACTGTTGGCTCTCTCTCGATCCAGGCGCTCGTAGCCATGAAGGCGGAGCACTACTGTGCCCAACCCCCCTGCAGCCCTTGTCCCAAAACTCTTTCCCTTGTGCCCCATGTCACCTCCAACCCACTTTCCCCAACATCCGGGTTCTTATCGCCACCAGCTGCCTCCAATACCTGTAGCTTCACTACCCAGCCCTGAAAACTATGACCCTTACCCACTGCACTCAACCCCCATCAACATGCAGTATAGCCATCCTGAAGTGCAGCACTCATTGCACAGCACTCCAGACAGGAAGATTGAGTATGATAACAGGACATACACAAATCTGTGATTGTACCATTCCCTACCCCACCCCCTTTCCCTTTCTGTTTCCTAAGCAGTTGTGTTTCTTTTCAATAAATGGATTTTTTGGCTTTGAAAATATTCTTTATTATTGCATAAAGTAAAAGATACCTTAGCCCAGGAAAGAAACAGGCACTGCTAGTCAGTGTAGCAAACACAGATTCCTACTAACATTGGAACCACTGCACTTCATTCCCATGCAGGGCACCAGACATTACTGGTGGCTTTCAGCCTCAGATTGCTCCCTCAAGGCATCCCTAATCCTTGTAGCCCCAAGTTGGGCCCCTCTAATAGTTCTGTTTTCTGACTGTTCAAATTCAGCCTCCAGGTGTTGAACCTCCGAGTTCCATGCCTGAGTGAATTGTTCACCCTTCCCTTTACAAATGTTATGGAGGGTACAGCACACGGATATAACCGCGGGGATGCTGTTATTGGCCAGGTCCAGCTTCCCATACAGAGAATGCCAGCGGCCCTTTAAACGGCCAAAAGCACAATCCACAGTCATTCTGCACCGGCTCAGCCTGTTGTTGAACATTCCTTGCTGCTGTCAAGGCTCCCTGTGTAGGGTTTCATGAGCCATGGCATTAAAGGGTAAGTGGGGTCTCCAATGATCACAATGGGCATTTCGACTTCCCCTATGGTGATCTTCTGCTCTGGGAAAAAAGTCCTGGCTTGCAGCTTCCTGAACAGTCCAGTGTTCTGAAAGATGCATGTGTCATGCACCTTTCCGGGCCAGCCTGCATTAATGTCAGTGAAATGCCCAAGGTGATCCACAAGTGCCTGGAGAACCATAGAGAAATACCCCTTCCGATTAATGTACTCAGAGGCTAAGTGGGCTGGTGCCAGAATTGGAATATGTGTGCCATCTATCGCCCCTCCACAGTTAGGGAAACACATTTGTGCAAAGCCATCCACAATGTCATGCACATTACACAGAGTCACTGATCTTCTGAGCAGGATGAGATTAATAGCCCTGCAAAGTTGCATCAGATGATTCCAACGGTCAACTTCCCTACTGCAAACTGCTTAGCGACCAATAGGTAGCTGTCTGGAATTGCCAGCTTCAAGACTTCAATAGCCACCCGCTTCTCCATCATCAGGGCAGCTCTCAATCTTGTGTCCTTGTGCCACAGGGTGGGGACAAGCTCCTCAAACAGTCCCATGAAAGTGGCTTTTCTCATCCAAAAGTTCTGTAGCCACTGCTCGTCATCCCAGACTTGCATGACGATGTGATCCCACCATCAGTGCTTGTTTCCCGAGTCCAAAAGTGGTGTTCCATACTGGTAAGCATGTCTGTGAATGCCACAAGCAAACTCGTGTCATATGCGTTACTTGAGTCGATATCATCGTCGGAGCCCTCACTGTCACTTTGGATCATAAGGAATAACTCGACTGCCAAATGTGACGTGCTGGTGAGACTCGCCAGCATACTCCTCAGCAGTTTGGGCTCCATTCCCACAGACCGAAAGGGAAGACCGAGCGGGCAATACAGAAAACATTGAAAGATGGCGCCAAATGTGGACGAAAGCACAGGGATTGCTGGGATGCGAACCGATGCATCACGGGGCTTTGAGACAGGACCCAGAATGCCGCGCCCCCTGCCCCCTTCCCGCAAGCCACAGCGCCAGAATGGGAAGAGGTGCTCTGTGGGATAACTGCCCATAATGCACCGCTCCCAATGCTGCTGCAAGTGCCGCAAATGTGGCTATGCCAGTGCGCTTTTTCCTGTCAGTGCGGACAGACTGCAGTGCTTTCCCCACTGCGCTCTCCGAAGGCTGGCTTAACTCAAAGCGCTCTGCATCTGCAAGTGTAGCCATGCCCTCATATATATGCTTTAACTTTAAACTCAGACACACAGCAATAATCTTCTGTGTACATAATCATCTCTGGACAACTGATGTGGTGCATGTTTCTGATGGCAGAATTTAGCCTTTAATGTGTGCTAAGATTTTAACATGTCAGTGACAGTTTAGAGGAAGTTGACCAGTTAATACGACATGGAAAGGTTTTCAACTATCCTGCCAGAATGTGGTTTAACACATGATGATGTTTATTATAAAGTGGCTACTCACCAGCTGTTGTTGGATATGTTTTGGTTTTGGGGGGTGGGGGGTGGGGGAGGGTTGGCTGAATAATGTTTACAGAACTGTTTCCAGGTTTCATGGAATACAAATTTTAAAAAATAGTTTTCCATGGATATGATTGAATTTCAAAGCCTTGTAAACATATACTTGCTCAAATCTTGGTCATAAATAGATGATCGTATGCATTACTCTTTGATTCTTTAGAAGCAGTGAATCCTCAATGCCTATTTCTCTGTTTCTAAGGTAACAGAGAAAGATTTTTTTTTCTTTTTTCCAATCAATCAGATCTTGAATATTCAAGACTTCTCCAGCCAAGGAAACAAAGCAAAAAAACAGTATAATCTCAACAGAGGATTCTCTCTATATTTTACACACAGGCTTGATTTATAGACAAGAGAAACACAAACTACCCTTAAGGCTGCAATACCTTAAAACATAGTTGCAGGTCAGTAGAGCGTCAAGAATATTTAATCAGAGTCAAACTAAGGAATTACAAAGGCTCACCTCTACAGTCTCATTGCTTCATCATAGGGTACATACAGAATGCAGATGAAGAATGTATTTGATGGGATTATGCACACATTCTAGTCACTGATGGCATTCAGGTAAACCAAATCTTTTTATTTGTGGAACTCTGTCTATCTGGCTACAAGTTATTGCTATTGCCTATATTTGTGTTACCTACCCCTTCCTCCCCAGGACACTTATTACTTACTTCACTGTACTGTACATCAGATGCGAGATGCATAGCACTAAAGATTATATGTTTAAATATAACATTAATCATTGTTTATAAATAAATAAAGAACATATAGTCCTTTCCTAAAAAAAACCATGTTATTTTCATTAAACAAAAACATATGCTTTTATCACAACTGGTTTAAATTAATTATTTTTGCTAGCTGGCAGTGTTGACTGTATTTTCCTCTTACTATGACTGAAAGAGTTGTTGCTGTTTTTAGTCTACAGATTAAACAAAAAGAGGTTGCCAAAAATGAATATTATTCAAATTTAAGTTTTTGTATCTTTTATAAACTATAACTTCATGTAAAGTTTCTGGATAATTTCTATGGTTACTAAAAATGAAATAAAAGAATTTAAACCATCATCCCTTACTTAACAGGATATGATGTACCTGCTTATTAATATACACACATAATCTAGTGATAAAATAATCATATTGCAGTTCTCCAGTGCCTTTCATCTTAATATCTCAAAGCACTTTGTAAACAGTCAGTTATTAGGCCTCACAGAAACCTCTGTTCAGTTTGATCACCCTCACCTTAAATAAATGGAAACTGAGGCAGACAGAGGTTAAGAGACTTGCTCAAGGTCATAGAATAATTGAGTGTTAGAATTGATATCCAGACATTCTGCTTCCCAGTCCTATCATCTAACCACTGTCTCACAAATCATCACACAGTGTAATGTATGAAATAAATACCTGGCTTGCAATTTTAATAGCTTGTTAAGGAACTTCTTTCAGTTCTTACTCTGTATGAAGAAAGTGTCATTAAAAGTTTATGAGACTTGTATCATTTGACATATTGAAAGATAGAGTGCTTAGAGTCTTACGTTCTTGGAAAGATGTGAAGAGCATCTGGAACCGGCTGTTTCGACTGCCTTCGTCTGCCCACATGCGGATTACCCCAAGACCTGTACGCAGCATCACATCATTAGCAACAGTGCTACAAAATTTAGCTTTTAAATCCTCCACTGAGCTACTTCCATCATAGACAGCCACAAAATTCCTTTTGCATTCATTTGAATTCTGCATTTCATAGTCCAAGAATCGTAAATAGATCTACAAAAGAACAACAACAAAAAAAGAACTGTATAAACCAAAATAGGAACAAGAACAATTAAACAGCACTTTTCCCTGTGGTGAAAAATAGACACTTGAACTATAATCAGATCACCATCTTTTTGCTATTAGCGGTGACAAAACATAGGCCACTTTTATTGTTTTTACATCAATACACCAACGGAGTACTGTTTATTCTTCATCACATTTTGCCTTGTTCTAAAGTCTAGTCTAAAGGAGGTCCAAATGCTTCTTTTCTTCCCTATTCTGAGACCGCAAGCTTCCAATTTAAACTCCTAAATGTATCCCTTTTAGGAGAAGAAAGTGTGACCTCTAATCATCCAGCCTGCTGAGAGGTCAGAAACTTCTTCCTGTACTGACACAATATTGCTCAATTACTCACCCAGCCAGAAGAATAATAAGGCAAACACTTGCAGCTCCCTCCAGAGAGTCAATGTGTGTCATCCTTGTGACATGGCTAAGCTCCACTAACTCAGGAAGTGAGAATCTAGAAGCCATTCAGAACCCAAACATTAATCTCTTCATGTTTCCCCAAGCAGTCTGGCCTCCATCTCGGTCTTTATCAACAAAGCCCTTACCATTAAGTCAACAGGGATGAAACCAACAGTGTTTCAGAGAAATTAAGCTAAAACCCTATGAGGTTTTAATAAAAAAAAATATATTTTTCTGGAATTTTAAGCCATCTTATCAAATGTAACTAAAATAATCATCCTGGCTAGAGAATCCAGTAAAACAGTTTAAAACAGCTCAAGCTCTTTCCCAGTGGGTGTACTGGAGTGGTCATACACTGATGAGCATGACTGAGAAGGTTATGTTCCAACCAAATTGCTCTAACGTGATTTTTACTCCTGATCAATTTAGTGGACTTTATAAAAAACCATAAGTTGAAGAGACTTAAGTTGTGTTGATCTATAAAAGTGGAACACTTTGCTTTAATCCATAAACTCTTCTGTCTGCAAAATGTTATTTCATTGAGTTCTATCTACAGTACTGTACTTTGCATATAACACACACAATTAATAGTTGAAGTTGACAGAAGAATTATTACATTGCTCTTTTTCATGTGTTGTCAAACTTTCCTCACCATACTGACCTTTTTAAAGGTACATTGTCTTGGGGACCACCTCTGCTATCACTCATGAGTACATATAATTCATCCTTGGGGCATCTATAGCAATTACTTACATGGTAAAGTAGAAATTAGGAGATATTTATGTATAATAAGTGTATTTTTAAAAGTTAATCTGTGTTTTGCTTTTACTGTCACCTTCCTTACTATCTGTTCTGTTCCTCTCTCTTTCCCCGGCTACCTTCTCCTGCACATGAATGCTGCCCAAGCACCTCATCCTCTTCTCCCTCTGGTCCTCAACTTCTTCATTCTCCTCCTACTTCCTCCCTCACCCCAACTACCCCAGATGTTCCTCTGTTACTAACAGCTGGTTTCTCTAGTCCCATAGGGGATTCCAGTCCTCACAGAAGCTCCTAATTCCTCTCCTCCACTTCTTAAATAGCATTAGCCCCTGATACAGACTACTTTGTATCCAGTAGTCTTTTACAAGCTCCAGGCTTCTCTTTGCTAGGAAGATTTGGGCATATCTGTAGGAGGAGCTGGAAACAAGCAAGAGAGTCTCCAACAAGCACTCAGCCAGATCTCTACAGGCCACCAGCAGATGACTGTGAATTCTAGGCAACTACTTTTCTGTTAAAGGGCCAGATTGTGAGTGTCTCCTGGCAATCCTGTGGAGCAGGGAGAGACAAACAGGAATATTTCCTCCTACTTGCATAGTTGTGCAGGGCCTTTCAACAGTAGCAGCCCATATGCTCTGGGGAGCATATGCCCCTGCCAAAGCAAGACTCTGAAAAAAAGGGTGGGTGGGAAAGACAGGGTCATGCCACTTCTGTACTGATGGCTCATATGCTGTGGAGTACAATCTGTCACATTCTACTGAATAGAGCAGATTGCTCATTCCCTGTGCGCAAGGAGAAACATAACAGACATCGAAGCACAATCCCCCCCAGTGCTCGTCCTGCACTGGTGCAGCTCTGCATAACATCCTGTGCAAGATGGAGACGTTAATTGTTATCTTACTTTCCTATGCTCCTTAGATGGGCACTATGGTTACAAGTTATCGTAAAGGGGGAAGGCAGAATACATGGCTTTTGCTGAGGACCCAATGTCATACCGTGATCTGGCATTTCTGACAAGCAGTGTCACCAAAATCCTCTCCTGGAGTCTGTAACCAGTGTTTTACAAATATACCAGTTCTCAAGAAAGTGAGGAGTATGGATCTACTCTCACATGTGGATCTCTGATAGGGAACCCCAGAGGGCCTTCACCACATCATTGAAGTTAATTACTATATTTATACCCCAACTGCACTCTCCACAAGGAAGGAGCATTTGAAAGTATGGCTGAATCTTTCATGCCAACTACTCTCCCATTCCAAAAACCACACAAATGCATTATTCTAAAAGCTAAATAATAATAGTAAGACTAGTTTAGGGGTAACAGCTTTCATTCCTGACAAAATAAATCAGGGGAAATTTTCATCACTTTTACTTAATACCATTCTCACAATATATTGTAACACTCAGTGCAATTTACTCATCCATTCATTATAGGCATTCACTTCACATTTCCTCTTTATTTCTGCAGGCTTCTGTTTTGAAGACCTCCAGTGGCCTACCACCCTTTAACCTTATAAAAAAGTAGCCTGTTTCTGAAAGTAGGTTAATATGACAGCAGACAAGGAACAAAAAGGATGATAATGTGAATTTTTTCACCTCCCTGTTGTTTGCAAACAAGCCAACAATCTGAAGTTCATAAATAAAATATATTTGTTTCCTAGTCCCAATTCTGTTTTCAGTCACAGGACTTCAGCTCTGGCATTACTGGTGTATCTGGGAGCACAGTTTGGTATAGTAAATATCGATTTGTTAGAACTTAACACTGATGCATTGGATTCAAATAATTAGCTTAAAACTGTGTGTCAACCGTGCAAAGGAAAGAGCAGCTCCAAAACCAAAATGTAGATTTGTACATTCAAGCCAAGGAAGACCTGATCCTGTGAGTTTCCATGTATTCTCAACTCTCAATGATCGTCACAGGAGTTGAGTGCATTCAGAACTTCACACAAGGAAACCAAGGCTTGATCCAAAGCATATTGAAATCAATCAGTGTCTTTCATTGGACTTCAGTCGGGTTTTGATCAGTCCCACAATGCTTCACAAGATCAAAGACCTAATTCAGTGCATTGCTAAACACTGAATCACAATTAAAAGGACTCTGACAACTTGGTATCTGGTCAGCTAAAAAAAAAAAGAGTGAAAAGTAATCTCAGGTACTATACCTGCTCCTTCATGCCTTTGCCAATTTGTGTAGTTTTATCATTATATATTCCTATATTTCTCTAATCTGAGGATGTGTGAAACACCCACACAAATAGTGGAAGCTGACTAGCAAACTGATTATGCTGGAAGAAAGAGTAAAACTGACTGTGCTATCTAATTCACAATGCTCATGATCGAAAACTCAAGTCAGCAGCAAGATTTTTACTGAACTTTGGGTCAGGCTTAAAGTGATCCAACTTAAAATGAGAACATTTTTTCTTATTTTTCTAATCTCATTTATTCTGATTTTAAGTGCTATTTGTAATGCCAGTACATAAGAAACTTTCACACAAAAGTTAACTAAAAGTTAACTAAATCCTTTAAATAAATGTAAGGCCTGTTCTAGCCCCCATTCAGGTCTTTGGGAATTTTGCCACTGATTTCAATGTGGAACAACTGAGTGGCTAGTATTTGAAATAAGCACTTGCACATGACCATATTCATCATTATGAGGTCTTTCTTATTTGACTATACAATATACTATAAAGTAGAAACATAACCACTGTATCTTCTTTTTCCACATTTATGTCAGAAAATTTCAATGAAACCCTTTTCTTCAAACCACTAATTCCACGTTATATTGGGGGGTGGGGAGAAAAGTACCAGCACAGTTTTAGGGTATTCGTTTTTACAGAGCTTTGAGATGTCGCTGCAAATGCAATTGCTATTAGCAACAAAAATGATAAAGCGTCACTGCAGCTGTGGCATATATAATTTATATCCCTGATCTCATTATGGTTTAAATAATTGTCTTGTCACCTTTCAGGTTTGTATTTTTACCATAATAATGAAAAAAGAAATGCTGGTTGAATTGTACTATTTTTTATTTAGCTTTGAAATTAACGGAAAGCTCTGACTGAATATATTAAAGGAAAAGAAAGATTGTAAACTATGAATAATATATTACTTCAGTAAAACAGTCAGATTATAATTTCTTCATTGTGAATCACTTTTGATGTGTTCTTCTTTTTTAATCATTCACCAAAAGTTTGAGCTGACAATGTGATTGATTAGGCATGTTAGGAAAAGCTTCAAAGCACTTCCCAGAATAACTGCCTTAATACTTGTGTGCAAAAAATCAGTTCTTTGTAAGGCACCAAAACAAAGCACATAATAAAGAAAGGATTTGTTCAACTGCCAAGAATAATGTGTGTGAAAGAAAAGCTCCTTTCGCTCTTGATCTGACTTCAAAATGCTGTACACCCGGCCCCTGCTGCAGCTAATTCCCCTGGTGCCTGGGTGATGTAAGTAGGCCTATGCCACCCTCCTGTGCAGCTCCTGGAATAGGAGCATATCAAGGATGAGGAGGAGTGCGTGGCTGGAGCACTTTGCATTCTGGCTATTCTGAACTGTGGAACAGAACAAAGACATCTGTGCAAAGCTGTTATAAATCAGAGCAGCACTGGGCTCTGCCTAACTTATTCTGCAGGCTATGCCAGCTCCAGAAGCAGCCCAGAATTAGGGAAGCATAAATGTTGGGGTTTTTTTGCTGATACACCTATCAATAACTAATTTTGCAGTATGGTCCAATAATTGTTTTCAGTCTACACATTCAACATCAGTCATAGCTCTTTATTCTAGCAGAAAATGGGAATCCAATCTATTTAGCGGAAAGCCTGTATTTATATTGCAATTATCTGAAAGTAATCTAATAAATAGGAGCTTAAAGTAGGTATTTGCAATAATCCTGTTCTATCCTTTGCCACACAACTATTCCACATTTCCTTCAAACTTTCATTGAATAGAGAAGTGCAGCCACAAATCTGTCATCTAATTTTATGTAACTCTCAGGCAACTTTTCCTTTTGGGTACTGAATGCCAAAATGTTATAAAAGCTAGGTACATTCTGTTCATTCTGCTCTGTAATAACACACAAAATGATTTATCTCCCAGCTTTCTAAAGTTGGTGTGCACACAGACTCTAGTTTGCAAAGCCTGGACTCTGAGGCAGTTCTGCTGAGGGGGTAGTGCCCTCACGTCACTGGTAAAAAACATTTTTTGAACATCAACTGCTGTGCTGCCTTTAGAAAATGTGTGTGGAAATAGGTGAGGAGTGCAAAGTTATTCCACTCCAGAAGAGAGGAGAAATGGTGTGCTATCCATCTGTAATTAATCCAAGTGTTCATTGAGGAGTAAAGCTGCAAAAATAATGTATTTTTCACTTGGTGGCTGAAATATAAAACCAAAAAAAAATTTCTGGTCAAACCCTAACTGAAATTTTTATTACTATTTTGTTTCATTTTAATCATTTTTTTAAATAAAACTAGCTACATTTCAAAATGAAACATTGGCTTGAAACTAAAAGTCAAGATGTTTCATTTCAAAAACATCAAAAGAAGCATTTTGACTGAAAAAAAGTCATCAAAACTATTAGTTGAATTCAATCTAAATTTCTGAATATTTTTTGTTGATTTCAAACTGGGTGAATAAACTTTTTATCTGAAAAAATTTGCCCAGCTTTACTGAGCTGGCCCTGGACAAATGAGACACTATAATAAAACTAAAGAAGGGAACCATTAGATGAAGGGGAAATATCCCTTTGCTATATTCTATTGAGGAAACAAAGACAAAAACTTTGACAACTACGGAGGAAAAATAAGAATGGGGGGTCTATTCATCAGTGGCTCACTCTCAGAAGTGTAGGACCCAGACTAAAGATATCTGAATTTACCATGGCTCTGTTTTCACTAATTTCCAGGATGACAAACAGAAGATGATACTATTGGATTTGGCAATGTTTTTTAAACATTTCATATACTGGACACATGATCTTAGTGTCAACATAAAGATGAGGAGTAAAATTTGGAAACTAAAGGGATACATCACCTCACAGTTCACAAGATTTGCAGATTCTTTAAAGCTCAGAGTAAAGACGTGTTGGAGAAAATTACCCATTATGCTGCCCACATTGTTATTTATAGCAAATTAATGTTAATGTGACAGCAAGGTGACATATTACATTCCAACACTGAAGAAAAATAATAGTTTAAAAGTTCAACATTGCAAAATTGCTAAGCAAAACTTGTGTGTACAAAAAATATACATCATATTTGTATTCTTAAATTAAGTGCCAAATCAGTAGGTAGAATCAGGACTGACCTTGGATCGTGGTGGTGCTCGGATGTACCATTTACAGTCAACTGCCTCCATATCAGAAGCTTTTCCTTCCTTCACAATTTGCACAGATTCCACAATTCCTTCAGGTCCTCCCATCTCAAACTCACAAACTGAGTAACAAAATACCACAAAAATGAAACCTGAACAGCAAGCAAAAAATATTTTCTACAGCAGAAGGCAAAGGCCTCCAAGTTTTATGAAATATCTAGCATACCAACCTGGCAATGGTTTCAAAACTCCCAGGTCCTTAAAGTCCGGATCTTAAAAATTTAGAAAGGAGAAAATCAATATTCAATATTTTTGTTATAACATTTAGTTGAGTAGACTATTACAAGCAATTGTGGGAGAATATCTATACACTTATTTCCCAGCAATTTTTAAAGACCACAGCAACAATTGATAATGCAAAACATATTGCCATTTTACTATTAAGCTCTTTTTATTTTCCATTATGAAAATCTGCTATGGTCATAAATGTCTTTGTCACCATCCCTATTTCTTATTACTGAACACAAAAGATGTTTTCAGGGCAAGCGCACCAGACAGCCATCCCTTTGGTGTTTTGATGCAGCAAGCTAATGCAAGTGGTTATCTTTCCAGACATTGCACACTGGATCCCCTTGCCTACTTCACAACCTTGCACGGCATGGTTACTATGGCTAGAGGAACTTACACTGCAGTTCATGATATCTGAATGATCTGCAATCCCACACTAGTTGAGCCACTGTTGTTGTCAAAAATCAGCCTCGTGGATGTTAATAAATACAATACCAGTTTTCCAGGAGATACGAGTGAACAAATTTAATGAATATAATGCAGCTTGCTGTTTTAGTGCACACACACACACACACATTCATACACACAACTATCTTTAATTTCTGAGAAATGTTGTACCCTATTTATAGCCAAGGCATGACTTACGTGAAACGAGATTGGTCTCAGCTCTGTGCCCTAGTAGACAAGTGTCCACGTTATACAAATCAGCATTTCACAACGTTTGCACAGTCTGAAGACACCATTCAAGAGAAGCCCAGAACTGAAATGTGAAAGGGACTAAAATATTTCAAGAGAGGATGATCTCTTGAGATTAGATTAGTCATTGTTCAGGAATCACCGTGTAGCATATCATCATTCTCCTTGACATGCATATTCCGGCTTCCAACAGGTTGTCTCTTTATCTTCATGAGAAAGAAAACAAGGGGGAAAAGAGGTGCTTGTCTTGATATTTTTGTCAAAATTCATAAGATTTGGTCTCCCCAGATTGGTGACAAATACTTATGACACACACTTTGTCACAACTTCTCCTGAACTTTTTAGAATTCTGGGCCACCTTTTTCCCAGACTTCATTGGGATAGTTCAAGATATAAGCCATGATAGAGTTTGGTCCAGTGAATCTATGTATTCAATAGATTTTATTTTATTGTCTCAGAAGTAGGTCACTGTATCAAAAGCTTAAAAGCATGAAAAAAATTCTTCAGAAATATGGAAATGCTGCACAATTTCTGCAATGCCATCTCAACCAGGGCTAGTCAATACAAGGAGAAGAAGAACAAGAAAGAATGTTCAGTTTATTGGATCAGTTATCATACATTGGCTTTAAAAATTGAATCCGTAAAATCACTTTGTGACACTATGTGTCTGTACACTTTAGTGTGCATTTATGTTCTTTGTAATTATCTTTTGTTGTTTCAGAATATAGGTTAAATGCCCACAAACTAAAGGGACTCCAGATATATCTGAGCAGACAATCAGCATTAATTGTTAAGCAGAACACATTTTAAAAAACAACCCTAAATTTAATTAAATATACCAGTTAATGAATTTAGATACCAATACCTATAGCTAAAGCAAGACATTTATATAACTGGAATCTATTTAATTTAACTACAAACTCAAATTAACATCCAAACCACAGAATCCTACATACAATGCAGCCATTCAGTTTTCTCTAACAGCTGGTTTAAACTTTCATGAGCTGGATTCTCAGGTCTGCTGAGGCAACTTTAAGGTCACTTTGTGTTGCTTATGTGGTGCACTGTGCCAGGAGAAGGGCAGGAGAGAGTTCTTCCTGTACCAGTTAATTCTTGAGTGGTAGAGGTGGCTCTGTCACCTGCTGCTCCAGATACCCCGTAACAACGTGAGGGGGGCAGGAGGGAGATGATGTAGGTGGGACAGGGCCTGACAAAAATGAACTCTGCTGCACAAATCCTTGTAGGCATAAGTTACGGCTGCCCCTATGCACACACATCTCGCTTCAGGGCTGAGATGCTCTGAATCACGGAGCCCCAACAACATCCCCATAGCCCCTATCTCAGATGGAGTGGAGACTCAGGCCCAAGCTGTTTTATTCATTTTAATCTACAAGGGGGGGGGATTTGGAATATTCATAGTAAGGTTTAAATAAATTGGGGCAGTACAAGTGCCTATCAAAGCCTCATCAATTTCTTGTTTTCAGTTAGCAACAGGGAGCACCTTCATACCCACACATACACCCTCCTTGCGGGTTGCCACAGCTGCTCCGAGAAGGAGGGTCATTCTGGTCATGTGTTATGTTTGCTGAGGATAGGGGGCAGGCCCTTCAAGGCCTCTCTTGCCCCCTCCCCAGAGTTTCTGGACAGTTCCAGAGACTTTTACAGAGGGGGAAAGAGGCAGGAATATGGCAAGTGGTGATAGTTTCCTAAGAACAAAGTACTGAATGAAGGAATAGAAAATATACACTGACGAACTAGGAAACAAAGCTTTCAATCTGTAAGCCCTTGACAGAAGCAGAATTGGAAGAATTCTTGTACTTTGAATAAAAATCTAGTGAAGATTTCCAAGTTGGAAGAAATTTTTTGTTTCCTTTTTTTCCAAACTGAACTTCTAAAGTGGAAGAGAATAGCACAGATCTACATGTATCAAGATAAAGTGGGACACATCTGCTGTAGTTTCTTGATGTAAAACTCACTCCACATCCTATTTCACTAGATGACCTTCACCTGTGTAACTTCTTTCTTTCAAGTGGCTTGTAGATTTTAAGGCCAGAAGGGACCATAATGATCATCTAGCCTGATCTGCTGTATAATACAGGCCCAGTAATTTCACCTAGTAATTCTTGTATCAAGTCCAATCAAAGCCAGAATACAGGCTCACTTGTTCCAACAGGATTTTAATTAACTCATGTGGAAGTTCCTTGGGCTTGATTTTCAGAGATGCTGGAGACCTCTAGTTCCCATTGACGTCTACTGGGGATGTGGCTGCTCAGGACTTTTGTAAACCTGTCCTTCTGAAGTTTTTCTGTAGCAAAATAATGAGGTTTGATTTTGAGATTAAAGAAGAACTAAGGTGCCCAGATGCTACTCCACATAGGCTCCATAAAATATAAATATTGTATACAGAAATACATAATAAATAAATAAAGCAACACCCTAGAATAGAAGTTATACATTATAGATGAGGCTGAAATTTGAACCATGTTCAAACAGTTTGTTATTTGCATAACACATAGCTAGTAGATTTGTTTGTTTTTGAAATAATATAACTTTAAATGGTTTATTTTAGAAGGCTGCTGTTTATGATTTTAAAAAACAGATGGTGCATGTATTATTAGTTCTGCTCAGTCAGAGTAAAGCAGAGCAGAATCTTTGTTAAGTTATTTATATACTGAGTGGCTAAATCTTCTGATTGGTGACAAACATCCTGTTGCTAGCAGCTGGAGGAAACAATGGGCAAGTCCAGGAGGATCTACAAGGCAGCAAAACAGGATAGGATAGAGGGACCTCTAAGGGAAATTGGAGTGCATTAGAAAGTCTCTGGAGGGAATCTCTAGAAGGGGCAGATGCCTTGCAATGTCTATAAAGATAGCATGGAGAAAAGCATGAAGAATCTCCATGGGAGACTACAGGAATGCATTTGAATCTATAAATGGAAAGTTTTGTAGCATATTTGGTTTGCTTTTAAAAAGATCATATTGAGTATTTACAGGAGCAGCAAAGGTCTTTGAAAGGAATGAGAGGTGTCAAGGCATCTTTAAAGTGGATGGTGTTGCAGCCCATTTCACAATTAATGGAATTCCTAAAAATCAAATACATATAAAACTCACTGGAAAGACTCTGAGAAGCAGAAGTACAGCAGAGGCTTCTTATGAGAGAGTAAAGGAGTGCATTGAGATGTTTACAGTGGGTTGCAGGAAAACAGGAAAGATGTGGGAGTTCACTGGGATCCATAAAGAGAGGGCAGGGGTTATCTGTGGCATTTGTAAAAATGGATGACATCTCTTACATAAGGGGAGTATGAGAGCACTGGGGATATCAATAGGAGACAGGAGAAGAGAACATTAAAGGTGTTTCCATGGGCAGGAGCTTATCAAGGATTACTATAGTGGGCATGTCAGTTAATTCTTCAAAAAAGTAAATCAACATCATCATTTTTTCCAGACTGTTTAAGCAAACTGTAGCTTCCCGTGCAGCTATATAGCCCCACACATGCACACCCATTAGTCCATTGAAGGTCACTGCAATCTGGCCAATAACTAAATTACCTAGTTAATGTTTTGGTCAGACAACTTACGAAGTAATGCCTGATTCACTTTTTCTTACTCATAACAAAATAAATCTGGGGCCAAATCCTATGCGGTGCTGAGCGTTTTCAACTGGCACTGACTTCAGTGGATGTCAAGCACCCTCAACACTTCACAAGAGCGTTATAAATTAGCAACTTCACACAGTTTCAAATTTCACATACTTATACCAAGAAGACATGATGGACAACACTGTTATTTACTTATTATTTAAACATATATGTAGCAAACTGTGCAACAAAATGTACAATTACTATAACATTACAATATATAAGCAAAACAAACTCTCCAAAACATGTTCAAAATGATTCTGCACCAACTCAACATTCTGTACAAAATATGCCCAATATAACTATTCAATGGACACACAACACAGATTCCATAATGCCTACTGTAGATATTTCTCCATTGTGCTGAACTAAAACCAAAGTTTCACATAACACACACCACTACAAAGGAGACATCACTCATGACAACAAGCAGCATAACACCAGATTCCATGTTGCATATACATTTGGAAAACAAGCATATTTCACAATACAGCACAGATGTCACAGACTTTCCAAATTCAAAAACAAACATTTGGTATATATTCTGGAATTTGTGTAACCGAATGCTTTATGTTAATGTATGATGTATTTGGAACATGTGTTGGGAGAAAGTAGAAACTATTTTGCAACTGCATTGTGGAATCTATCTTGCATTTATTTCTACATTCTTTCCAATAAGAAAGCAACACATCTTGCTTCTTAAATGCTTGGAAACTATGAAATTTAAATACAAGGAGTGTTATCAATGAGCTAGGCCAATGGCTTGGAGTTAGAAGGGTGTGGTCATACTTGAGATTGTGTTGCTCAGACATCTTATGAAATACCTGGTTCATCATCTCTTATTTGTAAAACTCTAGGGACAAGTGTCCTTAACTCCCATGACTTCAGTGTGAACAGTTTGGTTCTGTAGTAACTAACACCCTTCTGATAATCAGGGTATGGAAGACAGCTTCCTGTCTATCCTATGTGGTTGGGGAGGAGGGCGCTAAACACAGATGAATGGTCTGGTTAATATGAAATTGAGAAGCTACTTTAGGTAGAAACTTAGAGTGTGGGAATAATGAGACCTATTCCTTGAAGAACATTGTGATGGCTACCAAGAAAGCAGTTTTCATAAACAGATGCAGCAATTCACACACATCTAATGGCTCGAAAGGATCTTTCATAAGGCAACTAAGAATAAGATTCAAATCCCATATATTAGAATAGGTTCTCTAATCTGTGGGAAAAGATTATCAATCCTCAGACTAATCTTGATATTGTGGGGGGAGTAAAAACGGAAAAGCCATCAACAAGATCAGGAAAGCTATTATATCTGCCAACTGAACCTGATAGCAGACCTGAATTTTTTTTTAATTTCAGCAGATAGTTTAGGATGGTGGGAAGAGAAGAATGAACAGGAGAATGAATGAACTCAACTGGTACACCAAAGCTGATATCTCCTTCACTTTGGAAGATGAGTATGTCTCAGACCCTTTGCTGTTTAACACAATCTGTTGCACCTCTATTGAACAGGAAGTATCAATCATCAATTTGCAGAACTTCCAGATTAGGGTGAAGTGTCTGTCTGGCATGCTGAAGCAGCAAATGGCAAATGACTGGAAGTTTCATTGGTGGATGAGAAACAATTCAAATGAGGTAGGGATATAAACTTGTCTCAACCAAGTTGGTGCAATTAAAATGACTTTGGCCTTGTCCAGCTTGATCTTGTATTTTCAAGAGTAATGGAATTGGTGGATATGTGTAAAGAAGACCATTTGTCCATAAAATAAGGAGGCATCCCCCAATAATTGAGAGTCCCATCTTGAGAAAAAATGCACTATGTGTTGATGGCAGTGGCAAAGAGGTCCACTTTGGGAAACCCCTATGATTGAAATATGTTGCTGAAGATCCATGAGTCCAATTCACATTTGAAATTATATTAGAAATGTCTGCTGAGGTAGTTGGCCATGTAACAAGGAGGTAGGAAGTAGAGATGAAGATCTGGTTGGCTACACACCAATTCCAGAGAATTTTATTTCCTTAGCACAAAGCAAGAGGGAGCAAGTGCTGCCCTGGCAATTGATGCATAGCATGTCTCTCATGACCTTGATGGACTTGGCTCTGATCAGTGGGAGGAAATGAGTGCAAGCATTTTGGACTGATCTCAGTTCTAAAAGACTGATATGAAGACAAAGCTCTTGTGGAGACCATTTGTCCTAGATAGTGTTTGACCCTAGATGTGCAGTGCATCCTAATATATATGTGTTCAAAATTATAATGATGGTAGGAGGAGCCATAATGAAAGGGACTACCACACAAACTTTGGAGAGGTCTTTCACCAGTTGAGTGAGTCCAGAACCTGACAGGGAAAGTTGCTAGTCCAGATTGGGATTCTTGGATCATAAATTGAAGCTGTAACTGAAGCAGCACTGAAGATGTAACCTGTCATGTTGGGTTACGAAGATACAAGCTGCCATAGGACTGAATAGTTGGAGACAATTTCTTGCTAAGGTTTGAGGACTTATCTGAATCCTTGAAATTGGATTTTTTTAGGGGCATGAATCTGTCACACCATCCAGTGAAACTCCTATCAAATCTATCTGGTGTACTGGTGTCAAAGAGGACTTTTCAAGATGGAGTCAAATGTCTAAACTGTGGAACAAAGACCTTATAATTTGTATTGCCAATAGGACCTCTTAGTAAGATTGACTCCTAAGTGGCCAATTGTTGAGATAAATGAAGATGATTATCCCTAGTTGACCTAGGTGGGCAGCTACAACTGCCATGATCTTTGAGAATACCTTTGGGAAAGAGAAGAGGCCAAAAGGGAGCACACAATACTAGAACGGTCGACTATAAAATGAAGAAATTTTATGAGAGGAGTGAATCACAACATGAAAATATGCATCCTGAAGGCTGAGAGTTGCAAACAAACCCTGGAATCCAGAAAGGGAAACATAGCTGCAAGAGTCACTATCCTGAATTTCTGCTGTTCCACATAATTGTTTAGATGACTAAGATCTAATATTGGTCTCCATTCCCCATTCTTTTTTGGGGAACAGAAAGTACTTGGAATAGAAACTCTACCCCTGTATTGGGCTGGAACTGGTTCTATGACTCCTAAGTGTAGAAGAGAGGCAACTTCCTGTGTCAGCAACTGATCGTGAGATGGGTTCCTGAAAAGAGGAGAAGGGGCGGCAAGGAGGAATGGAAGTGAAATGGATGGACTAACCAGATGTTATTACTTTCAAAACCCATTTATCAGATGTTATTCTCTTGCATGAAGGTTGGAAATGGGAAAGATGATATCCAAAAAAGGGGAAGGAAAGTGGAATGGTGCAGCAATAGATTCCTGGAGAGTGGATGGTTTGGACTCTTGATCAAGTCATCAAAACTAGCATTTATATGACGTGGATGGCCGAGATGAAGTAGTCATTACAGAAGCTGACTTCCTTTTTTTTTTTAATATTGGGGTCTCTTGGATGATAGTTTAGTTGGTCTACAGAAACTAGAGGAAAGAGCTAGGTGAGATCTCTATGCTGTTTGAGACCTGCTAAATTCTTTTATTTGCATAAAATAGGTATATAAATCCTGAGCATTTAAACATGGCCTCAAATCCTTCAAAATATGAAGAAAGTTGTCCATAGAATCCCAAAACAATTGTGATCATCAGAGTACTCTGCACTCCCTAGGAAAGTTGGACAACTAGAGCCAGGATGCTTTCTGCATCATTATCATAGTGGAAGTGGACTAGGCTGCAGTATTGGCTTCATCTAAGGAGGCCTGCACAGATATCCTTGCTAAGATTTGCCCTTCATTTTTGATGGTCTTATTGTTCACAGCGCTCCTTTGGCAAAAGTTCAATGAAGATGTTGAATTTATTTTAATTCAGATCGTTGTATTCGTACATAAGAACTTGTTTGCAATTCTGAATTGCATCATTGCAGAATAGTGACTCTTGTGACCAAAGTGCTCGAGTTGCTTTTGGTCTTTCCTGTAAGGAGCAGATGTTGTGTTATGCATCTACTGTGTTTATTAACCACTTCTACAACCAGAGAATTTGGTATCAGGTGTTAAAAAAAAATCTTAAAATTCCTTGGCCAGATTATAATGTTTTTTGTTGGCACATTTACAAGTTGGAGGTGCCACAGCTGCAGTCTTCCAGATAGTTTTAGCAGGCTCTGGTAAAGCTTCATTTACAGGAAGGGCCACATGTGCAGAAGCTGAAGTATGCAAAACCTCAGGAGCTAATGATGACAGTCCTGGACCTCCTCCAGAGGAATCTGAAGCATATCACAGATCTCCTTCATCAGCTCCTGGAATTCTCTAAAGTTGTCTACTATGGAAGGTGGTCGAGGCATTACAGCCTCATCTGACAATGATGGAGAAATATCTGTGTGAGGAGTTGCATTGTTTTCAGTTCTTCCCTCTTACTCCTCAGAGTACTCCTCCACTGGTTCTGGTAGGTGAGGTGGGAGTGAAGTGTGAGGAGAATGGATCTGCCTATGGTCCCTGCGAGAATGACTGGGGGCCCTTAGAAATTGCTGACACTATATGGCCCAGAAGTCCCAAAAGGTTACTGGGGGCCCCACCCAGAAAAGGAGTGGCAACCACTGCTGGTCATACCATATTGACAGAAATGAGGTTGTCTTCCCTACATTCTCTCAGAATACGTATGAGGGTGATTTCCTACAACATAGAGAAGAAATCCCTGAACCAAAATCTGTGAGTCTGAAGAGTCTTCCTCAACATATTCCAGGGGAGGTGATCACTATTCACCCTGGATGGTTGAAATCGATGAAATAGTGGGTCTGAATGAAAAACATGGAGGTGGTGACTCAGAAGTCCTTGGTGCAGAAAGGTGTTTGATTACCAGTAAATAATGGAGTACTTGTGGCACCTTAGAGACTAACAAATTTATTAGAGCATAAGCTTTCGTGAGCTACAGCTCACTTCATCGGATGCATTGGGTGCCACAAGTACTCCTTTTCTTTTTGCGAATACAGACTAACACGGCTGCTACTCTGAAACCAGTAAATAATGGAGACTCTCAGCTCCTTCAGCACAAGATTTTTTGAATACTAAATTCCTGCTATACCAATGGTGCATAGACAGGAAATGAATGTGATTCTGTGGACTCTGACTTTGGTACTGACACAGGTACCTGTGTGGAATGCTTTGAAGTTATGGGCACCGAATGCTTCCAACCAGATTCAGACTCCAATATAGAAGTCTGGGGTACTGACATAGATACTTAGGTATGCATGGTGTAGTTCTCTTTGAGGTATAGTGCATGCTTTTATGGGCATGAGCACCCAAAGTAGAAGTGGACCTCGGTACCAAATCTCACTTTGTAGAAACATGGCTCATAGAAGTAGCTTTAAATGGCTTCCCAGTTCCAGAATCACTTGGACCCTCAATAGTATATCCTTGGACCTGAGGTATCTGGAGCTTTCTTTGGAGTTGGTGTCCGAGACTCCTGCTCTTCTTTCCAGTACCTTTCCACTTTTGTGGGGCTCTCAGTACCAGAGACACAGATGAAGCCACATCCCCCAAGGCTTTTGGTGACCAAGGCTCTGAAGTAAATAAAATACTAAGTACAGAGTTCCTTGAGGCTCTCAGTGACTGGGATCCAGAGGTAGAAAGGACACTAAATGTGCTCAGTGGCCATGGTACAGGAGGGTTCTCGGAGCCTGGGTCAGAAGCTGGTCATATGGCTTGCTCCGTCATCAAGAACCTTATATCCCTAGTTTTACAAGATCTGCTCTTGAATGAGGAGTAGATCTTACACTTAGGTGCTATATGCATGTCTCACAAACTTCAGAGATGGCAAGAATGTCCATCATTCACTGCAACAGCCTCCTAGCAGGAAAGATAATGTTTAAATCCTGAGGATCCCAGCTTATCCCAGAGAGTAAAAGCCCAGAATAGCCCCTCAAACAGAGAAGAACAATCAAATGGAAAACACCAACAACAAACTCCATCTATCCCAACTAAACTAAGCTAAACTATACTCTGAAAATTTGAAGTGGGCATGCTTGATTCACTATCTCAGGCTATAGGTGGTTGAGGGTGGTTCTCCTGATCTACCCTATATATCTTCAGTATGGGCCATGAGGATGTGGAGAGTGCATGTGCAAGACAAATGGTCACTGCTACTGAAAATCACTGATCAAAGGCACAGCAGGGCACATAATCATAAGGAAACTACTCAAGAAAAAGCTGTAACTTACTGCAGTTGCTAGCTGGGTTGACACTTGCATATGAACAAAAACTGAACCAATTTGTTATTCATTTTTAAAAGATAAGTAAACCATATCATCTAGTTTCTACATGTAAAAACAGCAGGCTGCTAATGATAAATAAGGAAACCATTTCATTTGACTCATTAAATCATAAGCTAAAAATAAGCATTTAATGTTGCCCTGATTGAAAAACTGAAAAGCAATAAGTATTCTAGTTTATATCAAGCAGCTGGTAACAAATTCTAGTACTTACATGTACTTGTCTATCATGGAACTTAGAGAGAGCAGATCTTATGTACAAATGCACATAGTACACTAAATAGGGACTCAATGGATTTAAAAGCCATGGTAGCTAGGACTAGCACTTAGTTCTTTTGAAAATGATGGAGTGAGATTACTCTTAAAATTATTTCCAAAAATTTAATCTGTTCTATACTCTCCAATGGAAGTATCATAATACTCCTGTGTAAAATCACAGAGCTTGCACAATTCAATATAGAATACTAGGATTATTTTAAGATATTTCATGTGGTTTTGTCACTTGGCATTTGAGGATACAAAGAAAATACTACCTGTAAAACTTATGACAAACTCAGAAGATTTTAAGGGACAACTGAAAGCATGTTAAAGAAATCTCAGAAGCAATTCAAATATAGTAGAAGAGCCCTGAAAAGAAAACATCTCTTTTGTGAATTGTACAAATAAGAGGACTGAGTTGTACTATAAGAAAGAGAAAAAGCTTCTATAAGTGAAGCAACAGCCCACCCACCCATTAAATTAAAAACATCCACCACCTCAATCTAAATTTCAATAGTTATTGGTGTGGGAAGTTTTAAAGGGAATTTGTTCCAATGGCTCTTTTCAGTTGTACAGTCATACTTCAATTCCAAGAAATATTCCTACATGTTAGTTTATGGTACCAGGAAATCTTCAAAAGAAAGAATGTTGTGGTTTTATTAAGAATTCATCCTAGAGTACTTATGGAACTACCTGAACCTATCTCAAAACCGTTGGCAGTTGTCTTTGAGAACTCATGGAGGAAAGGTGAGGTCCCAGAGCACTCGAGAATGGCAAATATAGTACCTATCTTTAAAATGGGGAACAAAGAGCATCTGGTGAATTATAGACCAGTCAGCCTACATTGATACTAGGAAAGACACTGGAACAAATTATTAAAAACAAACAATCTGTGAGCACCTTGAGGATAATAGTTTTATAAAGAATAGCCAGTATGGGATCGTCAAGAACAATTCATGCCAAACCAACTTAACTTTCTTCTTTGACAAGGTTACTGGCCTAGTGGATATGCGGAAGCAGCAGACATGACATATCTTGATTTTAGTAAGGATTTTGACACCATCCTACGTTACATTCTCATAAGCAAACTAGGGAAATGTGATCTAGATGAAATCACTATCAGGTGTGTGCAAAAGTGATTGAAAAATTGTACTAAGAAAAGTAATTATCAATGGTCGGCGGTCAGACTGGGAGGGCATGTTTAGTTTTGAGAAAAGAAGACTGAGGAGGGAGGACCTGGTAACAGTCTTCAAATATGTTAAGGGCTTCTATAAAGAGGACTGTGATCAACTGTTCTCCACGTCCACTGAGGGTAAGACAAGAAGTAATGGGCTTAATCTGTAGCAAGAGAGATTTAGGTTAGATATTAGGAAAAACATTCTAACATTTGAGTAGTTAAGATTTGAAATAGGCTTCCAAGGGTAGAATCTCCATCACTGGAGGTTTTTAAGAAAGAGGTTGGACAAACACCTTTCAGGTATAAAGAAAAGGAGTACTTGTGGCACCTTAGAGACTAACAAATTTATTTGAGCATAAGCTTCCGTGAGCTACAGCTCACTTCATCAGATGCATGCAGTGGAAAATACAGTGGGAGATTTATATACACAGAGAACATGAAGCAATGGGTGTTACCTTACACACTGTAAGGAGAGTGATCAGATAAGATGAGCTATTACCAGCAGGAGAGCTGGGGGGGGGAACCTTTTGTAGTGATAATCAAGGTGGGCCAGTTCCAGCAGTTGACAAGAACGTGTTAGGAACAGTGGGGCTGGAGGGGGGGGAATAAACTTGGGAAAATAGTTTTACTTTGTGTAAAGACACAGCCAGTCTTTATTCAAGCCTAAGTTAATTGTATCCAATTTGCAAATTAATTCCAATTCAGCAGTCTCTCGTTGGAGTCTGTTTTTGAAGTTCTTTTGTTGAAGAATTGCAACTTTTAGGTCTGTAATCAAGTGACCAAAGAGATTGAAGTGTTCTCCGACTGGTTTTTGAATGTTATAATTCTTGACATCTGATTTGTATCTTTTACGTAGAGACTGTCCAGTTTGACCAATGTACATGGCAGAGGGGCAGTGCTGGCACATGATGGCATATATCACATTGGTAGATGTGCAGGTGAATGAGCCTCTGATAGTGTGGCTGATGTGATTAGGCCCTATGATGGTGTCCCCTGAATAGATATGTGGACTCAGTTTGCAATGGGCTTTGTTGCTAGGATAGGTTCCTGGGTTAGTGGTTTTCTTGTGTGGTTGCTGGTGAGTATTTGCTTCAGGTTGGCGGGCTGTCTGTAAGCAAGGACAGCCTTTCAGGTATAGTCTCTGTTGAGTAGATCCAGCCTCAGCAGAAGGGGCTGTACGTGATGACCTCTCGAGATCTCTTCCAGCCTAACATTTCTCTGATTCTCTTCAATAGAAACCCTGGAAAACTTCTAAAATCATTACAGCTGGTAATAACTCTATACTGGTATTTAATCTTTGTTTTCTGGGTACTGTGTCTAAGATCCATGCTGTATGCTGGCCTAGTGGATGTAGCTTGCTAAAGGAAAGAGACACACTCCCGGAACTTTCACATGGATATCTTAATTTGTCTTACTTTTTTGGGTGTTTGTAGTGTCGTTGAATTGAGAGTACAAAGTTTCTCTTTGTGTAAGGGAATCATAACAAAAGAATGCTGCAAAGTCCTGTGAAAATTGAAATGATTTGATATGTTATGTGACAAATTAAGCTTCATTAACAGAAACACAGCCCATTACTTGTGAATGAGAAATATGAAACAGTTATTTTAAAAAGACTTAAGTGATGCCTTAAATATTTATTTCATTATATTTCTTATGAAATTGTCAAAATAGCTCCAACTTTCAATATAAAAATGAGCTTTAAACTTTCAAAATAAAATTGTTGGCCTCAGTTTGATTTCCTTGTCTCACCTTGCCTGATCTTGACCCACTTTCGTCATCAAAAACTGAATCACATTGTGCCCTGACGTACATCTTGTACAACTCCACTGACTTCAATGGGATTGTACAGTCTGAGTCAGGCAGCACTCAGTCTTACACATGTAGGTTGCTGTTTTTTTATTCTTGGTCCTTTGATATTGATGTTTCTAAATGAAAAAATTGAATGATATGAAAAAATATTTTTTCTAGCCAACTCCTCAACTCTGTTTATTTGACCATAAGGGTACATAAGCCCCAAACAGCAAGCTAACGCAGTTATATATTAGGCTGACCTGCTCAGGCCATTGAGTCATTTCCATGGGGACCAAGTGCAGAATGGATTGCAGGGACAGTAAGATCATGCCCTAAGCTTAGCTCTTGAGGGGAATAGAGAGGGACCAAGTCTGGAGTCCACAACATTAAATCAAGACCAAAAATATTACCTGGGTGGGGATTCCTTGGGCAACATAAAAATTATAATAACTTCTATTACCATAACACTCAGAGGCCCCAGTCAGGGATCAGATCCTCTAATGCTACCCACAGTACAAACACATGGAAAGATGGCCCCATGCCCAAAAATGTGGGGCTATGTGCCCTTTCATCTTCTGATCTACTGACCGGGTGTTATCTATCAGCCTTAATGAGCCCAGGACTTTGCTCTACTTCAAAGACCTGTACATTTACACTACAGCAGCACAGCTACAGCACTGCAGCTGTGCCTCTTTAGCGTAGATGCTTCCTACACAGGCAGAAGGGAGCTTTCCATCAATGTAGGGATGTGTAGGGAGATAAAAGGAAGAATTCTTCCATTGACATAACTGTGTCTACGGTGGAGATTGGTCATCCTATGTTACGCAGGGTGTGAACATTTTTCACAATCCTGCGTGAAGTAGCAGGTCAACTAAAGTTTTAGGTATAAATCAGGTCTGAGCCAGTAGATCACTCTTGGGACCATACAGACCATTTGTCTCCTTGAACAGCATCAACAAGGGAAAAAGCCACACAAGTGTGAATACTGGGGAAGCACTGAACATACTGAGTGTCTCCTCCAGATAATATCCCATTGGTCAGGTGCCTTGGAGTAATGGACTCTGAACCTGGCCTGGGAGAGCGTTGGACAACCCCGAAGGCCTTATACAGCCATATCTGAATGGTGTTAACCCTTCAGGATGGAGGATGTTATAGAGTGTGGCTGAGCTATGTAACTTCAGCCATTCTAATATCACAAAAGTAACAGGGCTCAGGATCTGGCTCATTCATTTTTTAGGCTTCCCTAAGAAAAGTGGCCTGGCTGGTGTGGGAATAGCGGTTCACTGATGCCTACATAGCCAGCACAACAGGCACCCTACAGTACAGAGAGAGATGGCACAGGGTAGGCTGCCATAGCCAGCTGTTAGGTTGCTTCTCTAAGATGGATCAGTTTACCCAGGAGTTCTGCTGAAGTCTAGCATATACTGCTGTTAGCAGTACATAGGTCAATTGGTCTGACAGCTGGGCTCTTGCCCTAGCCTATAGATCAAATTCCCAGGGACACACTTTGGCACATGAGCTACATCCAGCCTCATAGCAAATTACTGAGGTTGTTGAAGGGATCCTGCCTGGTTACTTTATTGGAAGGAAAAGGCTCTCTCCCAATTGTGCTTTACAGGAAAGGATTTAGACTTTGGAAAACATTAATGAGAACCTATAAACAGCACATGCCATAAATTCATCACAATCTCTAATTCCTTTGAAGGACTACATATGAACATAATTAACCCATTTTAACAGTTTACAATAGCCAAGTATATTTACGAATATCTGGGTGGGTTCAAATAGCGCTGCCTAATCTGGTGCTGGCCCCGTAATGAGACCCATCCCAGAAGGGACAAACTGAGGTGCCAGTGGGATGTTTCCAGGTCATGCTCCAAAGCCATGTCATCTGGAATAAGAGCAGCATCATGCCAACGACAAGCTCTGTGGTAAAAAGGGAGCCTCAAGGGGAATTGAAAGATTTCACCTAGCTTCTCAGCTTGAATTGGGGCACCTCACATTTTCCTCCTGTACTTTAACAGGAACACTCATGTACTGTTTCCCTAGGTCTCCACAAATGCAGACACCAGCTTTGAATGTCCCCTTATTCTCATCCCAATTTTGCACTTAGGAGGCATAGCAGAGCAGCCAACAAGGAACATTTGATCTGAAGTGAAGAGTCCAATTGAATAGGACTGCAAGGGATCCCAAATGTGTATGAACCACGCCGATGACAATATTTGCATTAAGGGTATGTATATTTGCCTCATCTTATGGCAGTACAATATACAACTCAGTAGATTAAAATAGACATATTGCTCCTGAAAGTCGGACCAAGAAAGGTGGTGAAGATTCCATAACTCCTACAGACCTTTGGACTCAACGGCACTCTAAGAAATATTTATAGGCAAGAAAATACTTGTTAACTATTTCAGTGTCTAACAATGTTGGATTTTAAAAAGTTACAGTATGTATCGCAAAGTAGAACCCTCTTATAACAAAGGTTATTTCATACTCCCAAAAACCAGCATCACAGGGTGTGCAGGTTTACTCTCCATCAGGAATAGAAATCTGCACATGCACAACACTGAAGAGTTCTGGACAGTCGTTCTACTTCACTGAGATGTAAATTCTCTCCTCCCAAACACAATATCTTAGTGGAAGAGACGAACCATTATTCAACTCCTTGAGTTCATCTCTAGTTCTCAACACATGTGCCCCTTGCAGGTTGCAGGAGGAAGGTTTAGCCAGCCCATACAGTGAGCTACACGAGCAGCTTCAAAAGCTGTGGACTGAAGAATATGCAGAGGAAAAGAAGCCCACCCTCATAGACCCCAGAAAATCTGCAGGGAAACCCAGATCCTCTGCACTGTTGTGCCCCTGGCAATACAGCTTTCTCAGAAGCCAGGCTGCCATTGATTCTCTCCCCTGTTGTGTCATTGGTCACTACCCATTCTGCTACTTTATCAATTTCTGCTTTAAATCATTTGGTGATTGAGAGCACCCTGCATAAGCAGCTCTCTAGCATATCTCCCCAAAGCTTACAAAGCCCCAGCAAGAGAAGGAGAGCACAGAACTATAAAGGGAGGATCTGCCAGGAATTTTTTTTGACAAATGCCGTTTCATTGAAAAGTGTCCATTTGTTCAAAATAAACTTTTTGCAAGAATGGGTCCATTTCAACAAATTGTCTGATTTGAAAAGAATATGAAAAAGTTTCCAAATTCATTTAGACATTTTCTAAATGAAAAGTTGTGGTATTTTGGTTCAGAATTACTTTTTATTTTGGAATGTAACTTAATTTACATGATCAAAGGGTTCAAAAGAAGATTTGATTAAGGTCATAATCAAAAGAAAATACTTCATAATTATCAAAATGAAACATGATCACCTCAGCAATGGCCACAGCTTAAGATGAGACATTGGACAGGGGGGCCACAGCTCTGAGGTGGCACCGTGCATTCTCTCTCTCTCTCTCTCAGATGCTTGGCTGGATGGTTCTTGCTCACATGAGCAAGGTCACACTGATCACCATATGTGAGCTTGGGAAGGAATTTCCCCCCAGGTCAGACTGGCAGTGATCTTGAGGCTTCCTAACCTTCTTCTGCAGTGTATGAGTACAGGTCACTTACCAGGATTATCTGGATATATCTAATGTAAGCATTTCCCTGCCTTTGCAGGAGGCCTTGAGCACTGGTGCACCTTAGTCCCTCCTATTCTCTGCCTGTGGTCCATAATAATCTAGTCTCCTGCGGGCTGAAATACTTTGGCATAATTTCAGTTGTTGGGATTAACATGTGTCTGTTTGGTGGTGTTGGTGGCCTGTGACATACAAAAGATCAGACTTGATGATCTTGGAGTCCCTTATGGCCTTAAACTCTATTACTCTATTTTGATTGATCCACATTGTTTTTGTGTTTTGTTTCAGTTTGTCAGTTAATTTTTTTGAGATTGATTTTTCGACAAGTTCAGGATGAGAATGTTTTCTGAAATGGCAAAAATTCTCATGGAACAGGAACACCATTCCCTTCCCCCTCCCAGCCTACATCTGAGGCATTTTTACGCCTTTCTACTCTCATTAGCTTTTTTTGGTGTTCAGCACAATAGAGGAGCAACTGGCACTGGGAATATTTTTACCTCATTCCAGTTCATGGCAACAAGGTATTTCTCTTTAACTCTTATCTTCCAGTAGATTGTGTAATTCATCTTAAATCTGCTCAAATACTTTGTATGAACTTTACTTTTGAGAATACAAAACAAAATACAATATCAAAGCAGATTAATGATATTTGGGGAGGGTGGCATTAACCTCCTCCTTCCCAATAATTATGACCTTTAAAAGTGTGATTTTTTTCATCAGAATTTTGTAAAAGAGAATATTGGAGATATAGAACACCTTAAAATAGTTAAGTCCAAAGCAGACTTCAAAGAGTTACAAAGGGGTCTCATAAAACTGGGTGATTGTACAGCAAAATGGCAGATGAAATTTAATGCTGAAAAATGCAAAGCAATGCACATTAAAAAACATAATCCCAATTATACAAATAAAATGATAGGGTCTAAATGAGCTGTTACAACTCAAGAAAGAGATTTTGTAGTCATTGTGGATAGTTCTGTGAAAACACCCACTCAATGTGCAGCATCAGTCAAAAAAGCTAACAGAATGTTGGGAATCATTAAGAAAGGGATAGATAATAAGACAGAAAATATCATATTGCCTCTATTTAAATCCATGGTACATCCACATATTGAATACTGCATGCAGATGTGGTTGCCCCATCTGAAAAAAAGATATATTGGATTTGGAAAAGGCACAGAAAAGGGCAATAAAAATGATTATGGGAATGGAACAGGAGAGATTAATAAAACTGGGACTTTTTAGCTTGGAAAAGAGATGACTTAATGAGAATCTGATAGAGGTCTATAAAATCATGATGGTGTGAAGAAAGTAAATAAGGAAGTTTTATTTACTCCTCAGGACACAAGAATTAGGGGTCGCCAAATGAAATTAATAGATAGCAGGTTTAAAAGCAAACAAAAGGAAAAAGAAAAGGAGTACTTGTGGCACCTTAGAGACTAACAAATTTATTTGAGCATAAGCTTTCGTGAGCTACAGCTCACTTCATGCATCCGATGGATAGGTTAGATGAGCCTTTCATTTGTCTGGTATAGTTATCCCTACTGCATAGCCCACTATGTATTTTGCTAAAATAAAAATAGTTTATACTCACACATAGCACAAATTGGCTACTGCTTAAGCAATAGATAAATAATAAAACAAACAAACAACAATGTATGTAGTTCCCATTAGTATCAGTGGAAGATGTACGCTTGTACAAACAGTGAAATAGACCTATAGTATAACTTCATATAGATTCATAGATTCATAAATACTAAGATCAGAAGGGACCATTCTGATCATCTAGTCCGACCTCCTGCGCAGCGCAGGCCACAGAATCTCACCCACCCACTCCTATGAAAAACCTCACCCATGTCTGAGCTATTGAAGTCCTTAAATCATGGTTTAAAGACTTCAAGGAGCAGAGAAGCCTCCCTCAAGTCACCCATGCCCCATGATACAGAGGAAGGCGAAAAACCTCCAGGGCCTCTTCCAATCTGCCCTGGAGGAAAATTCCTTCCCGACCCCAAATATGGCGATCAGCTAAACCCTGAGCATATGGGCAAGATTCACCAGCCAGATACTACAGAAAATTCTTTCCTGGGTACTCAGATCCCATCCATCTAATATCCCATCTCAGGGGATTTGGCCTATTTATATAGCTGCATTAAAAAACAAACAAACAAGAAAGTGAATTTTAAATTGAGAGTTCTTCAATCTTTTCATTCTGCAGACCACTTTGTTAGACAGACAACATCCCCTGTACCCCACAACCCTTCCAAGAAACCAGTAACCACACTGCCTGGTTCTCAAACTGTTTCCTTTGAGGACCCCCACAGATGCCTCTGTGGACCACTGAAGCCCCATAAAACACAATTTGAGAAACTTGTGTTCTAAACATTAAAAAAGTACAAACAAAACATCCTAGTTATCTAAGAGTCTACTTTTTTTTCTTTTCTTTTTTTTAAGTAGCTTGCCTATATTTCAAATTTGATTGCCACATTCTTTGGCATAATGGTAGGGGAGTAGACAATGATTTTTTACAATTGAACTGTTGTAGTGTTCTCTCTCTATATTGCAAACTGTTGGCCTAAGGGTTTGATCTTGCTGCTGCTGAAGTCCATTGGAATTTTTATATCAGTTTCAATGGGAGTAGGATTGGGACCATAATCTAACCTGGATTTAGAAATCCTGATTTCATTGCTTGGTTGGTGTAATAAACCTACAGCTGAAAATGGAAACTGACATTTCATTTCAGTTCCATTTGCAAACACCATAAAATGGCAATCGTAGGACAATATTGTCATTTGGAAGAAATGGCATCCATAATTTTTTTGGATACTCTTCATCAACTATTATATATATATATATAATTTGCCTGTCTAATCCACTACTTTAAATTTAGTAAAGTAGTGGATTAGACAGGCAAATTATCTGCTATTTGGTAGTGTTTACAAGCAAACTGAGGAAGGAAGCCCATTTTCATTTTCAGCATCAGGTCAAACATTCTAGTCCATCAGTGCGCTCAGGAGTTTTAAGTGTAGGTCAATAGTTTATCCAGTGGGAAGGCAATAAATTAAATTTCACTTCACCAGATCAGGATTTTGGCTGCCAAACAACAGGATTTTTTCCTAAACTTGATCTAAAGGACCACAGTAATCATTTCACATTTAAATAAAACATTTAATTTAAAAGCACTTCACAAACTGTTGATCCATACATAAAACATCATTGTGATACAGCCAACAAGCAAACTGCAAGCTATGTTTATGCTAAATATTGTTATGGTGTTAGAACCTAAGATTCCAGAGAATCATAGCCAAACCTGGTATTTAAACTACTAGGTCACCCTCACCCCAGTACACATTTCATATACATTATAATTACAATGTCTTATTTCAAAACTACTTTATACTAAAGTTTATGGTCAGTGCCAGTAATAACAATTTCCCTAATCCCTATAATGAAATCTATATATGACTTCTAGAACAAAAAACTTTTCCAGACAATTGTCCTCTATTCCCTTTTTTAATGTTCATGTATCAGAGAGAAAACAACTACAGTAGAGAAAGAGGGCAGTGACGGGGAAATACAAGTAGTAAAAGTATCATACAATCTTTTATTAACCCACATACTGCAACCAGCAGATCTGATAACATTGCCTCTGGAGCTTCAACTACTAGATAACATCTGTCAAATGATGTTTGTAAGTCCTGTTACACAACATCTTCTGGCTTTTCAGTGTCATCTAGGGGACTGATATGTGACTAGAAAAACACATTTTACACTGTCTGCTTTTGTCATGTTAGTAAGGATTTTTAATAATAAATGTGCAAGGATGATTTTTTTTAATATTAGTTCTTTAAGATTCCTTGGCAGTACAATTTTTATAATCTTGTCCAGGAATTAAAAACTGTTAATGCAAGGCCTAGGTATTAGATCTAGTCTTTCACTATCAATGTATTCACATAATCTTGCTAAATCTTTAACATGTAATGACTTCTGAAGCAGTCTTTTTAAAATGCTTGTCAAGAACATTTTGTAAATTGCTTATATCTTTGAAATTTTTATAGGAATTTCATCCCCTTAGGATGGCTTTCTGAGTTGTTTGGTAGCAAGAGCTCTTATTAACCTAAACATTGCAATATTTCTTCTAGTCTAGTACATATTTTAGCTTGTACACTACAGCTCACCAAAGCTTAATTCTCAACAAATGAATTCCAGCACAAATATTCAAGACACTCCTTCCCTTTGAATAGCAGACCATGATTATGAAAACAGTGCAAGTTCACATAATTAAGTCCAGTCATCAGAGCCTGACACTCTCAATTTAAAGAGGTAGCAAAAATATTTGTTGTATTGACTATGCTTTGCATTTTTAACATTAAATGTTTCTCTAAGGGAAGGACTAATGATGTTGACAGTTATATTACAGGTTTTATTTGCATACCACTGGAATATTCTGAATGAAAGGTTCTATATTAATAGCTATAGCAATGTATTATACAAATACAATTGTCAATTCACTTTTCAGTCATATTGGAAGGATCACTCATACAACAATTGATGAGCAGTAAGCACATAAAATGGGTTTGTAGCTAAACAAACAGTGTTTTTCACTCATCGATCCCTTCTGGGGTCTTTTTCTGTTCTTTTTCTTTTTAAAGAAAAGCTTTTCCTGAGCCAAATTCAAAGCTGTCATAAATGGGCCCCATTCCATTATTGCCAAGGGGGTTGCACCTACCACACAAGCAGTGAACATATCGTTGAGAGCTTTCTACTTTGTCACAATGATCCATGAAACTTTATAAAACTCACAATTGTATTAACACGTTAATTGCTTTTTGAATTATTTTACCAAACTTTTATATTTCAACAGTAAAAGATGCAGGATAAAATTCAACTTGACTGAAAGTAGGTCCAACTCAATTGCTGACAATGGACTTGCACTTACTTACATCAGAGAAGAATTTGGCCAACCTGCTTGTCTGGAAATCTGCACAAGGCACTTTGCACCCATGGTTTTAATTAGAAGAACTACAGAAAAGCTTGAGGAAGCCATTAAGAGGGTATGAGGAAATCTGCATGCCGGATCCAATAACCACTAGTCCCAGTTCTGATGCTAGCTTTAAATACCTGGGTGTATTTTTGGCCTTTAAAAATTAAATTTCTACTTTTATTTTTTGTTTAAAATTTAGAATGTGTAATTACTAGTATATAATACAGATTTTTTTAACCAAAAGGTTCAAATGAAAAAATAAAACATACACAAACATAGAAGCATAAAAGATATAGATGAAAAATAATTAGAGAAAGGACCATGTCTTCCTAGATGTCTGTACAATGCTGAGCACAGGAACTATGCTTACTATGTAAATTATGAATAAATAAATGATAGATAATAGGTCATCTAGCCCAGCCCCTTCTAAATGAAGGATTGTTTCTTGCAGTTTAATATACTCAGGTGCTTTATCCATTCCTGTTTTAAATATCTCAGTTGGCAATGCAATGTTATTCCAAGAAATACCATAGCTAGGGAAAGAATATAAAAGTTTACAGCAAAGCTTATTTTATATTCAGTTCACAAAATTCCAGTAGAAGGGCAAATAAAGAAATACAAATTGTTGCTGTAATGAGTATCACTTAATTTTCCAAATAATAAAATCTGATGTACTAACTGTGTTTAGGACTAAAAAAACCCAAAAACTAAGGCAACAAATAAACAATTTAGCCTAGCAGTGAATTTAGCCATAAAAACAGTTGCTGTAAATGCCACCTATTTGCATGTAGAGAACACAGACAATTCTGAGATCTCTTTCAAAGGCTAGGATTTCTTGAAGAAGGATAGCATGTGAATACAGACAAATCAGTAACTCTGGTGATTCATGCACCAAGAAAATTCAGTTTGCTCTCTTATACACAGAATAAACTGAACATGAGAATATGGAAAAGTTGGGGATTAAATGAATAAGTAGAACAAGACTGCATTAATGTATGGTTGTGAATGAAAAGGCAAATATAGTATGAATATGTATCAATCCATGTGATTTGAATAAAGGCATAAAACAAATTATTTGATGGAAACTGTTCAAGAAATGGTAGCCAAGTTTTCAGATACAAAAAATATTTTCAGAATTTGGGCCTTAATTTAGTCATTTGTCCTATTCAGCAAAGCACTGAAACCAATGTGCTAAATCTCAGTGACTTCAGTGGGAGTTAGGCACATGCCTAATTTTAAGCACATGCTTGCTAAATCACAGTCAGATTTAGTTACTTGGTTGTTTTAAGCTTAAGTGAATGCTCCTTGGTATTGTCCCCAGGCATATAAAAAAGTCTTTCTAGACCGTGTCATTGATTTTCTGATTTGCTACATGGGCCTCAAAGGGCACAGTGAAGAATTTCGGCAAATTTTGCTAAGACCAAAATAATGACACCAAACAAACTAATAGTTTAAAAAAATCATTGTACTGAATGTAATTTGAGCAAAAATATTTTAATTAGAGCTGGCTATGAAACTATTTTCCTCTCCTGAGAAAATTTTCAAGATTTTTTTTTTCCTGTTCCACATTGGGATGAAAACCTGAGACCTTTTGAAATGTTAGTGAAAAACCAGAGAGAGAAAGTCATCCATCCCAGAATAGGCAATACCCCAGTGGTTAGTGTGCTCAGCTGGGATGTGATACACCTAAGTTCAAGTTCCTACTCTGCTTGATTTGGAGTCTAGACCTGAAATTGGGCCTCCCACATCCCAACTGAGTGTGAGGCTCTTGACTATTCTGGGGGTCGGTGCCTCTTTCAGACAGGAAATTACATATTAGGCCTGGAAAACCTCCCAACAGAAGCTTTATTGAAAAGGACCTTTTCCTGCAAAAAAGTTTTGGTTTTGATGAATTAGAATTTTCTGATCAAAAGCAGTAATGTCAACAAATTTCAGACTATGTCTAGTCTTAATTTTATAACCCAGATTAAAGAAAAGCAATTTTTGAAATACCAACACTTCCTCATGTTAAAAAGATCTTCAGATATTTTCAGGAACAAAAAAATGATCCGCCAAAATTAATTTCAAAGCCACCTATAGCCAATAAATACTTAATCCAAACAGTGGGAAATAACATTGCCTGGCATTAGGAAGACATACTATAAAAGGATGTCAGACTCTAGGACCCTGCACTAAGGCGATGTCTGTTGTGTCATCCTGCTGTTTGGTACTTGACCCTTGCATGAAAATGCAGTGAATTACTGGTGTCATATTAACAGGTAGATCTTGCTAGCTATACCAGGATTTGAGAGAGCTGTGTCTGGACAAAGGGAACTAGGGTCATGGGCTGGGGGGGAGAGAGAGGGAAAACACATTCTTAAAACTTAATTGAACTTAGTTTTGGACCACAAACACTGAAATATACTCATCACAAAGGTATGTTTGTTTAATTGCACCATAGCAGGGCAAACTTAAGGCTGTCTGGATGCCGTAACTATACATTTCCATACTCAACATACACGGCACTGGTGAGACTTCATCTGGATTACTGTGAACAATTCTGGTCTCCCACATTTAAAAAAGATAAATTCAAACTGGAACAGGTGCAGAGAGGGCTACTAGGATGATCAGAGGAATTGAGAGGCTACCTTCCAAGAGGTGATTTAAGGAGCTTGGCTTACCAAAGGCTGAGGGGAGATATGATTGCTCTTTATAAATACAAAAGATGAATCAACACCAGGGAGGGAGAGGAATTGTTTAAGGGCCAATGTTGGCACTAGAAAAAACTGATATAAACTGGCCCTCAATAAGTTTAGGTTTGAAAATTAGACAAAGGTTCCTAATCACTAGAGGAGTGGAGTTCTGGAACAGCCTTCCAAAGGGAGTAATGAGGTCAACAAAATCTAACTTGTTTCAAGACAGACCTTGATAAATTTATGGAGGGGATGGTAGGATGATTTCCTACAATGGCATATGGTCCATCTCCAACTACTATTAGCAAGTCGATCTCCAACTGCCAGAGATGGGACACTAGATGGTGAAGACTCTAAGTTACTACAGATATTTTTTCCCAGTCATCTGGCTGGTGAGTCTCACCAACAAACTCAGGGTCTAACTGACAGCCATATTTGGGATTGGGAAGGAATTTTACTCCAGATCAGATTGGCAGAAACCTTGGAAGTTTTCACCTTCCTCTACAGCATGGGGTACAGGTTGCTTTCTGGTTTGAATTTGAGTAAATGATGGATTCTCTGTAACTTGAAGTCTTTAAATCAAGATTTGAGGACTTCAGTAACTCAGTCAGAGGTTATGGGTCTATTACAGGAGTGGGTGGGTGAGGTTCTGTGGCCTGTGATGTGCAGGAGGTCAGACTAGATGATCATGATGGTCCCTTCTGGTCTTAAAGTCTATGAGCCTATGTTTGGCTCTCTTTTAGACTTAACTTAAAAGCTTCGAATTTTCTGGGTTAGTAATACTTGTGTTTGGGACAATAACATCCCTGTATATTGTTTTACCCTCAAGTTACTAAGATGTACTATCAACCTTAACTCAATGTTCATAATATATTTTAAGTCTGAGTATGTCTCAATAATTTCTAGTTGGATATATTTATAAAGAGAGAAGGCTTGGCGAGAGGAAGGATAAATTGTACTTTCACCCTCACAGAGGAATTATGTGCTTAAATTTATTAAAGATTGTGAGGTGCTCATATACTATGGCAATGGGTAGATATGAGAAAGAGAGAAACATGATATATATCGAAATCTCTTACCAGCCATTTAAAGGTTTGTTTAAAAATGGTTTGGGGCAAATCCTGGTGCTACCGAAGTCCATGTAAAAGTTCTTGTGAATATGATTTGGTCTTTGTCTTTAGTACCGTGGGAACTCATATGTAGTACTAAAGTTGAAAGAATTACATTTAGTGGATATTTCAACAGGTCGGTAGGCAGAGCCACACTAATATCATTAGTGAGACTGATGAACAGGATATTCATGTGATGAGGCACATACCTATTACTGCTTCCAAATTTAGTTGTGTTTCATATTGAAACAGAGAGCCCATTTTGAAGAAAGGTTTTTGCAAGGATCCCCAAAAGAGCTAAATCACATTGACAGTAACTGAGCCAACATAGGCAATTTAATGAATAAATTAGTGAGGACAATATTTTGATAAAAGGAGAAAGCTGAACAAAAATGCTCACTAGCAGTTATCTAAGTATTGAAAATGTAAGCAAAGGGCAAGAGATGCCCTGGGATGAGTGCTCACATAACTATATGTAACCATTTTCTTAAGTCATGCACACTGTCAGGTCAAGAAATCCAAGCGAAAGTGTATCAAAGTTTAGAAGACAAATCTGAATTTGACAAACACTATTAATTGATTACTACAATAAATTCATGGGCATTTCAACACTATCAAACAACGAGGGTGGCAATTGCCTTTATAAAAGTCACTATGAACAGGATGTAGAAAGTCAGAAATTTTGACTGCTGGTAAAAGACTCCAATTGCCAGGTGTGGAGTTTTAGAAATTTTCTAAGTCTCACCACAGTTTGCACACATCACGTCCTTCTCAAAATAACCACAGAGTAATCGGAATGCCAGAATAGCTATTCAAAATGAAACATTTGTCAAAGAAACTAATCATGTCAATAAGGAGCCATAGCTATCCCTGTTGGATCTTAAAAATTGTCATGGTTTCAAGGTAACTACACCTGTATTTCCCTCTCCATGTTCCACCAAGGGCACCCACTTTAGGCTCCTTGGACAGAGACACACACGTCTCACTCCCTCCTGACCGGGGACTTTAAGGTTGCACAGCTCCCCACCTTACACTCTGATACCCCAGCAAGCCAGATTGCCAAAAAAAAAAAGGCCAGTACCTGTGCTTTGCTTTCTCTGTGAGGGCTAAGACCAGTTATAAGTTACCACACAGCTCTTTCTAATGAAGTACAGTAATTCCTAAGACAAAGAATTACAGAGAAAACAATAAAATCCCTACATGCATTCTAAAAAGCTCACTAGAGGTCACCTTAACTCCAACCTGGTAGGTTTTAGTCCTCCATAATCGTATTTTCAGTGCTTACAAGTTCATCCCTCTTAAATCCAGAACCAGAACTTAGAATGGGCAGATCAGCCATTTCTTTATACAGTTTGGGTCTTTGATCTTAACCTTCTGTAACAGGTAATTAACAGACAATGACCCTCTCTTCTGGGCATGGTTTCAACAGGCTGGGTATTTGCATAACCACAGTTAGGGAAGTTGCATGAACCTCTCCCTTGGGATTCCCCAGAAAAATCCACTTAACACTTATTGTTCCAAAAGTCCATACTTGTTCGGCACATTTTCTGTGTAATCTTTTGAACTCCGAGGTCCCACATCTATCATATCTCCCACCTTGAAGGGTTACATACAATCCTGACACAATAATACCTAAACTTAATTCAAAAAGATTTTTGTAGTATATTGCAGGAGATTATGTGTCTGTCACATAAATCAACAAAAGAACAGATCATAATGGAAACATGAACAAAGTCTTTATGTCCCACAAGACCTCAGCTATTCAGACCTAAGCAAATACCGGATTTACAAATATAACTGGAAGAAAGGCAAGGAGATATAAAAAAAATTCTTTGGCAGGCATATAAAATCACTAAATGGACAGCCTGACAACCAGTCCATAAGAAAATTGAGGGCAACAGCTTAAAACGAGCAAGAGATATTACCCTCCTCTGCTCCTGCAGAAGGACCACAATCATATGCATAGAAAATAGACTGTCAGAAGTACAAAGGCAATTGTCAAGCTTTACTTGCAGTCTTTGCAGCATCTGAGATTTCTGTTGATACAGGACATCATAGTGAAAACTCAACTTCTTAAAGAAGAGATAAGTGGGGGAAGGAAAAAGAACTGCCTGGGTTCCAGGAGAATCATTGCAGACATCCACATCCCCAAATGTAGAATTACCATAGACCACAGCAGTGCCAGGATGAAACAACAACATAATTATCCTGGAATAGTGCTGGTAAGGGCTATTAGAAAAAAGAAAAACTTGCCAGACATGGGAGTGATGTGAACTGTAATGGACTAAGTGACTTTGAAAAGTATTCAGAATCTATTAACAAAATATACGTTAGGTTAAAAGTATTGTCTTAGAAGAAATAAAGTAACTTTTAAAAAGGGGAAGGGGAGATGTCAGGAATGATAATAATTAGTTACTAGAGTGGGAGTGACTATACTAATACACATGTTAAGCCTCGGAAAATACTCATTAAGACTAGGTGTTTTCAGAAGCCTGAAAAAACAGACTGCCCAGGCTTCCCATGCAGTTGACGCTAAACCATTCTTAATTGCTTAGTAAACTTTAGTGGCAAAATGAGAGTCAATGAGAAGGCACGGCACAGGACAGACATGGTTTTAAAACAGAGATGGGCAATCCACAACATTAAGCTGTTTGTCCAGATTTACAAACTTACTACAAGCTCCTGAGCTGTTCAAATCTGGGGTTTAGCATCAGGCCCACCTCTAGTTTGAAACTGTACTTAGCTATTATGCACTTTACTGACATTCATGCAGCAGGATGAAAGTGCTGACCCTTCCTCTCCCTGTATCTCCTTCCCCCCCACCAAAAAAAAATAAAAAAATAGAGAAGCAATTATTATGTGATAGATATTTTGAAACAGTGACAGAACACTGCTGTACCCACACAGCTTATTCTATAAATTGGATGTTTTTAAACATGACACCAAATGTGTTTTCAGATGTATTTCTGAGTTCAAGAGTTATTCTCTTTTGAAGTGTCAGACTGCTTATCTGAGGAACAGGGATACTATTCCTTTGTAAATAACACCTAGCAACATCATAATATGGTTTCATATATTCGGCCAAACTCTGCTCTATTTCCTAACTCTGGGAAAAGTTGAGTATCATACAAATCTTAACAGAAAAATGGCCCATCTAATTCACTGCCCTGTCTTCCAACAGTGGCAGGTGCCAGATGTTTCAGAGGGAATGATCAGAACAAGGCGATTACTGAGTGATCCATCTCTTCCTGTCCAGTCCCAGTATTCAGGAATCAAAGGTTTAGAGGCATCCAGAGCATAAGGTTACACCCCAGACTGTCTTGGCTAATAGCCATTGATTGCCCTATCCCCCGTGAACTAATAGAATTAATTTTTGAACCCAATTATACTTGTTGTCTTTCTCTGTACCTTTTCCAATTCTAATATATCCTTTTTCAGATAGGGCAATCAGAACTGCACACAGTGTTCAAGATGCGGGTGTACCATGCATTTATTTAGAGTCATTATTGTATTTTCTGTCTTATTTTCTGTCTATCCTTTTCCTAATGGTTCCTTACTTTGTTAGCTTTTTTGACTGCCACTGCACACTGAGTGGATATTTTAAGAAAACTATCAATGATGATGCAAGAATCCTGCCCCTGCTTCACACAAGGGTGAAATTCTACTGAATTTTGAGTTTTGCCATTGATTAAAATAAGACCAGGATTTCACCCAAGGTACAGAGTGAGGTCTGGTGTCTAAGACTACTTTGCTGTAACTTGACATTTGCTGTAGCTTGTCTTAGCACTGGAGTCACCGTCACAACATATTTAGCCTTGGCCTAGAGAACAGTGTGAGAACTATAATTCCATACTTGGGGGGCGGGGGCATTGGGGCAAGAAACTGAGATGTTGGAAGGTTAGGTTGGTGAAATTAACTATATTATAGTGTCAGGAAGGCTGCAGATCTCATAGAGGCTTTGTCTATACTAGGAAATTGCATTGTGTTATAACAGGTGTTAGCTAACTAATTGTTCATTGTAGATAATGATAGTCAGTTAACATCATGCTATTAATGTGTCTTAATGTAGTAAAGTTTTCTAAACAAGACAAGCCCAAAGAGGTGCATATGTGCACACCTGGTGTGCAGCCACAGCAGCTCCAAGGTCAGGATGGAGAATGGGCCTGTGTGGTGTAGCCAAACACAGAGGATGGATGAGAGAGAATTTCAGAAAAGTATACTATAGGGAAGGAGGAAAAGGCTCTGATAGTACAAGGGGAGCCATAGAGGGGAGGAATCAGTGATTGTCTGACCATGTTAAAATACCACCCTTTAAGAAATCAGCGGGTAGTCTGTACAGGGTGATCCTCCCTGGCATATGCACAAGTTGAGACACCAAAAACATATGCACAAGTTGAGACACCTTTCCAGACAACATGGTTTAAGATCAAAATGTGCCAGACAACAGCAGCTTCAAAATGCTCAGGGCTCTAAAAATGGAGTACATTTATTATTCCGTTTTCATGAAAATTTTGCAAACAAAAAACATTTTAAAGAGTGAAAACACTGGTTTGTGGATTAGGAAGAACTCCACAGATACACAGAGCTCCATGTAGGCCTAAACTAAAGCAGCTAGAAAATTAAAAAATAAAATTGAAAGGGTAGTCAATGAGTACATTTATTTTAAAAAATATACCTTACACATCTCAAAATGCTTCAACGCTTGTATAATCTTGCGTTCTCAAGTATTTAGTCATAAAACATTTAATAAAAAAGTGGTGTAACTATTTTTTTCAGCCCAAATATCTGAAATTTCAAAAGTAAAAAACAAAGAAATAAACTAAGTTTGTACATATGACTTCATGAATCCACATTTTGCCTTACTACTATTTTTTAGAAAAGATTTATTTGCAAAATTCAGTCATTTGAAATAGTTCTCCGAGTTATTAGTGAGAAAGAGATAGGTACGTTTGTGTGTACCCAATCATATTTGTAGTGTGTTTGTTTCTGAGTTTATTCATGCTGAAAGTTTTACATTATACTTGTAATTTCAGAGTATTAATTAGAAGAAAATAGCTACAGTTCCATTTAAATAGTATGACAATGGTCTCATTTGTCATAAGATGCCAGAATACCCTGTCCCCACACAAAAAACCCCCACACAACTGTTAATGAATAAAATCCACAAAAGACTTCTGAAGTTTGCACTGGAACCTTTACATTAAATAGATACAGCAGAGTCTGTGTGCAAAAATTTAGGTTTCCAAATACCTCCTGGGCAGCTCTTTCTCTTGAATCAAAGAAGTTGAAGACAGAAAAGGTCCAATACTTGTAAATTATTAATCTATCCCTCTGCCAGGATTGTTCTATATCATTTCCTTTCTAGTACTTCATCCAGCCTAGATTTAAAATATCTCAACTAATGGGGCTTCTATAATTTCCCCAGACTAATAGATTTTACCATTAGGAAGTTTGTTTGTCCTGATATTAAGCCTTATTTTTCTTTTCTTAGCTTCATCCCTTTTGGCCTAGTTATACACCCTTTAGACAACCTAAAGGATTCCTCTCCCTCCTCATGCATACAACTTTCAAGTGACTTAAACAGTAGTGTTTTCTGTTGAGTCATTATTAGCCAAGTTATACACATTCTTTCTTTCAAGCTTTCTTTATAAATCAGTCTCTCCATTATAATTACATTCGTTTTAGTTCTCTAAATGCCCCTCAAATTTGTGTGCATTGTTTTGGTACTGAGATGCCCAGCACTGAATGCAGTATTCTAGAGGCAATCCAGACGCAAAAAGGAATTTTAGTCTCCCATTATCACGTGAAGACTCTGCATTGAAAGCTCTGATTGCATCTATTGCATTTGCCACCAAACCATAATGCAAGTTCCAATCTAATTTTCTGTCCATTATAGCTCCTACATCTCTTTATGTATCAATGTTTTCCAAGTGTCTCTCTGTTTAAATCTCTTTGTTTTCTGCTTATTTGTTCGCAAGCCTTGTTGTCAGTTTTCCCTTGATCCTTACTTTGTAAAAAAAAAAAAAAAAAAAAAGTGAGTATCAGAGACAGTTATGGCCCAGGATGAGTATAATTTCAGTGACATTAAAGGGTCAATTGTGCAATTTACAGAGGCACATGAGCCAGCCACTCCTCCCTTTGCTCCTTTTTAACACTCCCCTTGGGATTGTCAGTTTTATGGCCGGATTGCCAATTGCCTCTTCCCACACCCCACCCACATGTTTAGGCTACAGATCTTGAGAAATCCAGACCTGATCCCTCACACAAACATCAGAAGTGGGGAAGAGGAGAAAAATCACCTTTCATGGAAGCCAGACCTTTGCGGAGTATTATCCCACCCTCATCACCTCTCCAAGTTGGTAATAGAGGACCTACGATCCTCATCCGTACGTCTCCTGTGTTCCTGATGAGCTTCTCTCTGCTTCCCCTCCTCAATCCCAGTCCTCCAGGTAATAACATGAGGAAGACCTGATATATATATATATATATATATATATATATATATATATATATATATAAAAAATCATCCAGAGATGTAGCTTTGTCTTTATCTTGGAAGACAGGAGTGGGAACCCCTACATCCCACTCTTTTTAAAGTTATAACTGGCTATAGATCTAACTATTGCTGACCTTCACAATACACAAATCAAAGGTAAGGAAGACGACAACACTACTCTGAATTGTGTCTGGGTGAATTATACTTTTATTTATGGCCTGTATTCCTAGACTCACTTATTTTTTTCCAAGTCCTCATATAGGACGCTTTCAAAAAAGAGCTATTCCACCTGAGTAATTTATGCTGCTATAGCAATTTATTGATCTTTAGTCAGAAAAAAACTCACATCAGTGGAAGAGGAATGAGGAATAGAACATGGTAGCGGAACTTGTTTTTTTCAGTTGAGAAGTTTTTAGATGGAATAAGTTGTGGATTGTGCTAACACCATCCATTTTGCCCAAAGCACCATAGCTCCTTTGAAATATGAGGGATATGGAGATCTAGAATTAAGTACGTTTTCTGAGGCAGGGAGGTGAGGGAATATGGTGAAACCCACAGAGCCTCTGTTACTGACAGATCACAGCTAATCCAATTTTTAAGAGGTAAGCACATGTGGCTCTTCAGTAAAATTTCACCCAAGGAATATTATTCTGTCCATTCACAATTGTTTATAGAAAACCAAAGTCTATATATGCCACCATCTTACTGAAAAATTTCCCACAGACATCAATAAGTAGCTCTGCTATTGTATATGTGAAATGCATGTCCGACCTATAGGTACACTTTCCCCTTCTAGAGACAATATCCTTCAGCTTAATATCTAGTTGAAACCCAATTGTTAATTTTATGTTATCTCTTTTACTTGTTTCAGATAAATAAAGCTGTGTAGAGCCCTTTGAGATTAACTCCTGTTTGCTTTAGTTACACACAGGTAGTCCTATTAACTTCTGTGGTACCACTGGAATAAGGAAGCAAGCAGGATTTGTGTCTGACTGATTTTTGCTCATGTTCTAAAAGAATATTGCTATACCCAATACAAGTTAACTGAAACATTGATTACATAATTGACAAAATTATATACATAATTACAAGTACAATCCCTCTGAGCAAGCTATATTAAAATATGAGTCATTGATCCATATGTCAGAGACCCTATAGAATGCCATGAAATCCTAAAGACTGCAGTGCAGTGCTACTGAAGCCAAAAATAAAATAAATAACTTTTTTATTGTAATGATCTGAGGCAACATTTAGCTGGAAGTATGACTAGAAATTTTGATTTTTACTCTAATAAATTAAACAGACAAATTGATAAAGAAAGTGTAATTGTACAACTGCAAATGAGATTTGGAAACATCTTTCACTGGAGCACTTAGCTGAACACATTATGCTTTGGATCTCAAACTACCTTTTGGAATGCATGCAGCAGTTTGCCAATTATCTCCCCTAAAGAGCACAGGTATAGGATAGTCCATCTCTAATAAAGCAAAGCGAAAAAGCAGTGATGTAATTTTCTGAGAATTCCTTTTTTTAATTATTATTAAAATACTTTTTATTGCTGATCACTTTGAAGGAAAAACTACACAGCAGAACAATCAAATATAAACCGTATACTTCCTGATAAAGGATTTTAAATGATTTCCTATAATAGAACTCTGTTGAAAACAATGTGTTTTTACCATTACACAAGTCCCTCCACTCAATATGAGAAAAAAGCTGGGTGTGTTGTGCAAAATGGATAAACAAACAGGGCATCAGAAGTTTAAATTAAAAAATATATTTTCTTTGAAATTAAAATATATTCCCATTAAAAATATTGAAGTGCTGCACAATTCTACATTACCACCAAAGCAAGCTGTAAAAATCAAACCTTTTGCCAAAAGTGTAACACTTTGTACTCACCAGGTGTGAAATTATATTGTGCAGAAAAACCCATAGATTCCAGCTCACCATCAGCAAAAAATTTAATCCACAGGAATCTGCCACTAGATTTTATCATAGGTGGATTTTGCTGTCCACAGAAACGTCCAATGATTGGGGAAAAGCCAAAAGGTCCATCTCGCACTTCAATGTGATCAAATTTACACTCCCAAGAAGGCTCTACAGAATATTTTTCATCGAAGTGTAGCTCAATACATTGTCTAGGGGCAGCTAGAGGGGGAAAGAAAACAAAATTTGTGCAGTTAAAAACTTGCTAATTTTTTTACTTTCAAAATTTTGATAAATTTATACATTCTAGTTTGTCTATACACTATTACCTTTTTTTCTTAATCAATGGTTCTGGTCAGTATCTGAAAATTATGACATCTTCAGTAGCCTAACTAAATTTCACTACATTAACTTACATACCTATTCTTATCCTATGAAAAAGCATTTCCAACACTATTTCTTAAGTAAGCTAAGAAAACCATCTATGTCAAAAAGCAAAATATGATTTGGCAATAGTTGGTTCCCAGAGAAGTTCTGAAGGAATCCAATTAATGGGTGAAAAACTCTCCTCAGACATCTTAAGGAAGATATACTTTTCTTCAGTGCTTATGAAGATGAGGAATTCCTTCTTCAGAACTAGAGTATGACACTAAAGACAAATTCTGTCCCAGATGCACTGAAGTCAATGAGAGGCCTGTGTATAAATCCTACACAAAATTTGGCCTTAAATAATTTTACCATCTTACTGGAAACATAATATTAAATACGGGGAAACATCATTTATGAAACCACCCAAAGAACAAGTAAAATTAATTTCCTTAATTAAAGAACAAACAATATGCTACTGGAAACCTTGAAGATACTTTAAAATGATCACTTAATCAAAGATTTGACTATTAAAGAGATAAATTCATGGTTTTTTATGGCCAGTACGGATCCTGCATAACAAAGACAAGAGAATTTCACCCAGTAATTTGCACATGAAGTCCAATAGATTGTGGTTGAACTACAGCATGTCTTTTAGAAAGACTTTTTAAAATCAAAGATTACAAGTGATGTAGAATCCATCTAGTTGACTTTTTCCAATGGTTAATTACCCTCACAGTTAAAAATGTTTGCCTTATTTTCAGTTTGAATTTCTCCATCTTTATTTTCCAACTACTGGATCTTGCTATGCCTCTGTTGATTAGAGAACCCTCTACTATCAGACATTTTCTAGGACCATTTTATTAAATTCCTCTTATTAGGTCATGTCCTGGATTCTACACATAGATAAAACTCTCTTTGAAGTCAAAAGGATATTTGCAGGAATAACCATGCTTTTCACAATCGGAACTTTAGAGCCAAATTCTGGGCCTGGTGCATAATTTGAGTATGGGAACTAAATACAGACAGGATTCTAACCCCAGTGTATCTTTCACCCCTTTATACATGGGCAGGGTTCATGGTAGAATAACAAGAAAATGTTAGAAAACAGTTGCACAAACAAAACCTAAAAAACACACAACTTTTTAATAATTTAAAAAGAAGAGCTTTTGAGAAAGACTCACTACTCACTTCAGAAAGCAGGCTGATTGCAATATACTAAATTACTACATAATAAGGAATAATAAAACTGGTACAATATTCCATAAGAAACACTTGTGATTTGAGACATTCTATTTATAAAGGTGAGGCTCAGCTATAGGAAAAAATATAGCACAAATGTATGAGAACTGACTTATATGAGAATCTGAGAAAAATGTTCATATGTAGATTAGAAGTTATTTAAGGAGAAATATTCTTTATGGTGAAATATACTGACTTCTAATTTTTTCATTTAAAATGTGCTTCACGTTTACTGGGGAAATTATTTAAAAGTTGAAAAAAACTTACCTACCCTCAAATTTGATGTTTAGAGTCAGGAAATTATTAATTATAGATACACAATTATGGAACAGGAGGGCAAATTTACAGTGTTTTATAGGAAGCTCTCTTTCGCCCTCCCTCGCTCGCTCCTTTTTTTTCCATCCTATTACCCCATGCAGTAAACAACAGGAGCAGGACCTATATCTTTACATAGAAATGAACCATATTCACAGTTCCTGGGAATGAAAATAATCTGTTACTATGACTAAGACTATAAAACTGAAACAAAATCATGTTTTAATCCACAGTTTGTAAAGAATGTTTTATTAATCTACTATGAATAAGGTTCAAAGACAAAGATCTTTTAAATTACAGTGATGAACAGAATAACTTGAAAATATGATTAATTTTGTTTAGACTTTTTTACCATTGACTTCACATAAGGTAGGGTTTATAGCAATATTGGTTAACTAACTGTTATGCTAGAGCAGCTGAGAGGAATCAGCACCTTGAAAAACTGGGACCATACTTTGCATGTTAATGTTGGATTTAAGGAGATATTTAGAGACCAACTCTCAATTCATTTATGGACTTCAGGATCAGGCCCTGGCATTTTTAAGTTGACAATATGCCTTTAAATCACAATAAAAATGGTCACTGGTGACTTGAACATCTTTTACCCATGTTATTCATATGTAATTCTATTAAGCTTCTTGCAACATGTTTCAAAAACTAACACTGAATTGTTAGTTCAGGTAGGGCCAGTTTCTGACACCTTTATTCATGTTGCACAGAGCTTTCTGCATGCGTGGCCACATTTCTTTAATCGGCAGTGCCACTGAAGACAAGGATCTGGCTCTGGGTGGGCCCTCCACTTTTGCTTCTGGGAGCATGACATTAATTCATATATTGTTTGTTTTTAATTAAACTGCCTGTGTTAGAAAACCCTATCTCTCCATCACACCAATACATCCTACGAGAAATCTTGGAAGTGATTCATAGTCAAACAAATGCTTGACCAAACATTGCTTGATTTCCACAGATTATTAAATGTATTGTGAGAAACACTGCAGAGAGGATTCTGACTTACACTAAGACCTTTTTATACCACTTTGTCATTTATAAGTAAATTACACTGCCAGAGTGGTGTAAAAGGTAAGTGAGAATCAGACCTGAAGTCCTGACTCTGTTAAAACTCTCATTGGCATCTGCTGGACTAAGGAGTGCAAAATTTAGTTCATTCTGTACAACAGCATTCTGAACCTTATATCAATATTGGTTTTAGGGTTTGAATATTGCTACTGTTTATTTTCCTTTCCTTATATTTATTTTTAAACTCAGTTGAGAGTGTTTTGCCTATGTGAGAATGTAGCTCTGAGTAGAGGTTGTACAGGGCCCCATTGCCTCCTGGGGTGTTCAGGGTGGGGATTTTGCTTGTCCTGAGTTCTCCTGTGTACAGAACATGCACCAGCGGCTCTAAGGCTGTAACATCTACTACTCCTATTATGCCCAGGCTACTAGACAGCCCAGTACAGAGAAAGACAGAGCTTTCAGCCTCACCCTCTCTGTTTCGGATGCAGCACTTTGTGCTCCCCCAACTGTAAGGACTGTGATTATCCCTAATTCTTGCAGAGGGTATCCCAAGATAGGAAGGGGTCCCAGGCCCTATCCCATTCTCCTGTCCAGACACACAAAGGCCAAGAACAATTTGGCCCCTAAACTGCATTGCCTTTTTTGAATACTGTGTTTAGACTTAAAGATCAGAGTTTCAAACTGACTACATCTTGTCTGAACAACAAAGTGATCCAAATGTTCCTGAAAATATCTATGGATGATTGAAAAAGCCACAGCTCAAATCCTCGCTTCTCGTTAAATACTGAATACACAAGAGTATGATTTCTACCAAACCTCCTCTTTGCTTATAGCAAGAAAGTTTTCTATGAAGCCCTTTTTGTGCCCTAGTTTACTGCACAGCAACACAGTTATGCTCTCAAGCAGGCCCGCCACAACTATTAGATTATACTTTCCTTCACAGTGTACAGGAAAATGTATTCATTAGTGGGAGGGTCAATCCTGAAATCCTCACTCATGTGTAAAGTCCACTGATGGCCATAGGAATTTGGCCTATAGTTACAGTTTAGGCAAAGGATGTGATTAAAAACACTGCTGGTGTCTCATCAAATCTTAAAAATCTTCTTTATTAAGCTTCTAATTATTTTTCTTCTGAGACTTTAATACCATGGAAAGACTGCTTAATGCTTGAATGTCTTGTCATCTTTTTAATTTAATTAATTTACACAAGTGCTGTTTGTAGATGTTACTTTTGCTGGGGAAAAAAAGAAATTGGTTGCTAACTAGTTCTAACAGTTGCAGCAAAACTCACACAATTAAGGTTTTAATTTTGAGCAGCCTGTAAGTCTGTGTAACTAACAGCTAAAGTTAAGAAAAAAAATTCTGTTTCATTTAGCAGATTGTTTGGAAATGAGGCAATGATCTAAACATCTACCTCTCAGAAATATGAGTTGCTGCAGGACTAATGAATTTGCTTAAATACTTGGTATCTCCAGTTGTTCAGATCCTTTTACTTGTTTTGGATAATAAATTATACAAACATAAAACTCCATGAAATATACTATGTAAATCCACTTATGATGTTACTCAAGCAGACAGTTTTTTTAATATAGTGAAATATGACAGCCCTACAAGATTTATATACAGAGAACGTGTATACAAGAAACTTAATGATCATTGGGAAAACATGGATGGCCTTCAAGAGATCTACCAATAATTTTGTATTGATTATAAAGGAAACAGGCAGGCAATATTAACACCCAAAATATATATAAATTGGAAAATTTAATGGACATCTCAAGTTCATAAAAATGATCCCAGGCACTCCCTCCTTATATTTATAAATATGCATTTAATTGAAGAATAATTATTGAATTGATCTAAATATGCAAGTAACAAGATTCTACACATCTAGCACAAAAGTTGAAATATATTTTATAATGTGTGTCTGTGTCATTCTCAGAATATATTTAATACAAGTAAAAGCCTTAGCTCTTGAAGGTGCTCCATATGCACAATTCCTGTTGAAGTCAATGGGACAAATTCATTGCTGGCAAAAGCAAGTGCAGTTACTGAAGTTAATCCTGAATATGCCAGCGGTGAATTTTGCCTAGCAGAAGTTGTGCATGTGTGATGCATACGCAGGATCTGTCCCAATATGAAATTAAAAAACACACAACTTTCTTTCCCTACTAAAAAAGGCAAGACCACACCCATATTAACAGATTGTATGGCCAAATGAGACTGGTTTGATCTTCTAGTCAGACCTCCATAACACAGGTCATAGAACCTCATGCAGCAATTTCTGCATCGAGCCCATAATTTCTGGTTGATCTAGAACATATCTTTTAGAAAACATCCAATCTTGATATAAAGATTTCTAGCAATGGAGAAACCACCACATCCCTAGTTGTTCCAATGGTTAATTGTTAAAATTAACTGTTAAATTTAACTGTTAAAATAATTACATCTTATTTCTAGTCTGAATTTGTGTAGCTTCAGCTTCTGGCTGTTGGCTCTTCCTTCGTCTTTGAAAGCTAGATTAAAGAACCGTCTGCTAACAGAATCACCTCCCTCCCCACATTTAGGTACTTTAGATGATGATCATAGCACCTATTGTGGACACCTATTCTTTATTAAAGCAATTTTAAAATGCTAAAAGAATGGCATACATTTAAGATGAGCTACAATATTTTGAAACTATTTTATAGCAAAATGAAATACTATTTCAGTACGACAGGACAAATAGCTCACGAAAGCTTATGCTCAAATAAATTTGTTAGTCTCTAAGGTGCCACAAGTACTCCTTTTCTTAGGTCAATTTCTGAAGCTCTTACTCCGTCCCATTAAAGTCAGTGGAAATTTTGCCTCAGTAGGGACTTCAGGATTTGTGCTATTGTTTTTATTGCCCTATTGTGTGTTTTCATTATATTATATTGGAACTGAAAGAATACTTTTAAATATATTATTCTATGAAACTCATTGTCACAGGTTACATAAGATAGGATAACAATGTATAAGGCATATAAAGGCTATGAATATAAAGGCATAAACCATATACAGAGATAGAGATTAGCTTGAAGCTTCCCACATGTGCACCTTATTCCTTTCTATTCATTATAGGGATTCTAGTACTGTTGTCTGAAGTTTCTGGTAGTTGCTGCTGTTGAAAACAAGATACCAAATTAGATGGATCAGTGGTCTGATTTAATATGGGAATTCTATATTACTATGTCCTATTTGTTAAATTCCTACAGAATAACAGGTTTCAGAGTAGCAGCTGTGTTAGTCTGTATCCGCAAAAAGAAAAGGAGGACTTGTGGCACCTTAGAGACTAACAAATTTATTTGAGCATAAACTTTTGTGAGCTACAGCTCAGTACTTGTGGCACCTTAGAGACTAACAAATTTATTTGAGCATAAGCTTTCATGAGATACAGCTCACTTCATTGAGTGAGCTGTAGCTCACGAAAGCTTATGCTCAAATAATTTGTTAGTCTCTAAGGTGCCACAAGTACTCTTTTTCCACAGAATAGACAGTCACATCTTTATGATGTGAGTTAAATGGCATTAGCAAATTTACCAGTCATTCATCCTTCATTTAAAATATACACATACCCATTATTCGCAGTGTTTTTGTAACCATGCTGGTCCCAGGATATTAGAGACAAAAGTAAAATATATTACCTAGTCACCTTGTCTCTAATATGTACTGTATGTAACTTTAACTTATCCATATCAGTGCCTAATCTTTGTTTTGAAAACCCTCAACCTCAATATCGTGTGACAATGAGTTCCACACAGTAATATGATATTCAAAACTATTCTTTCAGTTTCTTTGTTAGTCATACTTATGTCTTGTAGAAAAAGTAAAGAAAGGAACACCCAATTTATTTGTTGTGCCTTTATTTTAGAGAGCTCTATCCTGTCCCCATTTATTTGTTTCTTCTGTAAGCAATTACAATTTTTTCAGTTTCTCTTATTATGGAAACCTTACCACACCTCTAGTCATTATGGTGCCCACCAGTTGACCTGTTCTTGTCCTGCCTCTTTCTTTATTTTTGAGAGAGAAAGAGAGAGAGACCAGGACTGACCACAGCATTTAAAGGGAGAGCTTACGATCATATTGCATAATGTCATCATAAGGCTTCAGCAATTTTTTTTTAATCTCATTCCATATACATCCTAATATTCAGGTTTTTGTTTGTTTTTAAATAAAAATGAGCAGTTGCTCATTAAGCAGAGAACTTAAGTGTGCTGTGTACAAGAACACCTAGGTTTGTGTTTTGTTTTGTTAGTTAGCTACCGCTAATTTAAAACACAGTAATATGTAGTTCAAATTATTCCTTACAATGCAATGTACAGTGTATCTGTCAACATAGAATTTCATCTGCATCTTGCAACCTATTTGCCTATCTTAGTTATATGCTTTCAAATTCCACACATATTTCTGCAATTTTGACTGTCCTAAATCATTTTACGTAAACTGAATATTTTGTCAGAGTACTGTCCACTCCCATTTTCCAGATCATTCATGAATATATTCAATCAACAATAGCCGATCTTTTGGGTACCCCAATGTTTAGAGAAAAAAAAATAGTCTTGGGATAAGGCACCAGACTAGAGCTTTGTTCTCATCTCTTCCACAAGCTTCCTCTGTAACTCTGAGAAATATCACTGTACCTCCATTCATCTCCTGTGCAAGGGGGATAAGAAACCTCAAAAGGATGTTGTGAGGATACATTAATTAATGTATGCAAGAAGCTCAGATTCTAGGAGCATAAGTATCACAGTAACAGAAAGAAGTTAAATAACCTTTTCATGTTCAAAACTGACCTACTCTTGTGTTTTTCTCTTAGCCAATTTCTAATCCATGACAGAACTTAACCTATTACCTCATGACTGCTTAGTTTCCTTAACAGATCTTGAACAGGAAGAATTCTAGTTGACTGGAGAAGCCCGATTTTCCTTATAGAAGTCATGCTTGTTTGTCCCCAGATCATATTCATCTTGCCATTTTATAATTCTCTCTAATTCTTGTTTTAATCAATTTACCTGGTAAAGTAGAGCTCAGTAGTCTGGAGATCCCAAGATCCTCTCTACCACCTGGTTTAAGAAGAGTTCTATGAAAACTCAAAAGCTTGTCTCTTACATCAACAGGAGTTCAGCCAATAAAAGATATTACCTCCCGCACCTTGTCTCACTTATTTTTCAAAAATAAAAAGATTGATACAACATTTGCTGCCCTTCAGTGTCCTGGTATGGTAGCAGATTTTTATAAGATAGCATACTGTTAGCAACTCTGGGCCAAATTTTTAAAAGTATTTAGGTGCCTAAATCTGCAGACAGGTGCTTAATCCCATTGAAAACAATGGTATCCTAGGTGATTTTGAAAATCCCACTAGACGCCTATCTGCATCTAAGTACATTTATATATCTGGCCTCAGTTACTTCATTCTTATCTAATGTTTCTACCTATCTAGAAAGGCATAGGACTATTATCACTGTAGCAGCTTGATTGCCTTCCCAGCTCTTACATGAATTGCATCTGGTCCTTATTACTTGTTAGTTTGTTCCTGCACCCACCTTTTTTGACACTGTTAACTCTGACAGTACCTAAATCTTTATTATCTTCCCCAGACCTCATCTTTTCAAGCATCTCCTCAATGTTCATCAATCTGTGCTGTAAAGGAAAGAAATCATGTAGCTTGTGTGTAATGTCCTTAATTGCTTTCTTTGAAGCTTCCTCCTTCTATTGTACTTACATAATTTCTTAGTTGTTTTGATACCTTGGGCTATTCATTCTTCTAAATCCCATTTTACCTGCCATAGCGTATAGTCCTTTTTATTGGAATCACTTTACTTTTTATTATTAATTCTTTTTTAATTACAGACACTTGTTTGGGTTGAATAAGCTCCATTCACACACACGCTTTTTTGTTCGGTTGCACAGAGTTAGTTTTGAATCTTGCCTTTTTGCTTCCCTTTTTATGCATACCTTCTATGATTCAGTTATAGTATGTTTAAGAAGCTTCCATGATGCTTTTTTATTCTAGGGTCTTTTACTTGTTCTCTTTTTTAAAAAAATCCTTGAAAAAGTTTAATGTTATGGAACCAATTTTAGATACAGTCAGTTCCCCAAGTGAGTTTACATAATTACATTGTAGTCGTTAACTGTGTGTTGCTTCAGAATTAGTCAAGACTCCACTTGTGTGCACTACAAGTACCTTTCCCACAAAGCAATCATTTAAGATGTCAAGAAATTGCTTCTCTAAATACTGTCTCCCATTTGACCAACTATCAGACATATTTTCCAATATTTAGAATCATCATTCACAAATTCCTAGGACACATATGAGATGAAAGACATTATCTGTGAGAAACCCAGTTAATCTCAGATGAATGGGAGTCACTGGCTGGTCACCTTCTATAATGTAGATGCACTCTCTGTCAGGAGGATACTTGTTGGGGTAATTGGGAGAAGTGAAGATGCCTCCTTCTGCATATTTTGTCCAAGTTCCACACTGCACTGGTTTCTGCCCTTCTGAAGTGATTTGCTTTTCTGCTTAAAAACAGGGGGAGGGGAGAAAAATCACATCACACAAAACATTTAGTACACGTAACTATTTAAGATAATAAGTCCCTATTAAGAGTCTAAACCTGTTTACATTGAAGCCAATGGGAGTTTTACCATTGACTTCAATGGGAACAGGGTTGGGTTCCAGGGCTTGAATAGGTAGTCCTTTTAAATGTCAAACGATTAAAAAAATTAATCCTGATTAATTTCATTGTTAAACAATAATAGAATACTATTTATATAAATATTTTGGATATTTTCCACATTTTCAATCATTGCTTTCAGTTAGAGCACATAATACAAAGTGTACCATGATTATATTTATTATAAATATTTGCACTGTAAAAATAAAATCATATTTTTCAATTCTTCTAATACAAGTATTGTAGTGCAATCTCTATCATGAAAGTTGAACTTACTAATGTAGAATTATGTACAAGAAATAACTGCATTCAAAAAATAAAACTATGTAAAACTTTAGAGCCAACAAGTCCAGTCAGTCCTACTTCTTGTTCAGCCAATCACCCAGATAAACAAGTTTGGTTACATTTACAGAAGATAATGCTACCCGTTTCTTGTTTACATTTTCTCATAACAATGAGAAGAGGTTTTCAGGTTGCAATGTTGTAGCAGGTGTCGCAAGATATTTACATGCCATATGCTTTAAAGATTCATATGTCCCTTCATAGTTCAACCACCATTCCAGAGGACATGCATCCATGCTGATGATGGGTTCTGCTCAATAACTATCCAAAGAAGTGCAGACAAATGCATGTTCATTTATATCATCTCAGTCAGATGTCCACCAGCAGAAGGTTGATTTTCTTTTTTTGGTGGTTCGGCGTCTGTAGTTTCTGAAACAGAGTTGTTGCTCTTTTAAGACTTCTGAAAGCATGCTCCACACCCTGTTCTGGATCAGATTTTGGAAGATTCTTAGCTACAGCACAAATCTCACATTGGTACCTTCTTTGTGTTTTGTCAAATCTGCAGTGAAAGTGTTCTTAAAAAGAAGATGTGCCGAGTTATCATCTGAGGCTGCTATAACATGAAATATATGGCAGAATGCAGGTAAAACACAGAGCAGTAGGCATACAATTCTCCCCCAAAAAGAGTTCAGTCACAAATTTAATTACACACTTTTTTAAAACGAGCGCCATCAGCATGGAAGCATGTCCCCTGGAATGGCGGCTAAAGCATGAAGAGGCATACAAATGTTTAGCATATCTGGCATGTAAATACCTTGCTATGTCTGCTACAAAAGTGCCTTGTGAGCATCTGTTCTCACTTTCAGGTGAGATTGTAAACAAGAGGAAGGCAGAATTATCTCCTGCAAATGTAAACAAACTTGTTTGTCTGAGCAATTGGCTGAACAAGTAGGACTGAGTGAACTTGGAAGCTCTAAAGATTTACAGTGTTTTGGTTTTGAGTGCAGTAACCGAAACATTTTTTTAAGAAAAAATCTACATTTATAAATTGCACTTTCACAATACAGAGATTGCACTACAGTATTTGTGTGAGGTGAATTGAAAAATACTATTTCTTTTGTTTATCATTTTTACAGTGCAAATATTTGTAATAAACATAATATAAAGTGGCATCTTAAAAACTAACAGATTTATTTGGGCATAAGCTTCCTTGGGTAAAAAACCCACTTCTTCAGAAGCATGGAGTGAAAATTACAGATACAGGCATAAGAAGAGAAGGGAGTTACCTTACAAGTGAAGAACCAGTGTTGACAAGGGCAATTCAGTCACGGTGGATGTGGTCCACTCCCAATAATTGATGAGGAGGTGTCAAGAGCAAGAGAGGGAAAATTGCTTTTGTAGTGAGCCAGCCACTCCCTGTCCCTATTCAAGCCCAAATTAAAGGTGTTAAGTTTGCAAATGAATTGTAGCTCTGTAGTTTCTCTTTGAAATCTGTTTAAGTTTTTTTGTTGAAGGATGGCTACTTTTAAATCTATTATTGAATGTCCAGGGAGACTGAAGTGTTGTCCTACTGGCTTTTGTATGTTACCATTCCTGATGTCTGATTTGTGTTCATTTATTGGATTCTTCATTGTTTTTTGTGGCTACAAACTAACATGGATACCCCTCTGATAATATAAAGTGAGTACTGGTACACTTTGTATTCGATGTTGTCACTGAAATCAATATATTTGAAAATGTAGAAAAACAATTTTAATGCTTTTCATTTTTTTGAGTTAATCGCATGAGTTAACTGTGATTAATCGACAATGCTAGTCCTTACTCAGAATAACCTCCCATTGCAAGATCAGGCACTGGATCATTTAATGCTACCTGCAAATTTATAAAATAAGTTATATTTGAATTTTCATCAGTTCACTTTATTGATGCAAAAAATACATACGCGTACATTATGAAATATTGAAATATCTAAACAGATGTCCAGAAATTGAGACTATACCCCATAAATAACATACCTGTTCCTTTTTTTGTTGCCCCAGACAGGTGTAGGATGATTAGACTTGCTACAACTGAAAGACAAAAATACATTAGGTACAACATGAGGTTAATGCCCGCAATTAAAGCGACTGTAACAATCTATCTCAATATAATACAATTTAAAGATATCTACAGTACAATAACAGACTGTTTTGTGGTGGCATTATAACATTCTTTTAAAAATATATCTATTTGCAACTGGGTTCACCCTCCTTAATTTCCCACCCCCCTTTTCAATATTAAAATAAGAAACTGGGCGGCCAATATTTTTTTTGTATGTTCATAATTTGGGATCAATAAAAAGTCAAGTGACTGCTACAAACACAGTGAGAAGAAAGACTGCTATAAAGGGTTGGTGGCACAGGTCTCATTTCATATCTGCTTTGTTGTGGCATAAAGACAGGTTTGGCCTTATGGTGGGCGATATGGATGACTGCCCAGGGCACCATGGTCAAGAGGCAAGGAATGCTGCAGGTCTGGAGTGTGACGCCACGGAAGGGAGATCAAGGCAATGGGAAGGTAGCAGGGCCCGGGGATGCCAAAAGACAAGGTATCCCAGGGCACCATTTTTCCTAAGGCCAGCCATGCATAAAGAACTTTTGAAAACTAATGTGGTTGTGCAAGAAGGAGAAATCTTTTTTTCACATCACGATCAAAAGCATCTGCAAAGTCCCACTTACAGGAACTGTTCTGTGTGGGGGATGGGGGTGGGGGGGAAAATGATAGATCTGGTTTATTTGAACTTTCTTACATGAGGCAATTATTTCTTGCTGTGAGGAATTCATAACTTCTTTTGCAAATAAAATTAGCTGAATCTGGACCAAAATATCTGCATCCACAGTGGCGGATCAAATCTGGTGAGAACCAATGAAGTCTTTCTTTGCTTCAGTTCAAGCTGCTGATGCTTCCCGAGTTTCTGGAATTTGCAGCCTGGGAGTTAAATCCATGGCACTTTAGACTGGGGAAGACTAGTAAGGAGATACTGTGGCCATTATCATAAACACTCTCTCTTTTCAGAAAAGCCAGGAGACAGTTTCTTTAAAGGTGGTTGTTACACCTTTGCTCAAGAAATCATCTCTTGATGTTGACAGTTTCTACAGTTATCACCTTGTCTTGGATCATGTGCAGGGGAATGTGACAAAACAAGAGAGTAGAGAACAGCTCCAGCAGTACCTGTTATGCTCAGGTCTTTTCCGCCCTAGTCCATTTGGTATTCATCAAATCATACAAGATTAGGGTTGGAAGAGACCTCAGGAGGTCATCTAGTCCAACCAGCTGCTCAAAGCAGGACCAACCCCAATTAAATCATCCCAGTCAGGGCTTTGTCAAGCTGGGCCTTAAAAACCTCTAAGGATGGAGATTCCATCACTTCCCTAGATAACCCATTCCAGTGCTTCCCCACTCTCCTAGTGAAATAGCTTTTACTAATTTTCAACCTAGACCTCCCCCACTGAAACTTGAGACCATTCCTTCTTGTTCTGTCATCTGCCACCACTGAGAACAGCCTCTTTGGAACCCCGCTTCAGATAGTTGAAGGCTGCTATCAAATACCCCTTCACTGTTCTCTTCTGCAGACTAAAAAGCCCAGTTCCCTCAGCATCTCCTCACAAGTCATGTACCCCACCCACCTAATCATTTTTGTTGCCCTCTGCTGGACTCTCTCCAATTTGTCCACATCCTGTGTGTGTGGGGGGGGGGGGAGGGGGCAGGGAGCAGCAAAACTGGATGCAATACTTCAAATATGGCCTCACCAGTGCTGAACAGAGGGGAGTAATCACTTCCTTCAATCTGCTGGCAATGCTCCTACTAATGCAACCCAATATACCATTAGCCTTCTTGGCTAACTGTAATCCCCAGGTGCTTTTCTGCAGAACTGCCGCTTAGCTAGTCGGTCCCCAGCCCATAGCACTGCACCGGATTCTTCCATCCTAAGTGCAGGACTCTGCACTTGTCCTTGTTGAACATCATTAGATTTCTTTTAGCCCAATCTTCCTCTTTGTGTAGGTCACTCTGGACCCTGTCCCTACACTCCAGCATATCTACCTCTCCCTGCAGCTTAGTGTCATCCATGAACTTGCTGAACATACAATCCATCCCATCATCCAGATCATTAATGAAGATGTTGAACAAAATCAGCCCCAGGACAGACCCTTGGGGCTCTCCTCTTGATACTGGCTGCCAATTAGACATCGAGCCATTGATCACTACCCATTGATTCCGAAGATCTAGCAAGCTTTCTATCCACGTTATAGTCCATTCATCCAATCCATACTTCTTTAACTTACTGGCAAGAATACTGTGGGAGACCGTATCAAAAGCTTTGCTAAAGTAAAGATATATTACATCCACCGCTTTCCCCAAATCCACAGAGCCAGTTATCTCATTCTAGAAGGCAATCAGGTTGGTAAGGCATGACTTGCGCTTGGTGAATCCACCTTGACTGTTCGCAATCACCTTCCTTTCCTCCAAGTGCTTCAAAATGGATTCCTTGAGGACCTTCTCCATGATTTTTCCAGGGACTGAGGTGAGGCTGAGTGGTTTGTAGTTCCCTGGATTTTCCATCTTCGCTTTTTTCAGCCTGGGCATCGTATAAAGACTGCACAGGTTCTTTTCCCAGTTATTAATCAAGATTGAGTATCCATCCTGATTATTTTAGATCTATCAGCTGCCATGGATACTGCTGACCATGAAAATCTGTTGATATATTCACAGATTACAGCAAAGGTTGCCTTTGAACAGTTTCCTTCCTTTTTGTCCTGATAGCACTGGGAAATTGCCATCTACATCAATAACCCTTTCATACAGAGTTCCACACTGTTTTCTGTTTTGTCACTTTTTGTACTCAATGTGTAAATGAAACCATTGGGTCAGTTGGAGAGAAAATATAGTCTGTGGTGCTTTCAGTATCCTGATGACACCCAAATCTGTATTTCTAGGTCTTTCGACCCGAGCCTTGCAGAGGTTTGTGGCAAAGTTTAGTCTCAAAGAAAGAAAGACTTAAGTGATGAAAAAACAATGCACTGGGAGCATATCCACCATTACTTTTCCAGTCCAGCTGTCTTGTTGGCTCCCCAGCTGCTACTGGATATGCAGGTAGAAGTTGCAAATGGTGTAAAGCATTCTTAATTTACACTTGGCAAGAAAATAGCAGCTTTTTTCAGATATGGATCTCTCCAGTCATCTATGGCCTTACTGCAACATGTTGTACATATTTGAACATGTAGTCCCATCTCAGAATCTGAAGCTAGTGTGGAATGCAGCTGCTCATTCACTAAAGCTGTGTTCCATGCGGGAAGCACATTGCAATTGTGCCTATGATCTCCATTGGTTGCCAGCTAATTTATGGATGGTGTAAGATGCTGGTTTAGACTTACAATATGAAGCTAACTGCAGAGGCTCTCTCTTTCTGTCCTCATGAATCCATGGCAATTTCAATCTGAGCTACTCAAGCTAGTAGCTCTATGGATAAAATGGGAGGAATCTGCTAGCAGGGCATTCATGTGAAGGAGCCCAACTCCTTAATATTTCCCTCCACCAAATCTAGATTCTGGCAGATAGAGGAACTCCAGATCATGCTACAGGGTGTCCCTGTTCCCCCTGGCTTTCCTGGGGTGAAGACCAAGTATTGCCTTATGGTGAGGGTCGAATGGCATGTGTGTAAATGTCTTTTTCTGCTGGGACAGTTTGTAAGTTATTTATTTATTACTGTTTTAATTCTAAGTGTATATATTCTGAGACTCTGGAGCTGTGCATTTTCTAAATGTGAGTAACATAGCATTTGAAAAACCTGTGCTCTGCAAAGAGAATGGGAATCATTGATGAGTCAATGGAGAGAGATTATGATCTTCCACCCCAACCCCCAATCTAGTAAACCTTTTAGCTCTCTCAGAAGACACTGATTACTACATAATTAACAAACATCACCTTATCCTTATATAGTACCTTTCATTGGAGGACCTCATCACGCTTTTAAATATTAACATCCCCATTCTACAGATTTAGGAACTGAGGCACAGAGAAGCCAGGTGAAGGGTCCCAGCGACATTGCAGAAAAGATGAGAGGAGAATCCAAGTCACTTAAATCCCAGCTTTCAGTTCTAACCACTAGAAACAAAGCTTTTTAATTAAATTACCTACACTGCCGCAAAATGGAGAGCTATGCTTACAACTTGGCATGATGGTATTGATGATAAACAGTAAAAGAAATAATCTTGGAATAAAATATAATAAAGAAACAAGAAAAGTTTAAGGAGACTCTGCTTAATCCTGATATACTGTATCCAACACAGCTGTACTGTTCAAGTGAAATACTTGGTCCCTTTACTTTTAATAGAGTAATTTGGATTGGGGGCTTTAAAGCATAAAAAATACTTATATTGCCACAAAATCCCACTTCTTTCTTCAGTGCTTAAAGAATTATGAAAACTTATCCCTTAAATTTCAAGGCAAAGACTCAATAATATATTTCTGTCAAGCAGATAAATGTTAACCAGTGGAGAAATTTCTCAAGATGAATATGCTTATCTGTCAATGGGTTAAATTTACTGGATTACAAACACAATATTTTGCATATTAAATCAATTGTAACACCTGATTCCTTCCCCTTTTCCTCCCCTCTTATTATAGGACAAATACAATCTTTCCCATATTTTTTTTTTAAAAAAAGCCAAAAGAAGAGCCTGATCCTGCAATCTTTATTCAGACAAAACTGCTAGTCAGGAAATTTTGCTGAAAGGAAGACACCAATATCAGCAATCATGGAGGTTTAGGGATTTTTTTTTTAAAAAAAGCAGGATACCACCTAATTTCTTGTTGATCTCCCCTCCTCCCCCCATTTCTCATCATCTAGCCGAATTGTAATTAGGTTTATTAGTGCTCCTCTGATTATGGACCTGTGCATATTTCTATTATACATCCATATTTGAAGAGGCTTATCATTTGGCCATAACAGTTGCTCAAGAATGTAACTTGACATGTAAGGTCTAACCCACTAAAGAATTTTGAAAACAAGTTCTAAAAAATATTATTGCTATTTTACAAGCTAGCCGTATCTTTAAAGGATATTCTTTCAGAGTAGTTTAAACTCTTCACAACCAACTCTTCACACCTTCTCTTTTCTTGGGGGGGGGGGGGTAGAAAATGACAATTTCCGGACCACCCAATAGGCCCCATTGCTATTTTCACACAAGAACTCGAGTTTTTTACATCTCCTGGCGCTCCTTACTATTCCTGTTTGGACAGGTGATTTTTACGGAATGCGAACCATTGTCAATGCGCAACTCACAGCATTCACGTAACTATGCTCTGCAAGAGTAACATGAACTACCGCTAAAGCTTAGCGGATTTTGGATGGAGAACGCCGCAGCGTTAGAATAGATTCATAACCAAGACCAAGCTACCAGGGCTTTTGATCCCTTCCCATTGAGCTCTTCAAATCAGTCGAGAACACATACTAGCATCCAGAATAGACCGCCCCTAACACTGAAAATCGCATTTAAGGGTCTGATGGGGAAAAAGAAAAAAAAAAGTAAATTCCTAGTTGTGACTGAAACTCTATCCTTTAATCCACCACATTGTGTTAAATGATTTTGATTACCATGGGCCAAACGTAGATCTCCGTGACACCGGCAATAATCCGAAGTAATGCCGATGAATGCATCCGATGAAGTGAGCTGTAGCTCACGAAAGCTTATGCTCTAATAAATGTGTTAGTCTCTAAGGTGCCACAAGTCCTCCTTTTCTTTTTACGGATACAGACTAACACGGCTGCTACTCTGAAAAATGAAATCAATGGAGCTATTCTGGATTAATACCGGTGTGATTTAGGAGAAGAGCAGAATTTAGCTCCGTGTTTGAAGATCCTCGGGTCTGTCATTTGAGGGTTCAAACCCAAGCCTCAGAGTTAACCCGCGTTAGCATCCCACAAGCAAGGAGATGGTATATCGATCAGTCCCTACAGCACCTTTTAGCTGCTAGTTTTGCACCCCCCCTCCCCCCCGGTTACTTTGAAAGCTCGCTCTCTCTATAATTACAGGTATACTCAGTCCTCCCTTTCATCACCACAAACTCAACAAACCAGTGCATGTGTCACTGCAAACGCCAGGCTATATCTACGTCTTTCGTGCACCTCTTGCAATTATACTGCATGGGGAGGGGGGGGGAGCTTAAACCCGCGCCTTGAAGCTGTGAGCCTCCCAGTGTTAACCGTCTCCACCTGTGCTGTTGGAAGAAGGAAAAATAGTTGCCCTGCGAAGCAGAGCGGCTTCAGGAAAGATACTTACTGTGAAACAAACTGCGCCCATGGATCATGTCTGTTCCTTACACAAGGGGCTTCGATCTCCACTAATTCCATTTAGATACGGGAGGACGTCCAGTGGTGGGCAGAGGATGGAGTAGGAAAACTGAAGCCCACACACGCAGCGAAGGGTAGCAGCAGCCCTTCCTCTCTCTCCTCCTCGCCTTCAAACAATCACCGCCGTCTCAACCCCATCACACCAGAGCGATCATCACCACCCCCCCCCCCCCATCTTTGAATCATATCAAAAGCAGCAGCCGCTGAGTACGACAGGGAGTCTGCATAACTGGCGGCGAGGGGCCGGAGAGAAAGAGACCTGAGGACAAGCACCTGGCAAAGAGCACATCAAAAGGGGGCCAGGAAAGAGGCCAGGGCAACGGGACGGGGGGGGGGGGGTGTCGCTCGCACAACCCTCCCCCCTAATCGCCGGTTTCATACAAAACCAAAAGCCGGTCGAAGCATTTCCTGTAGGATTTCAAGCCCAGCGTTTCCCAGACCTTTGGGTTCTTTTGATGCATTGAAGGAAGGATTAATGGGTCCGTCATCAGCTCCCTTGGTCCTCTGAAGGGGTGGGGGTGGAGGGAGGGAGCCCGAAGGGGAGGGGGGCAGGAAGATTTACCAAACGGGAGATTTAGTCATATTTGTGGGCACTGCAATCCTTATTGGAGAAGACGTCCTTTAAAATCGAACCAATCCATTTTTGAAAAGCCCTCTCTCTGCGTGTTGCATAGTGTCAAGCAGCAGCAGGAGCAAGAGGCCGAAAGCACATTGCACCGGCTCAGATCCTCCCGGAGATGGATGGCGAGATAGAGAGATGGATGTACGTGGAGAGAGATCCCCTCACGCCTACAGTCCAGGGCGAAGAGCAGAAGAAAATCCCGGAGATTCTTCCATTCACTCCACGCCGGGGGGGGGGGGGGAGGGTTGCTGTAGATTGTTGAATGGGGGGTGGGGGGAGAACAGTGGAGGGGTTTTCCTCCTTCACTTTATGTCCTAAAGAAAATGTTCATTGTTCCTCACCCCACCAACTGCATCTGTCAAAAGGAAACAAGACACGTTCCCGCTTTGAGCTGAGATTTCCCCCATTTACTTACACACACACGCACACATGCACACACAGGCAGGCAGCAGTAAAAGTTTAGCGGTTAATCCTTCGGCTGCAGATACGATCGCCGCTTCCAATCAATCCGCAGGCAGGCAGGCAGATCTTTCACCCTCACTCTCCCCCCCAGCGTCCTCCCCAGCCAGCTCTCAGCCCAAACACAGGTGGCAGAAGAATACTGGGGGAAAGGGGGGGAGAGAGAGAGAAGGGGGAAATCTAGAGAAGAGGACGACTCAGGAAGGCGGAAAGAAAGAGAAATGAAAATGCAAGGGGGGGGGGGACTGCAGTCTCCTCCCCCGCTCCTGGTCCTGCCAGCAGCGGCAAGCTCCCACCGCAGCAGCCCTGGGTTAAGTCCGCAACACCAGCTCCTTCTACACAGGGACCTCAAGACACCGGCGCAGGAGGAAATGGAGGAGGGAACAAAGGCGGAGGCGAGGGGGGCAATGGGAAAGAGAAAGAACCGCGGTGTTTGCCCCAAGTGAGAAAGGCTGGGGGTGTTCCCACCCCTGGTCCTGCGACTCCCACGCCTGCTCCTCAGCAGCGAAGCTGAGGCCCGGAAAGAGAGCGTGCATCGCCTCCTTCTCCCTCCCCTGGGCTTGGGTGAGGAAGAGGAAGCTGAACAGGCTGCGGGAGAGGGAAGGTCCTGACCCGCAGCATAGCCAGGATCAGATAGAAACCCCCCAACTCTCGTTTCCAGGCTGCCAAAGGGGTGGAGGGAAGAAACAGACCGATTGCAAAAAGCAAAAGCCCCTGTTCTCCGTACCTCAAGCTCATTCCATCTGCAAAGAGAAAAGTGTTGAGGGAAAGCAGATAGAGAGACAATAACTAAACACACTTTAGGTTCGGCTTGGCGGGGTGGGGTGGGGAGGTCATGCATTAATATTAATTAAATGTAGACGTCGTCATGTCTCCAACCGATGCAAATTTGCTGGTGCTTTTGAAATACCCCCTGAAGATTGATTTTGCACTTCTGTTTTGCAAGCAGCCCTTCAAAAGAACGTGGGTGGCTATTGCCCCAAATCAGTTGCCTCCCAGATTTTCTGGGGAGGCTTTAACGCAACCTCTGTTGTGTAATGACTAATGCGTGATCGCGCAGAGTTAATTGTCTTTAAATGGCCGCACACGTTGTGAGATAAATAGATGATTAGGCGCTGATGTGTGCTATACTGACTTGGCTCCTTTAAAAACAAACAAACAAAAACCCCTTATCTTTTTGTAAAGCAGGTCTCTGTGTTACCTTTAGGACACCCTTGAATCGCACAGCTGTTAAGCCCAAAAGGTGTATGACAAGAAAACTTCATTTTACAGTAAACCAGCCTGGATGTATCAAAGATCCTCATTTCACCTTTCATATTTCCAGTTGTGCTGTGGATCCGCTACTGTGTAATCTGGAGCCAGGAAAGTATCTGCCATAGAGAGTTAAATATGCAGTCTGTCAGCTCCAGCTCCATACACAAGAAGAGTGTGAAATAATCTTGGCCGATGGGATTCGCACATCAGTCCATCCATTTTGCCTGACTTTATGTAGTTTACAATCCTGCTGGGTGAGGAGGACACAGCAGCGGACTACTTGTATTAAGGAATACAGAGGAAACAAGATTGGCAAGGAGACTGGTCGCTTGATACTCCCTAGGTTTTTCTGTTACTCGCTTTACTAGAGGCAAAAATCAAGACGGCAGCTGTTACTCTTAATAAATTAGTTACACTCGCACTCTCTGCTCGCTCGCTCTCCCCAGTCAAAAAGAACCTCATCATCTGCGGTATATTTGAGAGGCAGCTGAGGATCAACTTCCATCATGCAGATGTGCGGAATCTTGCTTTCTTAGACAAGCAACATGTAGCGCAATTGAAAAGGGAGGGCTTGGAAACATACTGTAATAAGGTTGTTTATAAGCAGATTGGCCTCATCTCCTGCAGGGCAATGCAGCCATCCATATGGCTAAGTTTCAAGTTATAATTATTTACAAAAGGTTAAGGTACAAGTAGACACAAAACAGCTGATTTTGCTGTTCTGGGAAAATGTGCTGTGTCACATTTTACAACGCTAAGCTTCCATATTCTCCCTCTTGCTAGATGCATTCTTTATGTTCCCATACAGGTGTTGGTTGCTTTAAAGATCCCTTAGCTTCTTGATCTGTGCAACTGTTTAATTCGAGAGCACCATCACAATATTATTGTTTCCATAGCAGCTGGTGTGGATGTTGGGAAGTGTGAGAAAAATGTAACAGGTCCCTGCTGCCAAGGAGCTTTTAGAGGGAAGGCACAGAACAAATATAGAATGGCATGTGTTCATTTTAGCCAGGACACTGTTCAGAATAGCTGGGTTTTGGAAATTAACAGCAATGAAGTGACAGTCATAGTATCCCTCAACTACTATGGACTACCTTATGGTAGGAATTTCAGGAATTCTGTGATTAGTTTAGATGTCACATACTACTTATTTTATTGTTTCTACAAACAGGTTTAGAAAAATTGAAGCTGTTAGAGGAAAAAGTATATGTGGAAGCTAGCCACAAATCAGTTTCTGCTGGAGGATTCTTTTTAGATAGCCTTGGAAGATGTAAACCTCAAGCCACTAAAGTAATCTTCACCTTTTAATTTCTGCTCTTGGGTGGTTGTATGTTTTTTCTAAGATTTTTCAGATTATAGCTGCAAAACCTATTATGTATATGTACATAATAAGTGTAGGGAATGTGGTAGCTTTACTGGGCCAGCAAAAACCTTTCACTACACAAGCTTTTGCTTATATGGGTAAATAGTTTACATAATAAATGCCTAATGTATTTATATTAGTCTCTATCTGGCCAGCCTATCAAGTTTCATCAGCAAACTGAAAAAGGGAGGCTTCCCATGTAATGAAATGGTTTTGAAAAAACAGTGGTGACTATAGTATATTTTAATTCTTCCTTGGGGCAACTCAGTGTGGGCTAGAATCCTGTATACCTTTCACTGTCAAAACGCCATTGATTTAAAATGGAAATTTTCCCCTCAATAAGGTCATCATGATTTAACTCTATTTAAATACATTAGGGTATAACTAAATTTCAAGGGAGTTGTATTGAGTAAGATTTTAATCTTAGGTATCAAAATGAACAATATGCCCAAAGTGTACGTTCTTGGTTCACACATGGTTTAACATGCATATAACTCAAAATGTTGTTCTCTGTTTTTATAACCATACATCACATAATCCCATTATACCACAGCTTGCCTGTAAGCCTCTCTCCCTGAACCTTCCTATTGATTTTAAATGGGTGTTTGAGTGGAGCTACAAGATGAGGCCCTTTTAAGTACTGAGGCCCAAATCCAGAAAAGGATTTAAAGTGCTTAACTCCCACTTCAGGAATCCAAGCCCAAAACATAGGTGTCACTGAGATCCTCAAAATCTCTGCTCAGATGACACCTAACTGTGGAGGCACCTAAAATGCCTCAGTATCTACATTTTTTGCTAAAAAATCCCCCTATTTCTGCTATTGGTCATGTATAGAACACTTCAGTCTAGGTGTCCAAGCATTTATCTCAGAGCTAAGTCCCAGCAGATGCTGAAACTAGGTGTTATCCTACCTTTCTCACCTCTGGGGCCTGATCTAGAAAGTACTCTCAGAGCATATATAAACATCACAAATGACCAGAAGGGAGGGAGGCAGGCAGCCTCCCATATAGCCTTTAGTCCACTGGTTACAGAACTCACCAGGCTGTGGGACAGCCCAGTTCAATTCCCCCTCTTCCTGAGGAGAAGGGATTTGAACATGGGTTTCCCACTTAAGTCCCTTTATGGATATGGGCCTGACTATGTGTGGAGGGGAGAAAGGGAAAAAGAAAAAAAAGTTGGGTAAAATAGTTGGAAACCTTGATTTTAAAAAGCTTATTTAAAAAAAAATAGCTAGACTATAAGTAGAAATGGAAAAATACATTAATGATGCCAGACTTTATCACCCATTGGTCTATTTCTTCCACAAACAACTTTACAGTTCCTTCCATGCTGTTCTTCATGTAGCAGATGCCCACCACAAATGAATCCAAAGAGCCAATTTCCCATCCTCCTTCAAATCTCTTTTCAAGACTCAGTTCTGCCGTGAAGTCTATGGTAAATTGCCCACTTACACTGGCTTGAGAGTTGATCAGAGATTATTCATATAATTATATTTTTAAAACATTAAAAAAGAACATTAAAGTTGAAAAGTCAAACATTCATTCAACAGTTACATGCCAGAATTAAAGGTTTCCTTAATTTGGCCCCTTTGCTCATATGCATTATGACATAGTCCTTAAATACATAACAGGTACTATTTTTAAACACAGGACCCCCACCTTATTCAGTGCACATATAAAAACAGTGCTATATAAACAAAGCGACAGCAGTACTAGGTCATCATACTCTATGTGGGTCAGCCACTAGAGGGAGATGAGACACACATTTTGCCAGTGGGTTTCACTGCTCTTTACAGGCAGAAGAATCTTGAGTTCTACTGTAGGTTTTGAGAGGAGCGAACTTCAGTGGTTAGACACTTCTGCCCCTGTTTTCCCCAAGCTTGTCCCCTTCTGCTCCTTGTGCCTCCAGCCTGTCCTTCTCCTAGACCCTCTCTCCAACTCCAGTATCAGTTTATCCCAGTCATCCCTTTCACTGGCCCTCAGCCTAGTCCACTTCCCCTCTACATTGCCTGACAGGTGTTTATTTAAACTGTTCTTAAACATCTCCAATGATGGAGATTCCACAACCTCCCTAGGCAATTTATTCCAGTGCTTAACCACCCTACAGTTAGGAAATTTTTCCTAATGTCCAACCTAAATCTCCCTTGCTGCAATTTAAGCTCATTGCTTCTTGTCATATTCTCAGAGATTAAGAAGAACTATTTTTCTCTCTTCTCCTTGTAACAATCTCTTATATACTTGAAAACTGTTATTGTGTCCCCTCTTAGTCTTCTCTTTTCCAGACTAAACAAACACATTTTTTTCAATCTTCCCTCATAGGCCATGTTTTGTAGACCTTTACTCATTTTTGTTGCTCTTCTCTGGACTTTCTCCAATTTGTCCACATCTTTCCTAAAATGTGGTGTCCAGAACTAGACACAATTCTCCAGTTGAGGCCTAATCAGCGTGGAGTAGAGCAGAAGAATTACTTCTCATGTCTTGCTTACAACACGCCTGCTAATACATCCCAGAATGATGTTCGCTTTTCTTGCAACAGTGTTACACTGTTGACTCATAATTAGCTTGTGATCCACTATGACCCCCAGATCCCTATCTGCAGTACTCCTTCCTAGGTGGTCATTTCCCATTTTGTATGTATGCACTTATTTTTCCTTCCTAAATGAAGTACTTTGCATTTGTCGTTATTGAATTTCATCCTATTTATTCCAGACCATTTCTCCATTTTGTCCAGGTCATTTTAAATTTGAATTTAAATTTAAATTTGAATCCAATCCTCCAAAGCCCTTGCAACCCCTCCCCTCATCTGCAAACTTTATAAGTGTACTCTGTATACTATTATTAAAATCATTGATGAAGATATTGAATAGAACCAGACCCAGAACTGATCCCTGGTGGGCCCCACTCATTATGTCCTTCCAGCATGACTGTGAACCACTGATAATTACTCTCTGGGAATGGTTTTCGAACCAGTTTTGCACCCACCTTATAGTAGCTCCATCTAGGCATTTCCCTAGTTTGTTTATGAGATGGTCATGTGAGATGATATCAAAAGCTTTACTAAAGTCAAGCTATACCATGTCTAGCATGTCCTCCCTATCCACAAGGCTTGTTACCCTGTCAAAGAAAGCTATCAGATTGGTGTGACGCAATTTGTTCTTGCTTGACAAATCCATGCTGATGGTTACTCATCACCTTATTATCTTCTAGATCAGTGGTTCCCAAACTTGTTCCGCTGCTTGTGCAGGGAAAGCCCCTGGTGGGCTGGGCCGGTTTGTTTACCTGCCGTGTCCACAGGATCACCACTCCAGGCCAATGGGAGCTGCTGGAGGGACATACTGGCACTATATTTGCCCTTTTCCACTTATCTGGAATCTCTCCCGTCTTCAAAGATAATCACTAATGGCTCAGATATCTCCTCAGTCAGCTCCTTGAGTAGACTAGGATGCATTTCATCAGGCCCTGGTGACTTGTCTAAGTAATTTTTAACTTCTTCTTTTCCTATTTTAGCCTCTGATCCTACCTCATTTTAACTGACATTCACTATGTTAGATGTCCAATCACCACCAACCTTCTATCATTAACAGGGTAGAAAAGTTCTGCTGAATGTGGGATCAACATACAGCAGTGCTTGTTTTTGATGACGAGTCAGTAGATTTAGGTCTTCATATTCAAATTATGGGGGACCCTTTAATCATGATAGTTAACATGTAACCAATCTTTAATAAAAATGTTTGGGTAAAAAGTAATGGTATTGTAAAATGCAAGGTCAAATGTATGTGTGTTCCCTTCTGATGGTTATATTATGTAATTTCATAAAAACATAAAATGCTGCATCATTTATAGTCTCAGGTACTACGCTGAGACTATAAATAGTTGATAACTGCTTCTCCAATGCCTGTGTAATAACTTTATGCTTAAACCTACTTCCCCCACTTTACTGGAGTATGATAGATGAAAATAAATATTTTCAAAAAATCCTCACATCATTTCTTTAAGGTAGGAAAATAACTATTGTTACTTCCCCAATTGAAGTACAGAGCAGTTAATCACAACCTCATGATGAGACAGTGACACAATCAATCAATAACAGAACTCGTTGGTTCTTGAGTTTCAGCTCTATGGTGCTCCTAATCTGAGACATCCTTAATAAAGGCATCTTAATCTGTAAAGATTCACTTTGCTAAACAGCACTAAGTGACAGGTTTCAGAGTAATAGCCGTGCTAGTCTGTATTCGCAAAAAGAAAAGGAGTACTTGTGGCACCTTAGACACTAACACATTTATTTGAGAATAAGCTTTCGAGAGCTAAAGCTCACTTCACCGGATGCATTCAGTGGAAAAAACATAAGTGTAGCCCATGCACACCAACTCTAATGTGCAAAAAATTAGACCTAATTTTATTCATATTGGAATTGTTCTTATCTTCTGCAATGAGGACTCTAAAACAAGCGCTGAAAATTATATTTCCATCTATTTATGAGTTACATCAGTTCCAATATGAAGATATAACAAAGCAGAACATATTGGAGGAGCTCATTTTCATATTTGCATAATTCCAAAAAGCATATATGAAAATAAGCTCCTGCATACATTTTGCTCAAACTTTTTAAAAAAAGTCACATCTGGATGAGACCAGCTGAGGAAAGTATCAAAAGCAATGTGTTTAGCAAAATTATAAAGAGAACAAAACTGGAGAGCTAAGATGGAAATTTTGGTCTGGATTCTCTATTAAAATCTGTCCTCTTTCCATGTTTTTTAGGAGATGTAAAGTATCTGGGAATTGGCCAAAGACAGCCAAAAGAGAATTCCCATGAAATAGGAGAACTCCCAGCTGGGGTAAGTGTGCCAGCTCTGGGCTCTCCCCCACCATCTAGAGTTGGGGAATGCTAAGCAGGAGTCTGGCACAGAAGAGAATATGCTTCTATAATTCACATTTAACTACAGCGTGTAGTATTTGCAGTAACTAAACAGAGTATTATTTTGTCTGTCTGTCTTTGACATGTGAATGAAAAATGTTTTCAATGGGCCTTGGGCCATTAAGGTTGATTAAGTGGCTTATGGCCTAACTATGTAAGTTTCAAAGACTAACACAATATACAGGATATCACATTTTATGCAGCATCACATGTGCATATTTTAATAACTTACTACATACTTACCTGATCCAACTGTGCTGACTATTGACACAGCTCATTATAGCCTTGCTTGGCATTCCAGTTCCAATGGGTACATTTGTATGAAAAAATGCCAAATATCAAGTGGTGGTTGGAACTGGAAATTTTGTTTTAAAAAATAATGTGTTGTAACTAGAGACAAAGGATTTACAGTAAAATTACCTGTTCTGTCCTATTACCTTAGGGCAAAACTTACTATTCAATTAAGGGTACAGTAGAATCTCAGAGTTATGAATACTTTGGGAATGGAGGTTGTTTGTGCTCAAATGTTCATATCCTTATTCATAACTCTGAACAAAATGTTTTGATTGTTCTTTCAAATGTTTACAACTGAACAATGACTTAATACAGCTTTTGAAACTGGAGAAAAAAAATCCTGCTTTTAACCATCTTAATTTAAATGAAACAAGCACAGAAACAGATTCCTTAACAATTTTTTTTAAAAAAACTTTCCCTTTATTTTTTAATAGTTTACATTTAACACTGTACTGTACAGTATTTACTCTCCCCTCCTCCCCCTTTGTCTCTGCTGCCTGATTGCAAACTTCTGGTTCCAAATGAGGTGTGCAGTTGACGGGTCACTTCGTAATTCGTAACTGAGGTTCTACTGTACATAGTTTTTTCCACTGTTGCTTATTACACAATCTCTTTAGCCTTTGACAAAAAAACCCACCTCTTTTTATTAGGATAAACTACACTGATATAACTAACTCATATTGCATAATCCTAAAAGCAGTTAATTGGAAAATTCAATTAATTTTTATTTCATCACTTTTCTGGGGGGAATATCTTAATTACATTTTCCAGGGGATAATTAATAGGATTTTATTTAAATTTTAGAACAAATACTTTCTCCTCACTCTGAGGAGAAAAGGTAGGTCCTTTTTATTATTTTAAATAAAATAGACTGTTCATAGTATCATATGGTAGATAGAAGTCTGTGGAAATCATGTGGCACTGTTAAAAACTTCAACTTTCAGACACAGTAAATGTCTGGTAGTGAAATGGTAGTGATAGACAAAACATCCCACTGATTCTTGAATTCAAATTAGTTACTGGTAGGTGCCCTGAAAAACACTAATTTCTACACATATTGCTGTAGGCACTAGTTTGTACTCTTAACTCTGGGGAAAAAGAAGTTTGAATGCTGCATGTTATTTAATTCTTTTTTCTGCACCTAGAGTTGCACCATTATGTGTCAAAGTTAATGTAACAGGATGGTATACCAGTAAGTATGCTGAAACAATCGTCAATGAGGAAGGGTTCTATTCATGTGTTGAATTGATTGCATATCTTTGATTAATTTTTCAGCTGGTATGTATCAGTACAGTTCCATTGAGCTCAATGGAGATGCACTAATTTACACCAGCTAAGGTGCTGGCTTCACTGCTAATTTCCAGACTAACATCTACTTTAGACTTGAGGTTTGGTTTTGTTAAGAAAAGGGGCAGGGAAGAAAGAGGGAGAAGAATAGAAGGAAAGAATGCAGAAAGGGATTTAGGTGCTTACATCCAAAAATTTAGATAATCAAAACTCCTGCTCAGCCTCTGCCTAACCCTGTAGGCACCTAACATCTCTGGGCACCGAAGTTTTGCTGGTGAAGTCCCCTAAGCACCTATATTTCTGTTGCTGGGCATGTGCAGAGCTATCTATGTCCTGACACCAGGGCACGTAGTTTATGCCTAACACCTGGTGGAATCCTCGAACTAGGCCTTCCTGCCTATCTTGCCTACAGAGCCCAGTCCAGTAGGTGTGTTCTGAGCAAGCCTAATGTATTGGACTTTGCACAAAACAAGGCCAAAGGAGATGGTGTCCTCCATAAATCTTTAGCCCACTGTTTGGTGCACTCACACAGGATGTGGGAGATTGGGGTTCAAATCCCCTCTCTGCCTGATGTGGAATAAGGATTTGAACTTAGGTCACCCACCTCCCAGGTGAGTGCCCTAACCACAAGGTATTCTGGGGGCGTTGAAGCTGTTCTACTTTGTATAAATGAATTAAATGGTTATTGAGGCAGAACGTGTTAGAACGATTCTCTAGCCTGATGGTTAGGGAACTCACCTAGAAAGTGGGAGAACCAAGTTCAGGTCCCCGTTCCAATGGCTTTATTTATACAAAGTGGAACAGCTTCAATAGGAGAGATTGAGACCCCTCTTGCATACCAGAATATCCCATAGCCCAGTAGTCAGGACACTCAGATGGCTGGTAGGAAACTTAGGTTCAGAGGCCCCACACCACAGCATGCAGAGGGGGATTTGAATGTAGGTCTTCCAAATCCCAGGTGAGTGCTCTAACCACTGGGCTAAAGGTTATCATAAGAATATCTGCTCCTCCTCCATTTTTGCAAGAAAGGCCTTAGGCACCTAATTCTTGGAAAGGGTTAACAGCTATGAATATCAAGTAGAGATAGGAATCTCAGTCCAGCCTGGATTTAAACACTTACATTCTGCAGAGAGTTGAAGCCTCACCCCTCTCCTCAGCATTTTCTTTCTATTGGCTAGCTTAGGCAGCTTTCCACTCAGCTTGCTGGACTTTGTACAAGACATTTTTAGGTGCCCATCCCGCCCCATGCGTTATATTGGGAGACCTGGATGCCTAACTTGGGATCGTGGATTCCACTAGGTTTCAGGGTGCCTAAACATTAGGGATGACAATACTGGGTCTAAATCTCCTTTGTGGATAAAGCCCTGGAAGCCTTTCCTTTGACTTCACTGGGAGTCTTTCCACTGACTTTCCCTGTGAGACTACTAAGAATGGTGTCACCAAATAAGGAATGCAGCACCAAGCCTTTAGATTTCTACTCAAGAAAGGGAGATTCAAAAATCCACAAGCAGAGTGACCATGCAGAGTGGGGGTGAGCTCCCCACAGGCTGTGTGCTGCACAGTTGTCCCTTGAACTTTCAGAGACTAGCACTGAGGTTAACAATGGAGGTAGACCAAGAGAGATCCACCATGTTCATGTTTACCAAGCAAATGATGGGGTTGCTACAAGTGGGACCAGACCCAGCAAAATAGGTACAAATAGGACTAGAGGGAAGCTTCACGCTGAAACTCTGAACTCTTGCATTTGGTTGCAGTGGAAGGGGCAATAGATTTCATATCCTATCTCCACTGTACTGAAAAAGTGTAAAAGCCTTTTCACACTGGCTTTACCCTGGTGAAATGAATTTCACCCTAAGTGACAGCAGTTTGTGCCAGGAACAAAATATGCAGGAAAGTTCGCAGACAGACCAGATGCAAACTAGTGACAAAATATTGCAATAGTTTTTCCCATTAAGAAGAGATTTAGTTTTAAGCTTTACAGAATTGTATATGTTGAAAGGATTTTTTTCAAGCAACAGCCTAGAAAGCAAGCTTCTTAATTAAAGCAGATGTTTACCTTGTTTTGCATACATGAGTCTTTTAGGAAACTGATATCAAACACAGTGCTCTGACCAAGGTAAGCCAACATAACTTATATTTTCCAGAAATAAAATGTTTGAAATTTTGTTGTGGTTGCAATCTCTCCAAGATGTTAACTATACATATAATTCTTTTTTGAATATTGCCTACATGAATGAGTAGTTACATGATTAAACATTTCATAAAGTTTCATTTAAAATGCTTGCTTTGATATACAGCTGCTATAATCAGTCTCTGTACAACAGTAAATTTGGTTATAAAAACTCCTTTTGTAGTACATATTTTCTGTAAAATGCAAACTGCTTGGTCTGTGGAAGGATAATCAGCTGTATTTCAAGTCCTTGTTGGAGAAAAAAATTATTAACATTAGGTCACTAATGTTAAAATTAGTTTTGATTTCTATCTTTTGAACAACCTTTCACTCAAAGCTCACATATGAAAATTCCACAGAGGTTTTCATGTTTAAGATGAATACTACGTATCTGTACATGACAATTATAGTTCAGTTTACTCGATATATTCTGCATCAGCTTTCTAAAAATGAACAGCCTCCTGTTCAGATATTCAGTTGCAAAACTGTCAAACACAGTGTTAGTAAAACAGAGAGGCAATTCAAGAAGTAATAATTAATTCCAAGGCTCAGAGTAAACTGCTATTTTAATTAAAAGAACACTAAATACTAAAGTCCTGCTGCTCTCTACTTACAGCCCGAGAAAACCCATTTGAGGACTCGTCTGTTTCTTTAAAAAAAACAAAACAAACACACGCACACACAAAATGTCCCAGAACCTCATGCTTACAAGCCAGAAGTAAATTCAACTAAATTCAAAGAAAAATTCTAAAGATAGAAGAGAAAATAAGTGTAGAGCATAGATCTGAGCATCTTATCACTGAATTCAATGGGAGTTGAGAGGATCAGGCACAACGTTTCTTAATTATGCTACGGGATTCTCTCATTAATCTCCTTCCAACTCACTATGAACAAATCAATTGGTATATAGCCCTTCCCTTCAGGCCATTCACTCTACAGGAGGAATTAGTCCCCAATTGTGAAATTCTACTAATTGCTTCTTTACAAGTTCACAGAGAGGGTAAAACATAGGACAAGTCTTCCCTAGAAGCAGTGAGTTAAAATGATCTCCATCCTGTTTAAATTACAACTGCTTCAGTTTACTCAAAGTGTAAGTTACACATTAGTAAGGGTGTCTGCATCCAAAGGAGTCTGAATGTGAGGGGGGAATAAGTTTCTCCAATTGGCTAGAGGACTCCATCTTATCTCAGTTATTTATATCTAAATTACCTCTCAGCTGGACTACAGCAATACAGTATACCTGGATACGAAGCCTTCAGTGCGTAGAAAACTCCAACTGGTGCAGAACACTGCAGCACATCCCCTTAGCAACAGAGGCAACCATGAATGCAGCAGACCTGTTCTCTGCTCTCTACACAGGCTTCCTCTAGAATCTCAAATCAAATTCAAGGTCTCTGTCTTTATCTTCCAAGTTCTCAATGGCCTGGGCCCAGGATATCTAAACAAATGAGAAACTCTGGATGAAGACAGTGGTTGATAATTTTACCTCTCTAATACAATGGGACATTCTACAATATGAATAAAACTCATCTGTATGGGAGACAGATATTTCTTGGGGGTCAGTCAGAACGGTGGAGTGAACTGCCACAGGAACTAAGCACCACCACAAATCTCACCATCTGCTGCTCCAAGTGGAAGCTGCATATGTGACCTGCCTTCGCAAACAGAGCAACATGTGTGCACACATATATATATTATACAAATATTCTAAAACAAAAAACTGCACTGCACACACCAGAGAGGAGGAGAGAAAAAACACGTCAAATGTTAGTGCATTGCTTGATGTACGACTCACTGGAAAACACTGTAGGTACATGAACACATGGCTGACCAGGTCAGCTGACTTGGGCTAGTGTGCCTCAGGCTGTCAGGCTGTAAAATTGCTGTGTAGACATTGGGGCTCAGGCTAGATCCTGAACTCATGGACCCTGCAAGAGGGGCAGAGCCCAGATCCTGGGGTCCAGCTTGAGCATAAACCTCCACACTGCAATTTTTAGCTCCACAGATTGAGTCAGCTGACCCAACTAGCTGCAGCTGTGCCCTGGGACTTTTATTCAGATACTATGGTGATCAGTGCAGTATAACAATCTGTATAGGATATACATAAACCTATGTTAACAGACCTTTAAGGTTGCAAAATCAAGCATTCAAAATTTAGGAAATGCCAGAAGTAAAGTTACCTCTGAAAATGTAATTTGCTCCCTTTGTGTGTATGTAGTATGATACAGTCTTTAATTACATAATCATCTTTTTCCCCCAACACAGGAAAAATGCATACTGGGAAAACACATTTCAACATGTGGCATCATATTGGCACCCACATGCTTCATCAGCAGGGTTGGACCATTTAGATCCACTGTAAAGGCCTCTAACACTTGCGCTAACACAGTAACTGATGGCAGTAATAGGTTGTTATCCTCTCTGTGGACCAACACTAGAGGGGTATGGCACACTTTTCTAGTGAAGTTCAGAGATATTTGTTGACAGCAGAGTTGGTCAGACTTGGGGGTCTTGAGATCCATTTCAGGCTATGGAGAGAACATGCAGACTCTTCTGCCCATTCCTCCCAAGCTTGACACCTTCTGTCCTGGCTGTTCCAACAGGTCCCTGTCCTAGTCCTGTCTCTACTTACTTCTCACCCCAGTCCCATTCTCCTCAGGCTTCTTCTCCCAGTCCCAGGTTTTTTGCCCAACAAATCCTAGTCTGAACCTCTCCAGCCCAGACCCACCTATTCCCAGCCCTAGACTTCTCCTCTCTCTCTCCCCTAGTCTCCTTCCCAAGTCTCTCCCAGTTCCCTCCCCACTCATTCTCCAGTCTTCAGTTGCCCACCTTCCTCACATTCTCTGTCCCCACTGATTCCCAGTCCCTGTCTCCCTCCATGGGCTTCTCATCCAATCTCAGTGTTCTTACCTCCCTTAGCAACCTGTCCCAGTCTCTTCACCCAGTCAGTCCCAGCTCTCCTCCTACACATTGGCTCCTTGTTAAGTTTGCCAGTCCCAGTCTCCCCCAGCTCATCATTTTATACAGCTCCTACAGCTGGTCTCCTTGCCTTGCCAGTCGTAGTTCTCTGCCCCTTGGACTCCTTATCCCAATTTTCTGGCCCTCCCCTGTAACATTCTATGTCTGGCTGCTGTTACTTTGTATTTGAATCAAATGGCTGCCTCCTCCATGCTTTTGGGTGCCAGCGGGGGAGTCACGGAGAGCACAAAAACAGTGACAATCTCTTTGCTTTCAGTTCTGTACCTAGACCCACCGGCAGACCAGCGCTAGTCCTGACTGACTGACACCAGGAAGGGCAGAGAAGCATTTTTTTAAAAAAAATCTTTTTTTGTTTTTGTTTTTAAAAGAATGTCAAAAAAAGCTTCAAGGCCAGTTTGATTATAACTTCAAAAGGAGGTTTTAGTCCAACTCTTCATTTATCTAACTAATGCCCTTCCCTATTTAAAATATTGTTGTTCATTTCAGTGAATTGTTGTCTCTCAATACAGCCTTGTAAAAAAATCTCTCCAAAGGCTATATTAAAAAGAGAAAAAAATGAAATTAACTTTAATGCTGTGACTTGCACATACAAATGGAAGGACATTCTATTAATTCAGAAGTTTTGATGTTAATTGTTTCTCTTCTGCACTACATGTTTACAGGTGTGTCTGTGATTCACCAAATGCATGATCCAGTGATCTTACAGTACCTGCCACACCACCATCTAGACACTATAAAAATGAGTTAAAGTTGGATTAAGAATAAGACTCTTAATCCTAGTCTGTCAACCCATATCATAGTCTGAATTTGCTTTCTTTACTTGATTTAGCACAGATTGTAATTACTATTTGTGTTTTCCCCCCCATGTTCATTTATTGGTTGTATGGAGGAATGACTTTTCAACTAATATTTTAGTTTGGGATATTGCAGTTTAGACAGGACACTGCTTTCTATTTGTATGAATGAACAAATAAAGTGACAGTAGGATAAAATTGAAATCACAATAGAGATGTTAGTGGGTTTTTTGATTTCATACAGATGTAGTAAATGAAAGGGAGTGTTTGCTTCCCAGTGAAAATGACATTATCAAGAACTGTGTTCACAAGATTTGGCTGCACTCCAGAGTAAGTAGAGCTTTCTCCAGAGTGCCTATGACAACTATGCACACATAATTCTTGTACAGTGAAAAAGAGACCTTTTCTTGAATGGCTCATCTAACTATCTAATCTACCCTTCCTAAAGTACAGTATTGCATAACCACAGCCCAAATAGAAGAGTTCTTATTGTTTACAGCTAAAATAAGCATGCTTAAAACAGTGTATGTGCTCCTTTGACGACACTGTGAATAGTTATAGCACCATAGTTTAGATGATTAAACATAAAAAGTTAGTAAATTAGACATATTTTTAATCATAGGTGGGGGTGGAGTAATTCTGCAGGTTCCAAAACTGAGTGTTTCAGGGTTACTAAAAATCAAAATGACAATGTTGGGTGGAGGAGGAAAAAGGGCTTGGGGTGAAATTTTGAATAGCTCTGAATGGATAGACATCACACAATGTACCAGAAATGGTGAAAGCATTTTTTACCCTTGATCTAACATTAGGATGCTTCAAAGACACCATAAAAGGAAAGCTTGAATGAGGCTGAATAATCATTTCCTCATTATGTATATAAGCAGAGAAGCACAAAATGGCCATAATACTTAAAGTTGCAGGATCCTGGCATGCATCATAAAAGACCCCAAACTGAGGAAACTGCATGCCAAGATGGACTGGCTGAGCAAGCAGCTTATCCACCTGCTGAAATGCAGCCTAAAGAAACAATATTCAGATCTTCCACACAGCTGGACTAGTCAGTTGATTGCATGGTTACCAGACTCAACAAGGAGATCAAATTATAATTTGAAGACCTGATGACTAAAACTAGGACTTTTCCCTGGCTGCGCATAATGAGGGTAGGAGGGGAAAAAATACATCTGGGGAGAGCCATTCTGATAACATAGTGATAGTAATAATTTTATACTAACTAAAACAAGCCTTCTCCTCTGACCTTGAGGTAATGACTGGTGACTTCAGTCTTCTTTGCTTTGCATCTACAGTCCACTATCCTAGGGCAGGTGTTTCATTGCAGTTTGCCTATGTATTCTCTAGTAGTTTAAAAAATGAGAGAATAAGACATACATATAATTTATATGGCCAAATGCTGATGTGGGAAAAAAGTCAGATGCAGTAGCATGATGTTGGAGATACTAATCCAGAGTATTCTAAGGTATAACAAAATAGTGTGCAAAAAAATAGACTACTCTCTGCAGAATACCCTCAAGCAAAATATAGTGCCATTCCTACAGGAAGAAAAAAAAAGCACAAAGCCTTTCCAGAAGTAGTGAAAGAGACAGGCAAGATTTCATTTACCAATTTCAACAACTCACATTAGCCACGGAATCTCTCACCTAGTATTGAATGATATAGGTGGTAAGAATAAAAGCTACCTAGAAACAGTAGAATATTGACAAAGAAAGTAGGAAAAAGAGTAACCACCAAATAGTCTGAAGCTACATAAAATTTGCCAGTGATACATTATCTTTGAAGGAGGGAACTATTATTCAAGTTGGTCAAGAATATATAATAGGATGGATATCAGGACTTGGGTCTCTTAGAACTTACAATAAGGAACCACTTTATTTTCCAATATCTTATGAATCATCAAAGTTGGAAGTCAATGCCTCTGGAAAGCTGGCATAGAATCTTTTCTCTAGTTCTAAGGGTCCACAAGGTCAGGTTCCAGGTTACAAGCAACTTTCAAAAAAATATTCATTCTGAATTGGACTAAAACCAAAACCTGAATACAAGTGTCACTCTACAGCCTGGTGGATAGGTTGCTAGGAGTTCAGTTGGTGCCTGATTCAGAGCAGAATTTTTCATCCCAGAAAACTCTATTAGGCAGAGCATAGCACTGAACCTGAGTTTCCCATAGCCCAGGTCAGTACCCTGATCACCCAGGTATGGAAAGCACACCTTTTTCTTATGTTCCCTTCGCAGCAAAAGTTTTATGGAAACTGATACATCACCGTGAAACATTTTGGCTTTGATAAAGCACCATTTTATTAAAATTTCATCTGACCGAAAATGTTCCAGCCAGCTCTATGAGATAATTGGTGAGACTTGGAGGTCATGATTATGTCATTCTCATTGCTGTCTTGCCTTTCCTCTCAAATGTGATCCTATTCTATCAAATTTTTGTGGCTATTCTCTGAAGATCTGTAAAGGTTACAACCGATACTGCAAGTTAAGCTAGCTGTAAACTTTAGTTGCTATACTCATTTTGGATAAATCTCTGTGTAAATTTAGGATACAGAAAAACTAAGGAGGCCATTTGGTGTTTGCCAGATGGATAACTGCAGTCTGAAGAGGAAAGCAACATTAAACTAATGCAGAGGAAAAATGTTATATCCAGTAAATGAAACACATCTGTAAAAATTATTTGAAACTCCATGATGAGAGATATTTTTCCCCTCAACAGGTTTCATTTGGGAAATGCAATGTACCAAATCCTTGCCCTAGCAGCACCCTTGATGTGGTGATCTCAGTAGCTCCTTGATCTATATAGGGTTGTGCTGCAGGGGTATAGATTATATGTCCATCTAACACTCCTCTCCATCGTCTTCTTTTGTCCAATGTAAAGGAGAAGGCAGTAACTAAGGACACTAAATGGGTATCATGATAAAGAATGGTTTCCTTGTAATATTTCAGAGATCACTAAGGAAGGTTTTAGGATAACTTATTTAGCTAATCAGTAAAAAATTATGAAGCAAATAATACTTTTGTTGAACAAAAATAGATGTATATGGACTAATAAAGAACGTCTTTTTAAAAGTGTTGTAGTCTCACCCTCTTGCTTTTTTACTCCATGTATGCTCTAAGCATCTAAGTTATCCTTCAAGCTTACTTTTAACCTTGTGCTGTAGACATTGCAACTTACAACACTGCTATTTCTAAGCTAGGATGACTGTTGTTCCTGAAAACCAGAGTAGTCCCCATTAGTTTTACAACAGCAAATATTCTGACCTTGTATTTATACCTCCCTGTGGATTGGCCACATGAGCGAGTCCCTGACCTTCTTAAATGGTGAGATAGACATCAGGTTGTCTATGCATATATGCCCCTTACAGATAAGCCAGGCATATCCTATGCCAACACCCTGCAGGGACGGGTTCCCTCCTGAGGTGCCACTGAGTCCACAGACCCACCAGCCTGGGCTCCCTCTCACACTACTGCTATGACATGTTACAAAGCCCTCCATTCTGCACTTTCACCAGCATACATACAAGTAGGGGCACACCATGCTGTAGTTCCAAGCAGGCTTTCTGACCAGCACCAGCATGGGAAGGCCACTCCCAGCTCCTCAGGCATGCACCCCATCAGGAGTATAAACCCAAAGTTATACAGTCTTGCACTATACAGGAAACTGTACAGCGTAAGATCATAAAATTCACCCCTCCCTCAATGTGGAGAGAAATATGCAACAGCATTTTGCCTCTGAGTTATGAGTCCCTAACCTAGCTTCCACTCTCTGGTTTAGATAAAGCAAAAACAAGTTTATTAACTGCAAAAGAAGATAGATTTTATGTGATGATAAGTGATACCAAAGAGATCAAAGCAGATTACTTTTTTATTTATTTGCTAGGTAAACTAAGCTTAATACACTAAATAGATTGAATATGAATAGCAGACCAGATTCTCACCCTAAGAGATGATACAAGCAGGCTGTAGATTCTTAAGAGGCAAACTGCATTGCTTTACAGCTTGGAATCCCCAGGTGTTTCATTCACAGGATAAAAATCCCTTTAGCCTGGGTCCAGCACTTCCACCTGTTCAGTCTTTGTTCCTCAGGTGTTTCCAGGAGTCTTCTTGTGTGGGGAGTGAAGAACACCAGATGTCACTCCCTGCTTTATATAACTTTTGCATATGGCAGGAACCCTTTGTTCCCAAACCTTGGTTCCCAGACCAGGCTGTAGAACAATACTGACATCCCAAGATGGAGTCTAAAGACATGTGGTCTCATCACATGTCCTTGTAGAGTCACAGCAGCCATTACTCAGAGGCTGCCTGTAGCATTCTCAGGAAGGCACCCCATGTGGGAGATAAGCTTCTCCTAAGGTCTATTGTTTTTTCCTAATGGCCAATTGCCCCGATAGGCCCTTCCCCACCCACTATCTAGACCAAAAGCATCTTGTCTAGTGAGCGTTACCCAGGTGTAACTACATTTGAAATACAAATACTTAGTCAATATTCACAACTTCAGATACAAAAATGATATGCATACAAATACGATAATCATATTCAGGAAATCATAACTTTTCCAATGACACCTCACGTGACTTATCTTGCATAAAATACATTCTAATTATGTCAAAAATCATAATAATATCACTGAAGAATATGGGGTACAGTGTCACTCCTGCATTCCCAATACACATCCTCAGGGCCTTCCAGTGAGCCTACCTGAATTGCACAAGTCCTTGAGCCAACTATCCCTTACAGAGAAAGTCAATTCCATGGTGGAAGTAGAGGGAGGGAGGTTGTCTGCCCAGGCACAAGTCTCTGATGCCCAGTGTAATCATCTGCTGCATGCTCTCACTGTCTAATCACCCTAATCTCTTCTGCTTTCAGTCACTTAGACTCATTGCATTTTCACTGCAGTCAACTTCAGCAGAGTTTCAGTGACTGAAAATTCAGTCACCCTGTTTCTAGCCACATTGCAATAACTAAAAAACAAGGTGTACTTGTGGCACCTTAGAGACTAAAAAATTTATTTGGGCATAAGCTTTCATGGGCTAAAACCCACTTCATTGGATGCATGCAGTGGAAAATACAGTAGGAAGATATAGATACACAGAGAACATGAAAAAATGGGTGTTGCCATACCAACTGTAACAAGACCAATTAATTAAGGTGGGCTATTATCAGCAGGAAGGAAAAAAACCCAGCCTTTTGTAGTGATAATCAGGATGGCCCATTTCAAACAGTTGACAGGAAGGTGTGAGTAACAGTGGGGGGGGAAATAGTTTTTACTTTGTGTAATGACCCATCCACACCCAGTCTTTATTCAAGCCTAATTTAATGGTGTTCAGTTTGCAAATTAATTCCAATTCTGTAGTTTCTCATTGGAGTCTGGTTTTGAAGCTTTTTTGGTAGAGAATTGCAACTTTTAGGTCTGACATTGAGTGTCCAGGGAGGTTGAAGTGTTCTCCGACTGGTTTTTGAATGTTATAATTCTTGATGTCTGATTTGTGTCCACTTATTCTTTTGCATAGAGATTGTCTGGTTTGGCCAATAGCTGTTTCACCATTCTGTACAGCTGAAATAAGACAAACCTACCCTAACTTTTTCAGCTGTAATTGACAATGTAGTGGTTTTGTTAGCTAAATGCCTATTTTGGACCAGAAGTTAATGGCAAGATTTGTATTGACTTTAGTAGGAGAGTAGTATTGGTCTCGTGGGGTATGTCTAAAACAGCACACTAAGTCCAGGCTCTGTGACAAATTTCAGGCCAAGCCCCCCTTCTGTAGAGACACTAATCAGTTTGACCTGGGTCAGCAAGCACTGTGGACTCAGATCCTAGGACTTTGCTATGGGGGAGTCAGAGCCCAAATCCTGTTGTGACTCGGGTCCAAGATCTGTCATTTTGCTATGTGGATGTAGTTCAAGCCACAGATCCAAGTCAGAATGGCTATGTAACACAGCCTGGATGTGTAGTACAGCTGTGAGACTCAGGTTCAGCAATAATAAACACAGGTTTAATAATGTGGTGTGAATACTCAAGCAAAGGCTTGGAAACAGAGTCCACAAGATCAGGTCCCATCGCTCTGGGCTTTAGTATGCTGTATAGATAGATCCTTGGTGTGAGCATTCAGCACTGTTTAGCTGAAAGCATGCTTTGTTTAGTGTAGAAATTCAGCCTTTTGGGACAAAGATTTAGTTGATGCATCAAATGTCTGCCACAATCTGATTTCAGGAACAGAATTTATCAGAGCAATCAAATATAAATCTAACCAGGAGACATACTGGCACACACTGTCAATGCTGCTGTTGATCACTTTCTTATTTCTATTTAGGCCTTTGGCAACTGGTACCAATCTAATGTTGCTGCTTCTGTGTTCTGTAAATTTGGCACATAGCTTAAATGACAATTTAATGGTCTCTCTTTCACTGGTATATTCATATTTACCATTCATTTTAGCTATTTCCCCAGGATATTTTACTAATTAAAATGGCAGACTGTTGTTCTGTCTACACTAAGACAATTTGTTTTTCTTGCATAAGAAGCCATTTTTATATTTTTTTCATGATAGTATGGAACATCTGCTATTGTTTTTTTATCAGACACCTCATTCCTGATTCAGAATCATCCAGCTTTGAAGTGAGCTTCAATTCGCCTCTCACCAGAGCTATAGCAGTTCATGTTATGAATGAATTTCTCTCCTCCAAGCAGATATAAGAGAACCCAGAAAGCATTAGAAGAAGGTTACAGAATAATAAAGCCCAGCCATCAAATTGTATTTTGAAATGATATTTTCAGTGTAGTTTCCTGTTATACACTTATTTGATAATCGGATATTACAGTGAATAGATTCTGAATTGTCCCCAAAAGTTGCATTAACTTCTATCCTTCTAGAACTCTACAGCCATTACAATCTTTTGAGAGGCTTTCATATGTGATTAAATCACTTTATAATTTATAAAACCAGGACAATATATTCTTCTACACAGCAGATCCCCAGAAAGTCCTCTGCCTACATATATTATGTGTTTAGTAAGTGCAACAATGGATCTGGACTGCAGTCTTGTAAATCAAATAGCAGCATTTACAAACTGCTTCATCAAGAGCTTGACTTCATTACAAAGTACAAAAAAGTATAATTTTCCTTTTTTACCCCTTCTCCTTCAGCTGTTTTATGGATATTTTTAATGGTGAATTATTTAGCATGTCTTAGAAATTATGGTTAGTTACATTTATGAATAATTTTTGAATTATTCTAGCAATCTAATATAGTGGAGTACAATGGCTTTTTTATAGTTTATTGATGGCATAGAATTTCTGTACTTAGCTTTTATGTAGTGAAGCTCACAGTGCAGACACCTTAAACCTACAAGTAGAACATGCAGAGGTCATCTCTAAAAAGTAAGAGAAGTTACTTAATAACTGGTGTTCTTTGAGAATGTTTTCACTCTATATTCAAACTCCCTGCCTATCATTCCCACTTTAACTGAGTCTCAGCTAAGAATTCCTGAATTATTGAAAGAAGCTAAAGGACAACTTATTTTACCTGCATGAGAGAGGTAGTGAAGAGGTAGGAGTGGTGATTGGCCCCAGTGGATCCTGCTATCTAAAAGATTCTGGAAACAGCAGCAACCAACTTAGTGAGAACTTAAAAGGGTATGACAGAATGGGTTTAAGGAAATTCTTGTTCCTAATGACGGTTGTTATGGATCAGATAAAAATCATGGGGTAGAGGCAAAGAGGTAAGTGGGGTAAGATGGTGGGACAACTAACTTCATCAGATTTTCTTAGGAATTGTCTACACAGTGCAAGAATGTGTACAATGAGGATGTTATTTCTAAAGGTGCACTAATGTGTTGCACATTAATTGGGTCGTATAGACCCTGCTGGTGCACACTAAAAATTCCCTAATGTGCTTTAACATACTACTGTTAAACACACTAGAGACTTTTAGTGAGCACCAGCAGGAACTGTGTGGGCCAAATAACCCACAACACATTAACGTGCTTTAGAAATCATGCAGTACCACACTGTGTAGGCAGACCCTTAATGTCCAAAGTTGGTTTTGACAGATAAAACCTGGCCCTGGGATTCAGTAATGTGTGCATTACTAAAACAAACTATGTTAGCTGTTGTTTAAGACATTTGGAATATAGTCCTTTTGTTCAGTCAAGCTGCACTCTATGCAGGACCTTGGGATAGGACAATGCCACCCTTATGGCTACCACTGATCCTGGTGCTGTTTGGAGGTAGTTTGCTCTTTAGCACAATTTAGAATAGTCTCAGGACTTTATACCATTTTAAAGCTAGGATTCCAAGCTTTCAGATTGTAAATGACATGGGTTCTCGCTTTAAAAGTCTGACATAGTGTTCATTAAACCCATATCATTTAGAAGAGGATTTATCATTTAGAATTTGCAATAAATTATAAGGCTCAATGTTCCAAGAAGCATCAGAGCTATAAACAAACTTATATACATTGGTGGAAATTGGGATATCTACCTTTCCAATGATGTATACAATTAAGTTAATGCTGAAGGTTCACAACATAACTTAAAATGGTCACTGGTCCTTCATACTAGACAGATCAGGATGCTTTCAGTAAACCAAGTGTCCTAAATCAGTGTATCTGAGGTGCATTATCTTCAGGCAGAGGTGATACATTGAAAAATGAATCAACTGGCAAAGGCCTTGCTTACAGATGGATGATGCATCACTTATGAAACAGGCAAGGAGCTGAAAATTCATTGAAATATAATGCTGCTGAAGACTCAGATTATTTTTTAACCATTTTTTTTCTCCCAAATAAATGTTCTTGTCTATATGTTTCAGTAGAGTAAAGGTGAATCCAGTGATTGGCAGATTATTGGCAGATGTATATTAATTCATAGAGAACTAATAACCTAAAATATAGCCTACCCTGATTATCATGCATGCAATGGATTTCATTAATGTTAAGAACTTTTCAGTTAATTCAAGTTATATTGGATTTAGTAAAATCACAATGATTGATTGAGGAGGTTCACCAGTGGTCAACTAGGGTATGTTCAAGTCCAAACTGGGACTTGAATTCATGTCCTCTGCTGACATTGCACTTCAGTAGCACAGAGGTATTTCTCTATTTAAAGGTACTGCACTCTGGTTTAAATCAAACTCAAGCCCAGCTATACTTGGCAATAATAATGAGGTTGTCAGAGTATCCCCTGACAAACTGACCCCATGGCAGCTGATTACAAAGAAGTCATGGTAGAGGAGCAAATTGGATTTCATCCCAAAACAAAAAAGGTTCCTTTTTTCTGTCCTTCACAGTTGTGGTGCTGTGGGAGTTATGAAGAATTAGCTTCCTGTATCAGTGAAGTATTTTTGCTTTTAATTCAAGCCATGTAAATTTCACACAGATATTACTCTGATTGGTGCAGTATAAATATTGAGGAAATAGATATTAATAGCTAAAATTCTGCACAATTTGGAAATTGGAAATAGGAAAAGAGCCAGAATTTTGGCTCCTCCAGCCTGCAAGAAATAGCCATTTTAAAAGTTCATAGTAGGCTAGCCTCAGAACTATGGAAGCCCCTGTGGTACTGTGCACACCATACACATAGAGGTGTCATACTTGTGCATTAGTCTGTACTGGAATGCATCTAGTTCCAAGGGTCTGTTCTGCACAATACACACAAGAGTAAATGTGCAGCTCTCCATGCCCTGTCTCACTCTGCTTCAGTGGAACCAGAACAGTTTCACTGTGTTCATACCCTCTGCATCTACTGTGCAGGGACTGCTTACAGTGTCAGTGCTTGCATCAGGGAGTACAAAGACCTCACAAGGCTGTAGTTCTTCTGATAGGCCAGAGGCCAACAGGACCAAGGGACCTAACTCCCCACACACAAAAAACAACAACAACAACAAGAAATGCATGCACTTCCCCCCTCCCCCCAGGAGAGCTGCCTGGAACCAGATGGGAATGAGAATGGATTCATTTCTGAAAGTAGTACAATGGCTATACTCCTTCTGTGCTCCACAGATATTGGGTTCTGGCTAGATGCAACATTTGAGCACTAAGATGATGAGAAGAAATTATCATTCATTAGTCTGTCAGAGATCCCTCCATGAGTTCAGGGCAGATATGCCCCATACTCAGTGTGAGCTATTTCTAAGGTACCTAGGTATCAAATACAATAATTAATATTGTCATAGAGTTATCCAAAGTGGACTTTATAAGATGCTGAATCTAAAAGAGAATGATCAGTTATTAGAGGGAGGCTTTTTGCAAGGAAAAGTGAGCATCTTATAGAGTGGTATAAAATGGCCAGGGTTTTCAGTATTTTCTCCTCCAGTATGTCATTCCATAGTTAAAGGCTTAAAATGAGAATGCCTTAATTCTGGATCTGTAGTGCATGAGTGTATTCTTTCAGAGGAGCATAGGTAGGTGTCTTGGTGGTCCATGAATTATACGCAGCTTGTTTTTTCCAGACCCCAGCCAACAGAAGAGCTAAAGATCAAGTATGGCTTTGATTTGGTAGCTGAAACAAAATGGGAATATGAAAGATGCAGAGCTCTTGTGTGATGTATTCTTGACTTTTCTCCATCTAAGGAAGCAAGTCATTGGTCTGCATAAGCCAGAGGCTCCTTGATGTCTTCACCCTTCGCATTATATATAGTGAATTACAATTGTCTAATCCAGAGGTGCCAAGCACCTGGGTCATTGTGGATAGATCCTTATTGAAGATAAAATGACAATTTCCTGGTAAGATGAAGAGAATTTTTTTTTACTACTGTCACTACCTATAGATCCAGGATTGGCATGAACCCCAGTAAGACTCTGAGGCTTCATCAGTTGCTGAACAGACAAAAGTTGCCTTCAGTCCTTGGAATCATAAACAGGGCAATCTCAGGTAGGAGTAGAGAGGTTATTTAGCATGGGTATAACCACTAGTGCAATACTATGTCCAGTTCTGGTGTCCACAGTGAAAGAAGAATGCTGATAAATTAGAGATGGTTCAGAGAAGAACTCTGAGAATGATTAAAGGATTAGAAAACATGCTTTATAGAATATGCTCAAGGAGGTTAAATCTATTTAGCTTAATAAAGAGAAGAAAGAAGGTTAAGGTGTGACTTGATTACAGTGTATAAGTACCTACCTGTTCCCCATGTATTTGAGCTCTTCAAATCGGGCAGATAAAGATATAACAAGAGCCAATAGTTGGAAGTTGAAGCTAGAAAACTTCAGACTGGAAATCAAGCATAATTTTTTAACAGTGAGGATAATTATCCATTGGAACAATTTACCAAAGGTTGTGATGAATTCTCAGTCACTGGCCATTTTAAACCAAGATTGGATGTTTTTCTAAGAGATATGCTCAAATTCAAATATTTATTATTTTGAGAATGTTCTATGGCCTAGTTACACAAGAGGTCAGACCAGTTAATCACAAAAAAAGTCACTTCTGTCCTTGGAATCTATGAATGGAAGGAGAGGTCAGTGTTCTGGGGACTTTCACAAAAAAAATGTGTCCCTCTCTTTCTACCAGCAACACTTCAGTCTTCTCTTTTTTTAGTTTGAGAGCTTAAATCCAGCAGATATTGCCATGGTAGTGATAATCCAAAAACTTTATTAAGAAAGCTGCTGGGAGCTACCCAATGACTACAAACTAGCATTGTGGGCTTCTTTTTCCTAGTACACAGTTGCTCAAGAGCCCACCAAGGTTCTATAGTTATAGCTACAGATTCTGAAGTACGATATTGACACTTAACCTGGGAAGGACTGCAGAATTTCTCTCATTCAGCTGCATTATTGGGCTCTATCTGTATCATCTGGGAAGGAGGTGGCCCATATCAAGCGTGCTCCTGAAGACTCTGCTTAGATGAGGGTAAATTGGTGCACCCTGCAGGGTCACCCATCTTTAGGAATGCTTTGAATATGGGTGAAGCCACACAGCTCCCAAAACTCACCAGAAGAAGATGGAACAAAAAGGTAAGGAGAGGGAGGCCTGGGAGATGGAGATAGCTAGCTAGGGAGTCACTGTTTGTCAGCAGCAAGCTCATTTGCAAACATTTGCACACCTGAGCTGATGTTCTTGAGTTAAGCCCTTCCAGATTTGGGGCAGATTCTTATTTCTATGTAGCTTATTCCAGTACAGTATGCACTTGGCATTACATGTAGATAAAATCCTAACACAAAATACTAAGCTACATTTACATCAATACAGGAGCTCAATACTGTACAAGTTTATCCATAGTAGTAATGATTACTTGCATCCACTAAGAGTTTGCCAGACTGGGGTATTTTGCACCTTTATGTAGGCACATGTGTATTGCAGAAGGATCCAGACACTGGAACTATTAAGTCAGTCCCCAAACAAAAAATCCAACTTGCTAGCAATTGACACAAGGGACCAGGAATTCAGGAGTATCAGCCCCACCACTGTTATATGAAATGAAAGATCCATTACTATCCATAATAGTAGCATTTATATGCTATTCCTTAGCTCTCTGCCTCCAGAGAGCAGAGTCACTATGTATTAAGAGAAAAAATATTGGATAACTACCTACAGACATATTTAAATATACACCACTTAATGAGTAGCTATATCTCAGAGTTTAAAGTGTAAGAACACACACTACTATTCCAAATTCATTGAATAGTATCAAGCATATGGTAATATTTAAAAGTTTTAATTTTATAATTTTTGTTTTTAGTTCTAATCATTCCTGAATGATTCAAGAATGTATGAGTGGTAATAAAAAGTGAACCTGAATTTTAATGTAATTTACAGTATATATTCACTTACAAATTCATATTGCTACAGTAGGTGTGTGAACATGGTTTTATTTGTAAATATTTTGAATATTCATTTTGTTTCCATAGTCATGGCTAATTTATCCTCTATTCAATAGATTTTTGTATTTTACTTCAGCAAAACAGTCCAAGAGAACAAAATTCTAACATTCTACTTTAGAAAACCTTGATCTTTGAAAAACTGTTCCTTCGAATTTATTTTACCATCTGTTCAGCGTATAAGTGGTTGCTTAGTGACGATCTGCTTTATGATACTTCATGTTTTCTGCAACTTTTGTGAGTTTATCTTATAAGATCTTCTTTAGACACTGTCCTTCAACCTAAAATTATTGCTTCTTCAGAACGCCAAGCAAACTTCTGTGTCACATTCAAAAGATTGTTTGCAAGAGAGTATGGGTTTTGAAACTTGTGCAAACCAATGAATAAGTAATAGATAATCAAGTTTATATTACATCTAATGCATTCATCAGTCAAAAGACTGTTTATGTTTAGAGTTTCTTCAGCTGGAAATAAAAAGAAAAACAGTACAATTAGACAATGGATCAGCTTGCTTAACAAAGCAGCTATGGGGAAGCTACGAGAGGTGTTTGAGATTAGTTACATGTATCTGAAGGGTTCTGTAGATTCTAAAATAATTCCACTTGATGCAGGATATTGACCCTGATCACCCAAGAGGTCCTTATTATATAAGAGACATAATGGTTGCCATTAAAACACACAGTGGTATCTGAGATTGCTGCAGGTTTTAAAACGGATCTCTTATCCATGTGGCAACTGTTAACTTTTAAATCACCACCCGTTTAAAATGAGAGTCTTATTCTAGCTGATTGGTATTAAAGATGAGCTGGCAAAATAAATTTGGATCCATAGATCTGAAATTTGATGGTGTTTGGTCTAGACTGAGATCTGGATTCATGTTCCAAAGTTTTAGATAAAAACCCCATAAAGAAATTCCCATCTAGGATTCAGAAGAAATTAGGTTCAATTACAAGTCTTGCTCCACCATCCCATGAGCATCTTCCCTTTTCCTGCAGTTCACTTATTATAAATGGCGCTGGGACCGGCACTACCCCATTGCTGTTTGGAAAGCCGTCAGGTGAGGCCACTGTCCCTCTAAGCCACTAGTTTTCTTCTTTATGTTGGTTGTCTGACACCAATAGAGTAGTGGGGAGCACTAGCTTCTAGATCTGTGGATCACAGACTGTAGTATTAGGAAGCTCTGTCTGACCTGGCATCCCCGCTTCCGCACAGGAACTAAAAGGAATGCTTTTGAAGAGCCTCAAAGAGACTAGGTGCCTATAGCCCACTTTCTCAAAGACAGAATTGGTTAGTGGGAGCCCCACAAGGAAGGAAAAGGTGTCCAGGAGGCAAGCAGATGGATGGAGGTCAGCGATAGTCAATTTTTTTTGTCAAGGTCCAAATTTCTTGGTCAAAGTACAGTCAAGGTCTAGACACCAGAGAAAATAATAATAATAAAAAAACAATAACAATGAGTAAATAAAATGATTTCAGGGTCCATTCAAAAGCATCTGGCTGTCGGATTTAGCCTGTGGTCCACCTATTGACTACCCCTGATGTCGGTTGAGCACGTAGAGAGGAAAATGGCAAGCTTCTCATGAACTGTTTGAATAGTAACGCATCCAATGAAGTGAGCTGTAGCTCACGAAAGCTTATGCTCAAATAAATTTGTTAGTCTCTAAGGTGCCACAAGTACTCTTTTTCTTTTTGCAAATACAGACTAACACGGCTGCTACTTTGAAACCTGTTTGAATAGTGACTTCCAGGGTTTAAGTTAAAACTTCAAATCCTCAAATGAACTTGGGCAGCATCTAGATCTGGACATTGTCGGGTCCATTCACCTGTAATTAATATATTTTTTCATGTAAATGTTTGGAACATGTTGATGAAGTCATTATTTGTCAGTGCATCATCGTGCACTTCTATGTCACCATAGAAGCAACAACATTTCAGTGGTTATTCAATGAGAGTTTCACCTGAGCAAAGACTTCACGAATTGGCCTAGGGTATTAAACAGATGCATCAGTAAAGCATCAGACATGCAAGACTGGAAAGTAATAAGAAACCAGTTGTATATAGCATACATTGTTGTGCCTATGGAGAGCATTTTACTAGTTAGACGAGTAAAAGACTGAGAAGTCTGGTGTATAAAATTAGAAACGTAGGATTTCATTACTGTAGAAGAACCCACAATCAACAGATTTTTTTTCTAAATACACCAGAAAAGCAATTAATTAGGAACGGTTTATTTTTAATGAGTAAAAACATTATATATATATGTGTAAATTATATTTTTAGTTATTTTAGGGTTGTACACACAAAAATATTACAAAATTCTCAACATAATAGAGGATTCCAGCTTCAATATGATTTAATCAAGAAAAAGGTGGAGAAGCATTCCTCTCCCTCTAGGCCAAAATAAAAGGTTATTTTAGATCTGCCATGTCCATGTCTCTTGAAGATTTCCAAATACTGGACTGAAAAACTTCAAATACCATGGGTTAAACTCACAGACTTACGTATAGGGGCTAAATCTGACTGTCTAAGAAAGGGTTGCATCTGAATTAGGGGACTGGATGGATCAGGAAATTAGCAATAGGTTATGGTAATTTTCAGTTCCAAGTCAACAGTTCCAATTCTTCCCAAGTGGCTTGCAAACTAAAGCTGTTACAGTGAAATAACTGTTTGGTGATGACTGTGTTATATGGAATCAAATTTCCAAAATGATAAATCACATCACAAAACACATCACCACCAATAGGCTCCTTCTACAGCCATTCAGCTAGATGGTCAACAATGCAATGGAGGAGGGAGAATTAATCATCGTCTCTTCCTCTAGAGGGGGTCTCTTAAGGTCAGAGCTGAGGGAAACTGGCAAGGTAGTATTGAGAAGCTTGCACTGTTGCAGCCCAGCTATATAAGATTGTGAACAAACAGGAAAGTTCAACCTTCAGCTCTATTGGTCTGGCACCTTGACGAGCACTGAAGTAATTAACACAGCGCATCTCCTCATCCTCATCTTCCACTTCTGAAGCTCACAAATCAATGCAATGACATAGGTAAGAGCAAGTCACATCTCTCACCACAGTTCAGATGGAAATCATGAATCACACTTATCTAAATGTATTTTTTAAATGCATTTAGTTTGTTAAAAAAGTGCTGGAATGAGAACTCTGGATATTGAGGTCATTTATCAATAGGTGAAGTACAGCACAAGCAGAATCAATGCAAGCTTCCCACATGAAAACTGGAACAGAGACTTATTCTTGGTGCATTCAAAGCTTAACTAAATGTTTCACACTTTTCTAATCTCAGCCCAAAAGTAGTTTCTCTTAAAGTTGAGTTGAATTCATTCAGCTGTTTTGAGTTGTTACCAGAGAGAAAAAAAATTTGATTTTTCCTGAGGAATTTTAACAGAAAGAAAAATCCCCCCAAAATCTTATGGTAGGTATGACACAGAGCAGACCCTGTGAGGTGTTGAGAAAGCTCAAGTCCTATTGACCACAGTGGACATTATTCATCACATCAAAGAATAGTTTACAGAATAAATCAATGGTATTAATTTCAGCATTTTTTGTAGTTATGTTACTGCCTTTGATACTGTGGAGCTAAGCAACTCCATAGTTCTGTATTGTGGAACCCAAATATTAAAAACCTCAATTGTGCAACTTCAAAATCTGGTTCCTGCAGATTTTTTTTTTTGGATGGGGGGATCCATATTTCCTCTTCTCCCTTCCAACTTGAGGGGGGAAATAAGTTAAATACCAACATTCAATTAAGGTTGCAGATTTGACAGGCACAAGCTATTCCATTCAGATACATAGTTCTTACTCTCCAAACACTCATAGTTCAGAAGTATTTGCACCTGGGTTTTGGTTCAGCCCACTGTCAATGTAAGAGCTGCTAAATTGGATCTGGAGCCAAGTTCAGGTTCTAAACCCTCCAAATTTCAGGGATTTTGGATCCAGACCCACCTCTAATATGTCAATACATAAGTTAAAGTTCCCATATTACTGCAAATATGTAATTTTCCACATGTGGTTAGAATGAAAATGTACAACATAACTGTGGTGTTGCCAAGTTATCATTGTTATGGAACTCTTTTGTATTGATTTGTGTGTATCCAGAAGTCTCACTTTAATGTTGTATTAACATATTTTTTTGCATTTAATTCTGAATATCACTTCCTTAGTGATGTCTGCTCCAACTGAAGACTAAAGGCAGACATGTTTGATCTTAAAAGCTACCACCATAAATCCCATGGATCTACTTTGGTATGTTATCAATTCAAGCACCTGATTTTTGTAAAGAAAGTTCCAAGGTATTTTAAGTTTTCAAATGCTGGAATCATAGTGTTCAGAGACAGAAAGGAAAGTGGTCATGCATGAGGATTTGTTTGCTGAACTAGTAAAGAAAAATCAAATCTCTTAGTAACTAGGTCAACGAGATCAGGAATGAACTGAGATTTAATAATGTACGGGTTTTAGGAATTCCTGAAAAATCTGACAGGGGATTTGTCTGACTTTCTTAAGTGCTTGTCTGAAAATTATGGGTCAGAAAGAGGTATGTTCAAAAGGGTCTCAGGGAATCAAGAATGCATTTTAAATCACAATGGGTTCACCTTCTCTTCCTTATAAACCTCAGTGTGGGTTCAAGAAACCTGATCTGTATGAAAATATCTACCCTTCCCACTCCCTGACCTCCCTATAGGTACTCCTAGGAACCATTTGATCTTGTATTACAGGTATTTGGGATCCTACACACTCTCTCTCTCTCTCCCCACCCCCCCCCCACCCCTCTGGAGCAGGCTCCCAAAATACCTCTCTCACATTGCTTCACTTTATCTAGCAATTTTGGAGGGTGTTTTCCCAAGCAGGCACTTCAGAGGGTTAGGAACCAAGTGTGGGGATACTCCTCCCACATATCAGTAGCTGGCCATCAAACCACACGCTGGGGAAGAGAAGCCATGCGATCAGAAGTAACAGAACTCTGGAGATTATAGAATGTCAGTGCCACTCATTTTGTGTAGCCGATGGTTAGGAATCACAGCAAGCGTGTTTCCCTCCCACATTACCAGTCCTTTGGAAGGCCGTGTAAAGATTTAGGAAGTAGTAGTCCATGCTGGGAGAATCTGAAGAGCCAGCTGGGGAAAGCAGTCTCTTGATGCCCCTGAAAACTAAATATGAAGGGTTCCAGAGTCTGGAAGTGGGCAAAGCAAGTATGGGGCAGCTCTGTTTGGATGGTTTGAGGGTGTGAATTTTTTTAGGATTTGGCTTGTGTAGATCCAACTTCCAAGGAAGACAGCAAGGCTTGGCTCACTGCCAGTCCAGATGAACAGCCCCATAGCAGTTCATGTGGCCCATTAACCCATACACCTATTTAGCAGTCATTTTGAGCCATTGATTTTCTTTGGTACCCACCATTTTTCTGGTGAAGATCTCTACTGATCCCACTACTCAACCTATTTCTTCCCATAATGATTTTGGCTGCATGTGGGAATCTAAAAGTGTACAAATGTGAAATTTTAGGACAGCTGGTTCATAAGGGACCCAGAATCAAACATTTTAAATTCAATTTGGTACTGTTAAGTTATAAGAAAGGTGATGGATGTGCGGTCCATGAGTTTGTTCTACTTGTGGTGTATACAGAATAGCAGTGTGAGCAGCTGTGAAACCCAGCTGTGCTACATACAAACTGCACATGGAGGCATCTAAATACTATAGAGCAGGAAATCTTGGACAAGCTAGTTAATAGTTTTAATTTTTGTGTGTGTCCCTGAAGAGGCTGTGTTTTGCACTGAAGGGGCTGATATATAAAGGAATCAAACAAAGAGTGGTTGATCAACAGAAGTGGCTGACATTGATGAAGAATACTAGGTCTCTCCCTGGTACACGCTTGCACCTAAGCTGAGTGACAAGAAGATATATTATCATTATTATTATTATCAGCAGCAGCAGCCGAAGACATTATTAAGTTTATTAAAAAGGCTCAAGAAGAAAAATTCCAAAGGAAAGAAGGACTAAACCAAGAGTGAAGAAAGATTGGGCAGGTCTGATAGGAAGTTGACCAGGTCTCACTGTGCATTACAAACATTATTTGCAAACAAAAAGAAAAGTGGCTCAGAAGAAATGGAAATGTTGTATTTTTTGAGACTAACATTTACTTGAGTATTTATGCTGAATGTCTAATCAAAAAAAAGTCAGTTAGGCCAAGAAACACAATTGCTTTTCATGTCCAGCATTAATACGCATTAGCAGCTGCTGCATCCCAGATTGCATCAGATGTCCCATTATTTGAAGGTTGTGGTAAAAACAAATGCACCTGTGGCATATTAAATGGAGACTGAATAATAGCAGTATAGTACAGTTAACTAGTGTACAGTTGAATACTGCATGAGTAAACTGTGTCAAACAGCTGGAATTATCCAGTCATTATGTCTGTATCTTATCTTATATAACCTGCATTAGACTTGTGAGTTTGGAAAGCTACACCGGCGGCTTGCCAACCCTCAAGAATTCATTGGTATTTCAAAGTCTCTAATGATCTTAGAACTTATCACTGCCAAATATTTCTTACAAGTGACTTTGGTTTGTTGCTCTTCAAATGTATGAAAAGATTCTCTTGGGGATTTTTTAAAAATTATTTCCTACAAATCAATTCACAAGTAACCAAGTTTTTTTTAATTGTTGATCAAACAGTATATTGATTGGAAAGAAATTATTTCAGCCAGTCCTGAAAAGATTCTGATCCTGTACTGAAAATTCATGAATATGATGGGCATTTTGATCATTCTTTTAACCACCATATCTTTGACATCATCCCAAATAATAATTTTTAGAATTTATGACTTTTGCATATGATGTTATGGAGAGACAAACATTAATACACTGCTACATATCACTGTAAATGGGATTTCCTGATGGACCACCCCCTTTTGTATCAACAGTATGGGTAATGGTGTACAATTGTGACAATTCAGAAGGCAAGTGAAAGTAAGCTGCTAGTGGTTAAGGGGATGCACAATACAAGAGTTTAAATTTCAACAGATTTATACTTTTTAAAGAAAATATTATTACACTAATCAAATCAGGGTTTCAGTTGTCTGCACCAATATTAGTTTACCATGCAACATATCAAAATTAACAGTATACAGAAAGCTCCATGGAAATGACATAGCTACAATGCTTGCTCAGGAAGATGAGAACAGAATCTGAATATTTAAGATTTCAGACTAGCAGCCGTGTTAGTCTGTATTCGCAAAAAGAAAAGGAGTACTTGTGGCACCTTAGAGACTAACGTATTTATTTGAGCATAAGCTTTTCTGAGCTACATGAAGTGAGCTGTAGCTCACGAAAGCTTATGCTTGAATATTTAAGCTTATTGGATTATTTCATTTCAAGGAATCTAAAGGATGTGGAGATACTACTGTATCAGAATCTCTCACAGATTTTCAATAACTTTCCTCCTATACCTTATGTCTGAAAGCTTTTCTAGTCCAGTAGGCTTGATAGATTATAATGATCATATTCAGATACTAAAATGCCTCTTCTGCTCCAGTCTGAACTACTGTTTTTGATATGGCGTGTAGCCTGATCCTGCTGAATTTACTCAGTGGAGTAGTCCTTACTCCTGTGAGTATTACCACTGATATGGACAGAACTATTCCTACATATAAAGATTACTCAAGTGAGTAAGGATTGCAACAGTGCCGGCACCAGGCAATTGCTTAGGGCCCTGAGCAGCTCAAGGGGGGCCCCCTATTCATTTTTTTAGCATGTGTTATGTGTGTGTGTGGGGCGGGGGGTAACTATTCCTATTTACGGTCCCCAATGGGCTATCGCTTCCTCTGGGTTGCAGCATCAGGCCCTTGAAGAGGTGGGATGAGAAGAGATGGCAAAGACAACGTGCAATTTTTTGGTCTTGTGATTGTATAGTAGTACACTCTTCTCTATTCACAGTCAGAGTTCTGGAACTTGGCAGGCTAGCTGTGCTGAGAAGTATAGTTACCACCAAACATGATTTTGTGATAACAACCTCATAGGTTTGTGTTTTGGCCTGCATTACAGTGACTATCACTACCTGTTCCTGCTCCCATTAAAGTTAACCTATGATTTCCAGGGGGGAATTTTATTGATTGATACCCTTCAGTTAAAGTTTGTTTTAGCTCTCTTTTTCCTAAGTAATTATACAATTTAATTTATTTTCTAGCTAGCTCCTTTCCAACTCATGGTATCCCAAAGCATTTTACCAATAGAGCAGCAACTATATAAGAAAAATAAAGCAGCCATTATATTCTCAGCAATAGCTGGTTAATATCCAAAGACATACATCTATTTTAGCAAGAGGGATATTGGCTAGAATCCTGGTGTTATCTGGTGTCCTAATAGGAAAAGAACAAAGCCAGACATCAAACCTGATTCTCTCATGTGGTAGTGAAAAGCATTACTCACAGGCACACCACTGGCATTTAAATTTTGTAATTCCTTCTAAATTTCTTAAGGTAGTTTGAATTGTTTAAATTAGTTTTTCAACATTTTTATAGAGGTTAGTAAATGATTTTTGGGTTACCAATTTGAGATGATTCCATATCTCTTCATTTATTTCATATGGTTATTTCCTCCATTTATAAAATCCCTTTTGTTTTCAATTTTCTATTTTTGAGACAAATTAGTTTGCATATGCAACTCTTCATTTATATGTTCAGCTTGTACAGATTCATTGTTTGCCATCATCCATATTCTCAAATTTTAATTAATTTTGGGGTGTTCAGCAATTTTGAAATACCAGGCCACTTATTTGTGTAATTTTGGGCATCCAAGTTTGAGAATTCTGGCCTACAGGGAATTGGATAACTGGATTTGAGTTTTGGATAATTGGCCAAAACTCTTTGGCCCGAAATGGAAAAAACATGCTTGCAACAAAACGGAATGGTGTGGCGTCGATTTGCGTCCATAGAGGGACAGATGAGGACAAGTCGGATAAAGGTGATAAAGGTGAAAAGGGCTCCACAGCCATATGTGAGAACTGCAGAAAGGAAGGTTGAGAGGTCTTATGGGCACATTCTTGGCTTGTGTTTAATAAAGCTAGTTAGTAAATATAAGTGTAAAACCCAGTCTAAAATTTAACAGAAAGCTAGTTTTTATACTGCAGTAAATTGGCTTCCCATAAAACAGCAATAGAAGGGCAAACATGCCCACTTGCTCCCCTCTGAAGTTAACAGCAAGACTACTATGGACATCAATAGGGCCAAGTATAGCGGTTAATGGGCACTGACCTGTGAAATGTGATGCTATCGTCATCCATAGTAGAATGAATTACTCAGAAAATAGAAAAGGGCAAGATAAACTATGTATTTAAAAAAAACCCAAAAAAACAAAAAAACCCTCCCAAACTTCTATAAATAAATGTTGTTATCCAAAATTCAGAGTCAACAACAGTCACACTCCCCTTCAGTTACACAATGAAAAGGAAATAGTAGGTACTAGATTTTAAATACATTTCCATCTAGAAGAGGCAGCCATGGTGCCCTGGATGTAGAACAATGGCTCTCAAGCTCTACTACACCCTTTTCAGAAATCTGATTTGTCTTGCATACCCCAAGTTTCACCTCAATTAAATATTTGCTTACAAAACCAGACATAAAAATACAAAAGTGTCACAGCACACTATTAGTGAAAAATTGCTTACTTTCAAATTTTTACCACAATTATAAATCAATTGAATTATAATTACTGTGCTTACATTTCAGTGTAAAGCATGTAGAGCAGTATAAATAAGTCATTTTCCGTGTGAAATTTTAGTTTCTACTGACTTCGCTAGCGCTTTTTATGTAGCATGTTGTAAAAACTAGGCAAATACCTTGATAAATTGATGTACCCCCTGGAAGACCCCTGTGTGGTTCTCAACCAGGCATATGCATACTCCTGGTTGAGAACCACTGATATAGACAACAAAAGTTACATTTAGTCATCCCGTGCAAGGAAGGATAACTTCTCCTCACCTCCCTCGCTGGCTTATGATGAAAATGGCTCAGTAGACCTGAAGCGAATCTCTCTCTCTCCCCCACTGCTCTCCCATAGCCTTCTAGCTTGGAGGGAGGTGGGAAGCTGCTACTCCTGCTGCTGCTAGGACCTAAGCTCTCCCTGCTGCTCCAGCTGCTCCCCTGTCTGGGCCAGACACCCCCCACCCTGTTGTCTGCTACCTGGTTGCTGGACCCCCCACTCTTGGGTGCTGCTACTGTTCCAACTGCAGCCCTGGGGTGGGGAGGGGGCTGCTAGCCCACTCCCCAGAGAGGAGGAGTGAGGGACCCCAGCCACTGCTGTTGTGGATACCACCACCACCACCTGAGAGGGGTCCATTCTGCCTGCCTGGACTACAACCTGGAGTTCCTGGAGCTGCTGCTGCTTCTGCAGAGGCCGCTGCCTGGAGCTGCTGAAGCCCGAGGAGAAGAAGAAGAGGATCATCTGCCAGTGGGGGAACACCTAGAGACTTTGCAGACCACCATGGAGGGGGCCTAAGACTGAGTAATTTTCAAACTGTGCTCTTGTGGTGGGGATCTTGACTGTGTTTCCAGGGACACAGGGGGTGTGGCGTGGAGCTGCCCCCCAATCCATCTGTGTGTCCCCCCAACCCCCGCCACTGCTACCACCACCGCTGCCCCCTCCACCACCCCCACTGGCTCTATACCATCTGCCTCAGCTCCTGCCTCTGGACTCAGCTGCTTGCTTGGCTTGCCATGCCCTATTTCCACCCTTTGGGCCAGAAGCAGCAGCCAGCTTAAAAAAAAAAGACTTGTGCAAGTGCACGTGGGCACATGTGTCCCCCCCCGACTGCCTACCCCCCAGCTTTGCCCTTTACTACCTGCCCCATTTGCCACTTGTAGCTTTGCCCTCCCTTTTGTCCCAGCCCCCCTAACTAGCTTCAGTTTGTTTGCCTACCCCGCCCATTTCCTTCTGCAGCCTTTGTTTGTTTGCCCCGCCCCAGCCTCTGAAGCTAGCCCCTTGGTTTCCCTGTTGTACCTCCAGACCGCTTAGCCCCTCGCTCCGTGTGCCCATGCCCCCTCCCATGCGCTTGTGCAATTCCCCATTTTAGTTGCAACCCTCTTCACTGCACCCTCAATGTTGTTGTATCCCCCCCTCCCCTAGTGCACCAAGAGGAGCCGGAATTCCACCTTGTGTCGGTGACTGACCCCTAACCCCTGATTGCCCCCCATCCAGCCCACCCCTTTTGGCGCTCTCCTCCCCTGCCTGCAGCCTAGCGGGGAGGAGTGGTCGACCTGCTTCCCCACTCCCCTCCTCCCTCTGGTGTCCCCCCTTCTCTCCTTGCTCATGATGGTGGGGGATGAGACGGGTGGGACCCCTCCAGCAGCCCGAGCTCCACCTCCCCTGCCTACCCCTTCGTCACCCCCCCCAAGCTTCTACCTCCGCTGCTGAACCATCTGCCATCGCCTCCGCTGGGGCACCAGCAGTGACGGCCATTGGGGTGACCTCCACTGCTGCCACGTCTCTCCCCCCCTCAGATTCAGGGGGAGCCCCCCTAGCCGGCGGGAAGGGCCAGGGGAAGAAGAAGGGGAAGGGCCCCGCTAAGAAGACCAGGCCCTCCATGGCAGGGGCTGCCCCCAATGCCCCGGCCCCATCTCCAGCTGGGGCACCCCTCCCCGCTCTTCCCTCCACCAGCTCTGCAGGTGTCCCTCCCCGGGCCCCCAGAGCATACGCCCAGGTGGCGGCAGCCCCCACACCTGCCGCTACATCATTTCTCCAGCCCACCGCCTCCGCTACCATCTATAGCGGCCGGGGCCCCTTTCCCACCATGACCAGGAAGCACGGCGTCCGTTGCCTCCTGGTGCCCACCTCGCCACATGTGGAGACCTATGTGCGGGCGTTGGCGAGGGTGGTGGGGCCCACGGCCATTGTGGCGGCCTCCAAAATGTATGGCAAGGTCGTCTTCTTCTTAACATCGGAGGCCGCCGCCCAGGAGGCGGTGGAGAAGGGCTGGCAGTTGGGGGCGTGTTCATCCCCTTAGAGCTGCTAGAGGACCTGGGCGTCCGCCTGGTCCTGACCTCCGTCCCTCCCTTTCTGCCCAATGCCGCCCTGTTACCCACCCTTTCTACCTTGGGGAAGCCCATCTCTGTCATCAGCCCTCTCCCGTTGGGCTGCAAAGACCCCGCCCTCCGTCACGTCCTCTCGTTCTGCCGGCAAGTGCAGCTTCAACTGCTGCCGGCAGCGTGTGACAGAGAGGCGCTGGAGAGGTCTTTCCTAGTCCCCTACCAGGGGGCCCATTACCAGGTGCATTACTCCATGGGGGAGGCCCGGTGCTACCTCTGCCGGGCGATGGGGCACGTCCGGAGGGACTGGTCCGGCAAGGAGGGGCATCCGGGACCCCCGAGCCCCGGCAGGGCACCGGCCCCGTCATCGCCGACACCCCTGGCTACCCGGCGCCCGAAACCACCCCTCCTCCCTCTCAGCCGGCTGGGGAAGACGTGGCAGCACTGGGAGGCAGTATCTCCCCTCCACGGGAGTCCCTCCCTCTCCCACCATTGCTCCCTCTCAGGTCCAAGGGGCACCTCCCCAACTATGCCCAGACAAGCGGGAGAACCCCGCCCCCGCTGTTTGCAATCTGGCGAGGCCTGTGGAAGAGGGTGCGGCAGAGACACCGCCAAGCATGGGAGAGGGCCCGCCCCAAGGGGAATCTTCCCTCCCTTGTACTGCCCCACCGTTACCCCCTCGAGTCCCTGAGCCATTGCCTCTGCCCCCTGACACAACCCCTGCTAGCCAGCCCCTGGATGATGCCATGGAGGGCTGGGCCTTAGTCCAGGGGAAGCGGGGCAAGCGGAAGGCTCGAGCTCCGCTCCTCCCATCTGATGCGGAGGCCTCCCGGAAGACCAGGAAGGGGGGCACTGATGCCGAGCCTTCTGCTCTACCCACGGGTGTGCTCCATCCACGAGAGCCTGCTGGGGAAGACGTGGCAGCACTGGGAGGCAGTATCTCCCCTCCACGGGAGTCCCTCCCCTCCAAGACCCCCGAGGCACCATCTGAAACTCCAGTGTGCCCCGAAGTAACCGTCACTTCAGGTGCCGGCAGGGAGAATCCCGGGGTAGCGGAAAACAATTTCCCATCTATATATGAGGAGATCGAGGCCCTGGGTCTGACCCCGGTCACCCAGGGGGAGGACGATCCTATGCCAGCGGGCCTCGATGTGGGCGACTTCACTCCAGCCCCCCTTTCCCCATGTAACCTCCCCCTAACCGTTGCTTCTGCTCCCACCTCCGAGGAGCCCCTGGACTCCTCCATCAACCCGGCTGCAGAGGGCACCCCGCTGAGAGCCGCCGAGCCAGTTGAGGCAACGGCCAGTGCCACGCAGCTGGAACCTGAGCCACCAGGGGCATCCCTCGCTGGTGAGGAGCATTCGACCTCCTTCCGGGAGAGGACCCTACAGAAGAAAGTCCACCTCCTGATGCCGTGGCTGCCAAATCCACCAGAGAGCTTGCGCCTGGCATCAGTGAGAGCCCTCTCCTGACCCAGACTCTCACCTCTACCCCTGCCCCTGCCCTTATCCCGCCCATCTCCCGAGATATTATTGCCACCCTTGGGGCTGTCTCCTTCCCCTTTCCGACAGATGAATCCCAGGGAGTGGCCTTTGTGTTTACCCATCCCGACCCACCAGGGGCTGCTATCCTCCCTCCGCCGCCCCCTATCGCCCCAGCATTCAGGTTAATCCATCAGGAGCCCCATCGGGGGTCCGCACCCTGTCTGCCCATCCCGCTGGGCCACGAAGCTGTACCAAGGGCCCCGCCGGGGAGTAACCAGACCATAACCCCAGCCCCCCATGCGCTGCGAGAGGAGTTGCGGGAGTTCCTAGAAGATGTCCGTGGCTCCCGCAAAAAAGTCCAGCTTGCCCTCCAGCGATGGGGAGACTTTAATCAAATCCTCCGGGCCGCAAGGGCCCTCATGGGGGAGGGGAAAAGGACCGGGAGGCAGGGCGCCGCGGCCTACCAGCGGGTCCGCCACTTCCGTGACTCCTTACTCACCTACGGGATGGGTCACGGACTGCTGCGCGGTCCGCCGGGAGCCACGAGCATCCCTTCTGGCGAGGATCCCCCCCAGCCCTCCTCATGGCACCCTTTACCATCGCAACATTGAACACCCCTGGCTGTAGGATGGGTCTCCGCAGGTCCCAGGTGCTCTCCTTCCTTCGGGAGGGGAGGTACTCTGTGGTTTTCCTGCAGGAGACCCATACGAATCCGACCGCCGAAGACAGCTGGCGGCTGGATTGGGGGGACAGGGTCTACTTTAGCCACCTCACAGTTCGTACGGCTGGAATGGCGACCCTGTTCTCCCCCGACCTATGGCCCGAGGTGCTGGGGGTCACCGAGGCTGTGCCGGGTCGCCTGCTGCACCTCCGGGTCCTCATGGAGGGGCTTGTAGTCAACCTCGTCAACATCTATGCCCCAGCAGCAAGCCCGGTGCGGCTGCAATTCTAGCAGCAGGCATCCGCCTTCCTCAGCATCTTGGATGCTCAGGAGTGCCTGGTCCTGGGAGGGGACTTTAACATCACCCTTGAGGAGCGGGACCGCTCGGGGACCGAGCAGAGCCCGGCCGCCATCGCCGTCCTCCAGGAGATAGTCGAACACCACTCCCTGGTGGACGTCGGCGCGACCACCACCCGGCTGTCACTTCCACGTTCACCTTTGTCCGGGTGGACGCCCATCGGTCGCGCCACTCCTGGTTGGATCGCATTTATTTATCACGCTTTCATCTTTCACGAGCCCACTCCTCCAGCGTCCGGCCGGCCCCATTTTCTGACCATCATATAGCCACCGTGACAGCCTCCCTCTGCGTGGAGAGGCCGGGGCCGGCCTATTGGCATTTTAACAACAGCTTGCTGGAGGATGCGGGCTTCGTGGCGTCCTTCCGGGAGTTCTGGCTGGCCTGGCGAGGGCAGCAGCGTGCTTTCCCTCGGCGCGGCAGTGGTGGGACTTAGGGAAGGTGCGCGCCTGGCTCTTCTGCCGTGACTACACCCGAGGCGCCAGCCGATGGAGGGATGCGGCGATAGAGCAGTTGGAACAGGAGGTCTTAGAGCTGGAGAGGCATCTGGCCGCCAGCCCCGAGGATCCACCCCTCTGCGGAGCGTGCCGGGAGAAGCGGGAGGAGCTCCGGACCATCGAGGACCATCGGGCCCGGGGTGCCTTTGTTCGATCCCACATCCGTCTCCTTCAGGAGATGGATTGTGGCTCCCGCTTCTTCTACGCCCTGGAGAAAAAGAGGGGGCCTAAGAAACATATCATCTGCCTACTGGCAGAAGATGGCACCCCCCTCACGGATCCAGTGGAGATGTTCAAGAGGGCGAGAGCCTTCTACGCAAGCCTTTTCTCCCCGGATCCGACCGATCATAACACTTGCAGATTGCTTTGGGAGGAGCTCCCGACGGTCAGCGTGGGCGACCGAGACCGGCTGGAGCTCCCTCTCACTCTGGCCGAGTTCTCGGAAGCTCTCCGTCGCATGCCCACCAATAAATCTCCGGGCATGGACGGGCTGACCGTGGAGTTCTACCGCGTGTTCTGGGACGTCCTGGGCCCAGACCTAGTCACCGTCTGGGCCGAGTCTTTGCAGAGCGGGGTCCTCCCTCTTTCGTGCAGGCGAGCTGTGCTTGACTTATTGCCAAAGAAGGGGGACCTCCATGATTTACGAAATTGGCGTCCCGTCTCGCTCCTCAGCACGGACTACAAAATCGTGGCAAAAGCCATCTCCCTGCGGCTAGGGTCTATGCTGGCGGACGTGGTCCACCCAGACCAGACCTACACCGTCCCGGGTCGCAGCATCTTCGACAACCTATATCTGGTCCGGGACCTACTGGAACTTGGGTGTAGGGATGGTCTGTCGTTCGTCCTCCTGTCCTTAGACCAGGAGAAGGCGTTCGACAAGGTGGATCACGGGTATCTCCTGAGCACTCTGCAGGCGTTTGGCTTCGGACCCAGGTTTGTGAATTTTCTCTGGGTGCTGTACGCTTCTGCAGAGTATCTGGTAAGGCTCAACTGGACCCTGACCGAACCGGTCAGCTTCAGGCGAGGAGTACGGCAGGGGTGCCCCCTCTCAGGCCAGCTGTACGCTCTGACGATCGAGCCCTTCCTCTGTCTCCTCCGAAGGAGGTTGACAGGGTTGGTGCTGCGTGAGCCAGAGCTGCGGCTGGTCCTGTCGGCATACGCTGATGACGTACTCCTCGTGGTCCAGGACCCAGGCGACTTGGTGCGGGTGGAGGCTTGCCAGGCCATCTATTCAGCAGCCTCCTCTGCGCGGGTCAACTGGGTCAAGAGCTCTGGCTTGGTGGTAGGGGACTGGCAGCAGGCGAGCTCCCTCCCACCCGCGCTTCAGGCCATCCGGTGGAGCACGGGTCCGCTGCTCTATCTGGGCGTTTACCTTTCTGCCACACATCCCTCTCCGCCGGAGAACTGGCAAAATTTAGAGGGCGGGGTGATAGAGCGGCTCCGGAAATGGACAGGACTACTCCGGTGCCTCTCCCTTCGAGGGAGAGCGTTAGTGCTTAATCAACTAGTCCTGTCCATGCTCCTGTACCGGCTCAACACCCTGGTCCCGGCCCCAGGCTTTCCTGACCAACCTCTGGACATCAATTCTGGAGTTCTTTTGGTCAGGACTGCACTGGGTCCCTGCAGGGGTTCTCCATCTACCTCTGGAGGAGGGAGGGCAGGGCCTAAAATGTCTGCTTACTCAGGTCCATGTCTTCCGCCTCCAGACCCTCCAGACCCTGCAGAGGCTCCTTTATGGTGCAGGTAGTCCGGCGTGGAGCATACTGGCGCACGGCTTCCTGCGCCACTTCCGAGGGCTCCGATACGACTGGCAGCTCCTTTATCTCCATCCAAGAGGTCTTCCGCGAGACCTCTCCGGGCTGCCGGTCTTCTACCAGGACCTCCTCCGGACCTGGAAACTCTTTACAATGACCAGGTCCATGGCAGCCACCGAGGGGGCAGATCTCCTCGCGGAGCCCCTGCTACACAACCCCCAGCTCCATTTGCAGGTGGCGGAGTCCCACTCAGTGCGCCAGAGTTTGGTCCTGGCAGAGGTCACAAGAGTCGGAGACCTCCTGGACTATGACCGGGGAGACTGGCTGGATCCCCTAGTCTTCGCTCAGCGCATGGGGCTTTCCAGACCTTGTACTCCCCGGCGCATACTTCAGGAGGTGAAGGCCGCTTTGCCGCCCGCTGCTCGGGTTTATCTCGACCGGGTCCTGCACGAGGGCATGCCCCGCCCACCCACTACCCCAGGCCCGCCGGACCTTTTAATTGGACCCCTGCCCCATGGACCCAACCGACCCCTTCACCCCTTCACTAGAAGCCGGCTGCACGAGATGCAGCCAGTCTGCTTTCAAATTGCGCCAAGAAAACATCTCTACACGCTCGTGCTCCATACCATTCACGCCTGCACCCTCGTGTCCCTCCCCAATACAAAATGGCGGGACCTCCTGCCACCTTCGGAGGGTCAGGAGCCCCGGTGGGCCAGCCTATATTCCATCTTAGTCCCAAAGCCCGTTGGGGATGTCAGTTGGCGGTTCCTTCACGGAGCCGTGAGCACGGGCATGTACTTGGCGTGGTTCACCACAATCCCAGACACCTGCCCCTTTTGCGGCGTGTGGGATACCCTGGCACATGTCTACCTGGAGTGTGCCAGGCTGCAGCCCCTATTCCGGCTCCTCACCAATATTTTATTACGTTTTTGGTTGCACTTCTCCCCTCACCTTCTCATTTATGCACTCCCTATCCGTGGCCCCACAAAGTCACGGGATCTCCTGGTCAACCACCTCCTGGCCCTAGCTAAAATGGCCATCTACAAAACCAGAGTGAGGAGGTTGGCCGATGGAGTCTCCTGTGACTGTAGGGCCTATTTCCGATCCTTGGTCCGTTCACGTATCCAGGCAGAGTTCTTCTGGGCGGCGTCCTCTGACTCCCTTGACGCCTTTGAGGAGCAGTGGGCGCTGTCCAGGGTTCTCTGCTCAGTGTCCCCGTCCGGTTCCCTTCGTTTGACCCTTTGACCGCGCTCCTATCCCTGTTATTTTATTAGTTGTCCCCCGGAATTTTTTGGGCATCTTGGTCCTGTGGATCCCCCTTTTAGGCTGGGGGGGATCCTTTAGCAATGGACGGGCTTTGCCCGCCCACTTCCCCGATCCCAATAAGACTACTCTTCCATAGCCATCTGGCCTTGTCCCGTCACAGTACCCATTATATTCTAATCGGCAAGTGCATGCATTAAAAAAAAGACCACCTCAAAAAATGAGCAAGCAAGTCATCTACCATTTTTTGAGAAGCAGATACAGGAGTCCACTAAAAAGGTTTTCTATTTCTTCCCACACACATACTATTTTTGTTTTAAAAGAAAGAGGTTCCATTCAAAACCACAAACTGATCTTAGAGCAGCTAATTGCCTCAAAGTAACAACATCAGTTTTAGAAGTATTCAATTACAGAAAACATAGACTGACTATGGCTTTTGTAAATGCTAAGCAATTAAATAGCTCTGCTCTCAGTCACAAAAGTTGGCATTCTCAAAAACATAAGCAATTAGGAAGAATATAAAAAAAATCAATAGCATGGAAGGACCACCACCCAATTCTTGTACATATATTAAACAAAACAAAAAAATACACAAAAAACCGCAAGAAACCACCAAACACCAACCAAAAGAACCCCACATAATGAAGGGCCAGAGAAAAAGCCTTCCACAAACATATGTGGTGAAAAGCTACCTGTTTGTTAATCAACTGTTTTGAATAGGTTTCAGAGTATAGAAGCCGTGTTAGTCTGTGTCCGCAAAAAGAAAAAGAGTACTTATGGCACCTTAGAGACTAACAAATTTATTTGAGCATAAGCTTTTGTGAGCTACAGCTCACTTCATCGGATGCATGCCAATGATGGCATGCATCCGATGAAGTGAGCTGTATCTCACGAAAGCTTATGCTCAAATAAAGTTGTTAGTCTCTAAGGTGCCACAAGTACTCCTTTTCTTTTTGTTTTGAATAGGTATCAGAGCACAAGCAGTGATATCATCCCAAGTCTACATGCTAATGACTGATATTCAGTCAGGTCTACAATCGCCATGCAGTGATATACAAAAGCCCGGGAGAAAAAAATGAAAATGAGAAGCTGTTGCTATTTGTCATCAAGTCATTTGTTTTTGTTTCAATTTTTTAATTTGTTTTTCACCACTGAACAGTTTTTAAGCTACAGGTCCAATATGTGAGACTCAGAATCCAGATTGGAAATGTTCAAATTTCAGATTGGAAATGTGATTTTTGTTTCAGAAAGGCAGTTATGAATACACATTCAAGGACACCTGGAAATCAGAATGGGCTAGTACTAAGATCAAAAAGACTGTTCTCTAAAGTTTCAAAACTGCTTAATTGCTTAGAACATTGGCTTTCAAATGTGGGTAAACATACCCCTAGGGATATGCGAGCTCTTGCAGATAGTACATAAGAAAAATCCTGTAATGGTGGACAATGAATTTCATTTAGTAAAACTTGGCAATCTAGTCATAGGTATCTTATGACCCTATCTCAGATGAGGGTACATGGTAAACTATATTGTTTGGAACGGGGTAAACAGATTAAAAAAATTGAAAACCACTGGCTTAAAAGTAAAAACGAAAGGAACAATACCCACTGCCACGTCCAATATCAGCCAGAGACGAGCTAAGTAAATCAAGCTGTTAAGAAAGTCTTAGGGAAAAATTCTTCACTCCAAGTCCATATTGCTGATCTCTTATCCACAGTGCAGATCTGTTATACACTCAGTACTCGAATGGGTGGGGGGGAAAAGAAGGGGGAAAAAGGATAATTTTAAGGCAAAGTAACTAGCTCGCGGTTTGGTGGAAGGAAGTATGTACAGTGTAAAGAAAAATATCTACAGCATCACGGAAAGGAGACCTAGAAGGAGTGGGGAAGATTAATAGATAATGGAATTTGATCCTAATGCATTTTGTCCAATATTCATATCAAGTTTGTCAATGAAAGGACAAGTAGCTACAGTACAGACTGAAATGGGAAGAAGAAATGGGTATTCATAGCAGTGTAGAATCTCTGGCAGATAAAATTCAAGTACCTCCTCTAAATATAAAGAAAAAAGTCAGCTTATGGAGAAAGAAGAGTACTTATAGGGAGGGATAATATGAGGTAGAGCAGGGGTGGCCAACCTGTGGCTCCGGAGCCACATGTGGCTCTTCAGAAATTAATATGCAGCTCCTTGTATAGGAACCGACTCTGGGGTTGGAGCTACAGGTGCCAACTTTCTAATGTGCCAGGGGATGCTCACTGCTCAACCCCTGGCTCTGCCACATGTCCTGCCCCCACGCCACCCCTTCCTGAGCCTGCCATGTCCTTGCTCCTCCCCTCCCCCAAACCTCCTGCATGCCATGGAACAGTTGATTGGGAGGTGTGGGGAAGGAGGGAGAGGCGCTGAACAGCTGGGCTGCTGGTGGATGGGAGGTGCTGGGAGCCGAGGGAGCTGATGGGGAGCTGCTGATATATTATTGTGGCTCTTTGGCAATGTACATTGATAAATTCTGGCTCCTTCTCAGGCTCAGGTTGGCCACCCTTGGGCTAGAGTCATAAACTGTTAAAGGAGATGTACAGAAAAAAAAATGAACTCAATATTATGGTCAGTCTTGTTTCCAAAAGGTAGATATATAAGTCACCAGAAGGTATGCAAACAATTACTGAAAAACTGGAGAGATATTTATCGAAACTAAATTACTCTGAAAATGGTATGGTGCTCTAGGTAATACTTAGTCCTGCCAAGAGTGCAGGGGACTGGATTAGATGACCTCTCGAGGTTCCTTCCAGTCCTACGATTCTGTGATTTCATTTCTCTTTAGCTCCCTCATGACTAGATGAATACCCTGGAATAGTCCCATGGACTGAACTAAAAATCAGAAACCAGTGAAGTTAGATTAGACAGTCTTTTTGGTATTTCTGTATATTATGTTGAATCATTTTTATAGCTCTTTTATTAGGGAGTTTTCCAACAGCGGCCTGTACATCCCTCGGCCTGTGCCGCTTCCAGCATCTCCCATTGGCCCGGAGCAGCAAACTGCAGCCAGTGGGAGCTGAGATAGGCCGAACCTGAGGACGCGGCAGGTAAACAAACTGGCCCGGCCCATCAGGGGCTTTCCCTGCACAAGTCGCGGAACAAGTTTGCGAATCACTGTACTAGATACCTTCAGACAGCAGTACAAGAAGTGTCCAACACAATAACATGTGACATAGAATATCCTGCCCTTGGTATGTGAAACATGTGGAAACTACAGTAAAATAAAATGCAAACACAAATAAAATGAGACTATTTAAACAATCTTCAATTTATAACTCACAATAAGAAGTAAAGCAGAACAATAAAAAGAAATTAAAAGCAGTACATAATTATTTTAAGGTATATTCCATGTCATTTAACCTGGATATGAATGGACAATAGGTGTAGGACTACACTGTGCCTTTCAGCCACATGCCACAAAGCTAAAAGCTACAGCTCCCACTTTGGGGATGATGTGGAATACAATGCTTTCCAGAGCTCCCAATTCTGGAAGTGGATCAGATTTGTGAGTACATTCCTGATGACTTCAGCATAATGCATTGCTGCATTGCAGACCACCAGCCACTGTGAGAAGCAGCAAGACCATGACCCTACCTCTTAAGATGGCTTATACCCCAAAAAGGGTACATTGAAGAGATCATAGGGACCATGTTTACGGCCAGCTCCTGAGTAAGGGTCACAAGGGGAGAAAGTTCTTGCATTCTCCCTTCCCTTGCACACTAGCACAAAGGACAGTCACAATCTGGCCTTTAATGAGCATGACTAAAGAACTAGCTGAATTCTCTGTGAAATTCACTATGAAGGACAGATATATAATTGGGGTGGTAATTCCACTGTACTAGTAGGCAAAATGCAGTCCATCCCCCTTGAACACTAGCCAAAGCTTTCTGATTATGTACTGTAGACCTTCTAAGAACCATTCCTCTCCCTATGGAACTTTTTGAGCACCACTAAAATAGGGGATGCTTAGAAGCTCTGTAACTACACCCTGCAGAAACATTGCAGGGAGTGGAATGGAGCATGAAGGTCCACAGCAACCCTAATCACAGAAAGATTCACAGGACAGGCATGGAGCTTCAAAAGCCTGTAGCTCTTAGTTTTATAACTACAGCCCTTGAAAGAGCTTAGAGCTTGATAATAGAGCTTGATAATTAAGAGGATAAATCATTCTCTGAGCCATCTCAGATAAGTGGCTTCTAGTGTTCAGCAATTTCTTTTTAAAACATATTGTAACATTGTTTTACCCTTGTAGGAAGCTGTTGGGCATCTTTAGAGGCTTTCTGATGATGATTTATTAATTCCTTTAATGTGACCTGCTTAAATATGTTTTTCGTAAATCATTATTATAAGAGGAGCATTGGTCACAAGTTGTTACACTTAAGGCAGTACAACAGTTTCCATTCTAATCCACTGGATTTCAGTTACTCATCCTATTCTTTCAGTTTTTTCCAGGCTACCACATTTTTAGGCTAATCAAAGGACAATATTTGGTGGAAGTTTCAGCAAACATAATTCAGACATTTGAGTAATAATAGAATCACATACACACACACTTTCCTCCCTATTTACTGCCTCTGTACAACTAATATTGCAATCTGCTTCCATTCCAAAGTGCTATTTTTATTTTTCCTATAAGAAATAAGCCTACAAGGCTTGGAAAATTAGTACAGTATGAAAATTGCCAGTCTGTCAAAAACTAGCCAAATCACATTTAAGTTACTTGTAATTAAAACATTAATCTGGTTATAATTTTTACTTCTGTTTAACTGTATATTTCAAAAATGGCTTGTTCCTACACAGCAAAGTTTTCAGTCTATTACCCTTGAAACTTGTACCAGTTATATCTGAAGAAAATAGATCATAGTTAAGCTAAATTATTAGAGAGACAAGGTGGGTGAAGTAATATCTTCTGTTAGGCCAACTTCTTTTGGTGAGACTGATATGGTTTTGAGCTACACAGAGCAATTTTTCAGGTCTGGGAAAGCTACTCTCACAGCTAAATATAAGATCTTGTCTCTCTCACCAGTGGAAGTTGGCCCAATAAACGATATTACCTCACCCACCTTTTCACTCTATCTTTGTGGAACCGACATGGCTACAACAACAGTGAATAAGCTAAGTTAACAGTTTTGTTGTGGAGAGTTTAGGGCCTAAAGCTGTTGCCACTGGTTTTAGTGGGAGGCTTTTCTTATCACTTTCAAAGGGAGCAGGATCAGGAACGATAGATAATGTGTTCTCAGACCCAAACCATGCTAGGATGGAGTAACATTGAGAGAACATGAGTAAAATTTTCTAGTGCCTAATTCCCATTGATTTTCTCCTAAGTCAGTTGGGTGCTTTGAAAATTTTACTCACATCAATAATTTAAGGGTAAAAATTACAAGAACATTGTAATTATCTCCAAAATCAAACATTACAAACCCAAGAAATGTAGAGTTCAGCTTAAACTTGAAGGAAATTCAACATGATAAGGTAAGAAATGCACATTTATGGCACCCAATGCAAAATGTCTGCCCTGCAATGCACACAATTATGATTATTCCATTTAAGTGTTTGCGGTCCCAAATTAAATGGATTTTTAGAGACATATTAGGATTTGGTGCTTTTTTTGTTTTGTGGGGGGAAGGGTTTGCCTTGTGATCACAATTACAAGGTAACTTCATCAACATTTCTGAAAAAACACTTTGCCTTTTGTTGGCTAGTTACTTCTTACAAAGAAGATAATGCTCTGTTAGCTAAGGACACGTCTCTAACACAGATGGATAGGCCTGGACAAAATTTTCAAACATGGGTTGCATAGAGTTCGGTATCTAAATCCATATCTAGGCACCTGAATAAGTATCCTGATTTTCAGTGATGCCAACTTCTGGTACTAAATCTATTAGCCTTTAACAAACATAGAGATAGAGCATGCTTGTAACAGAGCTGACCACCCATGTCTCCCATTGGCTTCACTGTTGTCACTTAGGGTATGTCTACACTATGAAATTAGGTTGATTTTACAGAAGTCGATCTTTAGAAATCGATTTTATACAGTTGATTGCGTATGTCCCCACTAAGCGCATTAAGTCGGCGGAGTGCATCCTCAATACCATGGCTAGCATCGGCTCATGGAGCGGTGCACTGTGGGTAGCTATCCCACAGTTCCCGCAGTCTCTGTTGCCCATTGGAATTCTGAGTTAAGCTCCCAATGCCTGATGGGGCAAAAACATTGTTGCAGGTGGTTTTGGGTACATGTCGTCAGTCTCCCCGCCCTCCCGCCATGAAAGCAAAGGCAGACAATCGTTTTGCACCTTTTTTCCTGGGTTACCCATGCAGATGCCATAGCATGACAAGCATGGAGCCTGCTCAGTTCACCGATGCTGCTGTGGGCATTGTAAACACCTCGTACATTATCCTGCAGCATGTGCAGAACCTGGCTAAGAGACGCCAGCACGAGGATGATTGTGAGGAGGACATGGACACAGACATTCCTGAAAGCACAGGCTGTGGCAATTGGGACATCATGGCGGCACTGTGGCTGATTGATATAGTGGAATGCTGATTCTGAGCCAGGCAAACAAGCACAGACTGGTGGTACCTCATAGTGTTGCAGGTATGGGATGATTCACAGTGGCTGTGAAACTTTCACATGCATAAGGCCACTTTCCTTGAATTTTGTGAGTTGCTTTCCCCCACCCTGAAGTGCAGGAATACCAAGATGAGAGCTGCCCTGACAGTTGAGAAGCGAGTGGCATTAGCCCTGCGGAAGTTTGCAATGCCTGACTGCTACCGGTCAGTCGGGAATCAATTTGGAGTCGGCAAATCTACTGCAGGGACTGCTGTGATCCAAGTAGCCAATGCAATCACTGACCTTCTGTTATCAACGATAGTGACTCTGGGAAATGTGCAGGTCATAGTGGATGGCTTTGCGGCAATGGGGTTCCCTAACTGTGATGGAGTGATAGACAGAAAGCACATCCATATCTTGGCACCGGACCATCTTGCCAACCAGTATGTAAACCACAAGGGGAACTTCTCACTGGCACTGCAAGCACTGGTGGATCACAAGGGACATTTCATCGACATCGTCGTGGGATGGCCGGGAAAGATGCATGACGCTCGCATCTTTAGGAACTCCGAGCTGTTCGAGCAGCTGCAAGAAGGGACTTACTTCCCAGACCAGAAAATTATTGTTGGGGATGTTGAAATGCCAATAGTTATCCTTGGGGACCCAGCCTACCCCTTGCTCCCATGGCTCATGAAGCCATACACAGGCAGCCTGGACAGTAGTAAGGAGCAGTTCAACTATAGGCTGAGTAAGTGCAGAATTGCAGTAGAATGTGTCTTTGGATGTTTAAAAGCTTGCTGGCACTGTTTCTGACTAGGTTAGACCTCAGTGCAACCAATGTTCCCATTGTTATTGCTACTTGCAGTGTGCTCCATAATATCTGTGAGAGTAAGGGGGAAGACATTTATGGCAGGGTGGGAGGTTGAGGCAAATTGCCTGGTGGCTGATTTTGAGCACCCAGCCACCAGGGCAATTAGAAGAGCACAACTAGGTGCGCTGCGCATCAGAGAGGCTTTGAAAACCAGTTTCATAACTGACCAGGCTACAATGTGACAGTTGTGTATGTTTCTCCTTGCTGCAAACCCGCTCCATTTGTTGATTTTAATTCCCTGTAAGCAACCCTTCGATCACAGCTGGCAAAGGAAATAAAGTAACTATTGTTTTGAAACAATGCGCAGGTGGTTATACAAGGGATGCAGCGGGGGTCTTTGCTCTTGTTGGCTTTCCTGCAGCTCCACCAGATGCCTCATCATGTCCGTTTGCTCCCACATTAGCCTCAGTATTGCCTCCTGGCTCTGCTCTTCGTGCTCATTTAATGCTTTCCTGGCCTCTGCCACTGAATGCCTCCATGCGTTAAGCTGTGCCCTATTGCTGCAGGAGGACTGCATGAGATCAGAAAACATGTCATCACAAGTGCATTTTTTCCACCTTCTAATCTGCGATAACCTCAGGGATGGAGATGATAGGGGGAGCATAGAAACATTTGCACCTGTGGGGAGATAAAAAGTGAGAGTAAAATTTAAGATGATACATTTCTGAGAACAAAAGGGAGACTCTTTCACTGTGAATCAAGCAATCTACAGCACATGTGCTTTAGGTACAAGGTTGCATTGTCTTTTATATTGAGTGCCTGCCAGTATGGTGACACATTACACATGGCTGGGCAACAGTATTTGGTTTACAGGCAGCCATGGTAAGCCAAAGGATATGCGGGGTTGGCTTCTTCCACCTTCATAACATGTGGGGATGGTTTCAAACTGCAGCGCCCTCCTTTCCCATAGCAAGAAATGCCGGTTGGGTTTCACATTTAAAAGGAGAGGCTGTGGTTTTCGGGTGGATGTGCAGCACACACCTCCCAGCACCCCACCACACGGCTATTCTCTGGGATGATCCCTTTTAGCCAAGCGCAAACAGCCCAGCATGAATGGGGTCCTTTTGCTGTTCCCTTACAAAAATTCCCCTATTTCAAACAGTGAAATCACTGATATCACTCTCCTGAGGCTAACACAGAAAGATAAAGACCAAATGTTGCTTGAATGCGACCAAAACCCAGGACCATTCGCTGCCATGCTTTGTGCTGCAATGATTCCAGACTGCTTGCTACTGTCTTGGCCTGGTAAAGTGTCTTACCATGGAGGACGAAATAAGGCAGCCCTCCCCAGAAACCTTCTGCAAAGGCTTTCAGAGTACCTCCAGGAGAGCTTCATGGAGATGTTCCTGGAGGATTCTTCTTCCATCCCCAGACACATTAACAGACTTTTCCAATAGCTGGAAATTGTTCAGGGCAAAGCAAACATTAAACAGTATTGCTTTAAAACCCTGTACTGTAGTTAAAAATGTGCATTCATCAGAGGTGCATTCTCCAGCTTCAGGGTCGGGGATCCCGCCTTGGGAGGGTATTGGCTCCAGGGTGAGGAAAAGGTCCTGACTGCTGGGGAAAACAGATTCACAGCTTGCCTGCTGCGCATTCTCGTCCTCCTCCTCTTCCTCATTCACAAAACCCTCCTCCCTGTTGCGTGAGACTCTCTCCTTGCAGGTGTCCACGGACAGTGGTGGGGTAGTGGTAGGGTGCCCCCCTAGAATGCCATGCAGCTGATCATAGAAGCGGCATATAAGGGGCTCTGACCCAGAGTGACCATTTGCCTCCTTTGTCTTTCAGTAGGCTTGCCAGAGCTCCTTAACTTTCACGCGGCTCTGCTGTGTGTCTCTGTTGTAGCCTCTCTCCACCATGCCCTGTGTGATTTTGGCATATATATTAGCATTTCTTCTTTTTGATCGGAGTTTGACCTGCACAGATACTTCTCCCCATATGGCAATCAGATCCAGTGTCTCCCTCTCAGTACATGCTGGAGCTCGTTTGCGATTCTGGGGGGACTGCATGGTCATCTGTGCTGCTGAGCTCGCCGCTCTGACCAAACAGGAAATGAAATTCAAAATTTCCTGGGGCTTTTCCTGTGTACCTATCTAGTACATCAGAGTTCAAAGTGCTGTCTAGAGCGGTCACATTGGAGCACTCTGGAATAGCTCCAGGAGGTCAATACTGTCAAATTGCATCAGTACTACCGCAAATTTGACCCAGAAAGGTCGATTTTAGTGCTACTCCCCTTGCTGGGGAGGAGTACAGAAGCTGATTTTAAGAGCCCTTTAGGTTGACGGAACGGGGTTGGTTGTGTAGATGCATTCATTTTAAAATCGACCTCACACGGCTAAATTCGACTTAACCCCATAGTGTAGACCAGGGTTTAGCAATCTTAAATGGTTACGATAAGTAGTATTTTGGTTTTGGATAGAAAAATCTGACTTAAGAAAAGAAAACAAAACACCCCTACATAAAATGACCAAGGATTGAAAGTTGAAAACTGGCAAGGAAACAGCCCACATTGAAATGTGCCTTTTAGAGTAAATCTGGGTACTTCTATCAGAACCATGAGAATTAGAGAAAAAAAATCACAGGCTGTGCATGGCTAGTACATTGTACTGAAGGATTATTAAAGATTATTATTAAGTATTATTGATATTAATTATTAATTATTATTATTATTAAGATTATAAAAGCTATACCTAAATACATTTCAACTTTTGCATGTGTGACCCTGGGCAAGTCAAGCTTATCTATGCACTGCATCACTCCAAACTAGTCAGGACTTATTTCAAGAAGCTACATGGAAACAGAGCGTCTAGGAACAGGGATTCTCCCCCAGTGTAATGAGCATTTGTGGCCTTCACCTGTGAGCCAAAACACCAGGCAATCAATTCCTGGATCTAATACTTACTTGCTAGGAGATATGAGACAAGTTTATTTACCTTTCTTGTTTCCCTCTCTTTGAGATTAACATGCATTTATGGCACTGGCGGGTTATGGGGATTAATCAGAAATGTTTGCATAATACGTAATTACGATTTGCCCCTGGTAGCATGGAAGAGAAGAGTGCAGTACTATGGAGAACAAACATCTGCCCCCTATATCCTAGGTCCCCTGAGAGGAAGGACATCTCAGGATATTCAAGGAAATAAACCGGTAAAAAAAAAGTTTGGAATTATTTTCAGTGAAGAGACAATGATTTAAGAGAAAAGTTGTAGGCAAGGTACACATAATTTCTGCTCAAGAGTATGGCTTGGCATCTAAGAATCATTTACTATGGCCAGAGCACTCAGTACAAATCTAGGCAAAAGTTAGCTAGCATCATTATCCTCTAGGAAGATATATTTAGTCATGATGTTGATTTTTCAGTCCAGGCCTTAAAGAACACTAAATTAGTAGCTCTGGCAACTAAATAGCACATGACACATGTAGTAGGTGTTTTCTGAGTGTGCACACATGTGGGACACCAAATAGAATGTTCATTCTCCCCAGAGTTGCACAAAACGAATTCATCAACTGGCCACTGCCCTAGAGTAAGAGGTTGCTGCATTTCCATGCTCTCTGTATGCAATATATGATGTGATTTTTGGTGCAAGGTGTTACTGTATTTAAATTAAAAATATTTTTACAGTATGTTACTACACTGGACAAGTAGTGTTATTAGGACATCTCCTAAGAAACAGAGTTAGCCTACTGATATTGAGTGCAACAAATGTATTTAATTTGGACAATATTAGCATAGTAATTTAACAGCAAGTAACTAAATGTTAAGCAAGTGTGAAACTCTGAGAGAACCCTCAAAGATGGAAACATTCTGATTCGTTAAATATGGTTTCATATTATGAAGTTATGTTTTTTGGGTTTATTTCCCCCACCAGCAGAAATTGAGACATTCGCTCCTATAGATATTTTCCCCCTTTCCTTTTAGTCTTAAGAAAAATCCCAAAATTCCATTAAAAAAAAATCAAAACCCATAAGTCAATAAGTCTTCTTGCAGCTGAATGATTAAGCACTCAAAAAGGTGCAAATTTAACTCGCCTCCCTGTATCTATACATTACAATATATTCTTTAATTACATGGTCTAACAAAATATTCTGCATATAAACATAATTATTTATCATTCCTTTCATGCTTTTTTTCCCTAAAGAATCAATTTTTATACTGCATTTTTCAGATACAGCTACTAGTTTATTTAACATTTCATAAAAAGACACATTGGTAGCAAATAGAATTAATGTTTTTACAGAGACCATTAATTTCTCATAGATAGAGAAAGCAAAAGTTAAAATTGAATACAAGTTTAACTTTGTTCCTTTGCACACAAGCATTATGATATACGGCCAGAGCCTTAGCTGTGTAAATTTGCAGAGCAGCTGAGAATTGGGTCCATAGTCTGTATTTTATGATCACATAATTAAAAAGTACTGTAAGTACAAACTAATATTGCATGATTTCCCCTCTACATTTTAGTTTAATAAGTACAGCATCTTATTATTCTGTGTATACCAGAGGCTATGAGAGTAATTTATGTGAAAACAGAAACAGGTAAACATATTCAAAAAGAAAAGGAGTACTTGTGGCACCTTAGAGACTAACAAATTTATTAGAGCATAAGCTTTCGTGAGCTACAGCTCACTTCATCGGATGCATTTGGTGGAAAAAACAGAGTAGAGATTTATATACACACACACAGAGAACATGAAACAATGGGTTTATCATACACACTGTAAGGAGAGTGATCACTTAAGATAAGCCATCACCAACAGCAGGGGGGGGAAGGAGGAAAACCTTTCATGGTGACAAGCAGGTAGGCTAATTCCAGCAGTTAACAAGAATATCAGAGGAACAGTGGGGGGTGGGGTGGGAGGGAGAAATACCATGGGGAAATAGTTTTACTTTGTGTAATGACTCATCCATTCCCAGTCTCTATTCAAGCCTAAGTTAATTGTATCCAGTTTGCAAATTAATTCCAATTCAGCAGTCTCTCGTTGGAGTCTGTTTTTGAAGCTTTTTTGTTGAAGTATAGCCACTCTTAGGTCTGTGATCGAGTGACCAGAGAGATTGAAGTGTTCTCCAACTGGTTTTTGAATGTTATAATTCTTGACGTCTGATTTGTGTCCATTCATTCTTTTACGTAGAGACTGTCCAGTTTGGCCAATGTACATGGCAGAGGGGCATTGCTGGCACATGATGGCATATATCACATTGGTAGATGCGCAGGTGAAGGAGCCTCTGATAGTGTGGCTGATGTGATTAGGCCCTATGATGGTATCCCCTGAATAGATATGTGGACAGAGTTGGCAACGGGCTTTGTTGCAAGGATAGGTTCCTGGGTTAGTGGTTCTGTTGTGTGGTGTGTGGTTGCTGGTGAGTATTTGCTTCAGATTGGGGGGCTGTCTGTAAGCAAGGACTGGTCTATCTCCCAAGATCTGAGAGAGCGATGGCTCGTCCTTCAGGATAGGTTGTAGATCCTTGATGATGCGTTGGAGGGGTTTTAGTTGGGGGCTGAAGGTGATGGCTAGTGGCGTTCTGTTGTTTTCTTTGTTGGGCCTGTCCTGTAGTAGGTGACTTCTGGGTACTCTTCTGGCTCTGTCAATCTGTTTCTTCACTTCAGCAGGTGGGTACTGTAGTTGTAGGAATGCATGATAGAGATCTTGTAGGTGTTTGTCTCTGTCTGAGGGGTTGGAGCAAATGCGGTTATATCGTAGCGCTTGGCTGTAGACAATGGATCGAGTGGTATGATCTGGATGAAAGCTAGAGGCATGTAGGTAGGAATAGCGGTCAGTAGGTTTCCGATATAGGGTGGTGTTTATGTGACCATCGCTTATTAGCACCGTAGTGTCCAGGAAGTGGATCTCTTGTGTGGACTGGTCCAGGCTGAGGTTGATGGTGGGATGGAAATTGTTGAAATCATGGTGGAATTCCTCAAGAGCTTCTTTTCCATGGGTCCAGATGATGAAGATGTCATCAATGTAGCGCAAGTAGAGTAGGGGCATTAGGGAACGAGAGCTGAGGAAGCGTTGTTCTAAGTCAGCCATAAAAATGTTGGCATACTGTGGGGCCATGCGGGTACCCATCGCAGTGCCGCTGATTTGAAGGTATACATTGTCACCAAATGTGAAATAGTTATGGGTCAGGACAAAGTCACAAAGTTCTGCCACCAGGTTAGCCGTGACAGTATCGGGGATACTGTTCCTGACGGCTTGTAGTCCATCTTTGTGTGGAATATTGGTGTAGAGGGCTTCTACATCCATAGTGGCTAGGATGGTGTTTTTAGGAAGATCACCAATGGACTGTAGTTTCCTGAGGAAACTACAGTCCATTGGTGATCTTCCTAAAAACACCATCCTAGCCACTATGGATGTAGAAGCCCTCTACACCAATATTCCACACAAAGATGGACTACAAGCCGTCAGGAACAGTATCCCCGATACTGTCACGGCTAACCTGGTGGCAGAACTTTGTGACTTTGTCCTGACCCATAACTATTTCACATTTGGTGACAATGTATACCTTCAAATCAGCGGCACTGCGATGGGTACCCGCATGGCCCCACAGTATGCCAACATTTTTATGGCTGACTTAGAACAACGCTTCCTCAGCTCTCGTTCCCTAATGCCCCTACTCTACTTGCGCTACATTGATGACATCTTCATCATCTGGACCCATGGAAAAGAAGCTCTTGAGGAATTCCACCATGATTTCAACAATTTCCATCCCACCATCAACCTCAGCCTGGACCAGTCCACACAAGAGATCCACTTCCTGGACACTACGGTGCTAATAAGCGATGGTCACATAAACACCACCCTATATCGGAAACCTACTGACCGCTATTCCTACCTACATGCCTCTAGCTTTCATCCAGATCATACCACTCGATCCATTGTCTACAGCCAAGCGCTACGATATAACCGCATTTGCTCCAACCCCTCAGACAGAGACAAACACCTACAAGATCTCTATCATGCATTCCTACAACTACAGTACCCACCTGCTGAAGTGAAGAAACAGATTGACAGAGCCAGAAGAGTACCCAGAAGTCACCTACTACAGGACAGGCCCAACAAAGAAAACAACAGAACGCCACTAGCCATCACCTTCAGCCCCCAACTAAAACCCCTCCAACGCATCATCAAGGATCTACAACCTATCCTGAAGGATGAGCCATCACTCTCACAGATCTTGGGAGACAGACCAGTCCTTGCTTACAGACAGCCCCCCAATCTGAAGCAAATACTCACCAGCAACCACACACCACACAACAGAACCACTAACCCAGGAACCTATCCTTGCAACAAAGCCCGTTGCCAACTCTGTCCACATATCTATTCAGGGGATACCATCATAGGGCCTAATCACATCAGCCACACTATCAGAGGCTCCTTCACCTGCGCATCTACCAATGTGATATATGCCATCATGTGCCAGCAATGCCCCTCTGCCATGTACATTGGCCAAACTGGACAGTCTCTACGTAAAAGAATGAATGGACACAAATCAGACGTCAAGAATTATAACATTCAAAAACCAGTTGGAGAACACTTCAATCTCTCTGGTCACTCGATCACAGACCTAAGAGTGGCTATACTTCAACAAAAAAGCTTCAAAAACAGACTCCAACGAGAGACTGCTGAATTGGAATTAATTTGCAAACTGGATACAATTAACTTAGGCTTGAATAGAGACTGGGAATGGATGAGTCATTACACAAAGTAAAACTATTTCCCCATGGTATTTCTCCCTCCCACCCCACCCCCCACTGTTCCTCTGATATTCTTGTTAACTGCTGGAATTAGCCTACCTGCTTGTCACCATGAAAGGTTTTCCTCCTTCCCCCCCCTGCTGTTGGTGATGGCTTATCTTAAGTGATCACTCTCCTTACAGTGTGTATGATAAACCCATTGTTTCATGTTCTCTGTGTGTGTGTATATAAATCTCTACTCTGTTTTTTCCACCAAATGCATCCGATGAAGTGAGCTGTAGCTCACGAAAGCTTATGCTCTAATAAATTTGTTAGTCTCTAAGGTGCCACAAGTACTCCTTTTCTTTTTGAGAATACAGACTAACACGGCTGCTACTCTGAAACAGGTAAACATATTACAAGTGAAGCATCTTGTAATATTTCTATCATTGTTCTATAAGGCCTTCAGATCCTCTGGATATCTCGGGTTTATTATTAGAGCCAAGCAAATTGATTTTTTGGTTTGCTGGCAGCTGGAAATATTTTTTTTAATAATTTCAGATGAATCGGAAATCAAATTTTTTGTTGAATCAAAAAGTCAATAAATAAATAAAAAATAAAATATTTTTGGGTCAGATTTAATGTTTTGTTCAACCTGAAACAAAACATTTGGTTTCAAGTGTTGTAGCCACATTGATCCCAGAATATTAGAGCGATAATGTGGGTGAGGTAATATCTTTTATTGGACCAGCTTCTCTTGGTGAAAACTGACAAGCTTTCAAGCTTACATAGAGGTGCTGTTCTGGGGGGTGGGGAAAAAGAGCTATGCATAAACTCAAAAGCCTGTCTCTCTCACCAGTAGAAGTTGGTCCAATAAAAGATATTACCTCACCAAGTTTGTCTATCTAATTTTGTTTCTAGGCATTTTAAACTTTTTTTTTTTAAATAAAAGCAAAGGACATTTAGAAATGAAGGTTTGCAAGGGGACTGAGGCACCATTCACAGAACAAAGGAGAAGGTGTTGTTTCCCTTGGGTTAGGGCACTCACTAGGATGTGGGAAAGCTGGGTTCAAATCCCTGTTCTGGAGAAAGGACCTGAACCTAGATTTCCCTGCTTTCAGGTGAGTTTCATAACGACTAAGCTATAGAGGTGGATCTCTCAATTTTCCTATTGAAGTGAAAAGAAAAGGAGTACTTGTGGCACCTTAGAGACTAACAAATTTATTTGAGCGTAAGCTTTCGTGAGCTACAGCTCACTTCATCGGATGCATTCCATTCAATGTGGCTATTGAAGTGGTTTCACTTTTAGAGAAATACTTAGTCATTATAGCAAGGACATGAGCCTAGGTGCCCCCTGGGTGCCCTAACCATTAGGCTGTAGAGTCACTCACTTTGTCTGTCTCAATGAGTATTCAAGTATTTTTTACAACATGGAACAGCTTTAACACGAGAGACTGAAATTGACTCACCCCAGCACACCCTATAACACGCATTTGGAAGAGGGGAGACTTGGTTTCAAGTCCCTTCTCTAGAGTAGAAATTTGAACCCGGGTCTTCCATATCCTGGATGAGTTCTCTATCCATTGAGGAGACAGGACACTACCACTATTCTGTCAATAATGCTTAAGTTCTAGTCTGAAACATCTGATTTTGGAAATGTCTAAATGAATCATTTAGACATTTTTGAATTTTTGTTGTTCCTTCTTTTCTGAACAAATCAATTCACCGACATAGATACACATTTGCAAAAGGCTTTGGTCAATCTGAATTTTTGACAAAATTTCTGGCAAATTTTACCTAGCTGTATTTTTATTAAGTGCTGAGGAAATTGAGCAGACTTTGGTACTGATTGTGCCAAGTAGTATATTTGATCATAAACACTAATGGCCATATCGTGTCCCTGACACACAAGACCTATGAATCTGTGACAGACTGAACCACAATCAACTCTAAGAAATCCCAGATTGGCTTAGTTGGGTTCTGTGTTTGTTAGTTAGTTTTTTGAGACAATCTTCAAGTATCTGTCAAATAGTTTCTTAGAATGCAAAAGCAATACAACTCAACCAGAAAGAAGAGCTAGTAATCTTCCTTAAAAATGAAAGGAGAAATTATCATTTTTCCTAAGAATTAACAAATATTGTTTATGACCAAGTTCTGAAGAACAGCTCAGACAGTTATACAGGTTGCCTAATTTCTTTTCAGGTATAATTCCTTACTCAGCAGGTAAATTTATTACCCAGGATTTTTCATGAACTGCCATAAATTCTGACTGAGGACCTAGTGTCTACTCCAGCTATGCGTTACGGATCCAAACCTGAAACATAATTTTGAGGTTGTGTTGTACAGTTCTTGGAATTTTGGACTTCAGACTCTGCAGATGAAAGAACAGAAGAAGAAATCTTCGGAGCTCACAGCAAATGAAATGCAGAACATTGAAAAAAAAAAAAAAAAACCCAAAGAGTTATTGTCTTTTTAAAATAAGAGATGGTACCATAATTATGCATGATGTTATAACAATATAAGACTCTCCCTGACAACCCAGGTCTTTCCAGCTGCTGCGTATCATTAAACACTAATTGACATCAGTGAAAGATGGAGGCATTCAGCACCTCGAAACTAAACTAGATTAAACAGAGATTTAAAAAATGTGGAGCAGAAACGGAGAGAAAAAGAATGTGACAAATGTTGCATGACTTGGATAGTTTAGGGATGTCACACTTCTCATCTCACATTATTCCTCCTCCCTACCACCATCTCCTCAGTTTATTCAGATTTACTATGGGCCTGATTTTGTATGCCTTATTTAGAGTAAGTTGCGCTTATTCATGCAAATAATTCCAATGAGGTCAATAGAATGATTCATGCAAGTAAGTGCCCCTAAGCGTAAGGACTCTTATTACATAGACAAATGGAGGGGACAAAGAAATAGAAATGAAGTAGAACAAAAGCTATACTGCAGCTAACGTACAGTGTTGGTGAAGAAATACATCTTGCCCTTTTGTGTCATATCTTTTCAGAACCCTCAACTCAGATTCATTTCATATTTGTCACACAAAAACTTACAATATGCCCAGACATCAAAATATGACAGACTAAAAGGTCCCATCTAGGTATTTGTAAGGGACTGCGAAAGACTTTGTTACGGCCTAGCCAGGGAACTTCCGCTTTCTCGAGCTGAGAGGCTACTGTGGGACATAGATAGCTGCTTCGTTATTGTGGGATAGAGATAGTTTTGGAAGGACACAACTGCTTTGTTATTGTAGGAGATAGTTCTTGAAGGACATAGCTGCTTTGCATGGCCCTTTGCCAGATAGTAAAAAGCCCCCCTTTAAGAAGCACCTAACTTTATATTCATGAGCTGTTTTTGTGTAATGCTTATTAATGCTGACTGTCTGCCCCTCCATCGGACTCTGTCCCAGGCAAAGCTCCGGTGTGCTGGGTTCCCCACCTCTGTGACTGCAACGCTTGGAGTCCCCGTTGTGGGTGGCTCACTAACCTTCAATAAAGCCAATAACTCACAGCTGTGTGTAAGCCTCGTTTTTCTCAGAGTACTCCTGGCAGGCCTGTGGTGCTTCGAGCACCTTGGCCCAGAACTTTTGGCGCAGTGAGCAGGGTACTCTGAGAAGTGATGCCGCTTTGGCCGAAGGTAGGGGAAGTGGGGAAGCCGTCCCTGTCCCTACAGCACATACCAGGATGGCCCTCGACGGAGCCCTGGGGGCCAGTGGCATGGGTTATGGCCGGGTGGGCTGCCCCGGCGGACTGGCTGGAGTTCCAACAGGCTGCAGGGGTTACGCCCGTGCAGCTGGTTGAGGGATTACACGGGTTGCAAGTGAACCGGCACTCTGGAACGAAGCAGCGGGCGATGGGGGAGCTAGGGTGGCTCCTGCTGACCGCCGTCTGGGCCCAGGATGGGGAGGTGCTCCGCTTACAGCGGGCACTGGAAGGGAAGACTCAGGAATGCACAGTGCAGGCGAAGGCCCGTGCCATGGCTCAAGAAGTCGTAACCTCCCAGGCGGAGCGCCCAGGAGCTGACACAACGCTGCGAAGTGTTGGTTGCCCAGGTAGTGAATAAAAGGCGCTTCAGGCACAGGCAGCAGCCGGTCACCACCGCCCAGGTGTGTGCGGTGACCGCTGCCCCCTCCACGGACCCCGAGACTTGGGATGGGAATATTTGGCACTCCTCATCCTCGGACGAGAGGGGGGAGGAGTCCTCTGCTGTGGCTCTGGCATGACCGGTCCGAGAGTTGTGGTTGCAAGGAGGCGTCCTACAACCAGAAGTTGTCCGCATGTTTAAAAAGAGTGAGTTGCAGGAAATTGTGAAGACGTTCCGACAGAAGCCCGGGGAGAGCGTCCTGCAGTGGCTCGTGAGGGTCTGGGACAATGCAGGTAACAATACAGGTAAGTTGCTTGCTTATGAATTTCAACAGTTGGGGGTCCTATCCCAAGACTCTCAGGTACATGCACAATTGGCAAATCCACCGTGGCCACAGGCCGGGGGGCAAGACATCGAAAGCTCCTCTTTGTACCGCTGGCTAGTGGTTGCAGTGGGGGCGGCCTACCCCTCGGTGGGGGAGTTGGAGGCACAGGCGTGCCCTTGGAAGACCATTCTGGAAGGGGTGCAAGCCCTCCGTCAATTGGGAATGGCCTGGGCTGTCTCCACGGGAAGGGAGATGGGGCCGGACGATGTACCGGTGATAAAATCGATTAAAGCCACAGTGTTACGCCTGGCCCCTGATGAGTTAAAACCTTCCCTCCTCGCCATCGTCATGGCAGAGAATGGGCGCGTGGGAGACTTGGCAGCCACTCTTATGCAATTGGAAGCCGCCTTGGTGGATGCTAGCCAAGAGTCATACGGGCTGCAAAGGGACAGCAAGGTGGGGGACAGGAGAAAGGGGAGTTGCGGGTGCCCTGGAAGACCTTGTGGCTAGATCTCTTGCAGGCTGGTGTCCCTCGCGAGGAAATCAATGAAAAGCCGACGGCGGACTTATACAGTGAATGCAGCCGCCCCCTACCAAATGTAGCGCCAGAGGAAAAGGGGAGAAGAGTGTGGAGCGAACCAAGCCAGCAGAGCCCTCTGCTCCGCCAGCCGAGTGGAAACTGCAATGCCCATATTGAGGGCATGTCAGGTCCTCCGTTATGTGTGTCGCAGTGGCCACACACGGGCGGGAGGCGGGGGACTGATGCCCCTATGTACCCCTAGTGATTCGCTGGCCGAGGGGAGGCGTCCAACATGTGTTGGCGTTGATAGATACGGGTGCTGAGGTCACCATCTTGCACTCCGCGCAGACCCAGGGCCGAGCCACTGTTGTTAAAGGCCTCGGAGGAGTGGAGACCCCGGCGTATGAGGTTACTGTCTCTCTGACCCTGGGGAAGGCTCCTCCATTCCGGGCCACTGTTTTGGTGGCCGCTATTGAAGAATACATACTGGGCATCGACGTACTGCGGGGTCGCTCTGTGGATACCCAGTATGGCCTCTTCATGTTCAGACATCCCGGTATGTAAGTGCACCTCGGGTATGGGAGATACGGGCATCCCCTCATTGGGAGCCCAAGGTGTTGCCTCTCCCAACTGCTGTAGTATCTAAACGACAGTATCGCCTCCCTGGAGGGGAGGAGGAGATCACCCAGACAATCAGCACGCTGTTAGAGGCCAAGATTATTCGGGCCACCTTAAGCCCGTACAATAGCCCCCTTTGGCCAGTGCGGAAAGCGGATGGGACTTGGGGTATGACAGGAGACTATCGCGAGTTGAACAGGGTCACCCCTCCGCTGACGGCGGTCGTGCCGGATATGGTGACCCTGATCGAGCACATTGTGGCAGCTGCCTTGCCCTGACACGCCGTAATTGACCTCACAAATGCCTTCTTTTCTATCGCCATTGCCCCTGAGAGTCAGGAGCAGTTTGCCTGTTTGTGGCAGGCCCAACAATATACTTTCTGTGTTCTACCACAGGGCGGGAAGCACTCCCCAACTATTTGCCACCAGTTGGTGAGTGCTGACCTTGCCCGAATATGGCTGCCGGACATGGCCTGTTGTTACCATTACACTGACGATTTGATGGTATCAGGCCCCTCCCTTGAGGGCTATGGTAGCAGGTAGGGGCCCAGCAAAAGGAACCGATGGGGTTCTGGTCCCATACGTTGAAGGGGGCTGAACCCGAATACACCGCCCTGGAAAAGCAGATCCTGGCAGTGGTCTGGGCGTTGCAGGATACTGAGCGCATAACGGGCCCACCCCGGTCATTGTGCGCACGCCCATTCCCCTGGGGCACTGGGTATGGGCAGAATTGGCCCAAATGCAGACAGGGGTTGCACAGAGCGCAACCCACTTTAAGTGGAAGCATTATCTGCAACAACACATGCTGCTGGGCCAGCCCTCCCTTTCTACCCCACATGCCCTGTTACTGGGGGCCGTCACGTTCAAGCATGTGCCCTCCCTCACGGAGGAGCTGCCCTCGGTGGAAGACTCCATGCCCACCTCTCCAATAGAGGAGGCCCCCTTGGTGGACCAACAGTCCACTGAGAAGCAAGAACATGCATAGTTCACGGATGGGTCAGCCTCCTATACAGCGCAGGGAGCCAGGCAATGGCGGGCCATAGCCTCTGCCCCCTATACAGATGTCGGAACGGTACCATGTGGAAGCGAGGAGCCCAAGCAACACAAATCATGGCCGTCCACCAAGATGCCTCCCTGCCCTCGGCGGCCTGTCGGATGGTTCATGCCAATTGTCCAGTTTGCTCCCACTTGGCACCCATTGCCCTCCTAGGACCAACCGGCAGAATTGCTCAGGCTGCAGGTCCCTGCCAGGATTGGCAAGTGGACTATATTGGCCCCTTGCCTCAAGAGTGGTGCTGGCAGTATGCCTTTACGTCTGTGGATACATATACTGGCCTGCTGTTTGTATATCCCAGTGCCACCGTGGCCGCAGCTACTACGTTGGCTGTGCTACAGCAACTGTGCTCCCGCTATGGAACTCCACACACTCTACAGAGCGACCAGGGAACCCACTTTACGGCCCAGGCCATATGGACCTGGGCTGCAGACGTGGCAGTGGACTGGCACTACCATCTTCTGTATACGCCTACAGCGAGTGGCCTTATTGAGCGCCTGAACGGGCTCTTGAAGGATCAGATCTGTCACCTCACCCCCACCCATACGCTCCGTGGGTGGTCTGGGATGCTGGAGCAGGCTGTCTGGCTACTCAACAATCGTTCGTTGGGTGGCCAGATGCCCTTCCAGCATCTGGTCTTTACCCCTGCCGTACATGCCCACCTATGGGTGAGTCTCATACAGGCGCCGGGTGTGATCGACCCCGCACAAGGTGTAATTACCCTTTACACACCACACCCTTATGCCCTGCAGCCCGGACAGGAGGTGAACCCCTGGTCTGCCCAGTCACAGCTCCAATGTGAGCCACAATGCTTATTTTTCATCACACCATTGATTTCAGGCTTACGATTTTATCCCCCGTATTGGTTAAATTCGGACCGCTCGTTGGGCACCCTCTCTTGCACCAGCGCTGCAACATAGCCACTGCAATGGGAGCGAGGGGAGGCCCTGTGTAACCTGTTTCCTTTACCTCCCGCAGGCCTAGAAACCAGTGCCCCGAGCGACACCAAGTGGCACGAATTTGCTAACGTGTGGTGGACGATACCGCAGTGGGAATTGGAAGCCGCCATAGTCCTTACCACTGGGGAAGAATGGGCATACATAATCCCGGAGGGGGAAGACTATCCTCACATGGTCTCACTCTCCCGCTTGTCGCGGCGCTCCTTATGAGCTTCACCGCTGAAGGAGCTGTCACCTCCTCCATGAATGCTTGGTTGGTGTTAGCCCAAAATGCTGTTAATGCAACATCATTTTGCTTACCGCGTACGTATGCTGTGGGTGCCGTGATGGAAGCCTGTTTCATCTGTGTCTGCACAGACCTGACCCTTGTTCAGCACTATTCCTTACTGAAGACAATTGATAAGACTATTACATATATGGATTTGTATGCTTTGGGTCCTGCCCAATATAATCTAGACGCGACTATGTATTCATTTCGTCTGGCCAATGTAACTGTTGCCTCCTTTTGTATGTTTTTTTGTAAATGCCAGGCATATTGGGGAAATCACACCAATGTGGAGTTAATCTGTAATGAAAGCACTGAGGTTTTATTTGCATACGGGCATATGAAATTGCCCACAGGATGGTTTCTCTTATGTGGCAGGACTGCTTATTCTTTCATTCCAGCCAATAGTTCAGGGGGCCCTGCGCCCTTGGCTTTTCCTCATCCTTCACAAGTCTCTGCCCGCCACCGTAGAGACACCATCCCTCGACTCCACCTGTAAAGCAGATGTGACGTTATTTTCCGAGGCTGAAGCTGCGGCCCTTGCTTTTTCGTTGATTGGAATTCCTGGGTTGGTGGTGCATAATCATGCGGTGGAACACCTTCCATGTGCTGTCGCAAAAGCTATCAACCTGACCTCTACAGTCCTCGCACTCCTTTCACACGAGTTGGGCAAGGTACGCCAGAGAATGCTGCAAAATAGACTAGCTATTGATTATTTGTTACTCCGACACGGCCATCCATGCCAGGAGTTTGCTGGTATGTGCTGCATTAATGTGACAGACGCCGGGCCCTCCACTGAGGCTGATTTAAAAGACTCCGTCAGTTGGTGGTGGGGATCCGCCAACAGCAAGGGGACACCTGGCTTTGGTCCTGGCTCTTCACGTTATGGGGTTGGGCTGTCCATCTTGTTCAAGGCCTATTTATTGGCCTTATTGGCTTATATTTTTGCTGCCTTTGCGGTCGTGGCCTAGTCTCCCAGTGCTGTGTGCAGTTTTTTCTCCGCACTGCATCCTCATGGTCCTTAGCATTGCTTGAGAAAGCGAGGGGAGGAGTGTAAGGGACTGCGAAAGACTTTGTTACGGCCTAGCCAGGGAACTTCCGCTTTCTCGAGCTGAGAGGCTACTGTGGGACATAGATAGCTGCTTCGTTATTGTGGGATAGAGATAGTTTTGGAAGGACACAACTGCTTTGTTATTGTAGGAGATAGTTCTTGAAGGACATAGCTGCTTTGCATGGCCCTTTGCCAGATAGTAAAAAGCCCCCCTTTAAGAAGCACCTAACTTTATATTCATGAGCTGTTTTTGTGTAATGCTTATTAATGCTGACTGTCTGCCCCTCCATCGGACTCTGTCCCAGGCAAAGCTCCGTTGTGCTGGGTTCCCCACCTCTGTGACTGCAACGCTTGGAGTCCCCGTTGTGGGTGGCTCACTAACCTTCAATAAAGCCAATAACTCACAGCTGTGTGTAAGCCTCGTTTTTCTCAGAGTACTCCCACTGGACCTGTGGTGCTTCGAGCACCGTGGCCCAGAATAGTATTCATTATGAAAAGATAAGAGTACAAACTCAAACAGTATGCATTTTATTTCTTTTTGTCAGTCTGCTATTGACATGGTTCTTAAATACAATACATTGACAATCTGTAGGTCCAACTGGTGGGAGGAAAAGTTAAACTGCAGGAAGTTCTGTCTGATACTTGCAAAGTCTTCAGCTCAGAGACAGTACTAAAATGGAGAGCACTTCAGTGCAGATCATGATTTAGACACACACCAGAAAAGTCAGACCATGTTCTTTTCAAGAACTCCTAAGCTATGTGTAAACCCCTCTCATTCCTTTTACTATCAACCTTATATTGTGCAGGGGGCAGTCACAGCTACGTAGTTCAGGTTGAGTTGAGTTTTTCACATAACCCAAACAATCTTCACTCCGCCCTGTAGTGACACCATAAGAAAATATTATATAAGAAAACAAGAATCAGTTTAATCTAATTTGGAGCCATAAATACTAAAATGCATTAATCATAGCTTTTCCTCTCACTACCAGAACTGAAAAATTTGAAGGGGAAAAAAAAAGAAAGAAAAGTAGTTTTGGGTCAAGTAAAAGTAACTTTTTTTGGGGGGAAAATCCTCAGGTCATTTTGTTCAATGCATTTACCATTACATTATCAATATATAATTTCAACTTTATTTTTGGTTAGGAATGTTACTATTTTAGAGTACTAATTTTTGACCAACCACAATTTGACTATGACTGTGATTAAGTCTGAATTAATTGTTGAATTCATGTCATTCTCAAGATTTTGGCTTTTTGTTTTAAACACAGACAGACAATCTGGAGAGTAAAAAAAGATTAAGTGACTTGCAATTATTGCTCCCAAAGAGAGCTGTCATGCATCTGGCATACCTATCTTAGGTAGAAGTAGAACCCAGATCTTCTATGTCACAGACCTCCTCTGTGATCTTAAACAAGTTACTAAGGCTTATATACATGGTGGGGTAACGTGCACGGTGGGGGGGGGGTGATTTCTAAAGCATACTAACATGTTGCAATTAGTTGGTCTCTATAGGTCCTGCTGGTGTCCACTAAAGGTTCCTACTATTGTTTCAGTACTACATTAAAGTGCTCTAGGGAATCTTTAGAACACACCAGCAGGGTCTACAGAGACCAACTAGTCACAACATGTTAGCATGCTTTAGAAATCACCTCCCCATAGCGCATAGTATCCCATCATGTCAACAAGACCTTAGAGTCTCAGTTTCCAATCTTCAGAATGGGGACATGAATATTTCACTTACAGCAGTGTTGTAAGGCTTAATTCATTGACATTTATAAATTGCTTGGATAACCTTGGATGGAATGTGTTGTACAAATGCAAAGTGTTGTTATCTTCAGACTGGAGCTGCTGACACGATTTTTCCTCACAATGCTTGTTAAATTTGACTTAATAACCCTTACTGCCTGATCAGGAAATCCACTACGTTGCTGACTTGAAGAACAATTTCTTTCAGTGAGTTTACTCCTCTCTAACAAAATGACAAATGGTTTCTTCTTTGATAAAAGTACTTCCTTTTTGATTGTTTCCTTTCCCCCTTCCAAGGTGAGTATTTCTGGAAAAAGCATATTCTTTAGTAATTTCTCTCTACCCAGATCTAGAAAAGGGAAAGTCTGAAATGTGTTCATTCCTACTTCCTCGACACCCCTCCCTGTCCATATCCAGCCAAATATTCACAGCCTAAAAAGGGCAAATTCCCACCTTCAAAAATAAAACCAATTCATGCTATTTACTACTGGAGTCAAAACTGAGCTTATACCATATACCTACCACACCCCTACATATACCTGATTTAAGATACATTCATGATGTACAGGTTCCCAGATAAGTTGATCATTGTAAGTCTGACTACAAATGTAGAAAATTGGAAAACAGGAAGATAAAAGCTGTAAAAATCAGTTGGGAATCTACCTAGCACTAGAGTCACACCAAGCCTCATAGATGTGCACTAATTGCTAATTCCATTTCATCCTGCTTAATAATATTTGTTGTAACCAAACAATATGAGATGGAGTATTATTAGGCATCTGAGAGGAGTGTTCATAATTGCATATTTTCTCTGAAAATCTTAACAGGAAAATGCCTTACAGGACCAAATTTTGCCCTTAGATAATGGCCCAATGGGAGCTGTGCATGTGTGTCAGTGATTTTTAAAAAGTCAACAGCTCAGTATGGCTCATTGAAACTAATAGAGGTTGTGTAAGTTTATCTGAATTTGGGGGAAATTCCTGCATGGTCCTAATTCAAGAAAAATTCCCACAGAGCTAGCTTTACAAACAGCAGCAGGATTTGGCCCTCAGCAGTTTGTGACTAACCCACCATTTTAGCAAATGGTAATTAGCCTACTCTTATTTTAGGTTTCTTATCTGGAATATGTAGCCAAGGATAAAAGATATCAGATGTACATAGGATATAGTGGTGAAATAAGCATTAATTAATGTTGTAACAAAGGGCCTACATGCCTCAGGCATGAAGGCTATTTGGCTATGCCAAATAAAGCCTTAGGACATAGAATAATTAGCTATATTTATAAAGATAAATTAGCATAAATAAGTTAATAAACCTGCTGAGCTAGTTTCTGCATTTCTGATATGCTGATGTTTTGAAAATAACTACTGAGTTTGAATACTAATGTTTTCATGAGAGATCAGTAGACACCATAAAATGAGCACTAGTAACCAGGATGAAATGTTAGAAGCTATGGTGATAGTGTGAGGTAAATGTTAATGAGCATAAGGGGAAATACCTAGTTAGCCTTTGGAAAACAGGGTGCCCCAACAGCAGTGGGCTACAGAAGATCAAATAAGGAAACGGGTTAAAACTTTCTTGAATATGTACGAACGCCAGAAGGAATCAACATAACACATTACAAACACTGTATCCTAGCCTACATGCATTGGGGGAGAGAAGAGATGCCAGGATGACTACCACTCGATGAAGATGACTAACACTTAATGTTATTCCACAAAGCATGGTGCGGGTAATGAAAATACTGTGTGTTCTGTACTGGTCTTGCTCTTCTTTACCAGATTGCAGTGTGTGTATTGGTATTTGGTTGACTAATAAAAGTAATTATAAAAAGAGCACTGTTGTCCCTGTTATGCACCATGGGTCACTCTCTATTGTAGTTGATCTTGGGGGCTGAATCTCACAAGTTCAAATAGGTTTAGATCCTCACCTTGTGTTGGATGATTGGTTAAAGTAACCCATAGCTTTATATGAGGCTACAAATATTTTCTTCCCTATTCACCTGCCTTGGAGAAGGAAGTTTTAACTCTGAAAAAGGCATTCATTTTTCCAAGTGAAGAAAATAATCCACATTTGAATTTCTAACTAATCAATGGGAACAGAAGAAGAAGTATCTTCAGTGCACTGGGATTCCACCCATTTAATCACATATTCAGTTTCTTTAATACACTTACATGAAAATATTTTCTCTATCATTCTTCTTGCCTTTCTTTCAGATCTCTGGACAACTACTGTAAGGTTTCTCAACTAAATTGATCATTTGTCTAGTCATTAGATCATGTGCTAGGGTAGAGGAAGGAGACGTTGCTGCTGCTATGGACAATTTCTATTTTTTTAATTCCTACATTTCTAAAAATATATCAACCAACCTTAAATTTACAATTGGCATGCCCGAAAACTGGTTAAATAAGGACCTTCAAAAACAATAACTTTTCAAAATGTAATATGCACAATGTTAATGAACATCTTTATGAATCACTGCCAAGGTTAAGCCAAGTCTTGCACTGCATTTTTTGTCCTCTAGTCAGATTAAACATTAAACAAGGTTCCCCTAGGTTTCATTCACACTCTGGGCCATCCCACAGCACTTTAAAGTTAGTCTGTTTTTGAAGAATAGAGAGCTTTGCAAAGCATTAGCTTAGCTCTCTCAAAGAACTTCACTCTATATTGCCTGAAAAGTGTTCTGATGTAAATATAAAATTGCTCATTGAATTAATTTGGTGGTGTGCTTAGAAAAATAGCACTGGTGAATGAAAATGGCTTATACATATTTTTGTGATTTGTTATACTGAAGATTAAATTGAGACACTTTATGGAAGATAAATGAAAAAAAATCACTGTTACTGCATTGCTTTTAATTCAAGTGGGATGAATTTAACTCACTCTTTATTTAAGACCAGTGTACAATTAACCTTTTGGTATTACACTCTTGTGGACAAAACACTGAAGAACACATATAAGCTGTCAAATTAGTCATAATGAACAATTCTTGGCCCTCATGTATCCACAGTGTTGAATTTGACTGTGCACTTCTGAAGCTGCATGTATACCCTAAAGATACTGAACATCCTTCAGGGTTAGCACTATGCGGCTGCCTACCTGATACCCCTTGCTTAGTCCTAGTTTTCATGAATCCTTGCCACCTGGGCTTTGGAAGATAACATCAAGGGAGAAGAACTCATGCACAGTGTCTTTCTGATTATGGTATTCTTGCAGCAGTTAGTCAATGGGACACACATTTCTAACACAGGAACCGGGCTGCTAGCTGCTAAAAGTCAGACTGACCTATCGCCCTGTCGTCATCAGTTCTCACATGTGTTTCTCTCCAAGTTTAAGGGGAGATGGTTATCCCACAACTTAGACCATCCTAAATTTTAAGAGGTATGGGATTTGTTTTGGCAACTGCAACAGAAATTATATAATTTTATCATGCAAAGTTTGTTTAATCAGAGATATTCTTAAGCATCAATATTTTATCTGTAGAAAGTATTTTTGGTGAAATAGTTCACATCATACAGCAGTAATGAGTGAGGACAAAATATGATCCCTTATCTTTGGAAATAGTCTTCAAAGGCACTGGAAACTAGAGGATCATCACAGGATGGAAAAAAATTAAAGTATCAGACTACTAAAATGGGATTAGGATTTAAAATATCTTTTTTAAGAAACAGTATCAAGTATTTCTATTAATTTATTGTACAATGTATAGCCATTCCTCTTTAAAAATCAATTTAGCATGACATTTAGTGAAAATGTGCTCCTACTTGGATATTCTGATATGTTTTTTCCTTTGTCAGCATGTTTGGCTACTTCAGCTTTCTAGAAAGAACATATTGATAGGTTTTATTTGAATTTGTCACATATATTTGAGTACAAATTGAGTGTTTCAACAAGTATGTGTAATCCAATAGCCTCTGACCACACTGCAGCCACACATAACCAAGAAATCAACTGTGAGGAGCAGTGACCAAGGCTATAATTTACAATGCACCAACAGAGATCATGAATTCTATTGCAAGTTCGTTTATGTACACACCTGTCACAGTTCTAGGACTGCTGACAGACATCTCCTGCTATCTGGACACTTACAAATTCTTGGGCTACACTCATCTGCCTAAGCAGGAATCTCTGATACAAAATTGAGTAGAGTAGTCTGACTGTGTTTGAAAGGGGTGGGGCTCCCCTGGTCCCTTTAGTAGATTCCCTCCTAGAGCTGCTCAGCAACTGCCTGGAAATTCCTGCTTTTAACTCCTTATTCCACCCCAACATGATTGACAGCGAAGGGAGAAGCAGGGCCAGCCTTGCCCACAGCAGCTCTTTAATCCTTCATCAATGATGCAGGGTTTGTCTGGCTATGCCAAAAGGATGGCAGGAGACATTAGATATGGGTTTAATCAGACTGCAACTTTATTATTGACAGATGTCTGGGACTAACCCAGTGGATAAAATGCATATGGAGGAGGTGGAAAATTTATGTCCCTCCAGCAGATTCCTTGCCAGGATCTTACCAGCCAGCTTGGGGTGGGGGCTTTCACCAGCTCCCTCCCCATTTTTCATCCAAGTCCCTCCAGCAATTTCCTTGCCAGGACCTTACTGACCACACGCCTCATAGGAGAGGTTAAGGTGGACTGTAATGATGGGGGGGCGGTTGGCTCCCTGCTGTACCAGTCATAGGAGTCCCCAACTGCCCCAGCTTGCTCAATTTCCAAGCACCTCTCCTTAATTCCTTTTCCAAGCCATTTTTTCATTCTTTTGTGCCTTAATTTATGGAGTATCTTCATTGAACATCTGCTATACACTTAAATAAAGAGTTGCGACATATGGCCTACCACCCGTCATGCTGTGCATGAACAGAACCCACCTGAACCTGCTGCGAGGAAGATGAAAAAAAAACCTATTGCACCTGGCTAATATGGTGGTAAGGGAAAAATTCCTTTCCAGCTCTCCTTAGTGGGGTGGCTAGTGTAATGCCCACAGCAGATATAGCTAAACACCCCACATATTTCTGACCTAATTAGGGACAGAGGGTGGGTGCTGCCCAGCCTGTTCTGAGTAAAGGAGGGAGGGGCCAGGCCCACTGACCTTTTTATACACCACATTCCTAGGTGGTAAATCATCCACCATGCTGACTGCTCTTTCCAGAAGCTTTAAGTCTTCCCTCCTCCGCCAAGCCAGAAAGCAGTCCCTTCTTCTCCCGCCCAGCCAGCCAAACTCCTCCCTGCTTACGTGCTGTCATAACATGCTGTCCTGTCATAACTCCTCAGAATGGATACTGAAACTGTGCAAGCAAATTATGTATTTATACCTGCAGACAGGAAATATTGATCTCAATATTATAGAAATTAGATATGGGGAAAATCCATAATCATTCCCTCCCCTCCTATACTCAAACTTTCTGGATGAGGATGTGGGGGCTGAATCACTGATTTAAAAATATTTCTTCACTTAAAAAAGGGATGGGAAGGTTAGTCAATTATCTCATTGCTGGCAGTAAACAAGATCCACCCAGTTTAGTAGTTAGTGACTTATTTAACTTCTGGCTTTGATTTCCTTGGGAAATCACACGTATAGCTTTGTGATCATAAAAGCAATGTATGTGTGTATATATATCCATATAGATACACACACATACAATTTTGCACATGATTCTTGGAAATGAAATAGTGCCAGATATGGGATAGTAGCTGATGAATAAGTAGGGAACAGTTATAACTTATCTAAAACACTTACCTCAGTGACTTTGATTTTGAAAGGTCGACTTGGAGGGAATGGGAAAATATTTGAAGTAAACTAATTGATACCATTTATTTTCCTTAAGTGCGGGTATTCAAAGAATATTTAGCAGTTATAATTATTATTATTTATATAGTGCCAACAGTGAGCATCACAGAATATATATACTCAGTGTTTGTTCCAGCATAATCAAAATATGAAAAAATGTTAGAAATCAATGCAGTTTATGAAGGAAGCTGGAAAAAGTACCATAGACAAACAGGAAACATTTAAAAAGTGTATTGTATATTAAATTCAAAGGCCACAAATTAGCCTAATTCTATCAATTAGAAGCAAGTGAATAAACACAGTTTTAGACATTTTAAAAAGTTTTGTGGTAGATGTGATATGATAAGAAGAGATTAACATTTAGCAGAATGTTCAATAATAAAAAAAAAAATCCTACACTAAAAGAGTAAGAAAAAAAATGAAGTGAACAATGGATCCAAGTTCTGACCACAGATACACACATACAACTCCTTAAAATCTGACAGCAGAATTTGTTCCTAAATGGTCCTGTAGTCCTTACTCACGTTTTTCATGGAGGCTATACACATGAATAAAGGATGCAGATTCATGCCCTGTAAATCTAAGAAAATTTTAAATCCATGTGTGCTTAAATAAGCAACTTTGAAACACAGGCAAACCATGAAAGATAATTTGTGATTGTACCAGACACATAGGGCTTAGTTTTATGACTGCAGAGAGTTATCAGTGAGGAAATATACCCTCATCTCAGTGCACTGGACCCTCTCCAGTCCCTCTTCTCCTAGCTGTAGTGTTCTACTGTATTTTTCTTTATTCGAGCATATACCATAAAATGGGTTTAGTTGCTTGTCTGAAATGAAAAAAAAAGTGTCTGAACAAGCAATCATGTCCCGTAACCTCTGCTTCCAATTATAAATAAGGATGGCAGTTACATTTTGATTACATTTTAACTGCTACATTAAACAAAGGGCTTTCCTTTAAAGATCCCTAGATGGCATATTAATAAAATGCATAAGCAGGAGTAATAGTAAGATTCTATAAAGTCAGCTCTTCAAAGCCATAAGTCATATCACTCAGACTTCAGGGGACAAGTCTTAGTTTCACTGATTGAAGTCAATGTTGCCTATATAAGGATTTAGTAAGGACTTCAGAATTTGGCCGCAGTTGTATAACTGGAAAGTATGAACACAAATAACTTGTTCACAATGTAATGTTACTCTGAGCTGGACATCATGTTATTGTATAAACCTTGGTCCCAGCAAAGTTTAGCCACAATTAGATAACAGTGCTGAACAAAACTTGTTCTTGTCTATGCTGTCATCAAGATAAAAGTCAACATTCTAGTTCTTGTTCCCAACACATTACATTTAACAAGTATAAACAAGCTCCATCAGAGCCACTGAGCTATGTTCTTTTAATCTAATGAAAAGAGGCATAGTATTAAAACTTGAGAAAGTATTCAATTTTGAAAAAAAGAACACAAAGCTATTATTGTTGCTTCTATATTCATAAAGCTGCCTCAGATGTAGCCAGTGAGAATGACTATTGCCATCTTCAGTGGGGTCAGGATTTCACACATTTTGTATATTACCACAATTTATGAATATACCGTAAAAAAAGAGCCAGCTGATTAAAAGGAGCCAAGCTATGCTGATATGAGAAAAGATTTTTCAGGTCAGACACTCCCCCAGACTAATACAAGAGGGTGAACAGTTTTTATTTTAATTAATTTAAAGGCAATAAACCCTTTTGGAGGTACCTAGATTCTGGCGATCCTAAAACCAAGAAGTGTTAAATTAAGCTTTATAGCGGTTTAGTGTTAAATAGCCAATTACTGATAATCAGTTTAGTGCTTCCTCATAATACTGCTTTTGTAAATGCAGATTGATAGGTGTAACTTGAACAATAGTGCACAAGCTAGTATTTGGCTTAATGAAGCACTATTGATTAAGTATATTTAATACATTGGGTTCACTTTTGGCATTGCTTTCTCTACCACTTTCTTGTTTGTGCTCCTCCAGCCACATGACACACATTTCCCTTTCTACACAAAAAATCTGTTTAGATCACCACATCTTTGCACAGCCCTTTACATAGGTAAGACAGGCATGGGGAGAAATCATGGGAGTTTTACCAATGACTTCAGTGGGGACAGAATTTTACTATGATCTGTCTCTGAAGAGTTTTACAGTCAGGCTTGGCAGAGCTCAATTTTTATTTTTGTATACTTACAGATATCAGAGTGTATTTTAAACCTTTTTAAAAGACATTTATTGATTTCACAGTTGTGTAGAATTATGGGATTTAATCATTTTTCAATTTGTATTGATTTAAATTTCAGTTGTGAAAATTATGGGAACATTCTAGAGTCACTCTACAACATACTCACTGTATCATCAATACTCTATTTCAGAAAGTTTTTCATTATTGTTGTTAATTAAAAAAATCCTAAAATCTGTCTCAGACACCCCTGAAATACTTACTACAGTAGCTTGCCTGGCATCACAGCGTTAAAGCCATGGTCACCATTGAAATACTACAGTGGCTCTACTGAAAAACTATGGTGGTTGCTACACTGGGCCTCTGAATGTCCAGTGATCTGTGTGGCTACCCATCCTGAATGTCATATGTAAGGGGTTTCTGATCCCCATTCTGAAGAAAAGGATTATTAGAGGAAATTCTACAAGTATGAACTCAGAGTTTCCTGTACCTTCAGCAGGTGAAAGTATTTTACCACTTCTTCCTTGAGTATTCATAATAATATTAAAACATTTAGCATTATACAGCAGTTTGCAAGAATTCATTGCACCTCACACACACCATTTTGAGATACAGTGGGTATTGCTATCCCCATTACAGATTTGAGGAAACAGTCAATTGCTCAGTTCTGCTCCTATTGACATCAATTGGAGTTTTGCTCTTGACTCCAGTGAAAGCAGGATTTGGCACAATAATGGCTTGGCACTCATCTCTCACAAACATCCCTTCTGGTCAGGTATCTGGCCATACCCCTGAAGGCTATGGTTTCACTCTCTTGGTCTATTCCAGTCCCAGCTCACCAGCTGAGCCACTAAATCATTCTGGGATTTATTGCTTTCCAATTGTACACCAGTTCCCCAGTGACATGGGGGGGGGACCCAGGCATACCCACTACTCCAGGTTCCACGACTCCAGGGACCTTAAATATAGCAGCCACATGCCACCATGTCCCTTTAACTGAAGGCTTTCAGTTCCCTGGGCCACTTCTCTGCAGTCCCAGCCTTCACCAATGCTTCACCCTTACCTCAGGGCTCATATAAATTCATGCCTAGCAGCCAGCCAGGAGCACTTCCTCACTACCCCAGTCCCTGCCAGCACTGAGCTGTCCATGGTGCTGCAGTTCCCTTTGGCCAGCCTAGAGCACAATCTGTGCTCCTCTAACTACAGCAAGGAACTGACTATTTCTGGCTCTGCAACTTCTTTTTATATGGCCCTCTTGGGCTCTGATTGAATGCTTCCTCTGCAGCCATTCTAAGCTGCTTGGAGGACTCCTCTACTGCTCCTTTCCTGTGATGGGTATGGCATGACCTTGAGGCCTCCAGAACAGAGCCTCCAGGCCTAGTCCACTCCATGACAGGCACCTAGACATTTCAAGACTTAATCTGGTCACATTTTAGAGTTAGCAGTGTTTGAGAATTCCCTATTCTCAGAATCCCAAACCTGTAGATCACAATGCATCTCACAAACCAGAAATACAATCCTGAACATATGACAGAATAATTCAGTTACTGATTTTTTGGTAAATACATAACTGGGGATTTTCACCACACATTCTGTGGTTGCCATCAAGAAGTCAACATTTGTCATGCAGCAGCATCTAAAGGAAAAGGTGAGACAAGTACATGATAGTGATTGTTGGCAACTGGTTGTTTAATGGGGACGTCTATATTATATTGACATATTTCCTCAGTTAAACCACAAAAATACTGTAGTTCTGCTTAAATGACAATAGTCATGTCAGAGAGAGAAGGTGGGTGAGGTAACATGTTTTACTGGACCAACTTCTGTTGGTGAGAAAGAGAAGCTTTTCAGCTACACAGAACTCTTCTTCAGGGCTGGGAAAGGTACTAAGAGTGTCACAGCTAAATACAAGATGGAACAGATAGAATATGTGCTAACTACTTGTGCTAAAACTAAGGGACCATTTAAAGTGAAGTGGCCCGTTAACACCCGTATAGTCATAGGACAAGAAAGGTCCCTTAGAATATGTGCTAACTACATGTGCTAAAACTAAGGGACCTTTCTTGTCCTATGACTATACGGGTGTTAACGGGCCACTTCACTTTAAATGGTCCCTTAGAATATGTGCTAACTACTTGTGCTAAAACTAAGGGACCATTTAAGGTGAAGTGGCCCGTTAACACCCGTATAGTCATAGGACAAGAAAGGTCCCTTAGTTTTAGCACACGTAGTTAGCACATATAAGGGACCTTTCTTGTCCTATGACTATACGGGTGATAACGGGCCACTTCACCTTAAATGGTCCCTTAGAATATGTGCTAACTATGTGTGCTAAAACTTCTAACTCCAGGTTTCCTTTGAGGATGAGGACCAGTAGGTCAGATATAGGGTGATGGCTTTATGAAAAGCATTCAGCCACCAGACCCCGCCAGAATAACACATGCAAAACCCATACATATCTCCACTGCTACAATGATCAACACCTCCACAACATGCATTTCAAGATCCATGCCTCCTACACATGTCTATCACAACATGTGGTGTACCTCATCCAGTGAATTAAATGCCCCAACAACAACTAGGTGGGTGAAACCATACAATCACTATGCTCTTGAATGAACTCACACAAGAAAATTATAAAAGGCAAAAACACCCTATCACCAGTGGGTGAACACTTTTCACAAAGCAATCACTCTATATCTGACCTATCCATCCTCATCCCAAAAGGAAACCTGCATAGCACTTCCAAAGATGAGCCTGGTAGCTTAAATTCCTAACTTTGCTAGACACTAAAATCAGCATTTTAGTAAAGACCCTTTATTTATGGCTTATTACAGCAAACTAAGGACTAGTCTACACTGGCAACGCTAAAGCACTGCTGCAGCTTTAACGTGCCTTGTATGGTTGCGGCGCAGTGCTGGGAGAGAGAGCTCTCCCAGCACTCTAAAAGACAAAAAAACAAAAAAAAACCCACCTCCATGAGGGGCATAGCTACCAACACTGGGAGCACAGCTCCCAGCATTGGTGCACTGTCTACACTGGCACTTTACAGTGCTGAAATTTGCTGCACTCGGGGTGTGTTTTTTCACACCCCTGCACGAGAAATTTGCAGTGCTGAAAATTGCCAGTGTAGACAAGCTTTTACTTACAAGCCTCCCCTCCTTGTCCTGCAATTTATGAGGTGTTAACAGGACACTTAACTTTGAATGGTCCCTTAGAATATGTGCTAACTACTAAAACTTGTATTTAGCTGTGACACTCCTATTACTTTCCCAACCCTGAGGAAGAGCTCTGTGTAGCTGAAAATCTTATCTCTATCATCAGCATAAGTTAGTCCAATAAAAGCACCTGGTCTCTCTAAAATCCTGCGACCGATACAACTACAATAGTATGTATTGTAGTGCATACAATAGTAATGTCACTATGTTTGGGGTTTCTCTGATGTTGGCCTTCTTGAAAACATGATTCTAAATATTCAGAATTGCAATTACTAAATATATGTATCTTAATTTTAGGAATTGTATTAAATTAAGAAATATCACCATTGTAGTATAATATATACTATTAGAATAGTTGGGCATTTAGGAGTAGATTTTTCCATTTGAGTCATGAAAAATTGAATCTACTCCTTTTCATTGCTAATGCTCTTAGGTACCAGAAGGTTCCCTTCCCCCCCTCCCCCTCGTATTATACTGAATCGATTTCATGACTTTAAAATGGTAAAAGGACCAGATTATTAATATGAGATTGCATGCAAAGGCTTTGTAGTGAAATAAATTCCGGTCCTGTACACCTGGCTAATTAGAAGAAGGGTTAATAATTTATAGTTACTTTTTAACTGGGTGCTAAAATAATGCTTCTGAGCCAAAGAATTTGCCAAAGAAGTGGCTCTCAAAATGTACAAAGTAAACTTATTATCAGGGTTAGTCTGACATGTTTTTCCACTCTCATAACAACTAATTATATAACCTGCAATTTTAGAAGCTGTATACAACCAGAATACTGTGATTACAATGTTGTGAAGAATAAAAAAAAATTCTGTATAGACACCAAACAGGTTAAATAGTCACTATGTATTCTAATAGCAACAGCAAAGCAAAGATTCATAATCTTTAGGATTTTCCTGCTCTTTTTGCCATTAATTTCTTGGCACTGTTCTGTAAACCTTTCATTATAGAAACAACCTAAGCACCTAGCTGTGAAATCCTATATCTGTGCCAATCAGTGATGTTGTTTTGGAACTGTCAGCACTATTCACTGTACATAAAGTGCCTTACAGCTGGGGATGAAACGATAAACAAAATCAATAATTGAACTGGTATTTTTAGTAATGGGAACAGATATTGGAATGCAGGTTGAGCAAATAATCTATTGAAGCCAAGAGCACAAGTTAATTGAATTACCCAGAGATTGTGCCATGTGTTACTCTGGAAACTAAGGATAGCATAGTAGCATGTTACTCTATTTACCTTTTAAAAACAGACTTCTTATAGTATCATCAGTCCCTGTGCAAGATTAAGTTTTGTTTTCATTTAATACAATCCATTAAAAAGGTAAAATTGCACACCTCTACAGTTTTGTTATAGGCATATTGATCCCAGGAGATTTGAGACACAGAGGGGGTGAATTAATATATTTTATTGGACCAACTTCTGTTTGTGAAAGAGACAAGCTTTCATGCTGACTCTTTCCTTATCAGGAAATCCAGAAAACGGTATCACCTCATCCACCTTGCCTCTTAAATAGCACTTGAAAATTCTTCATTTTAGTATGTTTACAATTAGATTTTGTAAGATCATCATATTCAAAACCCAGATTTAACAATTTTGTTCAGCACCGAAGTATTTTACTCATACTTGTACAAATTTACATTTAGGGACACACCCTGTAGTCTTAAGGTGATTTCAACACTCAAAGTGAAATCATGGCCCTGCTGAAGTCAATGGGAACTGTGTCATTTATTTCAATGAGAGGATTTTTCACTGCATGCAATAATAGTTGTGTGTCAATAAAACACAGGATAAAATCTTTAAAGAAAGAAAATAGAAAAGATGAGACTAAGTCCACCTACAGAGCTCCCTGGTTAGAGGATTTGATTCAGAAGTCTAAGCCTGAGATTTGAAACACCAAGATTCCCTTGAAGCAGGGCTTAAATTTAGTCAGAGCTGTCTGGAGTGGAGCTCCAGTAAATATTTTCAAACCCACAGCAACCCCAACATGCCCAACGGGGCTGAAGCCCTGAGCCCCAGAATGGCCCATGGGACTGAACCCCAAACCAGCGGCTCCTGGAAATACTCTGAGAATTTAAGCCCTGCCTTGAACCACAGGTTTCAAGCTCAGTGGAACTGATTTAGTTTACTGTAGGTAGGTTAGGGTACTATACAGTTAAAATAATTTACTATAGGTAGGGTCTTTTTATTAGGACATTTAACACACATGAGCTTGTTTTGGGGGGCTTTATGTGGATCTCTAATATCCAACAATACTTGACTTCCATGTCACAAACTAGAAATCAGAGATAACACTCTTTCAACAATGTCCAGAGGTTAAACACCACAAAACCAAAAACAACCCACAATACAAATGAGTAAAGATAACAGGAGATTTTCATTTGAAAAAGGACTAGCCAAAGCAAATGAACTAGGTTCTCTAACCTGTTCTGGCCCTTGGGGTCATTCCAAAAGTACAAAGGAAGAGGAAATTGACTGATCTCACTAGCCAAGAAGTCTGCTGAGGACTCAGCTGATGCTGAGTCAGCATAGTTGGCTCCTACACTGCCCTCCAGCCATGGCATGGCATAAGGTAGTGGGTGAGGATGTGGCCAGAGTGCTATAGCATTCCAGCCATTTTCAGCTGGCGGATAGCCCCTTGTACTAGATGATTCAATTTCAAGCAGCCATTCATGCTGGGAAAATGGTCTATCTCAGGCCCCATATCGTGCAAAGGGACTCACCACATGTGCCCTTACCTCCATCTGGAATCCCTTTGAAGTCAAATCAGACTTGTGCAAGCTGTGTGTGGGTCCAGTATTTTAGATTCTTTAGGATAAAGCTTTCATTCATTAAAAAAATGTTAATGATTTAGTTAAATGAGAGCTCAAAGAAAATACAGTCATTGTGAGAAGATAAATTAATTCTTTGCATTGGTCTTCATTGCAGAGGATATTGGGGAAATTCCCACACCCAAGCCATACTTTTTATGTGGCAAATCTGAGTAATTGTCCCAGATTGAGGTGCCAATAGAGGAGATTTTGGAACAAAATTGATAAATTAAACAGTAATAAGTCACCAAGACCAGATGGTATTCACACAAAAGTTCAAGGAACTCAAATATTAAATTACAGAACTACTAACTGTAGTATGTAATCTATCACTTAATTCAGTCTTTGTACCAGATGACTTGAGGGTAGCTAAAGTAACAACTATTTTTTTTTAAAGGCTCCAGATGCAATCCTGGAAATTATGGGCCAGTAAGCCTAACTTTAGTACTGAAAAAATGGGTTGAAATTGTAGAATCATAGAAGATTAGGGTTGGAAGAGAACTCAGGAGGTCATCTAGTCCAAACCCCTGCTCAAAGCAGGACCAATGCCAACTAAATTATCCCAGCCAGGGTTTTGTCAAGCCAGGCCTTAAAAACCTCAAAGGATGGAGATAGTAAAGAACAGAATTATCAGACACATAATGAACATATATTGGAGAAGAGTCAATGTAGCTTTTGTAAAGAGAAATTATGCCTCACTAATCTGTAAGAATTCTTTGAGAGTGTCAACAAGTACGTGGGCTTGCAGAAAGCCTTTGATAGGTTCCCTCACCAAAGGCTCTTAACCAAACTAAACAATCATGCTATAATGTTCTCATGGATCAGTTACTGATTAAAAGACAGAAAACAAAGGTTAGGAGTAAATTGTCATGTTTTTACAATGGAGAGAGGTAAATAGTGGGGTCCACCAAGGATCTGTACTGGGACCTGTGCTGTTTGACATTCATAAACATTCTGGAAAAGGGGATGAACACTGAAGTGGCAAAATTTTCAGATTAATACAGAAATTACTCAAGATTGCAATCTGCTTTGAACTTAACTAAGAGTTACAAAGAGTTCTCACAAAACTGGGTGAGTGAGCAACAAAATGGCAGATGAAATTCAATGCTGATAAGTGTAAAGTAATGCATACCGGAAAAAAATAATTCCAACCATACATACAAAACAAAGGGATCTAAGTTAGCTGTTTCTACTCAAGAAAGATCTTGAAGTCATCATGGATAGTTCTCTGAAAACATCCACTCATGCATGAGCAGTCAAAAAAGCTAACCAAAATGTTAGGAACCATTAGGAAATGGATAGATAATTATAGAAAATATCATAATTCCACTATATAAATCCATGCAACCCCCCAAATTTGAATACTTCATGCAGCTATGGTTGCCCTATCAAAAAAGATATATTAGAATTGTACAAAAAGTACAGAGAAGGGCAACAAAAATGATTAGGGGTATGGAACAGTTTCCATACTATAAGATTTAAAAACCTGGGACATTTAGAAAAGAGACAACTAAGGAGGGGAAGATGATAGAGGTCTATAAAATCATGAATGGTGTTGAGAAAGTGAATAAGGAAGTATTATTTACCCACTTCACATACACAAGAACTAGGGGTCACCCCCCCAAAAAAAATAGGCAGCAGGTTTAAAACAAACAAAAGGAAGTGGTTCTTCTCACAATGCACTGTCAACCTGTGGAACTTGTTGCTATGAGAAGTTGTAAAGTCCAAAAGTATAACTGGGTTCTAAAAGAATTTAGATAAGTACAGCGAGGATAGGTCTATCAATGGCTAGTAGCCAACTATGTCTACTGTCCATGTCTGTGCATCCCTAAACTTCTAACTGCCAAAATCATCTGATACTAACCATTGTCAGAGACAGGATATTAGGCTATATGGACAACTGGTCTGACCCAGTATGGCCATTCTTAGCTGACTTTTTCGAAAAAGTACATATCTCTGTTGAAGAGCATTTTTATAAAATGAATGTACACTGATTATTAAGATGATATTAACTCACAATTTTGAATTACAGTTGAACAAAGAATCCTTGAGATTTATTCTATTTCTGGACCCTGATTACATAGCAAGATAAAAAAAACAGCAGAAACAGGTACAATATCTTTTTACTGCTAACAGTTTAGCGATTAAGGGATTAAATGCAGGATTGTTAATGGAACATGCAGCATCTTGTAGCTATGCTCCATTTTTGCCTTTGGCATCTATTACTACCCTCTTTCTGCATGTGGGAAAAGATGAAAAATCAAGGGTCATCTTGTGTTAGTGTGTTTACTCAGACAAGAAGTCTCATTCAAGACAATGGAACTACTTGTCTGAGTAAGTGTATGTCAATCTGATCCCAAGTGATTGGCGTGACTTGGCCAGTGGGTCTACTGGATTAAAGATAGTGATGGGAGTTAAGAGACTATTCTATTCCTCTCTAACAGCTAGTGATTTTCTGAGCTTCCATATTCCTATCAGTAAAACAGGGCTATCAATGTTTACTATCATCACAGGGTATTAAGAGTGCTAAATGCATTCTCTTGTGAAGTGTTATGTACTATTAGAGCTATTCAGGGCAAAGAAGGGAATAGAATTTGGGAGTATCAGGCTCCCGCTAGTGTGTTCGTTCTTCTAGAATGTGATTTTTCAAAGGATCCCAAGGGAGTTTGACACCCAGTTCCCTTAGAAAATCACAGCAATTGACCAGTGGTTTGTAACAGAGCATTACCTCCACTTCATCAAGAAGTCATACCTCCTTCATTCTGAGTAAAAGTGTACATGCAACAGTTTCCATTTTGTTGCAAACTTGAAAGCCACTCAATTCCATTAAAAAGCAATTCCTGACATATATTTTCCCTAAATAAAAGTAAAATAAAATAATCTATTTGCCATACATTTATGGCAATCTACTTCTGTCCTTTAATTAATGTCTGAAATTTATATTAAAATGAATTATGAATTCTTCAGCTTTAATTATTCTGCAAGAAGGAGCATCTGATCGATTCTCATTAATTTTAATAACCTTAATATATATATGTATGGAAACGTCAGATGTTTTACTATGCTTAACATTCCTGGCAAACTTTGAAGAGTATACTGAGGTACACACACAGAGTGGGAAAAAATCCCACAACAGACAGCCCTTGAGCAGAAGGGTCCACTGGGATCTCTCAGAGAGAAACAGGAAGCCACTGATGAGCAGCCACCTACTTTTTCTGTTGTGGCTTGCAGATGAGATGGCATTGCTCATGAAGTGATATTATCTAAGGTAGATAATAGACTGGGTAATTTCAATTTGGCCACCTTGTGTCACCCATTACCATGTGGTCACCAATCAATGCACCCAGAGCAGTTTTATTGGCATATGCAATTCAGTACCCAGACTGACAAGGATCCAAGAAATGTGAAGCATCTAGCTATTCCGTTTTCCCACCACAACTTGCTCAAGAATGGAAGATGGATACTGGAGTACAGTTGGACAGATTGTATAGTGTTTGGTTTTGGTTTTAATGATGGGTAACGACTTTCTTAATGAAAGCTGGCAACCTGCCATCCCTTACACAGGCACTGAAAATTTCTACCACTAATGGACACAGTCCTTCCTTAGCCTTTGCTAGACCTGACAGAGATGTGATCAAGACACAAGTTGGGAAAAGAAGTAATTCCCAACACTTCTGGTAGCATAGTGAGCAATAATAGCATAAACTCTAATTCAGACAATTTTGCCTTTGTCCCTTTTAGCTATGACCCTGCAAGCACACCACAGACAGTTCCTTTTCAATCCACTTGATTTGATCTGGAAAATAACGATTCCTTGAACCAGGAGAAGCACCAACCACTGATTAAAGACAGCTTGGATTAAGCAGGTTGTTCAGTACTCACATTTTATTACTTTGGCGTGTACATTTATTTAGATGTACAATATTAGTTTAAAATTTATAACAATTTTAAAATTTGTTAATTTATGTTGTACCTATACTGTACACCTATCCACGGGCATTTAGAAAGTTTGATCAGGAGAATCTTTAGTTTCCACATAATTTTTCTGAGGTACGCTTTCCTCCCCCTCTCTCCCCCCCAAATCTGTTCTTTAGACCACCCTGTCTGAAAATTTCTGGAATTGTAACATGTTTTCCATCAGTGCCAGACTGTTTAAAGCCCCCATGGTTCCTTTTACAAAGGCTTCATCTAGCTGTGGAATCCTTCTTCAAAAGCTTCACAGCACAGTGGGATAGTGGCTACCTTACAAGAGTTCAGAACACTTGTAGCAATTCTCTTAATCTCTCTCCACTGCTATCCCTTCAGAGATAGCTGCATAAAGGAGGGCTGCCTCTCACAAAGATTGACACTGTATAGCCACTCTGTTTTTTTAATTAATGGAATTTGTAAGAATGGTGGGTGATACCACATTTAAGCTGTGGAATCCGCATGTACTGTAGTTGCAATATTAAATCATATATGCTATTGTATGGCAAACAGTCCCTCATCCCCACCCCTGAAAACTTGCAATGTAAAAATAAACATCATTTTGGACTGTTTTATAATACTGGTATATGGAGTATGTACAGTAGGATATATATATAGCCATATGGTGACCATTAAATACAGTAGTAGACAGAAACTTTTATTTTCCTCCTTCTTGTAATCCTCCTCTAATTGTTCCTCTCTGATGTTAGTATTCTAGCTTCTAGGAAACTCTCTCATACTATAGATTGATTCTGCACTTGTTATATGATGTCACATGGTATGCATATCCTGTCCTCCTTTGGGGAGTGGCAAGGTTGTAATACCACTGCAGTTACACAGTCTTCCTGATAGTCTTTAGGCTAAAATTAGAATGGCCCAAAGGCCAGAGACAGTATGGCATCCCTTGAGGTCAGGGTAGTGCAGGCCAATGGCCAAAGTCAATTACAGCGGCCCTTATGGTCAAGGCAGCGCAGCTTAGCAGCCAGTACCCAGGGGGCCACCAGTAGGGGGGGCAGTAGCCCAGGTTGGGGGACTGGGCCCACCCGACTCCACTGGGCCCCAATCCAGGGCCCTACCAGTAGTGGAGTGGTCTGCCACTGGGTAAGCAGGGAATCCCACCAAAACATGCAGACCTCACTCAGGTGGGAGACACCACTTGCTCATTCTCCCTGGGTCATTTCCTACTGTGTTTCCAGAAGCTGCAGTCCATAGTGCATTGGGGTTTCCAGGCTCCTCAGTATGGATGATTCACTGGGGCTTCATTGGCCATAGTCCTTCAGTCCAATTATCAGGATCTCTGATTCCTGGAGGAAAGGGCTGTGACAGCTCTTCAGCTGAAGCCTCTGCCAAAGGTCCTTCCCCTATGGTGGTCAGCCTAGAATGAGCTGGGCTGCTCCCATTTATACTGAGGCAGCAATTGGAGCATGTCCAGCATGGGCTGAGGGGCGGGACTTCTGCTGCCCAGAGCATGGGGTTAACCCTCTCTTATCCAGTGTGTGGTATGCACACCCTATCACACGTGTTAACATTAATGGGAGTTTCACCAGAGTAAAGTCTATATCAAGATTGCCCCACAAAACTGATCAGTATAAAGTTTTAACAGTTACTAATTAGGTTAGATATAATCACTGTACATAGGTTACATTTAAAAATTAATTCATTCTACTGAGTTTACCCTTCTAATGCAATTTTATCAAACATATATGTATTTCCTCACTGGCCTTCACTAGACTTGACAGATATGGATTTTCCGAGAAACTGAACTGTCAGCTATATATAGCTAAGTGAAAGTTACCAATTCCTCTTATCAGAATGTTTTATTGAAGTCTACATTTTTGTTGGGGGAGGGAGAAGGAGCAGAAGGCAGGGAGTGGTTAGAAGGAAACAGGGTTAGACACAGCAGATTATAATGATATATAACTAGGAAATTTCAATTGGCTTTGAAATTCTGATTTAGACAAACAATAATTTGATTTCTATATTAAAATATTTAACTAGTTGAGTTGATTTCATTGCCATAGGTAAAAGTTTTCTAACTTTTCATAATTAGATAGCTACCTCCTTATGTTCTACTGTGTTAATTTAGTGATTTGACTAAGTGATGATTTCATTCTAATATTGCCATTAACTTGTCACCTTATTTTGACCTCAATTTGATAATTGTATTGTTTAACCCTTAGCTAACTTAGCATGCTACAGCAGTTCAGTCTTAATGGAATTATTTTATTTTATTTTTAGTTGCTTTAATAAAAATATATACTTTAAGTCATATTTCTTTCAACAAACAACTCAGTCAAACAACAAATCATTGAGAATCTTTGGTGGATATCAGTCAATCTACCTAGGAGCCTCGTTTCCCAGCTCTAAATTAATAGTTCACTTCTCGTACCTAAATAGTTTGGAACATGCTTACTTAAGAGATCACCTATCTCTGCATATAATGTTGCCACAAAGAGACCCTCGAGCTGGGGCACCCTCAGTATATATGAGAGGAAAGTTACTGACACTATTTTCCATGATAGGTCCTGGTCTTTGGAATTCGGCATCCTTCTTTGGTCCAGAATTGTCCCTTTGTTGACCTTTAGAGCACCCTGTTAAGCCCATGCATTTGGTCAGGCATTAGGGAGGTTCAGCTGGTGGCATCTTTTAGGGGGAAATTAGGGTTTTGTAGACAGGTTTCTTTTCTGCCAGGAGACAATATTGATTTGCTATGCTGCTTTTAATCTTTGTTGGACAGCTTTTGTTTTGTTTTAGTTTGTCAGGAGTGCCTAGACACTGGGGCAGGTGATCTTTTATGTTTTATATGTTGAAACTAAAATAAAATGTACATATCTCACTTCTATGTCCTTTATTTAAGGAACTCCTTAGTAACTGGGAACATAATTATACATTCAATTATTACAATATCACAGTTCATAAAGATAATATATCATTAATTTTACACTGGAATAACTTCATTGACTTCAGGTGAGTCATTTCTGCCTTATATTTGTGTAAGTCAGACCAGAATCAGGCTCCAAGTATTTGGCAACAGAGGGAATTGGACAGCCTCTGTTAACAAATCAAACTTCAGATACTTGCTCATTGCTAGTGATCATATACTCATTATGTACAAGTGATGAAGATAAAAAGAAATACTGAGTAACTTGGATACTGGGGGTGTAATTCCCAGCTTGAGTAGACATTCTTGCATTAGCTTTCATTGACTTAGCATGCTAAAAATAGCAGGGTAGTTTTGTGTTGCACAGGCAGCAGCAGCACTTGCTAGCTGCCCTGAATATATATCCACTGGGGTTGGGGAGGTTTGTACTTGGGATGGCTAGCCTGTGCTGCCACTGTCCATGCTACTACTGTCCATGAGCTAGTTTCTAATACACTAGCTCACTCTGAAATAGTGAAAATATATCTATTTGAGCTAGGAGTTACACCCTCACCTTCAAATGTAGACATGCCCTCAATGAGCACTGTCCATTCTATGCACTTAATTGAGGTGGGGTCTTGAAGAGAAAAAATGTGATCATGGTATAAAGACTATCAAAATGCATAGACACATGGGGGGGTAAATTAAGCTTGCACAATCAACTTTAATTCTAGCTTTTCCTAAATTCTGAGTGCTTGACATTGCAAACTTAATAAAGTTCTTTTAATCTTCTTTTTAAAATGGAATTTAACTATATAGAATTAGTTGTTGCAATATAAGTTTTGCTCAGGTGCTAGCTATGAAGTCTCATCCAAACCTATTTTCTAATATTTTATGTAAACTTGCTGAAGTCATAATGTACAATACAGTGCTCAGCATTATAATGTCAGCATGAACTGCTTGTAAAGTAATTGATGTTACCATGGTCTTACCATAAAATTCATTAATTTCTTGCCCTACATAGATGTCAACATTTTAATGCAGAGCACTGCACATATTTTCAGTTACTGCATTGAACTTACTCATCTATTTTACTGTAAAGCAAACAATAGTAATAAATATTTAGAAACACAGCCATTGACATGACAATAAATTAACATAATGGGTCTGCTTTGTGAAACGAATACCTACTCTGTGTTGTTTATTCATGATCCCATGGCCAAAGGATTCTAGACAGTATGCAGGTGAAGGTGGCTTCTGCATTTGATTTCAATTCAAATGTCTTAAATAAGGTGGAATGAATTTCTGAAGGTCTCAATCTATACCTGTTCCCAACCTATACCTGTTCAAGCCACCAATCAATCCCTTTAGGCAATTCTAACACCAGATTCAAAAGAATGTGATTATGGGGTAGCTGCAAGAGCGAATATAAGAGAGGACCTGTAAAAAGACCTGTTCCAAAGAGGATGGATCTAGACTATTCTCAGTGGTAGCAGATGACAGAACAAGGAGCAATGGTCTAAAGTTGCCATGTGGGAGGTTTAGGTTTGATATTAGAAAAAATATCACTAAGAGGGTGGTGAAGCACTGGAATGGGTTACCTAGGGAGATGATGGAATCTCTATCCTTAGAGGTTTTTAAGGCCCTTTCAAGGTTCCTTCCCCATTCTGAATTCTAAGGTACAGATGTGGGGACCTGCATGAAAAACCCCCTAAGCTTATTTTTACTAGCTTAGGTTAAAACTTACCCAAGGTACAAACTATTTTACCTTTTGCCCCTGGACTTTATTGCTGCCACCACCAAGTGTCTAACAAATATAACAGGGAAAGAGCCCACCTGGAAACATCTTTCCCCCCAAAATCCTCCCAAGCCCTACACCTCCTTTCCTGGAGAAGGCTTGATAAAAATCCTCACCAATTTACATAGGTGAACACAGACCCAAACCCTTGGATCTTAAGAACAATGAAAAAGCAATCACGTTCTTAAAAGAAGAATTTTAATTAAAGAAAAAGTAAAAGAATCACCTCTGTAAAATCAGGATAGTAATTACCTTACAGGGTAATCAGTTTCAAAACATAGAGAATCCCTCTAGGCTAAACCTTAAGTTACAAAAAGACACAAAACCAGGAATATACATTCCATTCAGCACAATTTATTTTATCAGCCATTTAAACAAAACAGAATCTAATGCATATCTAACTAGATTGCTTACTGACTTTTTACAGGAGTTCTGACCTGCATTCCTGTTCTGGTCCCAGCAAAAACAACACACAGACCGAAAGAACCCTTTGTTTCCCCTCCCCCAGCTTTGAAAGTATCTTGTCTCCTCATCGGTCATTTTGGTCAGGTGCCAGCAAGGTTGTCTTAGCTTCTTAACCCTTTACAGATGAAAGGGTTTTTCCTCTGGCCAGGAGGGATTTAAAGATGTTTACCCTTCTCTTTATATTTATGACAGGCCCAGCTTGACAAATCCCTGGCTGGGATGATATTGTTGGGGTTGATCTTGCTTTGAGCAGGGGGTTGGTCTAGATGATGTCCTGAGGTCCCTTCCAACCCTAAGATTCCATATTAGTCTCTAAGGTGCCACAAGTACTCCTTTTCTTTTTATGATTCTAAAGGCAACCACCCACATTACTTATTTATTGTCAATATTATTATGTTTGTTCACTGGATCTTGGATGTGTTTTTCTAAAAGCTTTTTCCAAGATGAGGTGTCATTTTCTGCCCCTTAATTTTCCTTGTGTTCATTCTCCCATGAAAAAAATACATATGCAACTAACAGGAGCTGTTCATTACTCAGGCAAAGATGACAGTTGTGCTGTAAAAGAGGATTGAAAGAGGCATTTCAAGAACTGCATTACCATCATCAGCTTCTACAGTGGGTGTGTGTGACAGATATCTACTGACTGACTAGTCTCAAAGAACACTCTCCTCTTTTGCTGCTTTTTATACTACTAGGTTTATTTATATAACTTAAAGGAAGATTTTCCCTAATTCTTTGCTTTTGTTTCTTCACCTTAGGCCTGATTCATAGCCCATTATAGTCAATGGAATGACTCCCATTGACTTCAGTGCTCTTTGGATCATGCTGCTTACCCAAGTAAAGGAGAAGGCATTCTCCACTCTTTATATTCCTCAACACCATGAATATTCTGATTTGACTTTGTGCCTCTACAGTGAAGGAGTTGTGTATACACACACACACACACACACACACACACAAGTGGCATAGTTAGGAATGTCCAAAAACTCTTTTTCACCCTTAACAAGGTTAGGTTTAACGCTCATATGTTTTTGCATTCCGCTTTTACATATTGACCCTGAAAATCAGGAAGCAACAGTGGTGTTAGATGGAGTCTCATCAAAGAGGAAACAGTCTTAATTGGTAACGTATTTACTAATCACCACACCAACATAAAGACAAGTGCATAGTACTACACTTAGGAAGGAAAACAAAATTAAATGCACAATTACAAAATAAGGAATAACTGGCTAGGCAGTAGTGCTCCTGAAAAGTATTGCCGGGTGGTGGTGGGGGGGAGGTGTTATAGTGGATCACAAATTGAGCATAAGTCAACATGATGCAGTTGTGAAAAATCAAATATTCTGGGCTGTATTATCATTCTGGGTATATTACACACGAATGTCATATGAAAGACACAGGACGTAATCATCCTGCTCTACTCAGCATTGGTAAGGCCTCAGCTGGAGTACTGTGTCCAGTTCTGGAGTGTCACACTTTAAGAAAGATGTGGACAAAATTGGAGAGAATCCCTTGGAGAGCAACAAAAAGATTTGGAAAAACCTGACCTATGAGGAAAAGTTAAAAAAACAAAACAAAACTGAGCATGTTAAGCTTTAGAAAAGATGATTGAGGGAGGACCTGATAATATGCAACTTCAAATATGTTCTGTCCTCTTATAAAGAGTAGAGTGATCAATTGTCCTCCATCATTACTAAAAGTAGGGAAGGGAATTTGAAAATAGCCCCCACTTCACACACACAGTCCCCTCTCCTCCCCAAACAGGCACAAGGCAGAAATCCATACATGGCTTGCACCGCTGAGCACCAAAATACATGTCATTTTTTTTAGCTAATTTCTAGCCATAAGGAAGTAATTTAGAGCAATTGCATCCCCAGCGCCTTAAGCTAAGTATCTTTCTCCTGTAAGAAATGCTATCTAATTACACTGGCAAATAAGCAGCACTTTCAAATTGAATTCCTTTGTGATGACTAAGTGATGACATTTAGTGATATTTATTTCTTTGGGTTTATTACTGTTACAAGTACAGTGAGAGCTGTACAAGAAACCACCATTATTTTACAACATCCTGTCTTCTTATTACCCAGAAGGAAATATGGTCAGGCTTTATGCTCCCCTTTCCGGGTGTAGTGAAGAGTATTGAATGGGGAATGGTAAGCCTCCTCCAAATATTAGACTATTCTAAGTTTTTCCTAGTGGGCCATAACATCCCCTGGCACCCTCAGAATTAGGGGAAAGGTGGTTTAGAGCTAATTTCTCCTGGCCTACTGGGCCTGCATCCATCATAAACTTAGTATGTACCCTAATACCACAATAGAATGATCAGATCCCTGAAAAAAAAAGGAATCCAAGGCTCTTTGCCAGCATCTGCAGGCAGTGGCCTAGTATTAGATATAAGCCCCCAAATCTGATCCAAACATTCTTAATTAGAACACAACAGAGCAGATCAATTGGGGGGAAAATCTTTAGAAACATTCAGTGGTTGCCATTAACAAAAAGTCAGTATTCACCAACAATTCTTCACAATGGTATTTGAGGCATCTCAGTTATTCTCTTGAGTAGACAGTCTTGCATACTGCTGTCCAGTACCCATAGGCAAAAGATGATTTTAAGGTCTACTGCCTTACTGTATGTCTTCAATTGCAGTGAAAATGTGTGTATGATAGATTGGTTATTCCAGACGAAGTGTAGAAGAGTTCTCATGAGTATTAGATATTACGCCAGAAAACTAAGCAACATTTTTTTTAAGATGAACCATAGTCACAAGCACACAACTGAACTTATGGATATGATTAGTGGTTCACTAGAAAGCATGTTCATAGGTAATAGTAGCCCACCAATGAACTTCTTCTACTGTCTCATAAGCACCATGACAGTTTGCTGTGTCTACTATTCCTTGTCACCATTTCATACAATGTTGTTTGCTCTGAACTAATTGCACATTTAAAGTAAACAAAAACCTGGTGTTGCCTTATTCTATATTTCATACCTTTCTGACTCCTCAATATTAGCAAGGAAGGGAAAGTAGGATTACAGCAAATGCAGATGATCATTAGGATTCAGAAAAAGTGCTGTCATTGTCCTATTCCTCTCTCTTTCGCTCTCTCCCTCCCGCCTCTCCTCAACTCTGCACCCTCCATTGTTTTCCTCGTAGCTTCTTTGATTTCGTTGACTTTTGCTTTTGTGAAGCTGTTTTGTTTTGACTTTTGTGAAGCTGTTTATCCCATTCTAAATGTAACAGGGTTTCAGGATGTGTTCTCTTCCGTTTCTCTCTCCAGTAACATTTGTGTGACAGATGGTGCAAATGACCAACATAGAGAGAGTTGCTGGACTAATGTAAAATGATACTGCTGATATATTGATATTTCATCAACTGGCAACAATGTATGAATAGTGAGAATAACTAAGTCTGAAAATAAAAATTGCTGTGCCAAGATTTCTCTGAGCTTTTTAGAGAGAATCTGAAAAGCAAATTCTTTCCTCCCCCTCTCCGAGTCACCCTTCCTTTAAAAAGAAAAAATCTTCTTCATATACTTTCTACCTGGCCCTTGAGAACCCAGATATTTGAGAATCAGTTAACAGCCAAAAGAAAAGGAGTACTTGTGGCACCTTAGAGACTAACAAATTTATTAGAGCATAAGCTTTCGTGAGCTACAGCTCACTTCATCGGATGCATTTGGTGGAAAAAACAGAGGAGAGATTTATATACACACACACAGAGAACATGAAACAATGGGTTTATCATACACACTGTAAAGAGAGTGATCACTTAAGATAAGCCATCACCAACAGCAGGGGGGGGGGAAGGAGGAAAATCTTTCATGGTGACAAGCAGGTAGGCTAATTCCAGCAGTTAACAAGAATATCAGAGGAACAGTGGGGGGTGGGGTGGGAGGGAGAAATACCATGGGGAAATAGTTTTACTTTGTGTAATGACTCATCCATTCCCAGTCTCTATTCAAGCCTAAGTTAATTGTATCCAGTTTGCAAATTAATTCCAATTCAGCAGTCTCTCGTTGGAGTCTGTTTTTGAAGCTTTTTTGTTGAAGTATAGCCACTCTTAGGTCTGTGATCGACTGACCAGAGAGATTGAAGTGTTCTCCAACTGGTTTTTGAATGTTATAATTCTTGACGTCTGATTTGTGTCCATTCATTCTTTTACGTAGAGACTGTCCAGTTTGGCCAATGTACATGGCAGAGGGGCATTGCTGGCACATGATGGCATATATCACATTGGTAGATGCGCAGGTGAAGGAGCCTCTGATAGTGTGGCTGATGTGATTAGGCCCTATGATGGTATCCCCTGAATAGATATGTGGACAGAGTTGGCAACGGGCTTTGTTGCAAGGATAGGTTCCTGGGTTAGTGGTTCTGTTGTGTGGTGTGTGGTTGCTGGTGAGTATTTGCTTCAGATTGGGGGGCTGTCTGTAAGCAAGGACTGGTCTGTCTCCCAAGATCTGAGAGAGCGATGGCTCGTCCTTCAGGATAGGTTGTAGATCCTTGATGATGCGTTGGAGGGGTTTTAGTTGGGGGCTGAAGGTGATGGCTAGTGGCGTTCTGTTGTTTTCTTTGTTGGGCCTGTCCTGTAGTAGGTGACTTCTGGGTACTCTTCTGGCTCTGTCAATCTGTTTCTTCACTTCAGCAGGTGGGTACTGTAGTTGTAGGAATGCATGATAGAGATCTTGTAGGTGTTTGTCTCTGTCTGAGGGGTTGGAGCAAATGCGGTTATATCGTAGCGCTTGGCTGTAGACAATGGATCGAGTGGTATGATCTGGATGAAAGCTAGAGGCATGTAGGTAGGAATAGCGGTCAGTAGGTTTCCGATATAGGGTGGTGTTTATGTGACCATCGCTTATTAGCACCGTAGTGTCCAGGAAGTGGACAGGAAGTGAACTACATACCACACAGACTATGCTGACAGCTTGTGCCACACACTCTCAAGGAAACTGCGGAACCACCTGATCAACATCCTCTACAGCAAACAGGGAAAGATTAAGAATGAGCTCTCAAAACTGGATACTCTCATAAAGAACCAACCTTCCACACAAACTTCCTCGTGGCTGGACTTTACAAAAACTAGACAAGCCATTTACAAAACACACTTTGATTCTCTACAAAAGAAAAAGGACACTAAGCTATCTAAACTACTATATGCCACAAGGGGCCACAACAATGGTTCCCGTAACCCACCCAGCAATATTGTTAATCTATCCAACTATACTCTTAGCCCAGCGGAAGAATCTATCCTATCTCGGGGCCTCTCCTTTTGCCCCTCCACCCCCACGAACATGATACAGTTCTGTGGTGACCTAGAATCCTATTTTCGACGTCTCAGACTCAAGGAATATTTCCAACACACCTCTGACCAACATATTAACCCACAGAGACCTTCCTGCCAACACTACAAAAAGAAGGATTCTAGGTGGACTCCTCCTGAAGGTCGAAACAGCAGCCTGGATTTCTACATAGACTGCTTCCGCCGACGTGCACGAGCTGAAATTGTGGAAAAGCAGCATCGCTTACCCCATAACCTCAGCCATGCAGAACACAGTGCCATCCACAGCCTCAGAAACAACTCTGACATCATAATCAAAAAGGCTGACAAAGGAGGTGCTGTCGTCATCATGAATAGCTCAGAGTATGAACAAGAGGCTACTAGGCAGCTCTCCAACACCACTTTCTACAAGCCCTTACCCTCTGATCCCACTGAGAGTTACCAAAAGAAACTACAGCATTTGCTCAAGAAACTCCCTGAAAAAGCACAAGAACAAATCCGCACAGACACACCCCTGGAGCCAGGACCTGGGGTATTCTATCTGCTACCCAAGATCCATAAACCTGGAAATCCTGGACGCCCCATCATCTCAGGCATTGGCACCCTGACAGCAGGATTGTCTGGCTATGTAGACTCCCTCCTCAGGCCCTTCGTTACCAGCACTCCCAGCTATCTTCGAGACACCACCGATTTCCTGAGGAAACTACAGTCCATTGGTGATCTTCCTAAAAACACCATCCTAGCCACTATGGATGTAGAAGCCCTCTACACCAACATTCCACACAAAGATGGACTACAAGCCATCAGGAACAGTATCCCCGATACTGTCACGGCTAACCTGGTGGCAGAACTTTGTGACTTTGTCCTGACCCATAACTATTTCACATTTGGTGACAATGTATACCTTCAAATCAGCGGCACTGCGATGGGTACCCGCATGGCCCCACAGTATGCCAACATTTTTATGGCTGACTTAGAACAACGCTTCCTCAGCTCTCGTTCCCTAATGCCCCTACTCTACTTGCACTACATTGATGACATCTTCATCATCTGGACCCATGGAAAAGAAGCTCTTGAGGAATTCCACCATGATTTCAACAATTTCCATCCCACCATCAACCTCAGCCTGGACCAGTCCACACAAGAGATCCACTTCCTGGACACTACAGTGCTAATAAGCGATGGTCACATAAACACCACCCTATATCGGAAACCTACTGACCGCTATTCCTACCTACATGCCTCTAGCTTTCATCCAGATCATACCACTCGATCCATTGTCTACAGCCAAGCGCTACGATATAACCGCATTTGCTCCAACCCCTCAGACAGAGACAAACACCTACAAGATCTCTATCATGCATTCCTACAACTACAGTACCCACCTGCTGAAGTGAAGAAACAGATTGACAGAGCCAGAAGAGTACCCAGAAGTCACCTACTACAGGACAGGCCCAACAAAGAAAACAACAGAACGCCACTAGCCATCACCTTCAGCCCCCAACTAAAACCCCTCCAACGCATCATCAAGGATCTACAACCTATCCTGAAGGACGAGCCATCGCTCTCTCAGATCTTGGGAGACAGACCAGTCCTTGCTTACAGACAGCCCCCCAATCTGAAGCAAATACTCACCAGCAACCACACACCACACAACAGAACCACTAACCCAGGAACCTATCCTTGCAACAAAGCCCGTTGCCAACTCTGTCCACATATCTATTCAGGGGATACCATCATAGGGCCTAATCACATCAGCCACACTATCAGAGGCTCCTTCACCTGCGCATCTACCAATGTGATATATGCCATCATGTGCCAGCAATGCCCCTCTGCCATGTACATTGGCCAAACTGGACAGTCTCTACGTAAAAGAATGAATGGACACAAATCAGACGTCAAGAATTATAACATTCAAAAACCAGTTGGAGAACACTTCAATCTCTCTGGTCAGTCGATCACAGACCTAAGAGTGGCTATACTTCAACAAAAAAGCTTCAAAAACAGACTCCAACGAGAGACTGCTGAATTGGAATTAATTTGCAAACTGGATACAATTAACTTAGGCTTGAATAGAGACTGGGAATGGATGAGTCATTACACAAAGTAAAACTATTTCCCCATGGTATTTCTCCCTCCCACCCCACCCCCCACTGTTCCTCTGATATTCTTGTTAACTGCTGGAATTAGCCTACCTGCTTGTCACCATGAAAGGTTTTCCTCCTTCCCCCCCCTGCTGTTGGTGATGGCTTATCTTAAGTGATCACTCTCCTTACAGTGTGTATGATAAACCCATTGTTTCATGTTCTCTGTGTGTGTGTATATAAATCTCTCCTCTGTTTTTTCCACCAAATGCATCCGATGAAGTGAGCTGTAGCTCACGAAAGCTTATGCTCTAATAAATTTGTTAGTCTCTAAGGTGCCACAAGTACTCCTTTTCTTTTTGCGAATACAGACTAACACGGCTGCTACTCTGAAACCAGTTAACAGTCACTGTTTCCTTCTTTTCTTCTCTTCCTTTCTACGAGGAGCACAAATTCCTTAGTGGCTTACTGTTCCTAACTAACCTATTTACATTCTTTATTCTTTGGAGACTGTTTTTGTATGTAGAACATAACTAATGAACATATTGCCTCAGTTTCCCCACAGTGGCTTATTTTCCCTCTGGTTGTTTGAATGATTTGCGCTCCAACCACATTCAAAATTCACTTTCCTGGCATAACAAAACATCAAAATGAAAGAAAATATAGTAATTGCCAGTTCAGGGCCACAGTCTTCTTTCCAGGATCTATATGGTCTTCCTCCATGACGCAGGGGAGCAAAAAGTGGGCCTTCCTCCAACTGTCTCGACAGCCCTGAACTAGGAACCCTAAATTAGAATGTGTATACACACACACCTTTGAGCCATATCACTTCTCTCATTTCAGGCTAAAATGTATTTTTCCTATTTCCAACACAATTGTATGTCTTTACTCCTCATATATGGGTTCATTTCTGCTTATGCAAGGCTAATAACAATAGTAATTTACCCTCCATAAGCTAAACAATACCTTTGTCTCCTGCTTCTTCAGGCCTCAGACAACTTACCTGCACCCTGGGGAACCTCTTCAGACTTCTTTCTCTCTGACTTTTCCCCAGTTGTCTTGATGAGAAACCCACTCCAGGCCTTCCTTCATCCTCAGTTTCTTCTGTTACTGAGAAACAGGCCCTGTCTATTATCCTGCTGGTCCCTTCCCCTCCTCCAACAAGGTTTGTTCTCAGGCACATGCCTTGGCTGTGGACTGACCCACAAAATGCCATGAATGTAACAGGAGTGCTGATCTGTGCTTGCTCTTGAAAGGTCAGTGCACCCTACTATTACTATTTACAATTCCTCTTCCCAGCCCATGGGTGATAAAGAATTAAATAAGCAGCATCAGCAAAGGTAAAAACTTGATCCTCAGATTGAAGCTGGGAAAATGAACCTTTGAGCACAAGATCCAGACCAACCATCTCTTCTGTGATTTTTTCCATTTTCATTATGTTCCACAGTTCTGAGACTGAGTTTTTCTACAGATCTATGGCAATAGTATCTACAGCCAAGACACAAGTAAAGCATCAAGAAAGATTCCCCCAGAAAGATGTGAAAAATTGAACTAGGCTATGTCTAAATCTTGCAAATTCTTTCTGTGTAACATCTCTGTGGCTTTACTGCACACCCAAACAGCTAAAATGGTGTCTAGGCTCTCGTCATCTCGCATCTTAATTACTGCTGCATCCTTTTCTCTGTCCTTGAAAAATCAGTCGTGCCTCTCTCCAATTCATTCAGAATGCTGCTGCAAAGATCATTTCCTACCCCTCGCTTTGAATCCTTCCACATTAACTTTTGCGCTGTCTCCTATGCTCCCTGTCATGCTTGGAAAAAGTTCCCCATAATCATGTGATCGATATTGTCTCATGGTTTCCTTTACTCCCTGTCAGTCTGTCTGTATCCATCTGTTGTCTCTGGTCTTATACTTAGATTGTTGTAAGCTCTTTGGAACAGAGACTTTGTGTTCTGCGTTGGTACAGTGCCTAGCACAATGGGCTCCTTGTCAATGACTAAGGCTTCTAGGTGCTATGGTAATAAAATAATAAACAATAATAAAATAATAATACTAATAATAATGAACTTGCAAGTGTATTTTTCTGGAATTGTATTTTATCTTGGTTGCATAAATTGTACAATGATATAAAATGACCTAAGCAGCTTATTGTAATACAATAAAATTAAGCTAGTGTCCAGTGTGCCTAGACAGCAACAGGAAAGGTAAACAGGACAATACAATATTTATATTTATTCTTAAGTTTCATAAACTAACTTTATCAAATCATTACTGCTGAAGAGAACAAGGTTTGCTCAGTGCACACTGAGAATACATAAAGGGTCAAATTCACCTGGATTGGTGATGGCTGGTGCAAACTGCATTTCCCTTCGCCATCTATCCCATTGGGTATCAAGAGGATTCACCCAGAGGATATGCAGCTTTTAAAAGGCCACCCTTACCAGGGTATCCACTGGTGTGGACAATTCTAGGTTCCACTGGAGGCTCCATAGGACTCAGACTCCTGGAGGTAATGAGATTCTGTCAAGGAGACTTCTCCTGCAATGTGGCAAAGCAAGAATCTAGACTATTAATTTCTGTTCTATTTAGAAGACAGATGAACCTTAACATTCCTTGTAGACATATGTTTCATTGTAAGGGATGACAGACTGGACAATGTACCTTTGCAAGTTAAGTTAAGAAAGTGAAGAACTATTTTTTTAAAAAAACAAAAACAAAAAAATAACCATGGCCCATATGCACCAGTAGGAATAATTACTAAATCTTAAAAATATGAAAAAAAATTTCCTTATTCATTGCCTTGAACATTTAGTAGCTGCATAATCTTAAATTTCCCTATTGCAGGAGGCATTGCAAAAAAAAATTTGCTTGAGGAAAGACAAAATTAAACAACAATATGGCTACTACATATAAAAGAGGGGAAGACTCCTGGATCATGAATGTAAACATCATAATATTTGCTTTTCTGCTGTCTGAGCTTAACCTTAGCTTACCCAAGAGAAGACATTTGTCACTGATAGATTATTCACATTGTGTCAAATGACAGTAATCAAGTAATTTATTAACAGAAGAGTTCAACTGTTTTTCAGAACAATAACATTTAATAGGCAATAACTCAACTTATGCCATTCATATTAATAGCAATTGAAATGAAAAAAAAAAGACAATGTAAGTGGAGCTGTTTGTTGATTGGGTAAACAACATATATAACATATAGTAATTGATATATTATTTATTTACCATTAAATTTGTTCTATACAGTCTGTAGAGAAAGATGTTTAGGGAATAGCAGGAGAAAAGCTGCCTCCAGAATAGGAAGATTATTGAGATACCCTATCTACAAATAAAGAATACCCCAACATGATTGTTTTCTGCATGTGACATGGGATCAGACTGGAATTAAAGGGCCAATTTTTCAACCAGTCCACTCATTTCGTATCACATCATTCCCCATCTTCTCATTTCTGCCAACAATGACAGTTTTGACTGCCTGTCCACTTGCACAAACAACGTCATGGCCTGGTTCATGCTGTCTGTTATGCATGGATCATTCTCTTTGAACTGAGGCTGGTGCCAAACCTCTTCAAATCACTTTATAGTTTATATATGAGTGGAGAATGATCAGCACCTGAAGGGACATAGCACATTAGAGGATAAGTCACAGATTTTATGGTCCTTCTCTCTCCCGCCCCCAATGCATGTGTATTTCCAGTTACGTTATGCCAATAGACTGCTATTGCTTACATCCCTTCTGACTCATCTTGTTCAACTGCTGTTTATTGACTAAAATGATCCAAGAAGAATCTGTGGCATAGACTGAATCCAGCAACTGAATGACTGATAAGGGAAGCCTATTCTTGTATCTGGCCACCAGCTAGCAGAAAGTAAAACTGCGGGTAATATTGCCAACTCAGACTAAGTAGCTACACCAAGCTGACTCTGCCCCACAATGTTTCAACCTAGTAAAAGTAACTTAGCTGCAATAAAGTAATTATAACCAAAGGGAAATGTCAGTGTACTGCATGCTGGTTGTACTCTGTGCTTCCAGTCCCATCTGTTATTGTTTGGCTGCTGTCCAGTTTAATTGACTGGAGAGCAAATGAAACAGAAAAAATTGGCATTAGTTTGAGTGCACATTGTATTATGTGGAAATTTTAGAAACTTCTCCTGCATTTCTTCATGCGACATTTATTTAACTTCACTTTGTAGTCAAGACACAAGGCAGACTGTTTGAGAGAAGATTACTGCTGAAGGTAATAGTTTTTTGTTTGTTTGTTTCCGCTAAGACATAAATTGTCTGATTGTAAGAGCTCCTGCACACTGAAAACCCAGGGAGTTGTTACTGAGTGTTCCACTGAAAACGTTAAAGAATTCTCTATCATATTATTTGCTGAGTAAACAGAAACTTTGTACAGGTTCTGTACAATCAGTTGATGAGAATAAGTCTCTATAGTTACTAGGGTTGTGCCAAAATATGAATTCCAATAAGGATTGGCTGAGTTCTGGCCCAGATTCTGTTATTCATATTCCAATAATTTTTTTTCTACTATAAATTCAAAGCAGGAGTAGTCAGGAGGTGATGCTGCTCCCTGCTTCTTGATTTGCATCATGATGAACAACTTTCTTCTCCCCCATCTTTCTCATGGCTAGTCCTGGGGGAAGAGGGAAGAAAGTTTAGGACCCTAGTAATAGCATCAGTCACTTCTCCCTTCCTTGTTACAGTCAAGCAATGCCATGTCTACTTGCCATTTATGTCCCACTCATTTTTCCCAGTATCAGATCCCACTATGCCTCAACAGTGAATTCAGGAACCCTGGAAGACTGCAGGCTGAAGCTGTATTTATAGCTTCCAGAGATGCTAAGTGCCTCAATCCTCACTCTTGCCACCTGTGGCAAATTGCCAGCACTACTATGATGGGTCTTGCACTTTCTCTTCTTGTAGGGGAAGGGGGGGGGGGGGGTCAGGGCACCGTTTCTTGTCCCTGAACTGGGGTATTAACTACCCCACTAGTGTCCTAGAGAAGGGGAGTGGAGAGGGAGGGACCCAGGCCCTCCCTCTACTCCAGGTCCCAGCCCAGGGGCCTTAGGGATAGCGGTAAACCACTAGAACTAATGGTTCCTTCCCCTGGGCTACTTCTCTCTCCTACCCTTCAGCTTGTGGAGCTTCCTGCCCTCTGTCTACACAGACTGGGTGTCCCTTTACCTAGGGTCTTAGACTTAGCCCACCGCTGCACTTCTCCAAACTCTCTTCTGCTTCCCTCCAAACTGCTCTCTTCTCCAACACCAATCCACTCAGCTTCAACTCCTCTAAACTGCTCTTTGCTCCCACATCAATCCACTCTGCTTCAACTCCTCCTCCTGCCTGATTGAAGAGGGGGGTTTTATCATGTGACTGGCTTCAGGTGCTCTAATTGGCTTCAGGTGCTTTAATTAATTTATAGCAAACTTTCTTCCATCTACAGGGAATAAGGCTCCCTTCTAACACTCTCCTGCTGCCCTCTGTCCATGCTGTATCACACACCCTAAAACTAAAATGAGCGTAATGATACTTTAATTACGTTTATTTTGATTAGGGATTCTATACCAAAATTTCTCTACTGCTGTGTTGATTGAGCATCTGCCCCATAATTTTCAGAGATGGTACCCATTTGGGAGAGGATTGCCAAGTCTGTGCATTGTGGATATTGATGCTCTAGTTTTATACATCTTAAATGTTCAGACAAGCACCCACAACTGGAGTGATGTTTAAAAAAACAGATTTAAATAAATGAAAAATGATCATGTGGCAGCACCAGAGTGAGATGCAGACAAAGGGAACGCTAGCTCTGCACCATGTCCCTTCTTGCTCTTTCCGATCTGCTCAGAAGCACATCCTCCAGTGTTCATGGATTTGAGCTCCACAGACATTGAGAAAATGGGACCAGACTCATGGATGGATGGGAATGGACACTCTACAGGACATTCATTGCCCCTTCAGCCCTCAACCCTCCCAAATGGGCAAAAGACCAAGATGACAGAGCCAGCGTTAAATGTACGTTTCCCCTTTAACTGAAGCCTCACTGCCCTCCAAAGTTTTACAGGCAAAGGCTAGCAGCATGGAGCTATGCTACCATAAAGATCTGCGGAGCCAGGAGGGATACAGTATGGAGGTTCATAGGCCTTGCCATTGGTGTTTCTCCTCAACTGCAGAGCTTGAGAGCCAAAGCCTTTGTCACTTCTAACTGAGGCAAACCCTTCCTGCCTAGAGATTTGAGCTGGGTGGAGATCTGGATCTAAAAGCACGATCCTCCTTTGTTTGAGCTCAAACTTCCCAATGTGTGAAAGGCTGTAGCAGATTTCTAAAGTTCCAGCCAGTAGAGGGGCTAAGGGTGCATTTCAAATTTCCCCGGCCAGGAGGAATGTGTAATATCAAAAAGCTTGTCTATTTAAGAGGCCACTCATGATGAATCCAGCAGCACAGGAAGTCAGATCCCTAAGAGCCCATTGGTAAATTCTTCCCTGCAGAGGTTCTTATGTAGCCATTAAGGAAATTGCAGGAGCATGTGAGGTTTCTATGCATGACCCAGTGCCCACACAAATTGTGCTGAAGACATTGAAGCGGCTGCCTTTCAAACACTGGGCCCTAGCACATGACTTAAAGGCTCCATTTTCAAAAAAGTGCTGGCCATCAACAGCTCCGGTTCTAGAAAGTGGTAACTATGGGCACATAGCTGCTCTAAAAATCTGATCCCACAGTTTAATACTTCGACTGTGAACTACGGAACTACAGAGATTATTTTAAACACACACACACACACACACCCCACACACACACACACCCCAGCTTCTTTTCTGTTGGGGAAAATAAGTAGAAAGATCAACATTCCTTAGGCATCACTTCTGGAAGGGATTAGGATACCGTTCAACTTCATGACATGAGGTCTTAAAGTCTGCTCTAAAAAGAGGCAAATATTGATATATCTGAATTGCCGGCTTCCTCCCTAACTAGATTAGGAACAACATTTCATTGTCCAAAAGGAGTAAAGTGTTTTCCATCCTTAGCACTTCCTGCTGATGGAGAGAAAATGCCTTTCAGAGGCTTCATTGAGGCGGACTTATGCAGACAAGTACAGTTTAATTTTTCAAAGCTTCCAGGTACAATAGAGCCGTGGTTCTCAACCTTTCTAGACTACTGTACCCCTTTCAGGAATCTTATTTGTCTTGTGTTCCTTAAGTTTCACCTCACTTAAAAACTACTTGCTTACAAAATCAGACGAAAAATACAAAAGAGTGTCACAGCACACTATTACTGAAAAATTGCTTAAATTCTCATTTTCCCATACAATTATAAAATTAAATCAATTGGAATATAAATATACTTAGATTTCTGTGTAATTTATAGAGCAGTATAAACAAGTTATTGTCTGTATGCAATTTTAGCTTCTACTAACTCCGTTAGTAGTGCGTTTTATGTAGTCTGTTGTAAAACTAGGCAAATATCTAGATGAATTGATGTACCCCCTAGAAGACCTCTGCATACCCCCAGGGCTATGTGTACCCCTGGTTGAGAACTGCCTCAAAGTGAAGCAAAACCCATTTGTAAAGGACAATACTAGACTCCATCTTGAGCAAATGAGATCATCTTTTTTTCATATGTTTATGGGGCTAGATTGTGTCTTGTGGGTTTGGGAATGGTGCAGACCCACACTGACCCAGGAGGAGCAAGGGAAATGCCTCCCAAAAGTTCCAAATAAATATGAGAGCACACAAATTATTACAGCCTTTCAGGGATTCATCTAACACAGCCAGCTCATTGTGTGGTGTAACCATCACTAACTTCTCTCCACCCCATCCACATCCAGAGACTAATAAAAGAGAAACTCTTGTGTTCCCCCAGGTAACAGCACTATAATTTTGTCCTGCCTTTACATATCCAGTGAAAAAGGCTCCTTATTACACAAGAAGCTTCTATAACTGATCAAGTAGTAACATATATTTTAACAAAATGAAATAAAAATATCTACCAAACAATATGTGGTCATCTTAAAATAAATGGGAAAAAACATCACTTTTGGAACATTCATTGTAATAAAATTAATCATCATAAAAATTCCTGATTCAGCCTTTAAGATGTTTTATTGACATGTTTAATCTTCTTTATGATGTTATAAATTTATCAAAGGCTCCAGCTCTTAAATTCCAGAAAGTGCAGGAATAATTAGGATAAAATCTCCAATAATGATTTCAGTTACTGAAAACCAAGGATGGATGATGAAAATCTAGTGAGAAGTTTAAACTTTGGTCCTGATAACACTGTGGCTAAGGGGGAATCTATTCACTCTTCTATCCCATTAATGCCACAAAAGAGGGAAAGTATATCCCTAGTGTATGTGGTCATCATTCTTCAATAGAGCTGTCCATGACCAGAATGGTATTTTTTTTTAATTGTCAGTATCTAATTTATAGCTGCAGGTACAAGGAATACAGATGAAAAAGCATGCAGACTCCCTTTGCACATGCAAAGTGGTTTTCTTGTGCCCCTATTTCTGCAGTGTAACCATGATATCTGCAGCTTAAAAATTTAGCCCTTAGTCTCCAGTCCTGAGCTCAGTGCTCAGGTAGTTAGTTAATGTGCTGTGTCAATGTGCAAGGGCTGCAGTGAGTTATTCTCCTCCCCATGCCCATGGCAGGGCAAGACAGATGAACTTTACAAGGCTGCTTCAGCCAAACAGTAGCTCACCTGGAGCTTTTACATGGTCAGATGTGTACATGGTGAAGGGGAGTAAAGTGGTGCATCCTCCACTCCCACCTCGTGCATGCTACCATGCAAGGGGAGTGCATGAGTGTCACAAGATGCCCTACTCACCACTTGGACAGCTCGTCCTGGCTGCTCTGAGGATTAGCTCTGCCCAGTCAGACTTCCCTACCCATCTTTCACTCACATGCTCTGCAGCTTCTCTCTTTCTCCAAGACTCATGGCGCTCTCCTTCTACATGACTCAGTTGCTCCCTCTTGGGACTTGGTCTATGCTACTTTCTCAATGGCTTGTAGGGGATCCCTGGCCAGCCTACTACTCTGGGTTCCAGCCAAGATCTACACAGTCTCAACCCTCATTGTGTTTGCCCTGGGCTTCTTCCTACTCTCCTTCCACAGGCTGTCTTCCCTGAAACTCCTCTGGGTAAACCCTTTCTGTCAACTATAGGATCCTAAGGCTTTTTGTTCCCTCTGGGTTTCCTCCTACTCACATGCCTGTACCCAGAGTACAACTGCAGATTCTCTCTCCCCCTGAAGCCTCTTTCTGCTACAAACTTCCTGGCTATACACAAGCTGTAGCCTTTATTTATTATTTAAATCGAATATAGTGATTTTGTATTAAACTACCCATGGGCTCAGCTCCTGTTGCTACATCTAAGCTCAACAGAGCGAAAATCACCTCTGGTGCTTTTCTGAAATTTGGAGAAACTCCAGGGACACACACGAAGACCAAGGATAGTGACCACAGATACAATCACAAGTACAAAGTGTTAGCTGTACAACAAGTTTTATTAAAGCAATAAGTAAAGTTACAATGACACATGGATATATAAATCCTAGAAAAACTGATGCAATGACTAAAACTGTAGTCATACTCACATTCTCAAAGTTATTCTAGGTCTAATGGATCTCTCAACAGATGGCCATTGATAAAGGGGTGGTTCCAGCTGGGGTTTCCATTGTGGTCTTCCCACTTTTATGCAACCAGAAAACCTCTTTTACATTGTTGTGCTGACCATGTCTAACACCTTATGCATATGCATGAACGTTTCAATCCCTCTTTTCTTTCTGTACTCCCACACCCCATGAATATTGGGTGCCCCTTTTTCATAGGTTGTTGTCTTAGTTCTCCTAATTCTCATTATCATCTGAGCAAAACATGTGTCCATGGTAGCCTGTTGTCAAAGCAGGACATTCCATGATGTTACAATCAGGTGTCTTGTGGTCTTGGATAGCACATTGTGGTCTATTGCAGTCTATTTTTCTGTAACATCACCTACTGGCACATCTTTTACAATAATCTTGTGATCTTACTGGCCTACTGTCATTCCTAGGTTACTCACTCAATGTCAAGTATTCTTAAGTCTACGGCCTAGTATGTCTAAGCTAAAATCTTACAGGTCTCAGCCTGTAGGCCTTGCATTACAGCCATGCTTTACTTGTATACCTAATACACTCCTAAATATGTGTTGATCTTATACTTCTGTAGTCCTACAACTTAGATGTAGTTAGCATACATTGGTTCTATATGAAACAGCATACAAGTTGACCACAATTCTAAAGAACACAATGATAAATGGATGATAAATTGAACTAATTGGCTACAAAGCCGAGCTTGCTTCTGCCCAGCTGGGCTTCATCTTCAATTAGTGATTATCAATCAAGCCTGACTCTCCTCCAGGTGCAGCCTGTAAGGTTAATTAGCCCTTTCTGAGCCACCTTGACCCCTTCCGAGCTGGTGTTGGGTGAACACCCCCCATCACAGTGAGCTTCATGCCCACACTTACTCCCATAGGCACCACACATCACCATGCACAGTGGCATTGCATCAGTATTGCACCCCTCTCCCTCCCAGCAACTACAGTGGATAGTTCTGTCTTGGTGTCCAACTTATTATACAATTCCCAAAGAGTGATGAGTTTCTCTGAATGTTTTAGGCTCATTAGAGATACCGTCCAGCACACAGAAAAGATAATTTCTCTTTCTGAGTGGCTTTGCATGAAAGATTACAAATTTAAGCCAGGAGTTCATGGTTTAACAAGAGGTAACCCTTGCCTTGCTCTATGGGAGGTCAGAAAGGACTTCTCTCTATTTGGCAAGTAACTCTCAGTGAATAAATAAAGATGGAGTAATAATTTTTAAACAATATAGGGAGGATAAGCATTATGCTTATCTCTAGCAAAGAGTTCAATGGATTTCCTTGGTTTTTTCCATTTTAACATGGGATTTGACAACACTCATGTTTGGCAGTTGAAGCAAAAGTAGGTTAACTCCAGACACTAAATTGAATTATTTTAAACACACCAACATGAAATGCAGTAGCTCACCAGATAATTAGAATTCATCCCTGGGCTTTCAAGATGCTTTCATCTAGAGATTATATCTGCCCCCCCCCCAACCAATTTTTATATATTGAAATTCCATTGGCTTTTTTTTTCTTATATGCAGCTATAAAAATGAATTGCCAAGCAAGGACAGATGTTGCAAATGCGATCATTTGGGTACACTAAATTGAAGGCAGGTTGATCTTTTTGCAGGATTTATTAATGATTTACATATAGTAACCTATACTCCGGAGTTTCAACTCCACTCCCTCCCCATCTCAGGGTGGCAAAGATAGTCAGCAATGGCACTGATGCACCTAAGGAATAGATCAGTTAGTGCAGTGGTTCTCAAAGCCGGTCCACCACTTGTTCAGTTCAGGGAAAGCCCCTAGCAGGCCGACTGGTTTGCTTACCTGCCGCGTCCACAGATTCGGCCGATTGTGGCTCCCACGGGCCGCGGTTCACTGCTCCAGGCCAATGGAGGCTACAGGAAGGGCGGCCATCACATCCCTTGATCCGCGCCGCTTCCCGCAGCCCCCATTGCCTGGAGTGGCTAACCGCGGCCAGTGGGAGCCGCGATTGGCCGAATCTGCAGACACGGTAGGTAAACAAACTGGTCTGGCCTGCCAGGGCCTTTTCCTGCACAAGCGGCGGACCGGCTTTGAGAAGCACTGAGTTAGTGTATTCAGGGCCAACGCATCCTCCTTGAACAAAGTATGATAACTTCCAAATCCTTCCTTTCCTGCAGGGTAGCAACAGCCATATCGACTGTTTGATGCCAAATGTATCCATCTGCAAGTCATGCTTCTAAGAGAGAACATGTGAAACATCTTTGCTTTTACAACATGAGATTCTTCCAGGGAAGATGGGGCTGCATGATAGTGGAATCACAGGAACACCTCTGCACAGCACATGGCCTGCTGAAAGGATGAGGAGAGGGACTAAACCAGGGGTTCTCGCAACAAAATTTTTGGTGGCCTCAGAGTGTGGCCACTCTCGTTGGCCACTCTACCAACTCTCGTTGATGGCCACTCTGAAAATTTTTCCTAAAACACTTAATTAACATTAGGAAAAAACAAATAAATATGCATATATACACATCCAAATTATTGTAATTTATTTATGCAGGATATTTTTTGCAGACTCAATAATAAAATTAATGTACAGTTGTTTTACTGGACCTAAACAGAATAGAAACACAAATAAGGTGCTTTGCATGTTCTTTTTTCCTTTTGGTTTCTTTTGCTTTTTTTAGACTTGCTAGCTAGTAAGTCTGCTATGAAAAGTGATATTAACAAACATACAAATATCACTTTTCCACAGCAGACTTGTTCCAGGCAAGCCCGGACACATATTAAGTCCTGGATGGGGATGTTGATACGGAGGTAATGGAGACCAGGAGTGATGGTTGGTTGGGGGGGGGTGAGCTCAGGGACAGAGCCTGCCATCACACAGAGAACGGAGCCCAAATCTCCAACCGCTGAAACCCTACCCCAACGCCTTGCAGAACTCACTGACTGCCTGCTCTTCCAGTTTTCAGAGTAGCAGCCGTGGTAGTCTGTATTCGCAAAAAAACATTGCATCCGATGAAGTGAGCTGTAGCTCACGAAAGCTTATGCTCAAATAAATTTGTTAGTCTCTAAGGTGCCACAAGTACTCCTTTTCTTTTTTGCTCTTCCAGTTGTGTGTCTTCAGAGGGGGCCCGGGCCCAACCACTGCTGGTGGCCATGAGGGCATGGCTGTTCATAGATTCATAGATACTAAGGTCAGAAGGGACCATTCTGATTATCTAGTCCGACCTCCTGCGCAGCGCAGGCCACAGAATCTCACCCACCCACTCCTATGAAAAACCTCACCCATGTCTGAGCTATTGAAGTCCTTAAATCATGGTTTAAAGACTTCAAGGAGCAGAGAAGCCTCCCTCAAGTCATGCCCCATGCTACAGAGGAAGGCGAAAAACCTCCAGGGCCTCTTCCAATCTGCCCTGGAGGAAAATTCCTTCCCGACCCCAAATATGGCAATCAGCTAAACCCTGAGCATATGGGCAAGATTCACCAGCCAGATATTACAGAAAATTCTTTCCTGGGTAACTCAGATCCCTGTTGCTTTGCCTCTCCCCACCCCCAGGAGGCTGTGGCTGCAAGAAAATCCCGTTGCCCGCATGTGGCCACAGTGGCTGCATTTGAGAAAAGCTGGACTAAACTATATATTGTGGTGTTGGACTCCGTACCAATTCCATACAGTGTACCCTGGAAGGAGATTTATGGGAAGGCCAGGGGAGAGATGGCACAGGATCACCGAGTCCATGATTACTTAGCCCAGGCATTGGAATTGCAGGCTCTGAAATGTCATTGAACTGAACTGGGTACTTAGAAGCCTGGGCACATCTCCAATCTGTAGTACCTTCAATAAGACTGCCATAAAAGATGTTTTACTTACAGCTTATTCTAGCAAACATAAATAAAATACATTAAAAATTGGGGGGCGGGAATCAATCCTTTATTTTCCAAGCATCACAGGCAATAAAACATTTTTTGGTGGTTTTATTTGCTCATTTTAATCCAATTACCTAGTGCTGCCTTTTTAAAATAATGCTTCAAGCAAAGATTTTAAGATGGGCTTCAACAGGTCTCCAGAAATAATTTTATTTTAGCAAAAAAAAAAAAAAAGATTGTGCTTGCATTTTAGTACCTGCAATGAACGGAAGGAGAATATATTAGTAGATTGATGTTAAACTGTCTGATTTTCTATCCCAGACGCATGGTTAGCTATCTTCAGTACCTAGTAACATCTGTAGACATCTATAGTACCGAATACGCTTGTTTCTGCAAGTAATTGAGGGTGAAATATGTGAACACAAATTTGGGGGGGCACAAAACTGATCCCACAAAAATAGAGGAAAATTGAAAATCAGGGATTAAAAGGGGCTGGGGGATTGCTTTCACTGCTTTTTTTAAAAAATAAAGTAAATGGTTTTTACCATCTTTCAGAATGTAGTAAGCGGGTAACTAATCAATAAACTGCATTTTCTATGTGTTTGCCTCATTCTATAGAAGAATACATCAGATATACCCTGTCATGAAACAAAATAATTCAATGTCAGCTACAGTGCTTTTTCTAAGTATCGCTTCATATTAATCTTTAAGTATACTTTTTGGTTGCAGTATTTCAGCCCCCAACTAAAACCTCTCCAACGCATCATCAAGGATCTACAACCTATCCTGAAGGACGACCCATCACTCTCACAGATCTTGGGGGACAGGTCAGTCCTTGCTTACAGACAGCCCCCCAACCTGAAGCAAATACTCACCAGCAACCACACACCACACAACAGAACCACTAACCCAGGAACCTATCCTTGCAACAAAGCCCGTTGCCAACTCTGTCCACATATCTATTCAGGGGACACCATCATAGGGCCTACTCACATCAGCCATACTATCAGAGGCTCATTATCCTGCACATCTACCAATGTGATATATACCATCATGTGCCTGCAATGCCCTTCTGCCATGTACATTGGTCAAACTGGACAGTCTCTACATAAATGAATAAATGGACACAAATCAGATGTCAGAATTATAACATTCAAAAACCAGTTGGAGAACACTTCAATCTCTCTGGTCACTTAGATTATAAACCTAAAAGTTGCAATTCTTCAACAAAAAAATTTCAAAAACAGACTCCAACAAGAGACTGCTGAATTGGAATTAATTTGCAAACTGGATACAATTAACTTAGGCTTGAATAAAGACTGGGAGTGGATGGGTCATTACACAAAGTAAAACTATTTCCCCATGTTTATTCCCCCACCCCACCCCTCACTGTTCCTCAGACGTTCTTGTCAGCTGCTCGAAATGGCCCACCTTGATTATCACTGCAAAAGGTTCCCCCCCTCCCCGCGCTGGTAGTAGCTCACCTGAAGTGATCACTCTCCTTACAGTGTGTATGATAACACCCATTGTTTCATGTTCTCTGTGTGTGTATATAAATCTCCCCACTGTATTTTCCACTGAATGCATCCAATGAAGTGAGCTGTAGCTCACGAAAGCTTATGCTCAAATAAATTTGTTAGTCTCTAAGGTGCCGCAAGTCCTCCTTTTCTTTTTGTGAATACAGACTAACACGGCCGCTACTCTGAAACCATTATTTTATGTGATTCATTAATTCTTACATGGTCTATCACAGAATGTGTATTCTTAAGTTATAAAAGATACATCTTCCTTCTTTACAGTCTGCGAGAAACCTATCATCCTTATTCCCCTTATTTTCAAGGAGATAAAAGAATGACAGAATCAGTTGGTTTTAATAGTATGCAGCCCCATTCTCTTCATAAAGCCATTTAATATAAGTTGGCTCAGCAGAATTAGATTTTTATTTTATGTAATTTTGACAGATGGTATTTTTAAGCATTTTTCCACTTATCTAGTTAATTTTTCACAGTTGCAGGAAATTGTGGGAGGATATGACAATTATTTAATGACAATGGACTTTGAAATTAAAGCTGTTAAAACACAAATTGTCAACATCACGTTAAAATATACAGAGATAATAACCTTAAGTCAAACTGTAGTTCTCAAGCAGCATTTTTCTTACTTTTCCTATCTGTAAATATCAATGATCATGAATGGAAATTATTTTCATCAGTTTGTGTCTGTATGGTGAAATCAATGCTTACAGATATTTACCAATAAAAATCAAATCCTTCTAAGCCTCAGTACAAGTCTGCAACATGTTGGCTTCTGTCTCCACTGATGTCCCTTATAATTTACCTGTTTCTAACGTAATGGGAGCCCGGAGTCTTCAGCCATGAGCCAAGGCACCCAGGATGAAATCAAAAGGACCCATGCCACCACAGGCCAATCACAGCTCAATGCTATGTTGGGATCTCTGAATGTTTGCCTTAAGGGGGCTCAGATTTGGTTGTCAGATTCTTCATAATATCCTTAAAAGTGGAGACTATTTGCTGTCTCCACTACTCGTGTTATCTATCAAAGCACTAACAGTAACTAATGTGAACCCAGAAATGAGAACTTTGAGTCAATATATAATTCTATTTAACGAAGCCTTTTAAAAAATATCTGTTTAGAACTTTAAACCCGTTTAGGAAAAGAAGAGTCATTAAAATAATTTTTAAAGGACTTTACCAGTATTTTCCATACTATTTCCTCTGTACCCATTCCTATTTTGTTTGAAAGTCATTCTCTCTCTTTATGTTCTAAATTCTCTGACCTCAAAAAGGACTTTGTTGAGTTACACCAGTTGAGGAGATGACCCACAAATAATTCAAGATCTTCAGTGGAACTAAGTCAGTTTACAACAGGAGAAGATGTGGCCCTATGCGTCTCCTACCGTGGTCCAGAATAATACCAATGACTCGGTGCTCCTGTTTAATGGATCACTGGATCTTCCTTGCTGGATCTCTCTCATTTATGACACTAAAACTACTGTGTTTGCTGAGCTTCAGGAACAGTAATGAAGAGACAGAAGAGGGTGAATATTCAGCAGCAGAATTAAAATGCAGACTTCCTCTCTCTGGACAGCATCCTAAATTGAAAATGGTCTAGGGGTAGCAGGGTTAATGAGTCTTATTTACAGAAAGCAATTTGAGAACCCGTTTAACTTATACATCATGTGGAGATAAGCCTTGACCTAGTAAGTTAATAAATAGGGGTTTCATCATGCCAGAGATAAAAGCCAGAATTATAATTAGCAGCCCTTGAAACTCAAAGGAACTAGCTGCTACATAGACATCGGTTTTATTCAGTGAAATGGAATATCAGTGAAATGGAACATCTATCCTTAGACCTGTAGAGAGGATATCAGGTTCTGTTTTTCTTTTTAAAGAGATTTTGGAATACTATGAACCTTAAGAGCAATTCAATATCTTCATCAACAAAACTCACCAAACACCTAATAGTGGGAAAGTCAGTACTGTACTGAACTGTTCTGTACTGAACATTATAAACTTTTTTTATTTTAAAGAAATTCTCAGTGATTCTGACCAATGTTTTTATGGCTCCTGATGATAGCAGTCTGAGAATAACATCTTCAAAAGGTTTTTTGGCTGGCTATATGAACAATAGTGAATATAAATTAGATTGTTTTATTTCAGGAACAGAAATGAAGCTTTTTAGTTTTTGTTTTGAAGCCTCTATTTTCCTTTTCATGTCTGTGAATTCACTAAACATCAATACTGCTTTATGGGCCAGATTTTCAAAGGAATTTAAGCACTAAAGATGCAGTTTGGAGCCTACTGTGATTTTCATCCCATCGAATTCTATGCGAGTTGGATGCCTAACCTGCTTCAGTGCCTTTGACAATACCACTAGGAATCTATCTGCAGCTTTAGGTGTCCAAATATCTTTGAAAATCTGGATCTATGTGGATAGTTGAGTGGTTAAGAATTTTTGTTTAACCCATGGCCAGAGACTTCATGCCTCTCAACCAGACACCAATGGAAGTGGTTGCAGGTTGTGCTGGGAAGACAAAGGTCTTTATTAACTGGCTGTCACTATCATTTTAAGTCAACTCTCCTAGAAGTAAGGCCAGTTTTAGCTAGCTAACCTACCTAGGTAGATGGCAATATAACTAGAGGAATAGTAGTGAAGTTCTTGCCCATGGAAGCCATTTAAAGGTGACTAATGTGCAAACTTACCTGATGTCATTTTGTTATTTATTAAATTGAAAAACTGAAGAAAAAAGAAAACAAGGAAATAAAAAGTCTGGTTAGTAAATTGATTAAAGAGGCTTCTGAGTAAAATGTTGTTTAGTTTTTTGTTCATTGGGGGTTTATATTCAGAGCACTTACATGAAGCTTGTGAGGGCTGCTATGGAGATTAGATTTTAAAGTACTGAAGGATAAATGAAGTTACTCTAGCTCTTGCCCTAGAGAATGTACTGTGAAAAGCACACTTTCTTAGCTGCTCAATTGCCTTAGAGAAACATCCATGTACTCTGAAAGGGCAGCATGAGACAATGAATGCCTGCCTTGGCAGATTGTCATCAAATGACCTGTTGTATCAGCAGATAGGAACATCATGCCTTATGATACGCAAGACACTGAACAGCAGCTTGCTGGCATTATTGAAACATTGTAAAATATGGAAAAAAGGGAGGAGCAGATAATGGCTGCTCTGAGTGCAACTGGAAAGGACTGTAAAAATATCTTAAAATGGGAAGTTCTAATACAAAGCTTAGCAGAAATTATGTGAAAAGTCATTAACATCTGAATCTAAGTAAGCTCAAAAAACCCAGTTTACAGAGCAACTGCAGCAAGTGGTACCTCTTGCTAAAAGAGAATTAGTACTCATCTTGTATATACGCACACACATGTACTTGGTCAAAAATAAAACATAATTGCTTTAAATTCTGTTGCCTCTGTCAGCAGAAGGAAATGCATCAGCATCATTTTTATCAAGCAGCAGCAACATCTAAGAAAAATTAGTTGTATTTTTAGCTTTTAAGCTGGCTATGAAAAACCGCCATCAGAAACATTGGAAATACAGAGATCATCTTGAGGCCAGGTTCTCCTGTGCAGGCTAGCTGCTTTGTAGCTCACCTCAGGCAGATTCTGACTATAAATCCAGTGTAACCATTCACAGGACACAACCTCAGTGTCAGTAAGACCATTCACAAGCATACAGCCACCACACCTCTTGTACCAGTGCAGTGTGGTGGACATGGCCAGAACACTCCTATACTGTGGTGATCCACAGCTGCTATTTTCAGTCCCTCTGGGCCATTAGCAGTTGGTATAAACTAGAGCAGTCCTCAGATTTCCCTAATTTTCATCTGGAGCTCAGGACCCTTGTCCTCACAGCACAGGATAGATGCATACAACATACCCCTATACACCTCTGCAACCAAGTGGAGAACAATTCCCCCAGCGCAGGAGCAGCATAGGGCTGCCATGCACAGTTGTACACACAGCAGAATCCCTTGCAAACCCCAGCATTGGGAGGTGCGGGGAGGAAGAACATCTCCATAGCACCATAGCCTTGCCTCCTCCGGGCTGTGGTTCAACCATGCAGTCCAGGTAAGGCTGCCGTAAATTAGGGCATCTCCTGAGGCTAATTTGCCTCTAGGGACACCCTGGCCTTCAGCCAACCCAGAGTCCTTGAAGCCACTTTTGCCCCTCCCTCCAAGCTGCACGCCCTATGAGGCACAACTCAGAGAATCTGTACCATAGACTCAAAAGAGGGAAGACTTTCAGAACTATTTCAAAGCTCATCTGTCAACAGCCACAGATCTGTGGGTTGTATTGGTTTCTCCTTTAGCTGTGTATTCAAGTTTCATGACTTTCATGCCTGTATTAAGGCAAAAAAGAAAAGGAGTACTTGTGGCACCTTAGAGATTAACAAATTTATTTGAGCATAAGCTTTCGTGAGCTACAGCTCACTTCATTGCATCCGATGAAGTGAGCTGTAGCTCACAAAAGCTTATGCACAAATAAATTTGTTAGTCTCTAAGGTGCCACAAGTACTCCTTTTCTTTTTTGTGAATACAAACTAACACGGCTGCTACTCTGAAACCTGTATTAAGGCAGAGAATCAGCATCCTTTCAAAATTCCTATTGCTGCTGTTCCTTCTCGTGCGGAGACCCCCTCCACGGTGCAGTACATTCAGCAGTGGTCAACACCCGATGTTTTAAGAACAAAAGCACGCCCCTTGCCGAAAGCCAAATGTGTGAGACAGTATAAAACGTGAGCATAGAGGATGAGGGGAAAATTCTTTCTTGCTCCTAGCAGGCCTCTTACAACCTGAACCATGACAGCAGATTATCTTGGTGTGCAGAAGTGCAAATGTTATTAGTGCTCATTAACTAAGCTAGTATTTTTAAACCAAGCCACCATATTTGTCTTAAAAACCTCCTGAATTTGAATATATTGGAAGAATATACTGTGTGGGGTTCTATTTCTGTTTATTTATTCAAGTATTCCCATGCCCTATTCAGTTTACAGCTTGAGAAGATTGCCCCTTAGTTCAGGTGGCAGGGAGCTTCCTGTGCTTTTTCAGGAGAAGGAGAAGGTGGTTTTGTTCCCTAACTAGCTCCTATGAAGTTCCAAGGGACCACACAGTGAAGCACTGGCAACTGTAACATTCAAAGATGGCCAGGCCACAGATTGTTACATTATGATGACTAGTCGGCTGTCTGCATCTCCTCTATTAGTGTGGCATTTTGAGATAGAAATCTGGAATGGAGTCTTAATTTAGGCATAATCATCTCCCTGAAGAGGCACATTTCAGGAAAGTAAAGATGCTTCAACTCCCATAGCAATGGACCTTGTGGCTGGAAAAATGTACAGTCCAGTCTCTTAAAGTCTGAATTTAGTGTACAAAATTTTAGACTGCATTTCAGTAGAAATCTGGAACTTCAAAAAACTCAGGATAACAGACACCACACAAAGCTGTGAAAAGGAGTTAATAGATTTGTAATTAAGACTATTTTCCAAGATATGTTATTAAATTAGCAGCACCAGCTAACAGGTTCAAAGAAACCCACAATGAGTTCAAAGAAAGATTGAAGGTGTAATCCTCCCTAAGGTCACTCTTCATGTTAGGTATGAGAAAGAGTCCATGGAGAGAGAAACCTGGAAAGAACTTGACATCTATCTATGAGTTTTCTGTTCAACCATATAATTAAAAATTGTCTAGCTTCCTCTTGCATATTTTTTACTATAATTTCTCAAAAATGTCATATTTAAGCAAATTGGGAAACTTTAACCACTTATGTTCCGCAACAAAAAGCTCACTACCACTTGTATGTTGGACTTACAATGTTGTGTAAGCCTCCAACTACTGTTCACCAGTGGATACTTGAACATCAAAGCTAAAATATTTTTTCTAAACTAGCTGAGACATTCAAAATGCTCCGAGCATTAAAGCCAACAGAGCTACTGATATCAGAATGCTTAGCATTCCACCCATGAGCACTACATACCATGACCTTATTGTGATTATGATGTAGCAGTTGTTGCATATGTCTGAGCTGAGGAATTCTATGATACACAGATGGGAGAAAAAAGGAAGGAAGGTGAATAAGTTAAAATCTTAAGGGCATTTTGAGTCACATTTTTGATCTCTATACATCAGTGGCAGCAACAAAACTATGTGCACATCTATTAAATGCCACAAAATCCTTATGTATTTGTGCAAATAGATTTTGTTCATTCATATTAAGCACCTGTATATGCATCAAGGCACACACTTCTCTTGAATTTCAGATAATTATTTGGAATTTTGCAAATAGGTGTTGCATGCATTTTTACAAATGCATCTGTTTAATAAACAGCTCTAATATATGCCCCTTTAAACTATTTACTTTAATTTGGATACATATTAATAGCTAGGAAGAGAAAACATATGGCTCTGAGACTTCAGCCAGCTTCAGTCTGCATGGACAGCACAACTGTTAATCCAGAGACATTCCATTGATTTATTTAAATAGTTACTCCCGAGTTAGATAGTTGTAAATTAATCAGAATCTCATTTTTTATCTTTAACTATTTTATGTTCCATATATCTCTTCCTCAAATCAGTATAAAAATAGCTGCTTTTGGCTAATTGATAATACAAAAATCAAGCTCTGGCACCAGATCCTCAACTGATTTAAATCAGGTCAATATATTACACCATCACAATTCAGGGTGGGAAGAGCACTGGCATAGGGCCTGCTTGCCCTTGCTAGCCAAGCATGCTGCTGCAGGTATTCCCTGCTTCAATTTCCTCTCACCAGGGTAACAGAAGTCCAAACAAAAGGCCTAAACAAAACAGCACCTCACTTGGGGTCTTCTTCAGCCCACCCTGTGGATGTTCCCAGCCCCTTCTAAGTCACTCTTTATGTTTTTCTACTCTGGGATAAAGCACCAATTCCCAGGCTAGTTTCCTAGAGTCCCCTCCAGGTACTATTTCAGAGCCTTCCACAGAAAGGGAACTTGTTCTCCTGTTGTTGCTCCCTTTAACTGAGTTCTCACTTCCCATTTAGGAGTCCCTCATGTTTATCAGACTGTCACCTGACCTGCAATTATTCCAGGCCCCTTAGGCTGAGAGGCAGCTGATTATTGTGCAGATGGGGCTGATTGAACAGGGCTGGCTAGCCCCTAGAATCCTGCCCCTTTAAGGGCCAGGACACCTTGTTTTTGTTTGACTCCAGTGGAGTGACACATTTTACATCAGTGTGTGATCAGGATACACTTAACTCTATTTGCCAATGCTGTGCCACTTTCAAAACATACCATGTTCCAATTGCTTATCTTAAAATGATTGGAGGAAAGCCCACAGAAAGGAAATACCATGGGGCTGATTCACGACTAAATTTGCCCAGTGAAGTCAGTCATCCAGAACCTCAGATGGTGTAAATTGACATAGCGCCAATGAATACAGTGAGTTACACCAGTGTAAAACCAATGCTAGAAGAGAATCAGGGCCTACATGTTTGTAAGTAAAAATAACGAGGAGTCCTTGTGGCACCTTAGAGACTAACAAATTTATTTGGGCATAAGCTTTTGTGAGCTACAGCTCACTTCATCCGATGCATACCCACTTATGCCCAAATAAATTTGCTGATACAGACTAACACGGCTGCTACTCTGAAACCTGTCACCATGCAAGGTACTGATGTTTGTTCGTGTCATTGTTCTTTCTATTATCTCCATTTCCCATGACTTCTGAAAGAGCATGAAAATATTTGCACCCTATTTCCCCCCCTTCCACTGAAGGTTAATTTTTATTCCTACCTCTCTCTGCAATCCACCAAGCTTCAGCTTGCATGCCAGGAAAGATTCACCAAGTTATCTCTTTGACCCTTAGTGATATGTTACCTTTAGTGATACATTACAAGGCTTTAGTGCTCTGTCTGAGGAAGGAGTGAAGTAATACAACCAGCAGCTGCTTTCATCTCAGGGGGGGAAAGAGGAGGGAAGTACCACAGAAGATCTCTTGCATCTCATTACCAAACATCCTACTAAAGTTCTTTATAATTAAAACTAAGAATCCTCTCTCTTGAAAGAATAAATTAAAGCTTCATGCTGTGCATTAGAAGGATGAACAAAACGGGCTCACATCTTTATTCAAATGCAGTCATCAGACTAATCTAAGGAAATTATTAGAGCTTCCTTTGTCATCATCAGAACCAAGTTTCTTTAACCTCTTCCTCTCACTGTACACAGCTCCCTCAAAAATGAAACATATCCAATTCCTTTTGGTGCAATGAAGATGGATTTCAATATGGTGTTGCATATTGCTGGTGATTATCTGGAATTATACACTTTGTTTCTTTTCATTGCACATCCATTAGGAAAAACATATTTGACTGAGGCATTAGGTCAAGGAGACAAATTGAAAGATACATAGGAACAAAAAAAAATACATGTCATTCCAAAATAAATAATACAATATTCAAATCTCATCAGCCCTGATGAGAACAAGATGTCAAGTAAGGCCAGACACATTGCTAAGAACAAAATAGGGTTTCTTTCTCTCTGCTGTCACTTGTCACTAACAAATAGACAATTTCTTGTTAAACTCTTAGTAGAATAATGATTTCAGTACACAACTTTCAAAAGTGTTTCATAATGAATACAGAATTATTTTCAAATATGCAGTCTCCTTGCCCCTCTTTCTGATGCCTGGAATAAAAAAAAACCTTATCATATAACATAAAAGTAGAAAAAGACAAATTTATCACTGAAATGCAGAAGTTATGAATGCTGATAATTTCTACATCCCCTAAAAAAGCTACATACTCAGCACTCAGAATATTTGAAGAGGCAATAATCCATACTTACAAAAATCACTAGAAGCAATATTTTGAAAACCCACAATCTCTCCACAGCTTTAGTTTAATAACCCTAAATCATCTAAATCCTTAAACAGGAGTAAATCAGTCATCATTTATCAAAGAGCTGACTAATATCTCCAGAGTCAATTTGCTTAGGTACTTCAAAAATCCTTGAATTTCTTACCTAACAAAGCCTTGTAATGACACTTACTTAACTCACAGGGGTGTTATATCTATTTCGCCTGTGGGTAGAACATACATTGAGGGACTCAAAGGTTTTTTAAAAATTTGCCCCATATTCATACAGAAACTGATCCAAATCCTGTTGACTTCAACAGGAAGGCCCTCACTGAATAAGTGAAAGAGACAAGATTATAATCCAGGGGTCCTAATTCTTGGTCCACTCAATCAATACTATGTCAATACTGTATCTCTGTATGCACCTGACCAGGGGTAAAGACTATGCAGAGTAGGAATATGTCCTGTCTGGCTGTTATCCATAAATTAAATAAGAATGTTATTTATCAATTATCACAGATTAGTGTTTGGTTATATAATTATAGAAGTTGAAGATAAATCTTTTTTAAAGTCACCCAATACATCTTGCTGTTGGTGCAATATTTCTCCCTACACTACATTTACTAATGTTTTGTGTAGTTTAATTTTGAAAATCCAAAGACTTGAGGCTTTCACCTCTTCCCTTGAAAGACTATACCACTGATTATTAGATCTCACCGATATCCAATTTACATTTTCCCCTCTTAATTTCAACCCATTATTCTAGGACACCCAGTTACATCCTACCCTACCACCAAATAAAAAATCCACTAATCCCTCTCTATACTTCCTATTTACATCCATCAAATATTTATAAATGTTATCATATCCTCATCACCCATCCCGGCTAGCCATCTCTTAAACCAACTGCCCATGTTTAGTTTGGAGTCTTTCCTTAAGAGACCATTGCTACAGCCACCAGCTCATTTTTGTTGCTCCTCTATGTACCCTTTCAGTTTGAGAATACCTTTCTTCCATTGAGGTGCATAGAATTAGATGCAATATATCCAACATTCCACACCCATGCTGACCTTACTTACTCTGAGATATGAGCCTCTGTATATGCTACAGAGAGTGAAATTGGCCAATTTTACTACCATACTGAACTGTAAACACACATCTAATTTGTTGTCCACTATCACTCAAGGTGTCTCATTGCATTATTGCTTCCCAGGTGTCTCCTGCCACTGAGTATACCCTTTTAGTTTATTTTTTTCCTAAAAATATCAACTACTTGTATTTTTGACATTAAATCTCATTTTATTATTCTGTTATTTTTTTATTTACCTCACAGGTGTGTGCAACACTTCCTAGTAAGCACATTCATATCCTTTAAACTCTTTCCTTCAGATAATTAGGAGCGTATTCCTGCAATACCCATCTAGACATCTCCACAAAAATTAATACTCTGTACAGTAGACATTACCACATTCCATACCCCAAAAAGAAACACACCACCTTTTTTTAGTCAGTTTTTAGTCCACAGTAATGCTCCTATCCATGTCAATTGACATTTATTTTTCAGTTAAGATTTCATGAGACAGTATCAAAGGCTGTATTAAAAATACAAATATGTATTTACTTTGTTCCCTTCATCAACTAATTTTAACACTATCAAAAAAAGCAATCAAGTTGGCTTAGCAGGATTTCTTCTTTATAAACGTTTATGCTTGTTGCTTATGGTTTCTTTACTTTGTAGATGTTTGTTTACTTTTTTCTTTTTCACATTTGTTACAATATAGAATCATTCAACTAAGAAATGGGAAAAGATCTATTATATCATCAAACCTTCCTGTAAATACAGGCTAGTTGCTTTCAATATATTTTCTAGGATTATTATTGAGGGATGCTAGTAGCTCCATGGGTAAGCTAGAAACTAGATTTTCACTACAAATCTAAATTCCAACTCTTCATCTAACTTCACCAAAATCAGACCAATTCAACTCTAATTTAATGTCACTTCTCATCTCACAATAGATTTTTCTGGAAAGTTTGGGGGCAAATCATACATGAAGTTTCAGAGAAAGACTTTCATTTTTTATTAAATGTGTTTTCCTTGTACTTTACACGTAAATATGCCTTTTACTGGTCTGGAGAGGCATTAGGTAACAATTGTTAAGATATTTAGAGGAACTATGTAAATAGCTAAACATTGAATCCATTTGTCATACGCATTTTAAGTTCACAACAATTTGACATGCATCCAACGAAGTGGGTATTCACTCCTGAAAGCTTATGTGCCAATACTTCTGTTGGACTATAAGGTACCACAGGGCTCTTTGCCGCTTTAACAATTTGACACACATTTTGCAAGGTGTGTATGGTATTAGAGTAGACTTGCAAACACAAATGGTCCTGATGTGAATAACCATGATGGGGGAAAAGTGATTGATAGTACAACACAGTGGTAGGAGATTCTAAATTGGAAGGATAAAAATAGGGAAAACTCCAATAGTGGAAAAGGGTAATGGGAGTAAGTGAGAGGAAGCCACGTGTTAAGGTGGGAGGCCGTCTGAAATGATATAGGCTGCAAGTAGAGCTGGGTAACATTTTTCAGATTAATAGTTTATTTACCAAAAAAATGAAGTTTTGTTTAACCCCAAACTATTGGTGAATTTGATCCAATTAGTATCAGCTGGGGAAAAATATTTTCAGGATTAGCTTCAGAAAACATGGACATGTGTGCGTGAGGATATCCATCAGTTTAACTCAGGTCAGGTCATTTCTCTAGGAAGTAGAAGACCCAGGTTTGAATCCCCACTTTGGAAAAGGGATATGAGCATCCTGAAATGGAGGCTAGAGGCTACTGTGGGGTGGGTTGCTCTCAGTCTTTCCTGTTGAAGATGTTCCACTTTGTAGAAATATTATATATATATATATATTCACTAGAGCAGGACTAAAAACACAGGTCTAACCACTGAGCTAAAGGTTGCAAGGGGACACACAAACACACAGTTTTCTGAAGCTAGCTGGATTTTCCATTTGCTGACAAATTCCATACATTTTCAGAACAAAACTGAATATTTGTCCTGATTTTTCAGTTTTCTGACCAAATGGAAGAATCAGTTATTCACCTCTACCGGCAAGAAAATTCCTAACTCCAGAGTAATCACCACTTTGGCCAATTTAGTTTTCCTTCAGAGAAAGTAAAGGAATACTTGTGGCACCTTAGAGACTAAAAAATTTATTTGAAAGAAAAGGAATACTTGTGGCACCTTAGAGACTAACAAATTTATTAGAGCATAAGCTTTCGTGAGCTACAGCTCACTTCATCGGATGCATTTGGTGGAAAAAACAGAGCCGATGAAGTGAGCTGTAGCTCACGAAAGCTTATGCTCTAATAAATTTGTTAGTCTCTAAGGTGCCACAAGTACTCCTTTTCTTTTTGCGAATACAGACTAACACAGCTGCTACTCTGAAATTTATTTGAGCCACTGAATGCACCCGATGAAGTGAGCTTTAGCTCATGAAAGCTTATGCTCAAATAAATTTGTTAGCCTCTAAGGTGCCACAAGTACTTCTTTTCTTTTTGCGAATACAGACTAACACAGCTGCTACTCTGAAACCTGTCTTTAGAGAAAGTGGTACTTTAAGAGACACAATAGAAAACTGGAAATTACAAGTTAATATTTTCCTTCTATAGCCCTCCTTCCACCAAATATTTGTAAGCATGCAAATACAAAGTAAATATCACCCAAGCAAGCTTAAATCTATTCCAGCAGAACCACTCTGAAAACAATTAGAAACTCGGAGATAACTTTATCCAGCCAACAACATTCCTGCTCATTAGTAACCACAATAAACATTCATAACTTAGTCTTCATGAACCTGCCTGATGGGAAGATATCTGGTTTTAGGGTTTGATTATCAATAGAACTCCACTGGATGGACAAATTTAACATTATTTGAGTGACTATATCTATACTTTTGAATATTTGGGGGGTGGGATTTTGTAAAGTGAATTTATCTTGATACTTCCAGGATAACGTTTAAAACTAACTTTTTTCTTATGTTTTTTGACTGAATCAAATGATTGTTCCAAGCATAACTCCAAGTTGATGAAGTTTCTTGCTTGAATTTTACTAAAGTAAAAGTCAGACTTAAAGGACAGGATCATTCCTAAATTATATTGAAATATACAGTGGAAAGCTTTCCTACATTACTCAATTAGATGCAATAATTTTGAATAATACAATTTCACAAAGGCTTACATGCCATTAGTTTGATGAATTTTCCCACTTTGCTCCCTTCTAACTGAGCATAATTGGAAAAACTGTCAGAGAATTTTGATGGAAGAGATTATAAAATATTTATTGCTGAAAAAGTTTAATTGACCTGATGAGAAGGTTATATAATCTGGCATGTCTTATTATGTAGGTTTTTTTTATTTCTAAAATGTATTTGTGTTTGATATGTATTTGAATAATGAGAAAATTTCTATTAAAATTCTCAATAAAATATAATTTAAAAAATACCTAAATCATCTATTTAATGCTGGTTCTTTTGACTTCATTAGATTTTCTAATGGAGCAGTCTGTTCAGACATATCTGAAGCAGAAGCTTTATTAATCTGCTACAAAAGTTAAATGATTCCAGATGCTAAATTCCACTGAATCTTTAATACTATTAACATATTTATGACTATGAGCAAAGAAATCATTTTGTGAAAAGCAAATAACAGGTGCATGAGTGTGTATATGTGATCATTTATACACACTTTATTAGAACCATTTAAAGTTATCCATCACCACAGGCAAGACAAAACTACATAATATAGTTATATACTACTGTGTAAAGCCATAATCTGATACAGTAAATAGAAAGGATGTAAGTGGATTCCTATTGTACACAAAGAAGGAGCGCTGAACAGTTGTGTCCCACACGCTTTATTCTAGTCAAACTTAAATCATTACAGCTCATTTAATTACTAGACTAAAGTTTTCAAACTTGAGTGACTGAAGTTAGGCACCCAAAATACATGGCCTGATATTCAGGGGATATAGAACACTTGAAAAAATCTCATTAATTCCCAGAGCAGTTATGGGTACTCTGTTCTTCTGATCAATCTGGCCACTTTCAGTTGTCTAAAGTTGGGCACCCAAAAACTGAAGCATGCAAAATTGGAACATTTTAAAAAAAATTGGCCCTGAATCCATAGGTAGAGTAAAAAAAAATGCATTTTGCTTCAATTAGTATTATCGGTTGAAATCATGGCATCATTGATATCAATGGAAAAACTCCTCGACTTCACTGGGGTCAGGATTTCACCCATTATACGTAATCATTCTCTTTAGTTATGTGTATCTAGCATAGAGTAAAAAACAATTGCGCTAGGGAGGATAGGAAGAGAACAGTGATTAAATTTAAAAAAAATACAATAATCTAGTCAAATTCTACTCTTCACCCCATTTTGGGCAAGTTTTATATTACTATTAAACATATTATAATTTTCCACTAATAAATACTACAGTAAACAGCGAGTGAATTTTTTTCAGCTTTTGCAAGACTAAGTTACGGTAATGTTAGATATTGAGCTGTATTGTATTAATCCCAAACTTTCACTGAATTAATTATTGCATTTTATTCATATTGGTTAAGCTAGTATCCATGTAAACTGTTTGTTTTCCTGTTCACTTGGAACAGACACATGAGAAAGTTATTGCAACTTATGCCTAGATTGTACCTGTGGTTAATCAAAAAGATGTCAGGTTAAAATTGATTTTGAAAACAAATTTGACATACCTATCAAATTAGTTTTAAATATCAAATTTTCCTCTAATTTGTGGGATTATTATTAACAACACACACACACACAGGTTGTAAGGTCATTGAGACTGAGAATTTTCATTTTGTTTGCACAGTGCCTAGCACAATGAGCTCCTAGCTGCTACCACAATACAAATAAACAAAATGGAAAAAAATCCTGAATTAAAATGGTTTATCATCTAAGCCCCCCCCCCATCCTGGAGAAAAGAAAAAGAAAGCATATAAGTAGCCCAGTTGAAGATTCACATATGTGTAAGTGTTTTCAGCATCAGGGTCTATGCTAATGACAAGACAGGTAGGCTAAACAAACAAGTGGGCAGAGTTAGGGAAGAGGAAGGAGGAGTCAACAACAATAAATATTCAGACGATGTAGATAAATTATCAATGTGGGGCTCTGCATGCTTCACAGCAGAAGTGAATCTTGAGAACCCATTTGAAAAGGGATAAGATTGTGGTTTACTTTTAGGTACTCATGTGTTAGCACCATACTTCAGTGTTTACATTATAAGATCTGAATGGGAATGTTTGTTTTAATTAACAGTTTCTATTGTGGTTAAAAAAATACCCCAAATCATTCCTACTGATCCTAATGTAACTAAATTTTGGGCTAAAAGGATAAAGTATATACCCACATGGCACTCTACTCATCCTTTAAAGTAGTCTCGGGAGAGAACAGTGTCAATTCTGTGATGTATCTTGTTGCAACATTTCTCCCTTTATAGTGGCTGGGGAAGGTTTTCTTGCACTCAAAACAAATTAAGCATTTGTCAATAAAACTTAAGTGGCTTCTTTCTGATTCTTCTGTACATAATATGTAACACTTATTCCTTGAGTCTTGCGATAGTCAATAATAAATTTGCTTTTCTACTTTAATTGATTCATTTTTATATTGACTTTAGCAGATAAACATGTAGTCTTGGTATTTACTGGTATCAACACTGCATACTTCTTATGACAGTGTGTAAAGTACAGACATGTGTAGCCCCCCCTAGCATGGTTATAAATAACAGTGTAGACAGTGAGGCAAGATTTCAGTGAGTAGGAGTAAAGATATGTCTGAAGCCTATGGTAAGTACCCATGTATATACCTACACGGCACTCTACTCCAGGGATCGGCAACCTTTGGTACGCAGCCTGCCACGGTAAGCCCCCTGATCGCACCGGGCCAGTTTGTTTACCTGCCGCGTCCACAGGTTCGGCCAATTGCGGCTCCCACTGGCCGCAGTTCGCCGTTCCCGGCCAATGGAATCTGCGGAAAGTGGCGGCCAGCACATCCCTGCGCCCCGTGCTGCTTCCCACAGTTTCCATTGGTGGGGAACGGCAAACCACAGCCACTGGGAGCTGCAGGCGGCCGTGCAAATGTAAACACTTTCTGGTGGCCTGCCAGCGGATTACCCATGGGCTGCAGGTTTCCACCACTGGTGTAGACATATCTCTAGTGTTGCTCCATGGTGCCTTTTTAAATTTTAAGAAAAGGAAAAAATACTAGTAAAATGCAGCTATTCTATGCCCAAACTGTACAAACAATGGCAATGCATATCAGAGCATGCCTTTCTAGAAAGTGTTAATAAGCTCTTCTAATTCAATTAGGTCTCAGCTTTTTAAATTTTAATGAAACGGTAATCAATGTGTCTTCACTTCTTGCCTCCCAATGCACCATAGGCTTACACAATAATGGGTCAGCACTGTGCACCCTGTTGTGTCCTATTACTTAAGCAAATTAAATTTTATATTACTTTAGGGAATCACTGATAAAACAGAAAAAACAACTATGTAAATCAATATTTATTGGAGAGTTTTGCTAATACTATTGATATTTCTTTGGTAGCCAATGAAAGTGATCAAATTTCTTATATTTGGGAAATAAAAATGTTTAATAATACTGTGATGTTTATAAATTGTGTGGGTTATTGCTTGCTTTCTGTACACTGGACCTTTAATTAGAGTGAAGTTCCAGTCCCAGTTGCAGAGACAGCTGCTGTTTTGTATTCAAGTGCAGGCTGCTATGGAGGAAACACACACAGAGTTGTTCTACTATGGAGATTTAATTTCTGGGTTTGTTTGTTTTTCATTTTGTTGTTCCCTTAGAAGAAAATAAATGTCCATCTGACTGAAAGTATATCCTTGCCTTTGATGTATGGATGCACATATTTATCTTGGTGTATGTATGGTAGGTAGAGCTCACAGTTGCATCTGTTATAAAGGCTGCCCCACACTTTTCATTGTAAGACCCTGTTTTCAGGGTCTTCCAGCTTAACCAAACTAACTATTTGGACTGAAATTTTCCATGCCAGATGCCTGCAGCAGGGTGATTCTGTTTCACATTTCAGCCAGAACAGTTCCACTATTTATAAAAATAAGCTTAGGGAAAAAAATGTTTCTCCACATTAAAAAAAAATAGCATGAGATCATGCAATTAAAAGCATGATTGATACCCACAAGGGGGCAAATTAATTTTGCACAACCAACGTTAATTCTAACATACAACTCTTGAGAGCTTAATTTTGCAATCTTACTGTTCTTTTAACATAGTTTGACTGCAACATAAATATGTACATATTAATGTAACATGTCATTATGGTACCCAAACAAAACGTGTGGGCACAGCCATTTGCATGTGAAAAGATGAGTTTATACATGTCTGTGGGCGGATGGAAACGTTAACTAATCCTAGTTGTAAATTTGGCCTGAAGAATACATTGGTAGGCGCAAGGTTAAAAGTGCAGTGTTATATTGTGTCATTGCAACCTCTAAGTCCTGGACTCTGAGTGTCATTTTTAAAGATGCACAATATTTAATAAAACATATTTAATGGGAAATTGTTCCATCATGATAAAGATCCCATAGCGGAAGACTAGGATTCAAATAAAAATAATTTTAAAAAAAATCTAACATTTGCCTCCCTCTAATTACTTGTATTTTCGAGTTACTTGATTTCAGCGGAGTCTCAATACATTACAGCAGTAGGCCATTTAAGGAGTTTAACACTTTAAATGACTTACATGAAAGTGGATGTTTCAGTAATCTATAAAAAAACAAAACAAAACAAAGCTCCTCTCAAACATTGGCCTATGTAACCTCTGGATGACCATGTTCAGTCCAGAATTGAATTGGTGGGAAATGGTTAAATAGTTTTCCTGTCCTGCAAAAGCATTTGAGCTTTTTTTTTTCTTGGGGGGGAATCTGCATCAGAGTGGCACCAAGACCTTTCTTCGCTTATTTTTGAAGGGAGGGGGGAGGGGAAGCGGGGAAGAGGGAGAGAGAGAGAAAGAGAAAAAGATCAATCCACTCTCAAATAGCCAAAAGACTATTTGAGAAATAAAAATTGGTGGTTAAGGACTGGTGGTTAAGGCTGGTGGTTAAGGCACTTATCTGAGATGTAGGATACGATTAACTAGAGCAGGAACCTGAATATGAATAGGAACCTGGATTTCCCACATCCTAGATGAGTTCTTTAGCCACCAGTCTTTTGGATAGTCTGGATGTGGGGCCGCTTAACATTGAGGATGGAGTGGAGGTTAAAGATAATCTAGGCATGGCCCAATATCTAAACAAATAGTTTGCCTCAGTCTTTAATAAGGCTAAAGAGGATCTTAGGGATAATGGTAGCATGACAAATGGGAAGGAGGATATAGAGGTAGATATTACCATATCTGAGGTAGAAGCAAAACTGAAACAGCTTAATGGGACTAAATCGGGGGCCCAGATAATCTTCATCCAAGAATATTAAAGGAATTGGCACCTGGAATTGCAAGCCCATTAGCAAGAATTTTTAATGAATCTGTAAACTCAGGAGTAGTACCGAATGATTGGAGAATTGCTAATATAGTTCCTATTTTTAAGAAAGGAAAAAAAAGTGATCCGGGTAACTACAAGCCAGTTAGTTTCACATCTGTAGTATGCAAGGTCCTGGAAAAAATTTTGAAGGATAAATTAGTTAAGGACATTGAAGTCAATGGTAAATGGGACAAAATACAACATGGTTTTACAAAAGGTAGATCATGCCAAACCAACCTAATCTCCTTTTTTGAAAAAGTAACAGATTTTTTAGATAAAGGAAATGCAGTGGATCTAATTTACCTCGATTTCAGTAAGGCATTTGATACCGTGCCACATGGGGAATTATTAGTTAAATTGGAGAAGATAGGGATCAATATGAGCATCAAAAGGTGGATAAGGAATTGGTTAAAGGGGAGACTGCAACGGGTCCTACTGAAAGGTGAACTGTCAGGTTGGAGAGAGGTTACCAGTGGAGTTCCTCAGGGATCGGTTTTGGGACCAATCTTATTTAATCTTTTTATTACTGACCTTGGCACAAAAAGTGGGAGTGTGCTAATAAAGTTTGCAGATGATACAAAGCTGGGAGGTATTGCCAATTCGGAGAAGGATCGGGATATTATACAGGAGGATCTGGGTGACCTTGTAAACTGGAGTAATAGTAATAGGATGAAATTTAATAGTGAGAAGTGTAAGGTTATGCATTTAGGGATTAATAACAAGAATTTTAGTTATAAGTTGGGGACGCATCAATTAGAAGTAACGGAAGAGGAGAAGGACCTTGGAGTATTGGTTGATCATAGGATGACTATGAGCTGCCAATGTGATATGGCTGTGAAAAAAGCTAATGCGGTTTTGAGATGCATTAGGAGAGGCATTTCCAGTAGGGATAAGGAGGTTTTAGTACCGTTATACAAAGCACTGGTGAGACCTCACCTAGAATACTATGTGCAGTTCTGGTCTCCCATGTTTAAAAAGGATGAATTCAAACTGGAGCAGGTACAGAGAAGGGCTACTAGGATGATCCGAGGAATGGAAAACTTGTCTTATGAAAGGAGACTTAAGGAGCTTGGCTTGTTTAGCCTAACTAAAAGAAGGTTGAGAGGAGATATGATTGCTCTCTATAAATATATCAGAGGGATAAATACAGGAGAGGGAGAGGAATTATTTCAGCTCAGCACCAATGTGGACACAAGAACAAATGGGTATAAACTGGCCACCAGGAAGTTTAGACTTGAAATCAGACAAAGGTTTTTAACCATCAGAGGAGTGAAGTTTTGGAATAACCTTCCAAGGGAAGCAGTGGGGGCAAAAGATCTATCTGGTTTTAAGATTCTACTTGATAAGTTTATGGAGGAGATGGTATGATGGGATAATAGGATTTTGGTAAGTAATTGATCTTTAAATATTCAGGGTAAATAGGCCAAATCCCCTGAGATGGGATATTAGATGGATGGGATCTGAGTTATCCAGGAAAGAATTTTCTGTAGTATCTGGCTGGTGAATCTTGCCCATATGCTCAGGGTTTAGCTGATTGCCATATTTGGGGTCGGAAAGGAATTTTCCTCCAGGGCAGATTGGAGAGGCCCTGGAGGTTTTTTGCCTTCCTCTGTAGCATGGGGCATGAGTGACTTGAGGGAGGCTTCTCTGCTTCTTGAAGTCTTTAAACCATGATTTAAGGACTTCAATAGCTCAGACATAGGTGAGGTTTTTCATAGGAGTGGGTGGGTGAGATTCTGTGGCCTGCGCTGTGCAGGAGGTCGGACTAGATGATCAGAATGGTCCCTTCTGACCTTAGTATCTATGAATCTATGAATCTATGTGCGTTCTTGTACTTGTGCGCACACAATTCCATTTTGGAACTGAGACACCTTTCCGATGACATTTTTCTCAAAAGCAATCCGTTACCACAAAAAGTTTTACTGACCCCACCACTGCTGTATTACACACTTGAGTCTGATTAAAGTACAATAAATTTCCTTTCATTTTAAGAAAGAACAGAAACTCAGATAGAAACAAAAAGAAAAGGAGTACGTGTGGCACCTTAGAGACTAACAAATTTATTAGAGCATAAGCTTTCGTGAGCTACAGCTCACTTCATCGGATGCATTTGGTGGAAAAAGCAGAGGAGAGATTTATATACACACACACACAGAGAACATGAAACATTGGTTTCATGTTCTCTGTGTGTGTGTGTATATAAATCTCTCCTCTGCTTTTTCCACCAAATGCATCCGATGAAGTGAGCTGTAGCTCACGAAAGCTTATGCTCTAATAAATTTGTTAGTCTCTAAGGTGCCACACGTACTCCTTTTCTTTTTGCGAATACAGACTAACACGGCTGCTACTCTGAAACCTGTGATTATGCAAGATAGAAACAAAGGAGAGTGATGGAAACAAAATCATAAAAACACAAACTAGGATTTACACTTATTAATAGTTACCATTCTTATCTAATAAAGTAGATTCTCACCCCAAAGTTGAATCTTCTGCTGCATTTGCTAGCCTCAAGAGGCCGGGACCCAATCTTTCATGAAGTGTTATACCAATAAAATAAAAACCAGCAGGATCTTATTAAAGGGGAAAAGGTAAAATGCCACATTTACTGTGAATACAGAAAGAATCATATTAAGCAGTTAGTTATAGCTACAACATTCCATTCAATCTCACATTTATTCACACATTCATTCATACACACACACACACACACAGGTTCTGCAAGGTTATCATAGTTACCAGCCTTAGAGTTGCTCATGCCAAGCCACTGGCCAGGTGGCCTGGACATGAGAAGGGAGCAGGGCCTTGTCAGATGCTCATCTGATGCTCCTGGAAGTTGGTTTGCAGAATCAGACCCCAAAGTTCTCACTTTCTAGAGTCCATTTTTATAGGAATTTCTTCCTATGCCAGTCTATGGGAATTGCTTCATCATGCTATTGCTGAATCAATCAGCAGATGGCACATTCCTGACAGCTCCGTGCTGCCAGATGTTATCTTGTTCTTTGGTTCTCCCATCCTTGAGGCTGTTGGGTGGATTCCAGTCTGCCCTCCGGGGGTCCTCTGGTTATTTCCACTTGATGCCTTCTTCAGCCGATGGACACTGGATTTTTAGGCTGGCACCTCCCTGATCATTCAGTTATTATCCACACCAAGCATCCATCCACATACATCCTCTATCTCTATTTTAATCACAATTGTTAACAAAGCGAGATGAATACAACAAAAGGGCACGGAGTCTCTGGGTGCTGTTTCTGTTGTTACAGAGTATTGCTTTGAGTCTCTCTCTCTGTGAGTAGTAGTTGTTCACAAAGAATTGTTTTCAGAATAGACTTGGTCTTAGAATGTACTAACACAATTAGCAGCTTGCAAGTTTCACACATAGAGGGAGAGAAACAGTACCAAAAACCAAGAGACCTCTTAATTAATAATACCTTTGAATTTAAACTATGGGGAATCAAGCTCATTTGTGATTTTAATACAGAATTTCTTTAATATGATCCAACAGAAGTACCCCTGCTCATCAAGGTACCTCCTCAGCAAATGGAGCATCTTTCTCCACTCTGCGATATACTGAATCAGTCTTGTCTTTATTCACAAAGAGGGCGATCTCCTCACCATCATATCACTCCTTTTCACTTCCAAGTGGTTTCAATATTTATAGTTTGTCTGTGATGGTTTTCCATTGACTTTACTGGATTACAGCAACAGTGGACAGCTCAGCAATACATTACATAATTGGCTATCTACGGTGGGGTAACAATTCCCTCCCATTTGAATGGCCCATTACCGATATATATTATTCCCCAGGGAGTCATTTTCATTCCAAGACCATATGGGCATAATTTTCAGTACAGTTATACTATTCCTTAAACATACATACCTCACAAATGATTATGAAGATTGATAAGTTACAAGCTTTCAGTAGAGACCTTGCTTGCTACTCTTTCTAGATATATATCAGGAAAATGGTGTAATAGCAGTAATGAGTTGGTCAGGTCTAAGACAGAAGTTGCTTGTAAAGAACAGTAATCCCTTTGCCACATGACACCAATGGACCTCTGTCACCGAGCTCAGCTACTAAGCTTATCTCAGCATATTATGCAATGTTTTTACTACATACTTGATTCTTATCTCTGATAATTACACCATCATTTCTTCTTCGGTTATCTCTCACCCAGTCCAGTCCACCTATGTACAATGCCAGAGGAACAGACTCATCTGTTAACTGAATGAGCCTTTGACCTAACTTAACTCATCACCAAACTACACCAGATAAATACAACATAGTTCCCCTTTCAGCATTGTGTTTCCATAAATTTCTCTTAGTAATTTGTACACAAACTATAATGAATTACTGATTTGGAAGTTTTCATCAATTTAGCTAATCCAAATTTCTTTGCGAGCAGTCTCTTCTGTGCAAATATCCAGACACTGAATGTTTTTATAATTAAAATTGTCAATATTTATCTCTAGCTCTAAATGGAACTTTTTAACCTTTCATTTATTAATTTTGCCCTCAAATATCTTAGAATAGCTCATATTTTCTCTGAGAATTAGATATATTTATCCTAGCCTAGTTTTCATTTAGGGTAATATTTATTTACCACTATCAAAACATTACCAATATCATTTCAGAAAGCCAGTTCACAGGGTAAAAATTGTATTACTCAGAATATATACACATTATCTTCTATTGCTTCATTTTTAACAATGTGTTCACTTCTTTCTACTTGTGAACGTTAATACTGTTTTAAAAAAAAATTGGACTGAATTATCTGGAAACTGAAATCCACTATTTATACACAGAGAAAGTACAGCAAAGAGGTCCATGTCTCAAGGTCATCTGACTTTGACACTCTGCTTTGAATGGATAACCTCTATGGGGACAGAGAAGTTCTGTCCTATTTAATCTTGCACCTGCAAGACTGCCAAGTAGGATGCCAATTGCAATGCTATTTTTTGTAGTGTGGATACTTCTTTACTAAGAACGGACGAAGTGCAACTTTCAAAACTTGCCATCTTCTTAAAATCAGATCCCTCTGGGTTTAAACCCATCTTCTCCCCAGTTAGAAAAATATGTTGTGATGAATTACTCAGCTTATTCCCCTGTTTTGTGGATCTATGGTCTGATCTAGTACTTCATCACCTCTGCCACTGAGTCTCAAGGCAGGGAGAAAACCAATCCAAAAATTGTGTAGATAACCAAACTCATTCACCATAAAAGAACTCTGCCACCCCATACATGAAGTATATCAAATAACTCTTTTTGTACATATAGCAAGGTAAAAGGTGCAGGTTAGAACTATTCAGGGGGGTCCCTGCCAGCACGGCAATATAAATCTATGAAAAAAGCATTGAATCATCATTTCCAATTGTGTGCAACAGTGATTTATTCTTGTTAAACTGACATTCAGTGGCTTTGTTGTCTTGTGTCTACTATTTATTTTGGTACCTATACAGCTAATTATAGCTGCACTTTGAGACATAACACTGGCTAGAATTTCTACAACCAAGTGGTTACAGAACAGATAATTTTGCTAGATAAAAATGTTTAAAAGAGGATCCACAATGTCCTTCGCGCTAGAACACAGCTCCAGCCACTCTCACAAGGGATCTTCTTTACCAGTTTTCCCTTTGCTATTTATAGTCTTGTGTAGGAAGAAGGGCAAGACATAGAAGCTGATGCTATCTTATGAAAAGTAAAATGGGAATCTTAAAATCCATGCAAAGACCTTGAGTTTTAAAGATCTCCTCCAAAAGACAATAATGAAAAGGATTATTTATTTCCTCCTTCGGCTTAATCATCTGTGCTCTAATGCTCTTTTCTGGCTGCATCTGTAAGGTATTAACATTACTGCAAATTACATGGCAAAGTAAGTGCTAGCAAAGCTCTGACAGCACTCACTCTGGGAACTTGATGGCAAGAATTTTCATTGATGTGATTCCTCAAAGTCAGTAATCTTCCAAAAGTTAGCCAGACGAAACATTATAATTTTTAAAGTGTGTGAGGCTACATATAGCAGAGCAGATACTACTCAGCATTTCACTATCATTGCACTGTGCTGACAGCAAAGTCATTTATCATTAAGTTAATAAATAAGGAAGAAGAAACTAACTCTTAATAAATGTACAAGTACTGTAGTGTCTGAGGCTGGATATAACCAGGCAGTATTTCCACTGATTTCATTTTTGTTGAAGTGTACTGACAAAAGTAATAAATCTGTAACTTAATATAAAAGAAAAGAAGAAGAGATGGGTTTGTAAGCACTACAGTAGTAGCACTACAAAACAATAGTGTTGAGTCATGGCCATGACTCATGTTTCACTCCAGATTTTTTTTTAATTGACAAAAAGGGGTTCTGCAGCTACAACATTTGATTTTTTAAAACAATGCGAGAATCAATCTAGGAAATACCAAGTTTCTATGGACTGCCAGTAGAATTCTATAAAGCAGTACACTGATGAAATTACATCATACCTTAATACACCATGTACTGTAAAGACTAGAAGATTTCATGCTATCTCAAAACATTAAAAGATGCACTGATTATAACAGCCCATATACAAAACACAGCCAAGCCCCCTCAGTATTGATCATCCTCTCTCAATCTTTCATTGCCTAATGGTGACACCAAAATATTGGCTAAAATAACAGACTGAAACCACCAATACCTAGCATTTTTCATATAAACACCCCCTTTTTCATGACAGAATTACACTTCAAGCTAAAATAATTTGATATTGTTACAATCATTTTCAATATGATACAACCCATGGTCATATAGTAGCTAGTCTAGAGACTGAAAGGCCTTTGACTTTGTTTCATGGAGTTTTGCATTCTCCCAACTTAAAAGTTGTCAATCTTGGCCATAAAATAAGGAAATGGATTAAACTACTCTATACAAAAACAATAGATTGTATTAGAACTAATCAGCCGATATCAAACTGATTTGAGTTGTGAAAGAAGACAAAGCTGGATGTCTACTATCTTCTTTGTTTTTGACTCTGCAGAGTGATCCACATGGCATAGAGAATCCACATCAGCATATCTGTTTATAAGATCAGAGTGCAAGTTACCATGTAGAGTGTAAAATATGCCTTTGCTTATCTCAAGTAATTTTTTCAACATGTCTTCTGCTCTCAGAGTATTAATATGGAGAAGAAAGTCACCCAATATCAGAGTCACAAGTAAAGTTGGGGTAGGCAGGGATGGCTATTTGTTAATGGTTTAACTGGGATAGGGGCCATTGGCACTTAGGGACTGATGTAAAGCTCATTGAAAATCAATGGAAAGAATCCCAATGACTTCAACAGCTTTGGATCAAGTCTTTACAATTTATTAATTTTGTTTCATATATGTACCCATGTTTCCTTATTCAATAGCATATATATTGTACTGGTTTTCTCTAACCAGCTACTACTATTTAGCAGTTACATGGTTCCTGCTACCACAGAATCTCTAATGGTTTCTCAAATGTTAGCTGATTAAGTATCAATTTACAAATGAGATTGGTGAGGTGAGGTACTTATTATTCCCTAATTACATTTTTTTTTTTGCTCTGCCTTAGGCTGGCTAATCAAAACCATACAGTAAACCATAGCCAGATAAATGATTAGCAGCTAGTTTTCTTAGCTCCTTCTCCCATGCTCTAACCATGATACCATGAAACTGAAACTTGATATTAATCTTGTGCTTGCTACAGCCTTAGTTTTGTTAAAAATTGATTAGGAAGAGGTCACTTCTGCCTTAAAGATTAAAACAAGTATGTGAGATGGTAGCCAAATCACATGTAAATTACTCTCTTAACAAGAGCCCTCACATTTGAGCACTTTTAGCAAGGGAGAAGACAATTGTAATATTGTTTAAGTTTTATTTCCACCACATGTAAATAATGGTACGTGATAGGGTCAAGCCCCATGTAGTGCAGATGCCATTTCCCCCCCTTTCTTAAGCAAAAAGAGCACGCTGGAAAGAGGTGGAAACAATTCTCAGGGAAATTTGTTTTAGATTAGGGCAAACACCAGCTGCCTTTTTGTCTGTTCACCTGCCTTCTTCTGCTGGAGGTGCAGCCCCTGAAGAAGGCTGTTTGGAACCACTCTTATTAGTTTCAGAGTAGCAGCCATGTTAGTCTGTATTCGCAAAAAGAAAAGGAGTACTTGTGGCACCTTAGAGACTAACAAATTTATTTGAGCATAAGCTTTCGTGAGCTACAGCTCACTTCATCGGATGCATTTGGTGGAAAATACAGAGGGGAGATTGATATACACACACAGAGAACATGAAACAATGGGTTTTATCATACACACTGTAAGGAGAGTGATCACTTAAGATGAGCCATCACCAGCAGCGGGGGGGAGGGAAAGGAGGAAAACCTTTCATGGCGACAAGCAAGGTAGGCTATTTCCAGCAGTTAACAAGAACATCTGAGGAACAGCGGGGGGTAGGGTGGGGGGGGAGAAATAACATGGGGAAATAGTTTTACTTTGTGTAATGACTCAACCTATCCTGAAGGACGACCCAGCACTCTCACAGATCTTGGGAGACAGGCCAGTCCTTGCTTACAGACAGCCCCCCAACCTGAAGCAAATATTCACCAGCAACCACACACCACACAACAGAACCACTAACCCAGGAACCTATCCTTGCAACAAAGCCCGTTGCCAACTCTGTCCACATATCTATTCAGGGGACACCAGCATAGGGCCTAATCACATCAGTCACACTATCAGAGGCTCGTTCACCTGCGCATCTACCAATGTGATATATGCCATCATGTGCCAGCAATGCCTCTCTGCCATGTACATTGGTCAAACTGGACAGTCTCTACATAAAAGAATAAATGGACACAAAGACATCAAGAATTATAACATTCAAAAACCAGTTGGAGAACACTTCAATCTCTCTGGTCACTCGATTGCAGACCTGAGGGTGGCTATCCTTCAACAAAAAAACTTCAAAAACAGACTCCAATGAGAGACTGCTGAATTGAAATTAATTTGCAAACTGGATACAATTAACTTAGGCTTGAATAGAGACTGGGAATGAATGAGTCATTACACAAAGTAAAACTATTTCCCCATGTTTTTTCTCCCCCGCCCCCCACTGTTCCTCAGATGTTCTTGTTAACTGCTGAAAATAGCCTACCTTGCTTGTCACCATGAAAGGTTTTCCTCCTTCCCCGCCCCGCTGCTGGTGATGGCTCATCTTAAGTGATCACTCTCCTTACAGTGTGTATGATAAAACCCATTGTTTCATGTTCTCTGTGTGTGTATATCAATCTCCCCTCTTTATTTTCCACCAAATGCATCCGATGAAGTGAGCTGTAGCTCACGAAAGCTTATGCTCAAATAAATTTGTTAGTCTCTAAGGTGCCACAAGTACTCCTTTTCTTACTAGTTTGCTTTTATTTCTTGGTACAGATATTCTGAGCACCCCAAAGAAGCATAACTCTCAACCAGTGGTAAGAAGGGACTTCTGAATGATTTTTCTACTTTAGCCTCTCCAACATCTCTAGAAACCTGCCATGGCACCATCTCTCCTTATTTTGTTTCTATTTATACCTGGCTTGGTTGTTCTCTCAACTAGGTTAAAACTCTTAGACCTCCCCCCACCCATCCTGAAAGCTGTTCCACCAAGGTAAACCCCATTGAAATCAGTGAGGCTCTAGACACATAGTGCAACTTGCAGGATTGTAGCCATGTTTCATTTCCAGATTAGTAAAGGAGAAAGACCTCTACAACTGAAAAGTAAGTTCATAAATGTGTTAGAGAGTGATACTAAATACATCAGCATGAAAAGTCTGTTGAGGAGGGGGGAAGAGAAGGATTGGTTTAAAGGCTATAATGGAGTACATAAAGAGGGTTTCTGAAACATTCAGACCAAGTTCCTGAAGCAGGGTATGTTTGTCAGAGCTCTCTGAAAGGCAAGGGTTAGAAATGGCTGATTTTATACAGGAAGGTTGGGCTCTGCTGAACAGCCCCACCTCTGGTCAATCAGATTATGGCTAGTGTGTGTGATTTTTTGTTTGTTTTATGATGTAAATAGGAGTGGTCAAGAGGCTGTAGCTGTAGCTCACGAAAGCTTATGCTCAAATAAATTTGTTAGTCTCTAAGGTGCCACAAGTACTCCTTTTCTTTTTTGTGAATACAGACTAACACAGCTGCTACTCTGAAACCTGTAATAAAAGTGTGACCCAGGGTTACAGGCAAAAATCCCACTCCAGATACCATTGAAATCAATGTTATCATTGATTTTAAATGATGGGAACAGAATTGGCCCAATATGAATATCATAAATTATGTAGAATAATGAAGTATTTTTTGTGTACTTTTGCATAGAAAATTGTTTTGGTGATAGTGTTTTTTTTTTCATTCCAGCAGAGTAAATGTTCTGTTCTGTCTGACAGAACATTATATTTAGGAGGAGGGTATTACTGAGGGGTAGTTCAGCGCTTAGGGTTGGGGGCACACAATAAAAAAGTATCAATTTATTTTATAAGAACACAAAACATGATTTATTGCTTTCTTTTCAAACATTTTACAGCATAAATCAATAAGAACAGCCACAATGAGACATGATGTCCGCAATCAGTGATGCTGAACATTAACACAAAAACTAATTACTTGAGAGAAAATCATAAAAATCTAGCTACAGCTGTACTGAATCAGTAAGAAAAAGGCTGCATACCAGTATGCTGTGCACAGCATCTCATGCTTTGCTGCTTCTTAAATATGGTTTGCAGGGGGGACATATTCACAGACCGAAATTATATTTAGGTTGGATTTAAGTCGTGACACAAACAATGAAAATTCTGATAAGGTTGACATTTGTTTGTTTACTTTCATGGGTTTGAAGAGTAGTAACATTTTTGAATTAACGTCTTAATATTTTTAAAAGATACATGTAAAATAGCTTTATTATGAAGATTACAAACTATATCCCTCTTTTCTCCCCTCTATCCCAGGAAATTTGAATGGCTCCTTTGTGAACTACTTAAAGGGATGTATTCTGGTATCTGGTTGCCTCAGACACACACCAATGGGATTCGAGTTTCCTCTTAAATAAGATCAAATGCATTAGTGCATATCTCAAGGCATTGGCCACTGTGATTTTATTAATTTTCTTACATTTTAATCCAAAAGAAATTCAACACCAAAAGGGCCCAATCCAATGCTCCAGGAGCCCTGGAGCTACACTGAGAAACACAATATAGGAACCGCAAAATATCAGTCACCCAGAGCAGCAGCACCTTTTCCTTCCACCCAACTCTACATCATTTAATCACTAGACATATGACCTATACAGCTTGAAATTCCATTTCACTTTCTCACAAGTGAAGAGTTCCTTTGAAGATTTGACCCCACTAAGATCTGATCAGGAGGCTGCCTGCTAACATCAAAGGAAGTGGTGGAAATCCAAGTGGGATAGCTGAAACAAAGTACCGGGGAAGAGTTAAAGCTTAAACTCTGAAACGGAGAAGGAGAGTTTTCAGTGAAACAGACTGTAACCTGTCCCCAGAAGAGTGGAGGTAGCAGGTATAAATTGGGCTGACCTGTCTTGAGGTCAATGCTAAACTTAGGTAAAACAACATGTATTTTGTTATGTTAAACCCTTTGCTTTCTGATTGCTATGTTCTTACGGATAAATAAATAATATTTTGTTTTGAAGAAGTAGTTTGGTGTCACTGCATTTACCTACTGTTCCCAGTTCCTGAACAGAAGTCTTTTGCAGGAGCCAAAACCAGTTCGACCTATTGAGGAAACACATTTGGTGAACATGGATGCTGTAACCTGGAGACCCAGTCTTAAAATGGGTGATTTGTGGGATTCCACTCTGAGAGAAGTGCAGGTGTTAGGCTGATCGCTTCAAAGGGGTGCCCACAGAAAAACTGAATGAGAGGTCAAAAGTACTGCTCATCCGGGAACCATAACAGGGGTCCTTCCAGAGAACACTGTGCCAGCAATCCCCTCCATTTAATAATGAAAGAGTTCAAGTACAAGTGGCTCTGTCAATCACAGCTGTGGCAATAAGGACAAGGGAGAGAGGAAGTGTATCAAGTAAGAAAATCCCAAACTGTTTAGCACCTCCCTTATCCCTTTCCCCTGTTCCATCTCCCTTTCCAAAATCCCCTCCCCTCTGCCAGTTCTCCTCTCTTCTAGATTTCTTTTCTTTCTCACTTTCATTTCCCAAATCTCAGGTTCTCTTTCTCTCCCTCTCTTTCCTTGGTTCTCTTCCATTTCCTTGCATCGATCTCTCTTTCTCCACCCTCGTTTCCCCCTCCTCCTCCTCATTTGATCAGTAGTGGAGCTGGTTGTAATCAGGAAGAAATTTTTGCCAAAAAATACACAACTTTTTCCTTATACTTTTGTCAGTGATTTCACAGAAAAATATTAGTTGATAACATGTGAGACATTTAGCCAGGGACAATTATCCTAATAAACACCCCCTAGGTGACACCAGCTGATGGACATTTCTATGAGCATGCTAAGAACAAAGAGCCACTGTTCTTCTTAGGCTTGTTTAGATATCTGCAGTTCATCCTTCAGGTCTCCTCAGTGGTCAACCAAGAAGGAAAAGATGGCTATGTTAAATTGGTCTCTCCTTGTTGGTAAAAAATTTTCACATACTTCATAATGTTTTTTTCTCCAGTAGAAGTGCCATTTGTATGTAGTTGCTCCTCCTACAACTATTTTAGCCACTCAGTACTTTCTATACAACATATTTAAGTATGTGCTAACATCATATCTTTGGCAAATATGAGTAGGGCCTTACATTTTATTCTCAAGAATCCTGCTTTCTCAGTTCTCACAGAGAAGGAAAGACTGCTACATTAATATAATTGCCCCCTTCATCCCTTAAAGAAAGACCTTTTTGACAGCTATTCTCTTTCAGGAAATGGTTCAGTAATGCTATCCACAATAGTTGCGTACCTTTCCAATCTGCAAATAAAACTTAATGCAGAAATCTGCCCAATGGTAGATGAAATTGTTAATACACCATGCATTCCTGCCCATTCTTAAAAAAGTCTTTTATGGAGGGATTGATTTGTTTCCAGGTTTGTTTTTTGTGCTTTTTAAATCTCCGCTATCCACTGTAGAAGATTAGAAGGAATGCTTTGCCTCTGTCTTTTTTTTTTTAATTGATCTTACATGTGGGGAACACATTGTTCAAAAGCAGAGTTGTCAGAATGTATCACCTAAAAATAGTGTAGTGTAAATTGATTTTTAGAGTATAGCAGCTTTGCATTTTACTGTAATCTCTGTAATAAAGAGATTTACTGAGAAGCCACAAGTCCAGAGAGACTAGACATACAAAAGAGGCACTTTATAAATCTGAATGGAGGTGACTGCTGTCATAATCTTGTGGAACTAAACTGAGGCAATTTCAGTGTCTAAATGGGTTTGTATAATAGAATGGGAATTGTTATGGCCAAGAATGCAATGCTGAAGGAAATTTGGAATATTCCAAGGCAGAAATAATGTCAATCATGAAAAAAGATTGTGATGGAATTATTTGCTCTTTCAGCTAAATATAGAAGTATATTATTTATATATCAAATTAATATCTGAAATATCTACTTTGGGACTAGAGCCTGCTTTGGCAGTAGGTGACTAAATAAGCCAGTAGATCTTTTCCACTTCTGATGCCTCTTGGCCAGTGATTTATATATCCCAGTTCATATTAGGATTACAACAATGAGACTGCTGGGGAGGAGTATGCTCATTAAATTTTGACCTTGGCCTGTTGTGGGATCTATGTTAACATCTCCCTAAAGATTCCAGTTAAAAAATTATAAATAATTTTTCCCTTTTGCAGTTTTCCCTTTTGTGTCTGGACAACATTGCTAAAAATAAGACAACCAAGCATCTACCCCATGTTTGATTTGGTTCTTTCTCCAAGCCTGGAGGAGGACAAAACTGATGATTTTGTAAAGGGAAATCATGCCTCACCAATCTATTAGAATTCTTTGGGGGCATCAATAAGCATGTGGACAAGGGTGATCCAGTGTATATAGTGTACTAAGATTTTCAGAAAGCTTTTGACAAGGCCCTCACCAACGGCTCTTAAGCAAAGTAAGCTATCATGCAATAAGAGGGAAGATCTTCTCATAGAGCAATAACTAGTTAAAAGATAGGAAATAAAGGGTAGGAAAAAATGGTCAGTTTTCAGACTGGAGAGGGGTAAATAGTAGTGTACACAGGGTTCTGTACTGGGATCAGTACTGTTTAACATATTTATAAATGATCTGGAAAAAGCAGTAAACAGTGAGATGCCAAAATTTGCAGATGATACAAAACTACTCAAGATAGGTAAATCCAAAGCAGACTGCAAAGAGTTACAAAGGGATCTCACAAACTTGGGTGACTGGGCAACAAAAATGTCAGATGAAATTACATGCTGATAAGTTCAAAGTAATGCACATTGGAAAACATAATTCCAAATATACATACAAAATCATGGGGTCTAAATTAGATGTTACCACTCAAGAAAGATCTTGGAGACATTGTGGATAGTTATCTGAAAACATCCACTCAATATGCAGCAGCAGTCAAAAAGGCTAACAGAATGTTGGGAATCATTAGGAAAGGGAAAGATAAGAAACAGAAAATATCAGACTGCCTCTATAGAAATCCATACTATGCCCACATTTTGAATACTTTGAATCTGGTTGCCCCATCTCAAAAAAAGATACCTTGGAAAAGGTACAGAAAAAGTCAACAAAATGTTTAGTGGTATGGAACAGCTTCCTTATGAGGAGAGATTAATACGACTGGGAGTTTTTAGCTTGGAAAAGACACAATCATATGATGGACGTCTATTAAAGCATGACTGGTAGAGAGAAAGTAAATAAGGAAGAGTTATTTATTCCTTCTCATAACACAAGAACTGGGGGTCACCAAGTGAAATTAACAGGCAGCAGGTTTAAAACAAACAAAAGGAACTTATTTCTTCATCTAGATATGCCCTGAGATGTAAGGTCTTTGGGACAAGAGACAGTACCCTTATATGTTTGTACATCACCAAGCATAAGACAATCCCACTTCTGAGAGGGGGTTTTGTCTACTGCTGTAATATAAATAATAAAAAAAATGCATGTGGAAACCTCAGGTACTCTGGTGGCACTGCTGACTTTTTAATTATGACCAATATAAATTGCCTACAGTCTATTTATAAAAACATCCACATATAAGTAGTGTGCTAAACAATTTCCCATAGAGGAAGTAGATTAGCACAAAAGATTCTATTCCATTGATACTTGTACTGATTTTCTAGAACACGATTAGGCATCTTCTGTTTTCAATAAAAGTATTTGCAGAAATTCAATAAAAATCCACAAAACAATTAGAAATTATATTTTACTTTTTTAATTAAAGCACAAACATTTTCCTCTTTTGGCTATAGAACAGAAGGTAGATAGGACTGAAAAAATGTGAGAATATAGGAACTCAGAAAGACCAACAGCACTCTCAAATATGTTTCTACAAACCTCATGCAGATCACATTGCTGGGTTAAAAGCCAAAGGGATATTTGTTAATACATTTCCTTCAACTGTGTCCCATTTTTCTTCGCTTTTGATGAACAATCTAGTGAACAAATTTGCTGGCCGAAATGCTTGTGGAAATAGTGAATTTTAAGAAAATACTGGAGAATGTGAAAGAAAATTATCTCTGATTGTTCATCACACAAGACATACTGTAGGATATTCATGGGGAGTGCATGTGGCACAGGACTAAAAGTCAGGAAACCTTGGGTTCAGTTCCCAGCTCTGACACTAACCTGCTGTAAAACCCTGTGGAAGTAGTTTTTGTGACTGTTTCCCCTCCCTCCTTTTTTCATTCATGAAAATTTAGATTCTAAATTCTTCAGACAGGGACTGTCTCTCCGATTCAGCAGTCCATCACTATTCAGAAAAGCACTTAAGTACATGCTTAACTTTTAGCACATGATTATGCCCCCCTTAGAATCATAGAATATTAGGGTTGGAAGAGACCTCAGGAGGTCATCTAGTCCAATCCCCTGTTCAAAGCAGGACCAATCCCCAACTAAATCATCCCAGCCAGGGCTTTGTCAAGCTGGGACTTAAAAACCTCTAAGGAAGAAGATTCCACCTCTGCCCTCGGTAACCCATTCCAGTGCTTCACCACCCTCCCGAGTGAAATAGTGTTTCCTAATATCCAACCTAAACCTCCCCCACTGCAACTTGAGACCACTGCTCTTTGTTCTGTCATCTGAGACCACTGAGAACAGCCAAACTCCATCCTCTTTGGAACCCCCCTTCAGGTAGCTGAAGGCTGCTCTCAAATCCCTCCCCCACTCTTCTCTTCTGCAGACTAAATAATTCCAGTTCCATCAGCCTCTCCTCATAAGTTATGTGCCTCAGCCTCCTAATCATTTTTGTTGCCCTCCGCTGGACTCTCTCCAATTTGTCCACATCCCTTCTGTAGTGGGACCAAAACTGGACACAATAATCCAGGTGTGGCCTCACCAGTGCCGAACAGAGGGGAATAATCACTTCCCTTGATCTGCTGGCAATGCTCCTACTAATACAGCCCAATATGCCATTGGCCTTCTTGGCAACAAGTGTACACTGCTGACTCATATCCAGCTTCTCGTCCACTGTAATCCCCAGGTCCTTTTCTGCAGAACTGCTGTTTAGCCAGTCAGTCCCCAGCCTGTAGCAGTGCATGGGATTCTTCTGTCCTAAGTGCAGGACTCTGCACTTGTCCTTGTTGAACCTCAAATTTCTTTTAGTCCAATCCTCCAATTGGTCTGGTCACTCTGGACCCTATCCCTACCCTCCAGCATATCTAGCTCACATCCTCACCCCCAGTTTAGTGTAATCTGCAAACTTGCTGAGGGTGCAATTCATGCCACCATCCAGATCGTTAATTAAGATGTTGAACAAAACTGGCCCCAGGACCGAGCCCTGGGGCACTCCATTTTATACTGGCAGCCAACTAGACATCGAGCCATTGAACACCACCCATTGAGCCTGACAATCTAGCCAGCTTTCTATCCACCTTATAGTCCATTCATCCAATTTGTACTTCTTTAACTTGCTGGCAAGAATACTGTGGGAGACCGTATCAAAAGCTTTGCTAAAGTCAAGATATATTACATCCACCACTTTCCCCGTATCCACAGAGCCAGTTATCTCATCATAGAAAGCAATCAGGTTGGTCAGGCATGACTTGCCCTTGGTGAATCCATGTTGACTGTTCCTGGTCATTTTCCTCTCCTCCAAGTGCTTCAGAATGGATTCCTTGAGGATCTGTTCCATGATTTTGCCGGGGACTGAAGCGAGGCTGACCAGTCTGTAGTTCCCCGGGTTCTCTTTCTTCCCTTTTTAAAATATGGGCACTATATTTGCCTTTTTCCAATTGTCCGGGACCATCCCCAATCACCACAAATTTTCAAAGATAATGGCCAATGGCGCTGCAATCACATCAGCCAACTCCCTCAGCACTCTTGGATGCATTAGATCTGGACCCATGGACTTGTGCACGCCCAGCTTTTCTAAATCATCCTTAACCTGTTCTTTCACCACTGAGGGATGCTCACCTCCTCTCCATACTGTGTTGCCGAAGGCAAAAAAAGCATTGAATACTTCAGCTTTTTCCACATCATCTGTCACTATGTTGCCTCCCCCATTCAGTAAGGGTCCCACACTTTCCCTGACCTTCTTCTTGTTACTAACATACCTGTAGAAACCCTTCTTGTTACCCTTCACATCCCTTTCTAGATGCAACTCCAATTGTGCCTTGGCCTTTCTGATTACACCCCTGCATGCTCTAGCAATATCTTTATACTCCTCCCTAGTCATCTGTCCAAATTTCCACTTCTTGTAAGCTTCTTTTTTGAGCTTAAGCTCACCAAAGATTTCACTGTTAAGCCAAGCTGGTCACCTGCCATATTTGCTATTCTTTCTGCACATTGGAATGGTTTGTTCCTGCACCCTCAGTAAGGCTTCTTTAAAATATAGCTAGCTCTCCTATTCTCCTTTCCCCCTCATATTAGCCTCCCAGGGGATCCTACCCATCAGTCCCCTAAGGGAGTCTAAGACTGCGTTTCTGAAGTCCAGGGTCCATATGTTGCTACTGTCCTTTCTTCCTTTTGTCAGGATCCTGAATGCAACCATCTCATGGTCACTGCTGCCTAGGTTGCCACCCACTTCTCCTTACCCTACCTATTCTTCCCTGTTTGTAAGCAACAGGTCAAGAGCATTACGGCCCCTAGTTGTTTCCTCCAGCACTTGTACCAGGAAGTTGTCCCCAACACTCTCCAAAAACTTCCTGGGTTATCTGTTCATTGCTGTATTTGCTCTTCCAGCAGATGTCAGGGAGATTGAAGTCCCCCATTAGAACCAGGGCCTGTGATCTGGAGACTTCAGTTAGTTGTCTGAAGAAAGCCTTGTCTACCTCATCCTTCTGATCTGGTGGTCTGTAGCCCACCACAACATCATCCTTGCTCTCGCCTCTAAACTTAGCCCAAAGACTCTCAACAGGCTTTTCTCCAGTTTCAAACAGGAGCTCTGAGCAATTGTACCGCTATCTTACATACAATGCAACTCCTCCACCTTTCCTCCCATGTCTGTCCTTCCTGAATAGTTTATATCCATTGTGACAAAGCTCTGTCCTTGCCTCCATGGGTCCCGCATTTCCTGTTGGATTTCGCTAGCCTCAGAGGCTCTCTGTGACCCTCAGTGTAATCCTTCTTTCTCTAAAGACAAGGGTCACAGTCTACTGTGATCATAAGCCAGCGAGGGAGGTGAGGAGAAGTTATCCTTCCTTGCACAGTCTCTGTTGTCTCCCAGTCTCAGTGATTAACCAGGGGGCAAAGGTGGGGGGGGGAGCCCGGGTCCACCCTCTATTCCGGGCTCCAGCCCAGGGACCCTAATAGTATCAGCTATGGTAGCTGACCTTTTAGAAACATGACATGTACAATTCCCTGGGCTACTTCCCCCTCAGCAGCCCTCACTTCCTCAAGCTCCACTTCACCCTTACCTCAGGGCCTCCTTCCTTGTGCCTGATATGATGTGTACTACTCAGCCTCTCCAACAGCACAACTTCTTCTCACAGCTCCTGACATGCCCTCCCACCTAACTAACTGGGAGGCTTTTAACTAGTTTCAGCCAGCCCCTGATTGGCTTCAGGTATCCCAAACAACCTAGCCTTCTCCCTGCCTTCTGGAAAGTTCTTAATTGGCCCCAGGTGTCTTAATTGGCCTGGAGCAGCTGCCATTTCACTTATCCTGGTATTTAGCACACAGCTGGAGCCCTTTGACCTAAGTCAGCTGACCTAAGCCAGTCATGGCCATGCTTTGACTGTTTTACTGCAGTATGGGCACACTCTTACTTGGCCTGTGCAGGTAATACAGAGTATAATGGCTCCTTTCCCTACTCACTCAAGGGCCTGGTAGAATCTGTCCCTCTAGTATCTAACTCCAAGTATTATTACTTTAGATGTTAGCTTTTTTCTGTGCATACTCTGCCATAACCATCTGGCCTTGCCCCGTCACACCATCCATGATAGTGCTCCAGTCATGTGAACTGCCTCAGCAAGTTTCTGTTATTCCGATCACACCATAGTTCCTTGATTGTGCCAGGACTTTCAATTGTTCCAATTCTTCCTGCTTGTTTCCAAGGTTCTTGCATTCGAGTACATGCACCTAAGGTAATAAGCTGATTGGCCTACTTTTTCAGTATGAATCAGGAGACTTCAATGTGACTGAAGGAGGTGCTGAAGTTTAGCCCCTGATTAAGTAATTTACTGAATAGAGATAGAACCACTTAGCAATCTCGTAACAGAGTACCTGCAAATTTTTCACCCTGTGCAATTTTTTGCTAAGCTACAAATGCAACATGTGCCCATGAAGGTATCTGAATCATTGCACTTGTGGTTGCACTTGTGACTGTTCTTCTTACTAGTAACTGCTTTCCTCTCTCTGCTCCCAGCTTGAAAGGCATAGTATTCAGGCCCAAAAATCTTGAAGGATTTAGCAAATGCCATAGTTATTTGTGCTGAGGTTATTTGCACCTCTCCCCTTAGATTCCTGCATCTCTTCCTCTTCCTAACATCATGGCTCCAAATACCTTGCTAAATGGTGCTTCCACCCTAAGCCAGAACTGACTTTGAATTTCCTCCGCCTTTGGCCCATGGCACACCCACATGAAAGGACACAGGGCATACAACAAGGGTAACAAGAAACAAGGGTAGAGCACTGTTGCTTCCTCAGCCAGCACTCTTCCATGTTCACATCCCTTCTGCCCACAAGAGGGGAAAGGGACCATTTTAGCCTTTTGACTTCTAACAATACCTTTTCAAAATGCAGCTTTCAAGACTCTTAAAATGAATGGCTAGGGAGAAGAGCATTGAAGACTCAACATACTGGAAGCATTGTCAGACAGCAACTGCTCACTTAGGGCTAGATCATGCCTTTCAGGAGCAGCCCAGAGTTAGGGATGGTGTGGAGTCACCTCACCCTGAAGAGAGCCATGGTACCTTTCTGAACACGCAGGCAGAAAACGCCCCCTACCACACCCCAGAAGCCTGTTCCTCCTGTGCATTAGTGCCATGGCCCCAGCTCCTCCTCAAAAGCAATGGGGCAGGGAGTTCAGTGTCTGCTATTCTCCTGGAATCTTTGAGTATGTCTACACTGCAATAAAACCCTATGCAACTGACTCAGAGCCCAGGGCAGCTGAGTTAGACTCAAGCTGCATGGCTATAAAATAGCAGTGTAGACATTCGTGCTCCAAGACCCTCCCCCAAACTGAGGCTCCAGCCCAAGCCCAAACATCTACGTGCTATTTTATAGCCACACAGCTGGAGCCCTTTGACCTAAGTCAGCTGACCTAGGCCAGTCATGGCCATGCTTCGACTGTTTTACTGCAGTATGGACACACTCTTACTTGGCCTGTGCAGGCAATAGAGAGTATAACAGCTCCTTTCCTACTCACTCAAGGGCCTGGTAGAATCTCCTCCTCTAGTATCTAACTCCAAGTATTATTACTCTAGATGTTGGTATTATTCATTTATATAAAATTATTCAACTGTGTTAGCTTTTTTCTGTGCAGATAGCCTTCCCCACCATTCCCATTTATTAAATTATTCACGGAATAGTTTATTTAAACACATTGAAGTCTGTGAGGAGCTGTTCACAGACTTTTCATTTTGATTATTTACTGTTTGTGGTGTGTAGTGATTGCTGACTGAAATCAGTGGGAGTTAGGTGCCTAAATACCTTTGATGATCTGGATTCTCCTTTGACTCCATGACCAGAACTTTTTTTTAAAATAGGAAAATAAGTTATGAACAACAGTTCCATTACCAATGTAAGCTCATAACCAGGTCATCCTCCTCCAAAGCCCCCACTGAGGCCTGGAGTCATTCAGAGAAGCGCTGCCTCAGTTTCCATTCTTCACAGCTCCTTATATAAACTCCCCCAATCCTGAGTCCATAAAGCATCCCCCTTCTGGGTCTAGTTTTGCCACATAAAATTCAAGACAACACCCAGTACTGGGGATTCTCTCTTTCTCCCAGGAGAGAAATCAAACCTTCCAGCTTCACTGACTCCGCCCTGCTTTTGGCAGGCCACTCCCAGATCTACTTATACGGAGTTGCTTCCCTGAAGGAGCCTACCTGCAGTCCCCACCCAGGCCTTCTTGCCTGGGAACTCCCCTTGTGGCTCAGGGCCTTCCTTACTCTAACATGCACTCCTAGTCTCTCCTAGCCGGAACGACTTCCTGAGCTCAAGGTCTTGCACACAGGAGGTTCTCACCCTCTGGAGCATCCACTCCTTGTTTCCTGTTCTCCAGTGGCTATTCATAAATGGTGGCTGGCCTCTATCAGGCCCCCTGGAGAGGCTGTTAGAAGGCACAGGTGGGCTAGACCAGTTCCCTCTCAAAAGGCCTCATGGTAGCCCTGATTCTGCTACTTGTTGCACACTGATGGACCCTTGAGCCTGAGCATAGTCTCACTGACTTCAGCATGGCTGGTGTGGCTTCAGAATCAGTGATACAGAATCAAGTGAAAATTGAGACATTAGGGATGAAAAATATTTGAGAGACTTCTAGGATTAGCAAATATTTTTAATGAATAATTTAGAAATCTGTGAACCACACCAGATCTCACCTTGTTTATTTTTGAGACATTTTTCTATTATGCAATCTGCTTTAAAATAAAACCTGAATGTCTGTAATATTCTAACTCTATTATGTAAGATTCCCTATACTAGAATGCCGAGGAACCTCTTTTATCTAAGACAAAATTGGGAAGTTTTTAAGGGTGACCACTGTGAGTGAGCGTGTGTGGGGTATATACACTGTGTATAAAATGTACACCTTAGGTATACTCCTGTGTATACACATGCATACAGAGAGCCATGGGATTTCACTAAACATATAAAAAAGGGCTACACATTTTATTATCTAGAAAAAAGGAAAAATTTAAACTGAAAACCAAAAGTAGCGTTTTCACTTCTGACATAGTCCTTGAAAAGTTTGCTTCTAGAGGACACAGTCAATGACTTCTCCGACAAGTCTTTCTGCAAAATCAGGTGTGTACAGAATTCTTTTGCATGTAGAAGCTCCTTATAGGAGATGAAACAAAGTCACCACTCAATCTGAACTGATAATTAGCATACCCAGGAACTCAGGGGCTTCCTGGATAATTAGCATACAGCTGCTAATCACCCCATAAATTGTTGTTACAACCACACGTAGCCCTGTCAATACATTTCACTAGAAAATTACAGCAATTGCATGCTCACTTTGAATTCCCCGATAGGAAAAGGATGATCAAAAATAGATGTAAAAGACAGTGAGACCTAGGACACAGTAAAATTCTGATGTTTATTATTAATTTAATGGTAGATTTAGAGTTATTCTTAGCCCTAGGTAAGCTGAACTGCAGAAGGAATTCTAAACAGGAATTGTGTCTCAGGGACAGCCCTTTGAGAACCACAACATAAGCCTCCCCCAAATCATATCCATAAGATGCTTCTTTACACTCTACAATAATCATCATCAGGCTCTTGAAACCCTTTGCTCTGTTGAATCCTAGTTGCCAACCGGAATCTTTAGGAAGCAGTTGAAAATTCTTAAAAAGGAATTTGCATTAGAGACAGTATTAAGGAAAAGTGGCCAAGGATATTATTTGGAGCCATTTCTATTTAACTTTTATTACTATTATTTAACATTATTTGCCTGTTAATAGAGTACAATGCATTTTTGTTTTGTACAGCATCGTTCATGCAAAAAGTTAAAAGGCAATGATAAAAAAGATAAATAAACTAAGCAGTTTAGGGAGAATAGGTATAGCCTGTTTTACATAAGATTTGAAGAGAGATGGTGAGTGAATGAGGCAGAGAGATAGAGGAAGGCTATTCCAGATGGCAGGACCTGCACAGGAAAATGCTCTCAATTAGAACTGGAACGAGTTTAAGGGTCAGAGAGGAGGTTGCTGAGTGAAGGGAGGAATAAGAAGAAGAAAATATTGGAGGTGGTGACTATTTACTGAGTCTATTCATTTCCCTGTTGTACCAACCCGTGCTATTAGGAATGAATGTTAAACACTCATTAGTACTTCTGGGGCTGCAGCCAGTTTTACTGATGTTGGCACTGTATCCCTTAGTAATAGGAAAGGGAAAACTAGTCCAGAGAACATAACAATCAACACAAACTTTCATCCAAAACAGAAAATGAACCTGAACTTAGCTATTTGTGCTAGTCAAAACCAGGAAAAGAACCCCCCAAAATGGCTGTTATACTGGATAGCACAATCTTCTTCTTCTTCTTCTTCTTTTTTTTTTTTGCACACAGTATTTCCAGCCAGCCATCTTACTAAAGCAGTTTGAGTATATTCAGATGTTTCCTATATAAATAGTCCAAAATTTGCATGAAACCTGAACTGAAACTCCAAACCCTTTTGAGTCATCTATTGCTGATACTAATGCCACAATTTTTTCTTTTCTGCAAAGCAGCAAGTCCCCTATATCATTTGCACAGCAACTACCAAGATTAAAACATGTTCCACATTAGAGTCTATTATATTATCTCAATTTTAAGTTTAAGATTTAGAAATCTGAAAACATTTAGAATCCATAGATCTCAGAGCACTTTAAAATAGGGGTAATTTTGCGGAGGTAGTGAAACCAATGCACAGAGATGTCTAGTGACTTGCTGTGTAGCTTTCAGCAAGCAATTGCAAAGAAAGGAATAGAACTCAGGTCTTATGACACCAAGTACCATGGATTTAAATCCCTCAGTTTCAGAAAGCACTTAATCATGTGATTCAGTCTCAAAGTCAATGAAATGAAATCATATACTTAGAGCTAATCACAAGCTCAAGTGCTTTCCTGAATAGGGACAACAGAGGCAGTCCTCAATGAGGACAAAATAAAAGTATGTAACTGTGGCCCATGATGTGTCACATTGCATTATAGATGTGGAAAATGAATTACACTATCAGGAAACATAACATCTGCCCTATAAGCTGAGATCTGGCAGCAGGAAATATGATATAGGAGATGCAGGGGTACTTCAATATGACCTAATACATTTTCCCATGGTTAATGTGTCAAAAACAGCAAATGGCATAAGACAAGCACCTATATAGTCACACATTATGTAAAGCTGCTTGTTACCTTTAAAATAATTGCAACACTGAAAATAAATTAAGTAAAAAAATGCCTAAATACAGTTACTTTAATGTGTCTATGAAGAGTAGAAAAGTCTTTAATAAGCTGCATTTGATTTCAACAATTTCCATCCCACCATCAACCTCAGCCTGGACCAGTCCACACAAGAGATCCACTTCCTGGACACTACAGTGCTGATGGTCACCTAAACTCCGCCCTATATCGGAAACCTACTGACCGCAATTCCTACCTACATGCCTCTAGCTTTCATCCAGCTCACATCACACGATCCATTGTCTACAGCCAAGCTCTACGATATAACCGCATTTACTCCAACCCCTCAGACAGAGACAAACACCAACAAGATCTCTATCATGCATTCTTACAACTACAATACCCACCTGCTGAAGTGAAGAAACAGATTGACAGAGCCAGAAAAGTACCTAGAAGTCACCTACTACAGGACAGGCCCAACAAAGAAAATGACAGAACGCCACTAGTCATCACCTTCAGCCCCCAATTAAAACCTCTCCAACGCATCATCAAGGATCTACAACCTATCCTGAAGGATGACCCAGCACTCTCACAGATCTTGGGAGACAGGCCAGTCCTTGCTTACAGACAGCCCCCCAACCTGAAGCAAATATTCACCAGCAACCACACACCACACAACAGAACCACTAACCCAGGAACCTATCCTTGCAACAAAGCCTGTTGCCAACTCTGTCCACATATCTATTCAGGGGACATCATCATAGGGCCTAATCACATCAGCCACACTATCAGAGGCTCGTTCACCTGCACATCTACCAATGTGATATATGCCATCATGTGCCAGCAATGCCCCTCTGCCATGTACATTGGTCAAACTGGACAGTCTCTACGTAAAAGAATAAATGGACACAAATCAGATGTCAAGAATTATAACATGCAAAAACCAGTTGGAGAACACTTCAATCTCTCCGGTCACTCGATTACAGACCTGAGAGTGGCTATCCTTCAACAAAAAAACTTCAAAAACAGACTCCAGCGAGAGACTGCTGAATTGGAATTAATTTGCAAAGTGGATACAATCAATTTAGGCTCGAATAGAGACTGGGAGTGGATGAGTCATTACACAAAGTAAAACTATTTCCCCATGTTATTTCTCCACCCCACCCCACCCCCCACTGTTTCTCAGACATTCTTGTTAACTGCTGGAAATGGCCCACCTTGCTTGTCATGATGAAAGGTTTTCCTCCTTTACCCCCCCATCCTGCTCGTGATGGCTCATCTTACGTGATCACTCGCCTTACAGTGTGTATGATAAAACCCATTGTTTCATGTTCTCTGTGTGTGTATATAAATCTCCCCACTGTATTTTCCACCGAATGCATCCGATGAAGTGAGCTGTAGCTCACGAAAGCTTATGCTCAAATAAATTTGTTAATCTCTAAGGTGCCACAAGTACTCCTTTTCTTTTTGCGAATACAGACTAACATGGCTGCTACTCTGAAACAGGTACATACTGTCAGCTTCTGAATTTACTGACAAAAACAGTTGTGCATTACTGTAATATTTATTCAGAACATGTTAGTCTACAGGCCTTAGTTTAAAATTTGCTTTAAAAATATTTCATTAATATGTTGCTGAAGATTATAAAATCATATCTCTAAACTTTTTTTGCAATATTAGAGTATTCATCTTCAGCCTTAAATGCTTGGATCTTCAGATATACAGTTTTTAAAATAAATCCTTCAAAAGACTACCCTTATCTAAAATACACATGCGAGCCTGGGCTGCCATCGGGCATAGGGACATCAGTTTAATAATACTGCATAGGGCCCCATAAATCCTAAGGATGACCCTGATCATTAGGGAAAAAGATTTCAGTTTTCAAAGGATTGTTTTGCTCTGAGTAACATTACGCTTCCACTTTTCTATTGTGGAAAGTGCCTTAATAGTATTCAACTAAGCTAGATTTTTCCAGGAACTGGTTTCCATGTGAATCTCTATTTATGTTCAAACAGATGTGTGAACACAAGAGCAAGTTAAGAGTGAAACTGGCAGGAGACACATTGTGCTTTCATTTGTACTTGTGTGACTGAGAGCAGAGTTTGTCGGACAGGCTTTTATCTCCTGAAGATTATGTGGTAAGTGAAAAACGTGATAAAGAGAAGTGCACTTCAATGTGTCTATCTCACAATCCTCAAAAGCATGGCATTTTTTTGGTGGCAAGGAGTTTACATCATGAACAGAGCACTGACTGCTACTAACAAGGAGCGTGGAGTTGGAAGGGGTAATTTTCAATAGTTGAACACCCACATAATTTTATTTTAAAAATTACTAACATTAGTTTACAGAAACAGGAAGTGGTAGGCCAGCTCTTAGGCACTGTTTCTCTTATTGCCAACTAAGGGATCTGACTCCTACTATTTTAGTCATTAAATGTGTATAAAAGCCCTCTTAGGAATAAGAATTAAAATAGAGCAAAATAATCACAATTAAAAATAGGTTTGGCAGGATTTGATTTTTTTTAATGATTTCAACAGATATTAAAAGGTTTATTGCAAGCCTTTTTTAAGATGATTTAAATTTTCAGTTGCAGCAAATGACCAACAATTATTTAACAATAGTAAAAAGAACAGGAGTACTTGTGGCACCTTAGAGACTAACAAATTTATTTGAGCATAAGCTTTTGTGGGCTACTTAACAATAGTAGATACTCAAAAAGTTAAAGCTATATAAACTGTTAAAATATACATTGTCAGTATTGCATATCAAAATATGCAATATAAATATCCTTAAATCAACAAGGCCTGTTTTTACTTTTCATTCACTGGGCCATTTGTAATACCTAGAGTCAAAAATCTAAATCACTGCATTTTGACTCATAAGCTCTCAAGCAACATTTTTCTTACTTTGCCTGTGTCAGCAACCAAGTCATGGGTGGTCTGAACTAATTGGTGGAGCAACAGTACTGCCTACCCCTTAGAGCTGAATCTAGCTGGGATGGGGTCGTGGAGTAATGCCAAAGGTTGGAACTGGGAGTCAGAACCAAGGAGTAAGCAAAAAAAAAAATCACAGAAGACATAGCCAAGAGTCAGAAGCCAAAGCATTCACCATAGTCACAATCAGCAGGCATAGCCAAGTATAGGAGCTGGGAATCAGAAGGCAGGTAGGGGGTGGGTAGGAACAGAACCAAAGGCAGCTGCAGGTGAAGAGCACATACAGCAGCCACTAGACTACTGCTCCTGAACTTAAGTATCAGCCTGCTGACTCCTGCAGCCAATCATTTGCCTCAGTCATTCAGGCAGCTACTATCAGGGAGAGCTGTGCTCATTACATTGGTTGGCTCCTGAGGGGGTCTACACTGCAATTAAACACCTGTGGCTGGCCCAGGGCTGCTGACTCCAGCTCACCGGGTTTGACTACTGGGCTGTGAAATTGCAGCATAAACATTTGGGCTTGGGTTGGTGCTGGGGCTCTTGGACCCTGCCAGGGGAAAACTTAAGAAGAAGAAACTATTAATATCTAGAGTTACAGTAGCATTTCAATATTCCAATAACATTATTATACAAATATTAAATCTAAGCTATTGGCAGTGCTTTTTAGGCTACTTCCATCACACCAATCCATGTTGAAGTCTTGGGGAGGTTTTCCTTGGGTTGGTTTCTTCTTGAGTCTTCTCTGTTCATCTTTAGTTGTCTGTAGCAGCTTGCTTGTAAAGATGAACAGGGTGATTTAAGTGCATGCTGATTGAGCACGGTAGCAGACAGAGAGAAAGGGATGCTAATGCAGCATTTTACACCTTTCTACTTTCTGTTTTCATTAAATAATAGGAAAACGCACTTTCTTCAGGCTTGTTTAAAATTTAGCTGGCTAGTGTCATCTTTTCATCAGCACAATACTTTTGGAGCCTTTTGGTGACACTATCAACGCCTGAATATACAGCCTGCCTAATGAGTACGCAGCACACTAGTGGAGGCAATTTAAATATTTCTTGATAGGGATGGGACCAAATTTCACTCACTACTGAGCAGCGGGGAGTGGCCAAATTTGCACTGTGTTGTGACCCTATATGCCAGGTTACAATGCCACTCATTGAAATTTGGCCTAGCCACCTTTCCATTTGTATGGAGGGGCGGCCAGGTCAAATATCGATGACATTGCAGCTATGCAGCTGGAACAGCACTGGACCACTCTGGCAGCAGCTACTGATTTAGTATGGGACCTCTGCTTAAAAGTGGTTGGATCGTTCTCTCCCCCGCCCCGCCAATGGCTCCACAGTGTGAAAACCTTGCAGCCCTCCTTCCTTCCGCTCTCATCCCCAGTTAGTGCCACTGCAACACACTTCTGAGCTGGGTGAGGGTGTTGCTTGAGAAAGCACAGCACAAATTCCAGCCTTCACAGTTTATGGACACCGGTGATGTTATCAGGCTCCCAACTCTGCAGTTTTTATTCTGACATTCTTCTATCTCTGCTATTTGATTCAATGCCTTCCCATCATTAGCTTCCTCATTAGCTCTTCACTTGCCAGTCACATACTCACCTACAAAACACCACCTTACATCTACAAACATTCATACTCTTGGGCCTACAATAGAGGCTGGAGGTGGCTTTTTGTTCCTCAAAGAATCTTACTAAATGGGAGAAGCAGTGACCTTACCTAAGCATGAACACAGGTGTGGCGAATAGTCATCAGGCACTCCCTGAAGATCCAGGGTCCGTTTAACTCCAAGGTGAACTTCTCAGGGTTGGACTTCAGTAACTTATATGACTGAACCCTATTTTATCCTTGTAGCTTTACTATTTAACCACATAAATCAATATAACTAAGGCAATGACAGTGGAAGGACAGGTCGATGTCCTTCAATACTTGCTGGATGGTACGCACTCCACAGGATGACAGGTTTCTTCATACTCCACATCTATTTTGCCAGAAAAGGTGGCACTTAGTAGCAAGATTGAAACTGATCTGCACAATTTAAACCTGCATCTATATTTTGAATATCCACAAAGTTTGTACATGTTTTGATCTGGGATTTTGACTTAGCCCATTTTACAGGTAATGGCCAGCTTATGAAATTTGGATCCAGATCCAGGTTCAATTTCAAACTCCTTCCCACATCAGATAGGAAGTTTTGTTCAGGCCTATATCTATTGTTCAGGCATCAAATTAACATTTCTTCAGCTAGTCCAGATTTTACAATCAGATTATCAGACAAGAGGTTAAAATTTATCCATAGTGCTGTTACAAAAGTATACAATGGCAAGAGGCTTTCAGATTACAAATATTTGAAAGTAAGTGGGTAGAATGTAGTCTGCATTTGCAAAACATCATTGTTCTAACTTAACTTCTCCAGTTTTCAAAGTTTATTCTGAACATCTTTGAGTCCAGCAAATCTCTTTTTTTTCCACAAACAAGGAACTCTGCCAAGTCCTGCTGTTTTTCCATAACAGTGTTAAAATACATCTGAAAATTTGCTATTCATATACTTCTTCCTTGCAGTTGTGGGTACAGCTAATAATGGCTCACATGAAGATCAAGAAAGGTTTTAAGTAGGATTTTTGTTTGCTAATAAATACAGTTATATGAAATACCATCCTTCTTAAAGTTTGAGGAGAAGGGAAAACTTTCCATTGTTATTTCTTTATATTGCTGTAGCACCCAACATATGCAGGAAGCCACCATCTCTGTCTTGAAGAGGGGGTACCCTAAAAAGCATCAACTCGAATGGGGAGAAATTCTCTGTTTTGGTCATAACAATCACATTGAAAACATAATGCAATGAACATGCATTTAGGAAGTGCAAAGAGGTAACAAAGTACTTAGTCAAGATTTTCAAAGGCAATTAGAGATTTTAAATGCTTCGGTCTTTGAATGCCCACCTTGAAATGCCTCCATTTTTTACAGTGCTCAGCATCCAAACTGTGGAAAGTAAGCTCCTTAAGATATCCCCAAAATTAAGGTACATAAAATGTCTAGTCACATTTGAAAATCCTGCTCCCTGCTTTTGTGCACTGGATTTTATACCTCTTGGAATAGCCAGTAACTAGATTTTATTTGGAGTCCAAACTGACCCCTCTCTGGAAAAGACATTGATGTAGCTTATTGAATCCGTTTACTCTGTAATAAGCCCATAGGAATTTTCTGTCTTCCTCCCACCTTGCTGCATTTCTGGGAGGCCCATTCTGCTCTCCATTTGTTATGGTTTATTATAAAAGGATTGGTGCTTTAGGTCTGGGAACAGCAATCCAGCCATCTGTGCTAGACAGGAGCAAATAGACCAAACATCAGATTACAGGAGTCTTGTCTACGTAGCCTGGCTCTGCTGATCAAGATGCAAAAGTAATTGACCCATATCTACAGACCCATATTTTTTAAAGTGTGGTGATTAATTAACAAGTTGATAATAATAAAATAACAATACCTAGCACTTATTTTCAAAGCACTGTAAAAAAACCCAACAAATCAATGCTTCCTAATAAGTGGTAAGCACAGGCTAAAATGTAATTTGAAGAATCACCACTTAAGGCATGCAATAAAATAGAACTCTCTAGTGACTCTCTGGGTAATGCAGCTTTAAAGCATATTGCTTGTGCTTGAGATAAAAATTTGTGTGTTTTTTTTTCTAATTCATTAAGGGCCGTCTATTCCCACTGAATTTAAAACTCCCGCTGACTTCAATAGGAATGGGCTTAGGCCCTCTGTTGGGATAACAATAACATCTGCTAATTTAGAATTTTAGCTTAGAATAAGTAGGTTAAGGAAGGAATGCCTGAATGACTTTCAAAATGAGGTTGATTGAGTTGACTAGTACTCTTCTGGTGCATTTGCTGCTTTGATTAAAAATAATTAGGTTTTGCCAAAAATGTTCTCGGTTGTAACCAAGAATACCATGGGACAAGTGTTCAATTGGCTTATGGCAGGCCCGTGCACAAATCCTATTAACAAATAATAGGATTTCTGGCCTGAACTGTCAATGGCTGGTTTGAAAATGTATGTTCTGAATTCTCACTGCACACCTTGGTTTCTTCTTGTCTTTGTCCCTTTAAAACCAAACTCTGTTATGTACAACATTTCAGACGTGACATCCAGTGACATCTGTTTATTTATTTATTTTTCAGATGTATAGGATTTAGCAACTAAACTTCCTATTCACAGTTCCTGCCTTTGCTAAAAGAAGCATCCATCAATAACTACTACAGCACGAGAAGCAGGTGGCTGATTTTTTTTAAAGATGCATTTTCTGGTATGAATGAGATTACAGCTTTTTGTGTTGGATAAAGCAGATCATATGATCTCCTCAGTTTACAAATAGTATTATTACATCATTTTAGAATCTTCATCTGTGAACAGTTTGTAGATGTGGACACTTTCACTGTCTATCTTTATGTTGAGAATTTGATGCTTTTAACTTTGAAGATGCTTAGATTACTATTTTAAACATTTTTACAAAGGAAGCTGGATACCATGTGCTCTTAATACAGTCAACTGTGCCTGTAACTTTAGAATGGATGAGATATTGCATGACAGCCTCAAGAGAACAAAAAAGTACAAAAAATACGGGAAAAGAGTGGAAAGAAAAACAGTGGTTTAGAATTATAAATGTGTACTCTTTTTTCAGTGGATTTGTCTGCCAGCCCACCCATTAGTCAAACATATGGGACTTATTCTGCAGGTAAAGGACCAGGGGCACACACAATAGAACTGAAGGTACCTAATTCACCGGTGATTTATCTATCTGTTATCTGTTTCTAGTCAGTAGATGGATTTTCACGAATCATGTGTCATCCAAACAGTTAACAACAAGATAAAGTCCCATACCACGAGCATTAATTATATTGTCCAGGGTAAGTGCTGCACTTGTGTCAGAGGCCCTACTTGTGACAGGGGATGTGCTTCATCAGTTCCCATGGATGTCAGTGAGAGTTGGTGGAGCAGAGTGCCTTGCACGATAGATTCTTCACTTTTATCCACCACTGTGTGGCAAATACTTTTTGTTGGAATAAGACTAGGCAGCATACGTGTTTCCATCTGCTGCTGGCTCTCCAGCTCTTCAGGGCATTACAACAGCTGTTGGTCTTGGACCTTTAACAGGATATCCACTGCAGGAGGAGATGGTAAGAACAGGAAAGGTTTGATCCAATGTTCCCTGAAATCAATAGGAGTCTTGCCATGGCCTTCAATGGGCTATGCATCAGGCTAGTGCTCACATTGGTAGAGTTTTCAGTAGCATGCCTGTTTTTTCTGAGGTTAGCTGTTGTACAGGAGGTATTTTTTGTCTGGGCTCTAAGCCAAAAATCAGTAGCTGGCAAACAGCAGCAGCAGAGATGACAGCAGGTTCCTCTGATTTACATCCAGCTGAAGAACCAGAAGAATTGGTGAGACTGGGACCTGTAGGAGAGATTGAGGCCAACTTTCCCTCTGGTGACCTTTCCTTCTTTTTTAAAAATTATATTTGTCATTTTTGAAGCTAAGCTTTATTACAGACTATTAGCCTGTGGCAGTAAGCTGGGCAGAAGAGTCTTTGTAAAGATAGGAAACACACATACACTGAAAGAGTGACTGTTCAATGAAAAGTCTTTTAATGTAACTTTGACCTGGTTATCAAATTTGGAACAATTGTTGAGGTAACTTGGGATGTAGTGAAATGAATTGTGTGTCAAAATCAATGTACCTCATGCTAGACACTATTACATTTTTGAACAAATATGGTTTGAGTTTTTCTTTCCTTCTCATTAACTGAAAAATAATGGCTTCATGGTTAGACAAGTGCAGTAGGGAAAATTTAAAATGAGTGGCAGTTCACATTGTACCTAGGACCAGACCTTAGAAAAATATTCAAAAGCTACCAGAGACATTTATTTAATCTCTCTCATTAGCTTTTTTGAACACCTTCTGAGTTTGTGGAATCAATGTAACAAGTTGCAAATGATGCATGAAATTAAAAATTCCAGTTCACCCTATAGATTTTCTCTTTGTGCCTAGGTGTGTGCTTCTGCAATGTTTGCTAATATTACCTTTGCCAGATGCCGCCAGATAAGTTCAGAAAATGGAGAAACCTCAGCCAAAATAAAAGGTATTAAAATATGTTTTCCCAATTGTTATTAGTTGGTGTTATATATATATATATATATATATATATATATATAGGATTAAAGAGTTCACAGACACTAACTGAGCCTTAAAAAAACCCTGTGAGGCAAGCATCATTATGCCCATTCCACACTTAGGCAAACTGAGGCATAGAGAAATTAACTGAACTGCCTTAGTCATACAGAAATCTGATGGCAGAGATGGAAATAAAAAGCCAGTATTCCTGACATATGGTAACACTCACTAACCACCAGCCCCATGTATAATTCATTGATGCCTAAAAAAAATGGCAGATAGTACAAACATACAGCCCACTGATTCCATGCTTTCTGTATAGCCACAATTGTTAACTATGATTATTATACTAAAATCAAGACTTTAATAAAGTGTTTGATGCAATTTCCAATAAGAATAATATCTCTAAAACTATACGGTGGGAGCTGCACTTTGTCAGCAATATGGGTCTTGATCCAAAGCCCTGTGCAGGTAGTGGGATCATTTCAGGCCCATAGTCTCCTGTTATGCACTAACATCATTAATGGAGTTGTGGACATATTGAGAAAGCAGAGCCTTATCGTGTTTTTAATGGATTTTAATCACTCTAGGTTCATTTGGGGGATTTCCTCCACCCCCTCCCCCCAGTTAATCACCCTTGAGGTGTTTAAGACTACCTCACTTGTAGGCTAAGTTCTTTCTCATCAACAAACCCAACCCCCCCAAATCCCTCTAAGGTATCAACAGAATCACAACCATGATGAGATCGCAAGATACCAAGTGGGTTTTGAAGCAATAAGAAGCCTTTACAGACTCTGTGTAACAGTCTTAATTTGCGAGTTTATACAGGAATAAAGCATGCATAAAGTAAAGATATCAGGTAACTAAACCCTTCATTGCTAGTCCCTTTTCAGCTCCTGCTCTGTTCTTAGACTATGGATGTGTCTACACTTACCAGGGATTGATGCGGCGGCAATCGATGCACTGGGGGTCAATTTAGCGGTCTAGTGAAGACCCACTAAATTGACCACAGATCACTCTTCTGTTGACTCCGGTACTCCACTGGAATGAGAAACATAAGGTAAGTCAATGGGAGGTAAGTTGATGGGACAGTGTCTCCCATCAACTCAGTGCAGTGTAGACACTGCAGAAAGTCGACCTAAGCTATGTCTACTCCAGCTACATTATTCACATAGCTGGAGTCACATAACTTAGGTCAACTTACCCCCATAATGCAGACAAGGGCTATGTCTCTATGTGGTGCCTTAATTTAGATAAGATCTTTGAATCAGGGACAATGGTCTCAACCTTGGTCCTGGCTTTCATTGGTTTGGGCTGTGGAGGCAGTGCAAAACAGCTAGAAAACTGCCCTAAAATGATAGCCCTGGGGTTTCCCCTGATACAGGGCAATCTTTGAGTGATGCAAAGCATGGGTGACTGAGAACTGGCTATGTGGTTCTGCACCACCCAATGATCCCCTTGTATCAGGAGAAACCCAAGACTCCCCTTTTAAGGCAGTTTTCTTGCATTGCCTCAGTGCACTGTTTACACAGGGGATCAATACAGTCTAGCAAGATCTTCCATATCTCATTAAATCAGTCTCTGTTATCTTCTATTCTATATATTGAGTGTTCCATGGATGCTATTTCTCTCATAATTTTAACTGGTTTGACAGCGGGATGCTTTGTTACCCTTCCACTGTCAAAGGACCATAGGTCAAATGCATCACTAGTATAATGCCAGAGACCTATTTGCTCCAGTGTATTTAGACACTGTCAAAGCAAATTTTAACTGTTTTGTGCTCAGTTGAGATAGGCCAGGTATATTTGGGTGGTCATTCATTATGCAGTTAGCACCTGCAAAGGAAACTGATTCATGCCAGCATTTGTTCAGTTATTTTTCTTATGTCCCAGCAGTCTGATAGTAATTGCTGATATATCACCTTGCATAGCAGCACCTGTTGGTAGGTCAGAGCTCTAACCTGCATAGACTGTGAAACAACCAATGTATTGCATTAGTTTGTAATGTAGGTGTTTAAAGCAGAAGTGTCCTGTGGCGTTGTAGCCCCCTCTCTGTGGATTGCTAACAGTCTTCTAGTTTGTAGGTTTTATTTACTAGTCTGCTCCCACAAGTTTTGAAGAGAATCATATGTTTGCTCTGTAACTTAAGACATTTTACTCTAGATTAGTGCTATTTTTGCAAAGTTCTCAAAAGCAGGCATCTATTGGGTATCCTGAAAATCTACGTTTGCACACACAGTTTTGAATTTTATGCACAATACATATTTTGCATGCAGATAGCTGTTTCTCCATACACACTCTCTACCTGTATAACTTTTTTTCTGGTGTTTAGCTTTTCTTTTGACATGTATAGATTTTTTTCTTTTTAAAATTTGATCTTATTTCGCATGTAAAGTGGCATACAATAAGTATGTTTTTGTCAACTGGTACAGTACTTGTATTTAACTCACAGTAGGTCTGCTGTTACATTGACATAAATCCCATTTAGTGACACCTCTCTTAAAGCAGGACTCAACCCTGTAGGCTGTTAAGAATATTTCAAGACTTCATGCTGTGAAATCTTTGGGTTCTGATACTTATATGACATGCCTTGTTGCCACTCATACACTTTTTATATCTACTGTAACCTTTTCTAAAGCACTCCTGAATAACAAAGAAGGTGAACATGCACAAGGATATGTAGCTTGTCCAGACGTTCAGTATGCAGGGCTGACATTTTCATCTTCTGGTACAGGAGAAAGCAGACAAATGATTAAAGCAGCTGCTCTAATTGATTCCCTCTTATTGAATTCTTGTACAACAAAGACGATTTCTTACTCTGAGCATTTCTCTTTCTTGTACAAGGGGTAGAGCTATTATTAAAATGAATTCTCATTGTTTGATAGATCCATGCTGTGCAGCCTTTTGCTGTGTATATGTCTCATTTACAATACTAGGTCTGAGAAAAAGAAATCAAACAGCAAAATGTAAGCATTGATTCATCTCAGAAGTAACAATATGATTGGCTGTTAGATCTTCTTTATAGCTCTGCATGCCTTGAAGTACCTAAACAGAAATGAACCACATTGTAATTATACAAATGCATAAATACTGGGACATACTCTGTAAATGGCAACATGCTCCACTTGGGGTAGTTTGTTGGTGCAGTTGCTTCTCTAATTCCACAAAATCTATCTGATCAAACTGGAATATAAATATCACAAGAGAGGCAATACACTTGCTAATAATGAAAGCAGAGTTATGTAAGATGTGTATCAGATATCATTTGGAAAATAAAGCACAATAGCCAATCAATTCACAACGCTTCTGATGGCTATTAAGGAACAAGAGGGTAAAACAAGTGATCTGTCACTCCTAGGTATTTCTATGGTACCTAAAAATAGCCTCTGAGCACAGTGTTGTATCTGATTTCATTTGCAGTACTTCTATGTTTTTACAGTTTACTTTCTAACAAAAACCCCAAACTGATAAGCCCATACACTAGAAAATGTGGGAGAGACCATAGTATTTATCAATAGGATCAGATGTATGTACACACAAAAAGACCCATGATGGGTTGTATAGGTCCTTTGGCGTGCCTTGAAATGAACCCTACAGACCTTCTGCACCTTATTCCACTGAAAGTCCCCTAAAAAGAACCCCACCGAGCCAGATATCAGCCTATATTTTTGTGTTCACTGCCAGCAAGAATCCAGTGCGAGTTTGGGGAGGCACTCTCACCAATTACGTGCAGCTGAGCCTAGTTAGTTAGCACCTTACATAGGATCTGAGTTACTGTGATTGTGGAAAGAGACAAGAGTTTTACTAGCCAGAAGACAGAGAATTGGCTGCCACATTTGCCTAGTCACTATTGCCAGTACCAAACATTCAGCTATTGAGTTGGGTTCCCAAAAGTAATGAGATTTGCTTAAAAATAATCTTTATTTGGCTTCTGGTGTGTGAACTTTTAAGATTTACCTTTTTGAGGTTTTCTCCACAATCATGAGGTCTGGAAACTTGTTTTTAAATGACAGCTAAGATTTTCATGTAAGCATCTGACTCCAGAAATTGGGGCTTAAAAATGTTTTTTAAGAACCCCACACAATATATCGTGTGGTTCACAATAAAGTTGCATGACTGTATCTATTTGGTTTGTGTTGTGGACTTTACTGGCTACAAAGCCATATGGAATTAACGCAACTAGAATCTTCAGCTTAGTTTGTGATGTTTTGGTTATACCATACCTGAATCTGAACCCAGGAGAGAGCGTAAAGGGGTTATTTTACTCTGGACTTCAGCCGCTATGAACTGTCTTTCTCTAGTTACTCAGACCTTGATCCTGACACTGTAGAAGTTGTATAGAATGAATTCAGTGAGAATGTACAGGTATAAAGGAGGACAGAATTTAGTCCTTTATGATAAACTTCTGAGTGTGGCACAAGCCAGGGAAAGCTTTTTTGTGAATAGGCATGTTGACATTGATTTAAGGCAAACATTTATTTACTCATTATCCTCTTGCCAGCTGTGGAGGTGACAAATATTTTTAAAAGCTGTTCATCGATTGAGATTCTTTTGAGCTGTGGTTTTTCTGCAGATGTTCAGAGGAACATCTGCCAAGGAGGAAATATTTGAAGATGTCAGCCTGGCCCCAAATTTCTGTTAAGCATGCAAGTGGTTGAGTCACTTTAACGATTTGTTTTAGTATTCTAATAGAGAGACTTATGAATCACAATTAGTTTAACTCAAAATTATAGAGGGGACACAAACAGAATCCTAGATTGCTATACTACCACAACTTCTCCAGCAATCTTTCAACAGCATATCCATGCTTTCTTTAGAGAAATTCTTCCCTGGTCTCACACAAGTCTTTTTTTTTAAAAAAAAATGATGGACCTGATCATCCGGTTCAGAGGAGAAGCATTGGCATAAATCAGGAAAGTGAGGGGTATCAAGATGTCATTTGCAGACCCCTTAACCTGTCCAAGTGTGGGGCCGGTCGGTTAGGGTAGCCATTTGTAATTAAAAGGCCAGTCTGGCTGCTTGGAACCTCCAGGTCCTGGGGTGCCTTAGGCATGCCTTCATTTTACAGTCACACACTTGTGGTGGCAGCTGGGTAGAGAAGTGACCACAAGAGGCTACCACCCCACTGATGCCCATGCAGGGGGAATCCTACAGCAGCCACAATGCTGGTTTTCAGACTGATTTGTGGCACCTGACCCACGTAAAGCTGCCTTAGTACACCAGAGAACTGTTCTGCGATGTTCCCATGAAGCAGTTTCTACTACAGCACCCTGCTAATCTTTTAAAAATGGGTCAAGACTATTTCACCTACACAGCATTGTAAAGTGCTCTACAGGGATGTGATTTTTAAAGCACATTAACGTGTTGTTAATTAGTTGGTCTGGGTGCTTTAACACAGCACTGTTGGAAACATTCAGCAGAAGGGAACCTTTAGTCCACACCAGCAAAGCCTATACAGACCACTTAACATGCAGCTGTGCTTTAGAAATCACATCCCCATAGAACACATTACCCATTGAGTAGACCTACTTTTGCACTTGCCCCCAATTAGGCAGGAAGACTAGTCACTTAAAATTGTAGTCCATGAAAAGTCACATAGCAGATAAAGTTCTAACTCTGCCCATGTTATTTGTATAAGTTTTCTAACATTAACACATGATTTGTTAGTGTCTTGAATTACCATCTTGATTCCCACACTGCCATCTCACATCATTGTTTATATGTGGTCTAACAGACAAGGGTGCAAGAGTCCAATAAATTCTTTGAATGATAAAAATAATAATTGTAGACTTACTGACAGATATTTCATACACTACTTCAATATATTTGAACATTTTCTCTTAAAGCATGCATGTGTTTGCACCTGTGTTTGCTAGGCCAAAATGCACAAGTAGGATAAGAGAGCCAAGTAACATCAAATAAAGGATTGAAGTGCATTTATTTATTTCCAATTTTTCAACTAGAAGAGGCGGCAGATTAAAGCTGTAGCACTGAAACCACCATTGGAAATGGAACAGGTGCAGCAGAGAAGCATGAACGCAAATAATCTGAAAATTATACTATATCGTGGTTGATCCTTGCTTTCCCAATTAAACACATTTAGTAAGATGCAAAGGTAGCCTAGAAGCCCTCCAGATATAAATCCCAAAGGGGAAATAAATGCCTACACATTTCATTTTAGTCTAGCATTTGTTTGCAATGGAAAAATTCCCCTTTCGGGTCCCGGCCCCTCAACTCCCTGGAACATATTTCCCTATACCTTGGTCTGAAACATGAATCGTGACCTCTAGGGTATACTGCAATACCCATCTAGGTGGCAGGCTTCAGAGGTGATGGTAGGACAATGAAAACTAGCACTTGGCTGAAGAGCGTCATGGGGCATACCACTCACCACTAGCATGGCATCTCCTCCCTGTTACCCTGGGGATTAGCTCTTAAGACCGACACACCCATCCACAGTTTGCACACCATCACTCCAACTCTCTCCCTCCCTGGTCTACAGCTCCTCTCACTCCAGACCCGCAGCATCCTATTCATGACTCAGGCCTCTGGCCAGGTCACTCAGTATTTATCCCTTCTAGTGTAGCAAAGATCCTTTGCCCTAGCCGTCTTCCCTTTCACTGCCCCATGGTATCATGCTGTTAATAGCTGGCAGGGTAACCTGAGCTTGCACTCCACTCTGGGTTCCAGTCCAGAGACCCTCAACTCAGCAGGTCTGGGCTTTTCTCTCTCTCAGCCCTCCCTGCTCCTTTCCTAGCCTGTTTCCTTCCTGTCTCATTCTCCTTCTTTTTATGGGTGCACAAGCTCCAAAACCCAATTCCAAGGGAGTGACTGCTTGCTGCTTTCCTATAGCCTTCCCCCTGTAGCCCCTGTGTTTCCAGTTACCTGGCTTTATACAGGCCCCACCTGTTGCTGCACAGCTGAGCCTGCTTTCAATTAGTTCCCTGCTCCCTGGCTGCTCCTACAGGTGCAGCCTATAGAGTTAATTGTCCTGTCTGACCACCCCATCACACAGATATGTATTTTTCTTAGTTTTTCTGACTATAGAGTTGGAGGTGAAATTGCTGCATTAATAAGGATTTTACTTGAAATGTCTGTGGAGCAAACCTAGGCTAGAAATAGATGCTTTTTAGATATCATTTTATTTATTTGCACGCTACAAGAAAAATTGTTACCTGTACCCATGCTGAGAAATACCGTACTCTTTGAGTAGTCCCATAGACTTAATCTAGCACTATGTATTTTAAAATACCTAGGAGTAAAAAAAAATCTATTATCTAATATTGCCTGAAAGAACTGCCTCCAGGAAAACACTTTTTTTGCACAGAGAATAACCAGTTCTCTGAAATGCTATGTCAACAAATATTGTTTCTTTTATAACATCTTCTGGCAGAAGTGCTTCGTGAGAGATAGGGTGTTTTCCAAATAGTAGAAAAGGTAGAAAAATGACTGCTTTAGCCAAAAGTTGAAAGATGACAAAATCCTTTTGATTCCAGATCACCAGATTAACAAAATAGTGTTCTCTGTGATTTGTTCATGATCTCCTGCTGATAGACATGCTGAGGCAACACCGGAACATTTATTTTCAAAATGGGAGTGCATTAAACAGTTGTAACATACAATCAGCTTATCAATATAATAATGATGATGTTTATCATGTCCCCTGATTCAGTTGAAAATGTAAATGAAATAAAATACTGTATAGCTATCCATCAATATTACATTCTTAATGGAACCCAGCAGGACTTGCAAATAAAACATGAAGGCCAATTAATTGGCAACAAATTTAGAAGACACAAATCCAATATATCAATTCCACAACCATTTTAATATGACAAAGTAATGTGAAAGTAAAGCTAGTTTAAAAGCGAAGAAACACAAAGGTTAAGTTGAGAGTCATAGAAAAACTCATTAAACACTACACATGTGGGAGGATCTTGACATGTAGGTTAAAGAGTGAATTTAACATTGGTTCAGTAAAACAGTTAAATATGGTAACATGTAAGCCCCAGCATATAAATAAAAATGCATCTAATTATGGTGAATGTTTTCAGCATTAAGATTGAGTGTATCAATTATGGGTGCCCAAAATGAGGCACCCCAACATGATATTCACCAGTGCTAATTCGTCTAGCTCCCATTGGTTTTGATCAGACATGTGGGTGCTCAGTATTGTTGAAAATTGGGCTCAAGCTGGGCATCCCAAAATAGAGACTGCCAAAATCTGTTGGCACTTTGGTGAATTTTGACCTACATGTATATGCCTGTTGGAAAGAGTTTCTTGCAACATCAGAAAGTGTAAGTAGAGCAAACCAATCTAAATCATCAAATATGGTAAGACAACATCAATAGACATATTAATGACACATCTTAAAGATGCCACTGCCATGACTTCCATCGCAACTGAAAATATGGACACAACCTGGAAAGAGAAAAAGAGGACAACCTAGGGAAACATTACACAGAACAACAGAAAAAGAAGCAAGATCTATTAACATGATAGTCGGAAGCCTGAACACACCAGCACAAGTCCAAAATGAATGGTGGAAACTTTTGGACATCCTTAGCACTGGAGGGTTTGGAAGGATTAAAAAAGAAATAGATGCCTGAATTCATTAGAAGTATGTTTAGGCCAGCTGATGGAAACACACACCATTACATGTAACAATGGTGTCAAGTTGTGGGAGGAGATGAAGGTGGGGAGAACTCTGCCTGCTTTCTACAGAAGATTTCTAACCATCAGAGATGTGAAGTTCAAGAACAACCTTCCCAGGGAGTAGTAGGGACAAAAAAAAACCCTAACATATTAAGACTGAGCTTGATAAGTATACAGAAGGTGTGGTATGATGAAGTTGCCTTCATATGGCAATGGCATATGGCCCATCTACGACTGTGATAAGCAAAAATCTCCAATAGCTGGAAATGGAACATTAGATGGGGATGGCTCTGAGTTACTATGGAGAATCATTTCCCAGCTGTCTCACCCACATGCTCAGGGTCTAACTGATCTGGGGGGGGGGAATTCCTTCCCACCATATTTGGGGTTGGGAAGGAATTCCCCCCGCCCCCCAGATTAGATGACAGAGACCCTATGTGTTCTTTGTCTTTCTTTGCAGCATGGGGCACGGGTGACTTGCTGGTTTGAATGAAAGTAAACGATGGATTCTCTGTAATTTGAAGTCTTTAAATCATGATTTGAAGACCAGTAATTTATTCAGAGGTTATGGGCCTATTACAGGAGTGGGTGGGTGAGCTTCTGTGACCTGCAATGATCAGAAGGTAGACTAGAAGATCATGATGGTCCATTGAGGCCTTAAAGACTATGAGTCTGAGTCTATAAGAAGCCCCAGAGGCAAGCAGTTGGGGAATGCAGGTTATCAAAAGGGGTCCTCCCCTTTCCCCTTCTGCCCCCCCCCCCCCCCAAGACATGGCTGAAATTTGCTAGAAGACTAGAGCTTCTCACTTCATCACACTAGCACCACCACAGATGAAATCCATGACTCGTTCTCAGCCCTCCACTCTACTTATATAACACCGATACAATTCACCAAGTCACATTATAAATACATTATAGAGCTAGTGCAGCCTGAATTATCTGGAGGGTTTATGAAATAGAATCATCTCCACCATGTCCTCATGATTGCTTATGGCATGACGAACCATGATTTATTACAGTCTAGTCTAGTGATACTTCCTCTGCATCAATGTGATTATCTCCTCCTTATTAAGCAGAAGCATAGAGAATTTATAGATGGCTTTGCATGTCTTAATCTTGTGAATGTGGCTACTGTGGAGCTATTGACAGAGTTACTGACCTAAGATAATGACTGGACAAAGCTAGATCATGTACAAGCATATTTGTAAAATAAATGAAACCCCAACCAAACCTGTATTTCAAAAGATTATTCTCACAGTAGATTTTTACTGGGCAGGGTTTATATGCTATCATTATCCAGCTGTGGGGCATACCATTGGATAATCGTTTAAAAAACTATGTTAACCAGCATAACCATTAGCCAAAGAACAAATTGCATTGTTTCATGCTTAGGAGCCACAGTCATGGAGCAGGAACCTATTGTGCTAGGTACTGTATAAACAAACCAAAAATATAATCCTTGGGGAAACAAGTGAGTTAGGATTTACCATCAGCCCATGGGTACTAACTTTCCTTTTTTTTTTTTTATGCCTAAGCCCCCTCTTATTAATCATAGTCAGCCTCCCAAACATGAAAACATCTCAGTTGTCTGTGTTTGTGACTTCTAATCAGAAGCAGCTTCCCATTCCTTGTCACTCCTCAGGGTTCATTGTCAAGAGTGACAAGAATAAAGTTATCTGGGTAATATTTCTACAAGCAGATATCACCAGACTGTATCTGGTTTAAACCAGCAGCAATAGTTAGTTAAGAACAGTTTTTCAAAAAAATAGATTAGAAGGACTTTTGGGGGCTACAGAGGGTCACTGCTTCTGCAACTTGAGCTTTAATCAGTTTAGATAATGAAGACAATCTTGGCATTTCTAATAGATTCCTATGGCTCCTGCATGTAAGTGTTATTCACCCAGATGTTCCACCCATCCATTAATTTAACCACATCATGTTCCAGAAGATCATTCCCATAATGTTGACTTTGTTGGGGTGCTCAGAACCCTAAGCCACTGTGTTACCCCTATGCTTCAGCCTCTGCCAGTCTAAACCTCACCTTGCAGGTAACATTCAGGCCTGGTCCACACTATGGGGTTAGGTCTTGTCTCTGTATGTCTCTAAGGCCTGGGCTACACTGAAGGGGGACGGGGTGGGAGGGTTCAAACTAAGATATGCAAATTCAGGTATGCTATTCACGTAGCTGAAGTCAAAGTATCTTAGTTCGACTTACCTGGCCATCCTCACGGCTGCGAGTCGACCGCAATGGCTCCCCCGTCGACTCCACTTACTCCTCCTGCTGAGGTGGAGTACAGGCGTCGATTTGGGGATTGATTTATCGCGTCTGGACAAGACATGATAAATCAATCCCCGATAGATCGATCACTACCTGCCGATCCAGGTGGGTGGGAACTAAACTTAAATGCCTCTCAATTTAGTAACACCACCATCCCCAAGTGCCATAAAGTCACAGTTGATGTAATTAGATCAACACGGTGTCAGTGTAAACACTGCATTGCTTATATTGACTGTTACTCTTTCAGGAGCCAACCTGCAATGCCCCACACTGACAATACAATTTATACAAGCACTCCTGGTCAGGACATGCATCATTGACACAAGGAGCCAAGTTTGCTGGTACACACACACACACACACATACACACACACACTGCAGCAGCTGTATGCAGAGGTAGGTTAGACATAGCTTTAGTGAACCCCAGTTTCTGAACCCCCTGGAAGTTCATTCTTCTGCAGTATCCAGCCCCTATCACTGGACACTCACAAAAATTATCATGCCCTCTGACCCTCCCACCTGCAGGGTCCTAGAGCCTGGTCTCCAGCCCAAGCCCAGAAGTCTACACAACAATGAACAGCCCCATGAGCCCAAGCGGGTTTTTCTTTGCTGTGTAGACAAACTCTAAGTGGGATTCCCCCTGTGACAAGACAGACAAGGTATCTACGACTGTCTTCTCTGAAGCATTCCATAAGGAGTGGACAGCTTTACATTTTTGTGGGCCCATAGGAACAGAAATGGGCTAGATCACTTTATAAGGCCCCAGAGATTGGGGGGTACCTGACACTACTGTAACAACTTTACTTTCCTGACTAGTGCATGGTGATATAAACCCTGTGATGAATCTGACCCACTTTCTATATCTTACAGGCACCTACTGCACCTTTCTTCTTCATTACTGAAGTCATTAGTGCAGCACAATTACTTCAAGGAACGAGAAAAGGATAAAGATCATAATTAAAACCAGATATAATCTCCTTAACCTAGAGTATATTATCAGATAATAATGCAGGCTTAAAGTGGTCTATACTTGTACTGATATTTCCTAATGATTTGTAGATCTTTTTAAAAGAGGATTTACTATATCAAAATTGCATTAAAATGCTGAATTTAAATAACTATTTTCTCCTTTTGTAGCTTCCTATTCAATTACCATGTTGTCTTTGGTTTCAGAGTAGCAGCCGTGTTAGTCTGTATTCGCAAAAAGAAAAGGAGTACTTGTGGCACCTTAGAGACTAACAAATTTATTAGAGCATAAGCTTTCGTGAGCTACAGCTCACTTCATCGGATGCATTTGGTGGAAAAAACAGAGGAGAGATTTATATACACACACACAGAGAACATGAAACAATGGGTTTATCATACACACTGTAAGGAGAGTGATCACTTAAGATAAGCCATCACCAACAGCAGGGGGGGGGGAAGGAGGAAAACCTTTCATGGTGACAAGCAGGTAGGCTAATTCCAGCAGTTAACAAGAATATCAGAGGAACAGTGGGGGGTGGGGTGGGAGGGAGAAATACCATGGGGAAATAGTTTTACTTTGTGTAATGACTCATCCATTCCCAGTCTCTATTCAAGCCTAAGTTAATTGTATCCAGTTTGCAAATTAATTCCAATTCAGCAGTCTCTCGTTGGAGTCTGTTTTTGAAGCTTTTTTGTTGAAGTATAGCCACTCTTAGGTCTGTGATCGAGTGACCAGAGAGATTGAAGTGTTCTCCAACTGGTTTTTGAATGTTATAATTCTTGACGTCTGATTTGTGTCCATTCATTCTTTTACGTAGAGACTGTCCAGTTTGGCCAATGTACATGGCAGAGGGGCATTGCTGGCACATGATGGCATATATCACATTGGTAGATGCGCAGGTGAACGAGCCTCTGATAGTGTGGCTGATGTGATTAGGCCCTATGATGGTATCCCCTGAATAGATATGTGGACAGAGTTGGCAACGGGCTTTGTTGCAAGGATAGGTTCCTGGCTTAGTGGTTCTGTTGTGTGGTGTGTGGTTGCTGGTGAGTATTTGCTTCAGATTGGGGGGCTGTCTGTAAGCAAGGACTGGTCTGTCTCCCAAGATCTGAGAGAGCGATGGCTCGTCCTTCAGGATAGGTTGTAGATCCTTGATGATGCGTTGGAGGGGTTTTAGTTGGGGGCTGAAGGTGATGGCTAGTGGCGTTCTGTTGTTTTCTTTGTTGGGCCTGTCCTGTAGTAGGTGACTTCTGGGTACTCTTCTGGCTCTGTCAATCTGTTTCTTCACTTCAGCAGGTGGGTACTGTAGTTGTAGGAATGCATGATAGAGCTCTTGTAGGTGTTTGTCTCTGTCTGAGGAGTTGGAGCAAATGCGGTTATATCGTAGCGCTTGGCTGTAGACAATGGATCGAGTGGTATGATCTGGATGAAAGCTAGAGGCATGTAGGTAGGAATAGCGGTCAGTAGGTTTCCGATATAGGGTGGTGTTTATGTGACCATCGCTTATTAGCACCGTAGTGTCCAGGAAGTGGATCTCTTGTGTGGACTGGTCCAGGCTGAGGTTGATGGTGGGATGGAAATTGTTGAAATCATGGTGGAATTCCTCAAGAGCTTCTTTTCCATGGGTCCAGATGATGAAGATGTCATCAATGTAGCGCAAGTAGAGTAGGGGCATTAGGGAACGAGAGCTGAATTTAGGCTTGAATAGAGACTGGGAATGGATGAGTCATTACACAAAGTAAAACTATTTCCCCATGGTATTTCTCCCTCCCACCCCACCCCCCACTGTTCCTCTGATATTCTTGTTAACTGCTGGAATTAGCCTACCTGCTTGTCACCATGAAAGGTTTTCCTCCTTCCCCCCCCTGCTGTTGGTGATGGCTTATCTTAAGTGATCACTCTCCTTACAGTGTGTATGATAAACCCATTGTTTCATGTTCTCTGTGTGTGTGTATATAAATCTCTCCTCTGTTTTTTCCACCAAATGCATCCGATGAAGTGAGCTGTAGCTCACGAAAGCTTATGCTCTAATAAATTTGTTAGTCTCTAAGGTGCCACAAGTACTCCTTTTCATGTTGTCTTTGTTACATAATGACTGAAATTGCGTTATACCATGTCTTTTACAATTGAAATTGGAAGGCTAGGATAGTCGTATTGATTTCTGATGGAATCTTAATTCTGCAGGTCACACTGTAATCACATTTATTATTCTTTTAGTTTCAAAAGTCTATTTTGATAAAAATCTGCACCCTGGCTCTCATTAGTCAGTCATCAAGTTTGCTCTGTCTTAGCACGCACGTGGTGCAGTGGCTGATAGAAATACTGTAATGATCAGTGCAGACAGCACCGCCACCAATAGATGGTGCTTTATCTTAGTGTTAATAACATACAAAACAACTTATGTTCTTGAATCTGATCTGTCGGTTTTAGCAGAAAGTTGAATCCTGTCTGGGTGTGCTGGAGTCATTACATGCAGTGTTTCAATAAATCCCTGTGATTCAATAAGCAAGTATTACAATACAGATCTTGTGATTCAAAAGCAATTTTGAAGCAAATTCTCTACTCTCATACATAGATTCAGCAATATATGATTTTATTATTGGTGGGTCTTTTTATACCAACGTTACACCACATAATAAGGAAACTCAGAGCATGAAAAACAAATCCCACAGCACATGCAAGTTCAGAAGACAAAAGAGAATCATATCTGCCAGTTCACAGAACACAAAGATTATAGAATCATAGAAGTGGAGGGCTGGAAAGAATCTCAAGAGATTATCTAATCCATCCACTCAAACCGAGGCAGGATTAAGTATACCTAGACCATCCCTATAGATTTGGGCAGGGGTGAAAGCGAGCTGGTAGGGGCCGATACTGCGTACCGGTAAGAACCGGCACCGGCCCAAACCCAGCCCACAGTAAAGCGTTGCTGTGGCAGCACTTTAATGCCCCTGACCCTTTTGCCTCCCCTGTCGGTGGCCCTGCTGGTAGGGGCAGCAACGTTAAAACGCTGCCGCAGCAAAGGACCATCCTTAAAGCGCTGTCATGGCAGTGCTTTAACGTCACTGCCCCTTCCCCCTGTCGGCAGGCCTGTTGGTAGGGTCTGTCCCATCAGGGCCACTGACAGGGGAGGGAAAAAGGGCAGGGACATTAAAGCTCTGCCGCAGCAGTGCTTTAAGGATGGTCCTTTGCCACTGTGGTGATTTAATGTTGCTGTGCCCCCGCATCGGTGGGGCCATGGCAAAGGACCCTTTAATGGTGCACTTTAATGTTCCTGCCCCTTTTGGCTCCCCTGGCCGCCGACGGGTAGGGGGCAGGGGAGCAAAGGGAGCAGCTGCTCTGGGACCGGCGATTTAAAAGGGCCAGAGGCTGCAGACACCGTTGCCACTATGGCAGCAGTGGCGTCCAGACCCCTGGGCCCTTTAAGTCAACACAAGAGCCATGAATGGCGCAGGCCAGCCATACTGGAAAGGCTGGCTGGGGGATGCTAACCCACCCAACCACGCCCCTTCCACCCGAGGCCCCGCCCCTTCTGGGGGCCAGAGCCCCCCCGCCCCATACCGGTAAATGGCCTCAGTTACTTTCACCCCTGGATTTGGGTAACCGGTTCTTAAGAATTATCTCCAAGGATGGGGATTCCACAGTCTCCCTAGGTAACTTGTTCTATGGCTTAACTAAATTTATATTTAAGTATTTAGCTTTTGGGTATTATTCTAAATCTGTTAGTACCTATACTAGTGTATGTTTGATTATGCCAGTTATTTGGAGGGATGTAAAAAGCTTTTTTCCCCTAAAGGCAGCAGTATATCATATAAAACAGCCATAACCACAACAGCCATCCTGCCAGCACACAGCAACTTACATGCGAAACAGTTGCTGAACACAATAGAATCACTAGTAGTTCTACAAATGGTGCATTGCCTCACTCATAAAAATGAGATCAGAGTACATTTTCCTCAACTTTCAAATGTACATGACACACAATTTTACAGCACAGTATTTCCATCTTCCAGATGAATGATCTGCATAGTGCAGCAACAAGCTTTATTATCCAATATGGAGATCTAAAAGCAGGAACAACAAGATTTGAAGGAGGACATCTGTACAACAAACAACCTGCTAGCCACAGCAAAGCATTCAGTCAGTTCATGTGCAACAAGCAGTAACTAAGACCAGTTACAGTTCCCTACTTAAAATGTAGACCTAGAACCAGCCTGAATATATTCAAAATTTATTGTTACTGTTGATATGCAGTCCACAAACTGGCAAGTAAGGGTGCATGCTTTGTGGAATTTCCTTTTCCATCTAATATTATGACTTCTGGAGAAGGAGCTAGGGAACAGGAGGATTGGAGGGTAAATTCTTGCCACTTAACCCTGGGTGTCTCAAATGCCCTGCTTCTGTGGGGTCCCAGCCTGTAAACAGCAGCAAGCAGACAAGTTTGCAGGTCATACTGAGTGTCTGTGCTCTATACATCACTGGATCAGCAACTCTGACTCCAGCAGCCTGCCTACAGCACAACAGAGTTTCCACCAGCCAGGGTTACTACTTGCTTGGTGACCCAAACACACCCCCAGTCCCAAATTTTCCTAAAACCATATGCCATGAAGTGTCCAGATCTCTCCTGGATCACTCAGAAATAATATGGTGCATTTGCTCCTTCAAAAAGATAAAAGCACATCACAGCTTAATAACTTAACTGGGGTAAATACATCCTTCCCTTCAAACACAGCGCTGAATTTATTCATCATTAACAAATTTGTTACATACTTACTATAGGGCATAGGTTAAGAAATAAAAGTAAAGATGCTTACAAGAAAATAAAAGTGAAAGCGCACATCTAAAAGTCTAAAACAATCTACCAAGATAAAATCTTTGCCTAACCAGGTTTCTCACCTATATTCAGTTCTCAGAGACTTTAACCTCCCCTTGGTTGAAGGCCCATTTTTCCCAGCTTGCAAGACCTCTGATTCATTGTGGCTGTCTAATTACGGATACCAAAACAGCTTCTTGTTTCTTCTTCTTGGTCTCATAGTTCATTGACCTTCACTCAAGAGCCAGGATGACTTCACACTGTGGTCTTCCCATCCCTCTGCTGATCTGAATGTAAGTGGGGCTTCCATTGTTTTTGGACACACTATCCTCAATTTCACTGAAGGTAGTTACATAGCTGTGATGCTCCCTCCTGTCCAGGAAAGTCCAGTTTCTCCCTTTGTTTGGTTACAGACTGTAAAGCACAGCGTTAATGAGTATCCATAATTCTTTTTGTAGTGTTAATACATACAATTCACAATAATATTAATCACCAGTATGTCACAAGCTTTCATAAAGCACCTCATTCATTATACCTTTGTAAGACACTAATATTTATACAATCAGCTGATTCAATTGCTTATCACTTGAGGTTCAGACCCCATGTCTTTATAGCCGGGATAAAGTTTCTCTTCCCTGGTAGGGTGTAGATGCTAAGTTGTCTCCATTCTGACTTGTTAGCTTTGTTTATCTAATATGTAAATTGACCTTAATTATGTTTGCCTGATTACTAGGCGGGTCAGAGAAGCAAGCATTTCTTTCTCTAGGGCAGACCTGTTTACCAACTGAGCCTGACATGCCTGGCTTAGACACATCTTAATCATAATTGCAGCAGATAGACATAACTCTTAATACACACCCAGTACATATATCACAAAAGAATATTAATGATCAGTGAGTTATTAGTTTTCCAGTGATATATTACATGCCACCTTTTGGACATATATCATGACAGCAGTGTATTAAGTATAGTGAGTATGTCAGCCTTGATGAAATTTCTTGACACAGAGTAGTGAAACACAAATGGGCCTCTGTGTCACAGTGATCATTAACAGCTTCAACATAATTGTGTCAAAGTATTACCATATAATTAAAGCTAGTATCCCCACTATGGATCCATACTTGTAATACTGGCAAGGTCAAAAGCAGAAAAGATCAGAATTGGAGATAACATTATAGCTATTGAATCCACTCTGAGGTCAGACTGCGGGGGGTGGGGGGGGGAGCAATGATACTCTATCAAGCTGTCTCCAATAAATTAAGTTCTTCCCATCTGAGAGGTCAAAATAAGACACCATCCATAGAACTTTAAATTGTGTTTAGACGTTCACAATGTGATCCTGCATGCTCTGCTTAGCCCTGTCATGGTGTCCACTCACCTCTAGGGCACCTCCTCCTGGATGCTCTGAGGATTGGCTCTTTTCAGATCTAACACCCCCTTCTGTTTCTGTTCCCTAATGCCTCTCTCTCAATCTGTGCTACTCAAGATGCTCTTTTCGTGGCTTGGCCTTCCAGCCAGGTTACTGTGTGTTTTCCCTTTCAAGGGGTTATTAAAGTCCCTCCATCCAAAATGGTAGTCTTCTCCCTCACTGCCAAGACTATGCCAGTTCCCCAGTGGCTGGTAGGGAAACCCAAGCCCAGTCTCTACTTTGGGTTTCAGCTTAGGGACCCTCTAATTAGCAGCCAAGGTCTGCATCATCTTAAACCTTGCTGCCATTTCCCTGAGCCTTTTCCTACACCCTCTCCCATAGATTCCTTCCTTCCTTCCTTCCCTCTCTACTTTTCCACATCATAGCTAGCGGTTCCCTCATTGCAGCCCCCCCCCTTTTTTTTTTAACCAGCTTCCTGGCTTTATACTAGCCCTGCCTGTTCCTTCTCAGCTGGGCTCCATTGTAATTCAGCAGTTACTTCTGCCACATAATTCTCCTCAGCTATGGCCTATCTGGTTAATTGGCCCCTTCTCAATCTCATTAACCGCTTCTAGATTACTGAGGGGTGAACACCCCATCACAGGTCCCTTCTCTATGAGGTTGGGGATGCTTTCTTGGGCTCTTTGGACTCATCAGTGGGACTTGAATGACCATATAAGAATTTGTATAAATAGGCCCCCTGCTAATATATGCTTAGTACATTAATATATGCTTTCTGAAATAGTATAAGTTATTTGCTTAAACCTAATCAAGAAAATAACTATTTGATTCATAATCTAGGAGAAAATAAATTAAGCAAATATGCTCACAGTGAATAATTTTAATCAACACTAATCATGCTGGAGGTGTTGATGGTGAAGCACCATGAAAAATTCCTAAATACTCATAGTCCTTGCCCCTCTGGTATGAGCAAGAATTTTAATGAATACTTTTAACACCCACAACAGTTAAAAAAAATTAAATTGGAGTTTTTTAAAAAATTCTCATCTCTGATTATAATGAGCCAATCCTTTTTGAAGAAGAGAATCCTTTTGATCTTCAGGAAAAATATGTGTCCTCTTTGATCATATAGGACATGCTCTTGGCCATTTTTTTAACATTGAGGGTATGTCTACACTATGAAATTAGGTCAAATTTATAGAAGTCGGTTTTGTAGAAAGCGTTTTTATGCAGTCGAGTGTGTGTGTCCCCACACAAATGCTCTAAATGCATGTAGTCGGCGGACTGTGTCCACAGTACCGAGGCAACAGTCGACTTCCGGAGCTTTGCACTGTGGATAGCTACCCCACAGTTCCCACAGTCTCCACCGCCCATTTGAATTCTGGGTAGAAATCCCAGTGCCTGATGGGGCTAAAACATTGTCACGGGTGGTTCTGGGTACATATCGTCAGGCCCACCCTTCCCTCCCTCCCTCCGTAAAAGCAAGGGCAGGCGATCGTTTTGCGCCTTTTTTCTTGAGTTACCTGTGCAGACATCATACCACAGCAAGCATGGAGCCCGCTCAGCTAACCATCACCATATGTCTCCTGGATGCTGGTGGACGTGGTACTGCATTGCTACACAGCAGCAGTTTATTGCCTTTTGGCAGCAGACAGTGCAGTATGACTGGTAGCCGTCGTCGACGTAGTCCTGGGTGCTCTTTTAACCAGGTGCCTGGGCAAACATGGGAGTGACTCAGCCAGGTCATTTCCCTTGTTTCATCTCATGGCGATTGATTTCTACCGGAAGTGCACTGGCTTTTAATCTGCAGCTAGCAGAAGATGATGGCCAGTAGTCATAGTGCACCGTCTTCTGTCGAACACCCAGGAGGTGACGATGGCTAGCGGTCGTACTGCACAGTCTGCTGCCAGCATGATGTATAAAGATAGATAAAGTGGCTCAAAACAAGAAATAGGCCAGATTTGTTTTGTATTCATTTTCTCGTCCCTTCCTCTGTGAAATCGCCGGCCTGCTAAACCCAGTTTTGAGTTCTATCCTTGAGGTTTTGAATTCTACCCTTGAGGCGGCCATTCAGTTTCTCGCAAAGCCACCCCGCTGGTGATTTTAATTCCCTGTAAGCCATGTTGTCAGTCGCCCCTCCCTCCGTCAGGGCAACAGCAGACAATCGTTCCGCGCCTTTTTTCTGTGCAGATTCCATGGCAAGCATGGAGCCTGCTCAGATCACTTTGGCAATTAGGAGCACATTAAACACCACATGCATTATCCAGCAGTATATGCAGCACCAGAACCTGGCAAAGCGAAACTGGGTGAGTAGGCGACGTCAGCGCGGTGACGAGAGTGATGAGGACATTGACACAGACTTCTCTCAAAGCACAAGTCCTGCCAATGTGGGCATCATGGTGCTAATGGGGCAGGTTCATGCGGTGGAACGCCGATTCTGGGCTCGGCAAACAAGCACAGATTGGTGGGACTGCATCGTGTTGCAGGTCTGGGACGATTCCCAGTGGCTGCGAAACTTTCACATGTGTAAGGGCACTTTCATGGAACTTTGTGACTTGCTTTCCCCTGCTCTGAGGCGCAAGAATACCAAGATGAGAGCAGCCCTCACAGTTGAGAAGCAAGTGGCAATAGCCCTGTGGAAGCTTGCAATGCCAGACAGCTACGGTCAGTCAGGAATTAATTTGGAGTGGGCAAATCTACTGTGGGGGCTGCTGTGATGCAAGTAGCCAACGCAATCAAATATCTGCTGATATCAAGGGTAGTGACCCTGGGAAATGTGCAGGTCATAGTGGATGGCTTTGCTGCAATGGGATTCCCTAACTGTGGTGGGGCCATAGACGGAACCCATATCCCTATCTTGGCACCGGAGCACCAAGCCAGCAAGTACATAAACCACAAGGGGTACTTTTCAATAGTGCTGCAAGCACTGGTGGATCACAAGGGTCATTTCACCAACATCAACGTGGGATGGCTGGGAAAGGTATATGATGCTCGCATCTTCAGGAACTCTGGTCTGTTTCATAAGCTGCAGGAAGGACTTTCTTCCCAGACCAGAAAATAACCGTTGGGGATGTTGAAATGCTTATAGTTATCCTTGGGGACCCAGCCTACCCCTTAATGCCATGGCTCATGAAGCCATACATAGGCAGCCTGGAGAGTAGTCAGGAGCTGTTCAACTACAGGCTGAGCAAGTGCAGAATGGTGGTAGAATGTGCATTTGGACGTTTAAAAGCATACTGGTGCAGTTTACTGACTCGGTTAGACCTCAGCGAAACCAATATTCCCACTGTTATTACTGCTTGCTGTGTGCTCCACAATATCTGTGAGAGTAAGGGGGAGATGTTTATGGCGGGGTGGGAGGTTGAGACAAATTGTCTGGCTGCTGGTTACGCACAGCCAGACACCAGGGCGGTTAGAAGAGCACAAAAGGACGCAGTGCGCATCAGAGAAGCTTTGAAAACCAGTTTCATGACTGGCCAGGCTACGGTGTGAAAGTTCTGTTTGTTTCTCCTTGATGAAACCCCCCCGCCCTTTGGTTCACTCTACTTTCATGTAAGCTAACCACCCTCCCCACCTCCCTTCAATCACCGCTTGCATAGGCAATAAAGTCATTCTTGCTTCACATTCATGCATTCTTTATTAATTCATCACACAAATAGGGGGATAATTACCAAGGTAGCCCAGAAGGGGTGGTGGAGGAGGGAAGGACAAGGCCACACAGCACTTTAAAATTTTAAAACTTATTGAATGCCAGCCTTCTGTTACTTGGGCAATCCTCTGGGGTGGAGTGGCTGGTGGCCAGAGGCCACCCCACTGCATTCTTGGGCGTCTGGGTGAGGAGGCTATGGAACTTGGGGAGGAGAGTGGTTGGTTACACAGGGGCTGTAGTGGCGGTCTGTGCTCCTGCTGCCTTTCCTGCAGCTCAACTATATGCTGGAGCATATTAGTTTAATCCTCCAGCAGCCTCAGCATTGAATCCTGCCTCCTCTCATCACGCTGTTGCCACCTTGCAGCTTCAGCCCTCTCTTCAGCCTGCCACTTACTCTCTTCAGCCCACCACCTCTTCTCATTTTGTGCTTTCCTGCACTCTGACATTGTCTGCCTCCATGCATTCATCTGTGCTCTGTCAGTGTGGGAGGACAGCATGAGCTCAGAGAACATTTCATCGCGAGTGCATTTTTTTCACCTTCTAATCTTCGCTAGCCTCTGGGAAGGAGAAGATCCTGTGATCCTTGAAATACATGCAGCTGGTGGAGAAAAAAAAAGGGACAGTGGTATTCAGAAAGACACATTTTATAGAACAATGGGTACACTCTTTCACAGTAAACCTTGCTGTTAACATTACATACATAGCACATGTGCTTTCGTTACAAGGTCGCATTTTGCCTCCCCCCACCGCGTGGCTAACAGCGGGGAACATTTCTGTTCAGCCATAGGCAAACAGCCCAGCAGGAACGGGCACCTCTGAATGTCCCCTTAAGAAAAGCACCCTATTTCAACCAGGTGACCATGAATGATATCACTCTCCTGAGGAAAATACAGAGAGATAAAGAACGGATGTTGTTTGAACGCCAGCAAACATACACTGCAATGCTTTGTTCTACAATGATTCCCGAGTACGTGCTACTGGTCTGGAGTGGTGAAGTGTCCTACCATGGTGGATGGAATAAGGATGCCCTCCCCAGGAAACTTTTGCAAAGGCTTGCAAAGGAGTATATCCAGGAAAGCCACGAATGCCAGGGCAAATTAATCATTAAACATGCTGGCTTTTAAACCTTGTATAGTATTTTAAAAGATACACTCACCAGAGATCCCTTCTCTGCCTGGTGAGTCCAGGAGGCAGCCTTGGGTGGGTTCAGGGGGTACTGGCTCCAGGTTCAGGGTGAGAAACAGTTCCTGGCTGTTGGGAAAACAGGTTTCTCCACTTGTTTGCTGTGAGCTATCTACAACCTCCTCATCATCGTCTTCCTTGTCCCCAAAACCTGCTTCCTTGTTGCCTCCATCTCTATTGAAGGAGTCAAACAACACGGCTGGGGTAGTGGTGGCTGAACCCCCTAAAATGGCATGCAGCTCATCATAGAAGCAGCATGTTTGGGGCTCTGACCCGGAGCGGCCGTTCGCCTCTCTGGTTTTCTGGTAGGCTTGCCTCAGCTCCTTACGTTTCATGCGGCACGGCTTCGGGTCTCTGTTATGGCCTCTGTCCTTCATGCCCTCAGAGATTTTCACAAATGTTTTGGCATTTTGAAAACTGGAACATAGTTCTGATAGCACAGATTCCTCTCCCCATACAGCGATCAGATCCCGTACCTCTTGTTCGGTCCATGCTGGAGCTCTTTTGCGATTCTGGGACTCCATCATGGTCACCTCTGCTGATGAGCTCTGCATGGTCACCTGCAGCTTGCCACACAGGCCAAACAGGAAATTGAAATTCAAAAGTTCGCGAGCCTTTTCCTGTCTACCTGGTCAATGCATCTGAGTTGAGAGTGCTGTCCAAAGCGGTCACAATGGAGCACTCTGGGATAGCTCCCGGAGGCCAATACCATCTAATTGCGTCCACAGTACCCCAAATTCGACCCAGCAAAACTGATTTCAGCACTAATCCCCTTGTCAGGGGTGGAGTAAGGAAATCGATTTTAAGAGCCCTTTAAGTCGAAAAAAAGGGCTTCGTCATGTAGACGGGTGCAAGGTTACATCGATTTAACGCTTCTAAATTCTCAATGCCTAATGTAGACCAGGGTTTATAGGTATACACACAACTCCATAGTGTATAGTACCTTACAAGAATACAGATAAATAGACATAGTGTTCGTATTGACGAGTTTTAGGGCTTATCAAATGTGCCAAATAGACATTCTTGTAGATTTAAGTCCTGTGCTTACCAACATGTAAAAGAGGGGCAGACCTCTTTTGCTAACTCATTATGTTAGGAAGAGTTAGAACCCTGTATATTGAGGCTGTTAAATTCAGCTGACTCATTGAGGCAGGTGAAGATTGTCAACTCCAACCAGAATATAAGCATGGTGAGAATGGTTATCTAGGGAGAGAGAAAATTTGAAATTTTTGTAGTTTTCCTGATTTGCTCTTGGAACAAGGGGTGCCATTTTTATGACAATAGGATAATTCCAAAAACTGGATCAAAGGATAACTCTAAAAACAGATGGAAATGGCACTGATGACAAAAATTACATGTTTGTACACATTTGTGAGCTCAGTGTTGTCAACTTTCATGATTTTTTCTCACTACGCTGGTGTTTTTCCTAAAGCCTAGTTTCAGTGCAATATAATTACCTAAGTATCTCAGCTTTCCACTTAAAAACAAAGCAAGTTTCTATCCTTCATGGTGTGACAGATTCTCTGGGGTGCAACCTGGAATTGGGGGTACCACTGAACCCTCTGGCTTACCAACCTTAGCTTCCTCATACACTGTGATGCTGTTGCTAAGCAACGAACCTCTGGAAGGTACTGCACTCACACAGACATCCATAGGCAGGGACACACCTAGCTGAGTTACATGAATGCTTTTTCCAGCCACTCATGAATTAACAATAGAGATGCTCCAGCAAATTCCCCCCCCCCCAACTCTGCAGCCTAGGACCCAAGAGCTGTACTGTCTTGCACTGGTCAGACACCTGACCAGTGTAAGTTGATTACCCAGTCTGCCCTTCGCTCAATGTGGAGCAGAATGCACCAACTCTGTTCCTAAGCAGATGTCTCAAGCACTTCAGCCAAAACACACTGTTTTAAGTAAAATATAAAACAGATTTGTTAATTACAGAAAGATAGATTTTAAGTAATTATAAGTAATAAGCATACAGATCGGAGATGATTACCTAAGAAATAAAAGAAAAATCACAATCTGAGTTCTAAAAACTAGACAAGATTTGAATCAAGCAGTGTCTCTCTTTTTTAGACAATACAAGCAGGTCACAGATCTTCCATACACAGGCTGAAAGTCTCCTTCAGCCTGGGACCACCTCCCCAGTTTAGTCTGTCCTCCAGACATGTTTCCAGATGTTGAGTTGTGGGGGGAGTGAAGTCAAGAGATGATGTTACTTCCCCTTTTGCTATCTCTGAGAAGTCTCCACTGTATACAGTTCCTGTAATAGTCCTTAGGAGAGTGCCATAAGCAGTATCTGGCTGCTCCATTGTTGCACCTGAAAGACTCATTGTGGTTGTTCCCAACTTCAAAATACATTTCAGTAACACACTCAAAGCAAAACTTCATAACTTCCCATCCAATGATAGCACATACAATCCAACAGGATATTAATGTTCAACAGATCAAGACTTTTCAAATGACCCCTTGCAAGGCATACTTTGTACAAAACATATCATAATCATATCACCATGGTAAATATGGGGATGCTAGAGTAGTGCTTTGGAGCACAGAGTGCCAGACATGGTTTCAGAGAAAAAACTGAAGACATGAACATTAAAAGCTACAGTTCCAGAAACCAGTAAAAATAACCAAACATGTTTTTTCTTAAAATTTCAGTGTTTAAACCAGTCTCGTGATTTTTAAATGCTTGGTGATAATTTCATAAGGCTGGAATTTTATAAGGCTATTACTCACAAATAGTTGAAAATTCACTCACACAGTTCCCAAATACTCTGAATACCTGGGTAAGAGACAACCTTTTGAAAATGAAGCAGGATTGGCTAGCTTTCAGTAACAATGTTCAAGTATGGATTAGTACTGGTAATGTAATGATATAGGCAAGGAATTTACTACAAGTCACTTTTATATAAATATTACATAAATAGCAATCCTGCAGATTATTACTGAACATTTATTCAACCAGCTCTTCATTTATCAGGACATACCTTTATTAAAAAGAGCAATGTTTAGTTTTTATTTTTCTCTGTAATCATCACTCCAAATTCTTAATCACCTTTGCTTCTGATTGTCCACAAAAAGATCCTGATCCTTCCAAGAGACTTATACACATGTTATAAATGGTACAACTTGCAGTTCATAAATAAAAGCATAGGAATAAGTTTTGATGGAATGGAACTTCAGTGACACAATTTTGTTCCAGCAGGAAACAAGTGCCTTTGATAGAAGAGAGGACATTATCCCTCTCTGAAGCCTTTCTATCTCAGGTTTCAACTGATGACAGTTTGCCCCAGCTGCAACTACAGATCACCCATTGGTATTATGACATTATGACAGAGTTTGTAGTGCCCATGGAAAATGAGGTCTACGCTTGGGCATTATCAGTGTATTGCTGGCAGCAGCAACTGTGACATCACACCACCTCTCCAAGCAATCATAGGAAGATATTGAAGAGTGGGCATGATAGGACAGATCCTTGAGGAATTCAGTAGATGAGAGCTTTGGGGAAAGATGAACAGTTGCTCATTACCTTCTAGATTTGTTAGAAAGTAATGATTGCAGCCATTGCAGTCCTGCTCCCTCTCCTCTACATAGATCAGCTGCACACAAAGTTTAACTTATCAAAAACTGCAGAGAGGCCAGATGGTTTTAATATTGGAACATGACTTCTGTCTTTGGCATAAAAAGGTCACTTTCTGCTGTGATTAGGGTTCTCTCCATTCTGTACCCCAGACCACAGCCTGAGTGTGGCAGCCTCACATATTGCTGCAGTTTGACTGACACTACTTTCTCAGTAAAAAGAAAAGGAGTACTTGTGGCACCTTAGAGACTAACAAATTTATTAGAGCATAAGCTTTCGTGAGCTACAGCTCACTTCATCGGATGCATTTGGTGGATACTTTCTCAGTGATTTTGTCTATTGAAGATGGGGCAATAGTTGTCAACTTTTTCTGTGTCAAGAGAATAAGAAGCAAGTATTGTGTCAATAATGTGCATTAATATTTAGTGTACTTGTTAGTTCAACAGTATCAACACTAAATGAAAATAATTAAGTACATTAATATATGACAGTTGTATGCTTAATGTGGACACAAATAATAGTAACAGTTGATGAGACAGAGAGAGAAAATTAACATGATTAATTTTAAAAATAGCTGCAGTGAAAGAAATAAAATAACAGATAGACATACAAAGCAATATCAATCAAAAGCTGTTCTAATTACATTGACAATAAAGCAGAGCAATAGTGAAGAAAAATGCATGTTTTTAAGCTATAAATCATTACTGCAGGCAGCTTTCATGGTAGTACAAACTGTTCCTCACATAATAAAATATAGCTTTATCTTTGCAGCAAAATACATTTGTAATAACTGCAAGTACCTTAAAGGAGATTATATAACTCTGACCAAGAAGTGAGAGAGTCCTGTGGTAAGGGCCTAATCCTTCATCCACTGGAAGATTTGCCATTGATTTCATAATAGGAATAGGAGCAGGTCCAAGGTTTTCTAAAGGAAGAGCTCTCAGAAAAGTAAAGGCACTATGCATTTGGCACAATAGTTACAATAAATAATGTACCATCCTAACTGCCAAAAGTGAAAAGTTGAAAGTTGAATCTTAATTAATACGAATCCTTCTTCAAATATTGCATTAGTTACCAGCAATAAAAACCAGACAGCCACAAATGGCCCTGTATTACTTGTGCATCCAAAACTCCCAATGACATCAATACAAATTTTAGGTTCAGAAAGAATGATTAAATATCTAAACAAGGGCCTAGACTTCAGAGTTCATAAAATTCTAGTACTGTATCCGAGCTGTAGCTCACGAAAGCTTATGCTCAAATAAATTTGTTAGTCTCTAAGGTGTCACAAGTACTCCTTTTCTTCTTACTAAACATGTATGTGTTCTTACATTATCAGTGGCACAGGTAGTAATGCTGTAGTTAGGGTTCCTGACACTTCCGATATAAGACTTGGTTTTCAGTTGCTTATAACTTTGCCAAATTTTACCTGTTTGAGCTTTTCAATGATGTCTGCCTTAGGCTGAATTTTTAGGAAATTTTTCAGCAAATATGGTTCAGCCATTTCTCATGAAGATATTAAGGAAAAATACATTCTCCCCATGTTAAAAAAATCCTTACAACCATCTCATTGTAGCTCTAGCAACCCCCATGCTTTGGCAGGTTTTGAAATTTGACAAGGGGCTCGTCCTGATTCTCAAGGATGTCCCTTTTGTTGTCCCTCTTAAAATCCATCCAGATGTGGTCAAGTTATGAACCCCTAAAAATCTGAGGTCACAAATGTTCAGTAGAGACTTTAGAGTTCAGCAGCTAAATTACCTGAAGAGTCCATTTATACTGAGCATGTTTCATCCCAGGACTGCAGGAGCTGAACAGGATTTTCCCTACAACAGGACCTCTCAATTGCTATGGGCCACAACCACAGGAACTAAGAGAAAGGAACCTGTCTCTCATGTGCTCTCCATGTTCCCACTGTTGGGGTCTGGACAGCAAAAAGGGGGAGGAAGCACCTGGCTCAAATGCAGAGGGATGTGGAGCTGGGCCTGGTTAGAGGGGTGTCAAGAAAGGAGACTAGGAGAAGAAAACAGGAATGGTTCAGTGAACTGGAATGAGGATCCAGAGAGGAAGGGCAGATTGGGAATAAGATGAAAAACCTAAAATGACTGAGGTGGAGACTAGAATTGGCTGAAGACCAGCAGTAGAAGGGGTCAGGCATGGTGGGGAACAGGGAAAGAAGGGTCTGTAATCTCTAGAGAATACTCCCCTCAGAATCCTGAAATAGAACCCAGTCTGAACATTCTTTGCATTTCAGACTCTTGGGGGGAGTGAGGTCTAGGGGTACAAATCCTTCCACCCCTGCCGCCAGCTCCTCAACCCAGTCACTTTGTCATGCCAGGCTCAGTCCTTGCCTACCTGGGTTCCTCATTCAATCTCTTGTACTCACTCCCACTCCCCTTCCCCAGGTTTCTTGTCCCATTCCCCATTACTCCCTTTTTTGCCCTCCTTACTCCATTTCCCCCCATGATCCCACTCCTAGTCTCCCCCCTAGGATCCTTGGCCCAGCCTAGTCCTGGCATTCCCAGGTCCAGCTCTTGTCCCCTCTGCACTGAAGTGAGGTTGCTTTCTCCTCCTTACTGACTGAGCACCAGCAGGGAGTCATTGAGAGCACAAAAGAGACAGTTTCCCTGCCACAGTTCCAGTGTCCAGTGCCACAATGGCTCCAAGATGGGAGCAGTACTTGGTGGGGGAGTGGGGAAAGTCATGATCAGCCCCTGGGATGGAGCATGCTCAGTGCAGACCATATCTTCAGAGAATTTGTTAAACTCTAACGTATATCTATGGACCAGGTGCAAACTGAAATTTTTCATGAGGATCAGAACTTGACCAATTTTTTCGGAGGGGGGCATCATAGCAAGACCAAAAGACACATCCCTGATACTAGGGTGACCTCTCCCACACCGCCAAATTTCATATCCCTTCTCTAAAGCATGAAGCGGCCAGAGCTTTTCAACAAAACAGTCATAAGATTACTTTTTTTTTTAAACAGGGGCAAGTCTTCCCTATTCTCATTCACAGAAATGGTCAAACCATTTTTTTGCTGAAACTTCCTCTAAAAAACTTGGCCAAAGGTATGCATCCAGTATGGAAAATTTCAGTTCAAATAATTGAAGTCTCAGTATGTTTCTTCCTTCTCCTGAACAGCTCTGTGTGGCAAGTCACTGTTCAATTTTTCCATCCCACTCAGTATCAGTTTCTTAGCCACTGGAGTAAATTCCAAAAAGGGATGTAGTCCTAGGAACAGACTAAAGCTCATCTGTCTGAGTGGCTGCATCACAGAGTAGTTTACTGGATACTTTAAATTTTGCTTGAATATCTGTAAAAATGGGTGGGAGGAAATCTGGAGTAAGTTGATCACACTTGTGTAACTGCAGTGTGATTGCATTGATTTTAAACAGGGACAGATAATGGGAACTGTCAGGCCACCTTATCTGTAGATAGTGCTACTAGCCTCCCCTACAATTAGTGTATGTGAGAGAGATTTAATAGACTATAGAATTATTTAATTTAAATGTAATTATTTAAAATTATTTATTTTCATTATGTGGGGTTTTATTTACTACCGCTGTATTTATCATGACATTTTCTTCCCATCTTCCAGCTTCTCTTGTAATTTGGCCAAGTTTCCTGTTCAACATTTTTTTGCTTATAATATATATTTTTGTGAAGAAATTAAGAGCCTTTTAGGTTTTGAAAGACAGGTAAATAAGAACAAATGTTCTCAATATTGGTAGCCATTGAAAAGAGAGAAGAGCAGGGCAAAGACAGAGCTATGGCCAAGCTCAGGGTGGAATGGACATTGATTCTTTCCAAAAGGTGTAAGAACTTCTGTATTGTACTAACCCAGAGGTCTTGAACAAATTCTGATTGAGTCACCCAAAATTCTGCCTGAGAGTCCGACTGCAGTGTTGTCTCTTGGTGCATCCTACATAACTAGTAACTTAAAAGCCAAAATCTGACTGTTAGTTATCATCAAAATTTGTCCTGTATTTTCCCAGACTAGAAATACAAACTCTTCTGAATTTCCTCCCTCTCAGAAGTTTTTAGTACCTGTTAAATCAGAAACTTTTGAGACTTCTTGTCCATGGACTGTGTATGTGTGTGTGTGTGTGTGTGTGTGTGTGCACGTACACATGGGGGGGGGGAGAAAAGCAGTAACAGATTGTGTTTTAGCAGGTATCTTGTGGGATAACATTGTGAATGTGTTACTGCCCAGCAGTACCCAACGGAAAGAGTCTATTTATATGTTATCTTAGGAGGACACACAGAAATTATCCACCAGGACCTATGCAGTAACCTTTCAATATGTAGTCTGAAGGACAACTTTCTTTTCTCTTTCCATACAAAACATGAGATTCCATAAAATAAACTAGTGGGGTTTATCTTGTGATGCATATTGCACCCACTATACCGCTTCACAGGCTCGTATAAACAACATGTTAAGATGATTCATACATTCCAAAGCCAGAAGGGATCATTGCGATCATCTGCTCACCTCCTGTATAACACAGGCCAAAGAACTTCCCCCAGTAATTCCTAGAAGATATTGCAATGGGGGACTCCACTCACTGTGGTGGCATTTCCTGGCTAGCCATTCTGGGGGATGAGCTCTGCCAGTTGGTGTGCCCTCTTCAGGTGGTGGCTCTCCCGTCGTCCTCTCACCCTGGGGACTGGCCTCACTCCAGGAACTGCAGCATCCTCTTCATGACCCAGCTGCCCAGCCAGGTCACCATGTTCATAGGTGCTGGATTTAAGGGTGCTGGGGGTGTGCTGCACTCTCTGGCTTGAAATTGTTTCCATTATATACAGGGTTTATAGTTTGGTTAAATGGCTCTCAGCACCCCCACTGTACAAATTGCTCTAGCACACCCAGTCACTTTGCAATGCCCATGTTCCCCCCTTCTAGGGTTTACCCAAAGTATTTCTATGCAAACAGTTCCAGGCAGTTCTTCTGTGCTGTTCTGGTGATGCCACTTCCCCAGTGGCCAGTAGGGGAACCCAGCCTACCGACTATTCTGAGTTTGAGTTCAAGGAATCTCAGTTCTGGACTCTAGCCTCTCAGCCCTCACTGCTTCTTCCCTAGACTGCTTCATACTCTTCCTTGTTCCCCCCACCCCCCCAGGAATACCCATTCCAAACCCATTCCCCCTTCCTCTTCCCAGAGAGTGGCTGCTGCCTGCTTTCCTACAGCTTCCTCATCAACCTAATTAGCTGATTGGGTCTACCTGGCTTAACTCAGCTTTTGCAAGGCCACTGTGAGGTGCACACCCCATCTCACCTATCTTTTAGGAAAACATCCAATCTTGATTTTAAAATGGTCAGTGATGAAGAATCCACCACAATTCTTGGTAAATTATTCCAATGGTTAGTTACTCACACAGTTAAAATTTTGCAGCTTATTTCCAGTCAAATTTAAGCCATTGTATCATTTTATACCTTTCTCTGCTGCAGAAAATGAACTCTTACAGAAAGTGGTGAGGGGTTGTACTCTCCATGAATATCATGAAAAGCCACAAATGCTGTCATGCACAGAGAACACACATTCAAGCTGCTAAAATATCAACCGTACAGCCTCTTGCTTGTTAAAGGTAGACAACCAAGGGGCCTAATAGTGCATTCCCCGTTATAGTCAGTGGGGACTGTGGATATACAAGGAATGCAGGATCAGGTTAGAGAAACAAGATGAGATAACAGATGTCTGATGAATGTGTATGGTATCTCAAATAGTACTGTTATAATCTCAAGATACAATTTTCAACTCCGCACAGAGTACATATGAGAAAGGGGATAAGTGAAACAGATGATAGATTTATTTTTCCTCCTCTCAGATAACAGGAACTCAGTAAATCTGTGGAATGGTCAAAGCTCATGAAGTAAGGATATTGGTGTCACTCAGAAAACAAATGGATGTGATAAAAAAAAGGATGGAGTCTAATATATATTATTGGCAGAAAATGTTCACTCACATTTTTCATTTGTCAAATGATTCCAGTCATCATCATTCTAATATTCCAGGAAGAACTCTGTAAATGATGAAGAAATTATATAATAGAAAAGCCAGTGAACAAAATGAAAAAAAAATGTCTTTGGATCATGGATGAATATAATTGATTCTCCATAACTTTAATAAAATAAAATAAAATAAAATAAAATAAAACATTGCACTTATAGAACAGTTTCCATCCAAAGAGCTCAACACCATTTGCTAAGATTACATGGGATTTTGTACAAAAACACTTATTTCACAGCAAACTCAGATGTCACTCTACACTACATTAGCCTCTTGAATACTAAGCATTCGTGTGTCTCTAGTGCTTTTAAATCTACTCAGCTTTGAAATGGGCATAGGTTAAAACACAGCAGGTAACTTTCAGTGCAGGTATTTCGTACTCACTGGGTTACACTCCAGCTTGCTGCAACATAAACATTTGTGTAGACAAGTCCATAGTATCATTATTCCCATTTTTAAAATGCAGTCAATGGGATCCAGCATCCATAAGGCTTTTGGTTCAGGAAAGAATGTAAACATGTTTTAAAGTTAAACACATGCTGACGAGCCTTCCTGAGTAAGGATGACTTCCTGAATTGGAGCCGTATAAAACAGGAACATAAATGAAGGGAAATCAATCATCTTGAAAACTAGTACTTGGATTTACTACTTCTTTCACATTACTAATTTTTATCCCTCCTGTCTCTGACTCTTGCATACTTTTGATCAGAGTGATATCATTGTGGGAGGTCAGGACTTAACTTTGTCCAGGAATGGGTGGTGAGACTTTAAATAGGACTGAATAATAAATATGCATGTGCAGTATAACATGGTAGTCTAGCTGTGATGCTTAAGAATGAAAAAAAAAAAGAACAGCTGATTTCATTTCTATTCCACTGTTCAAAAGAGAATTCACCTTTATTTCCCTGACTGCTTATCTTCAGTCCAGTGTGTCAGTCAAAGTCAGGAAAATTTCCTCCTCATTATTTTCTCTTGCTCACTGAATTTTTCAATAAAAATAAAACGGTTAAATTGTAAAATAAGTGAATTACATGTTTACAAGATTTGAATAAAAGTGTGCTCCATGCTAAGCAATATTTCTTTTGTTACTGCTATTTTGACCACAAGCTGCCTATTTGGTCAGTATAACTGAGCAAGGCTTATTTGGAGTCCCACTCTGTATTTACTTCTGCAAATAAAAAAAAATGCGGAGGTGGTCTGGTATTTTTCTTAATTGCAATACCATAGTTCCTCAGTGATTTGAGCTCCTAAATTTAAACACAGGGCATGAGACTGAATAAGGATTATGCTTAAGAAAAATGTTGCTTAAGATGTTACTGTTATCCAGGCCAAAATGTGGTCTTTCCCTATGACTGTTATGTGAATCAAGGACAGTAGAATTGTACTTGGTATTTTATGATAGAGGGACTCGCCCTCAACTAAGTACCACTTGTTAGGCAAGAGGCATGGGTTCCAAAGCCCAGTGAACTGAGAGAGGCTGGGGACAGGCATGTGTACTGTACTTCTGAGGGCCCTAAACATCACTTTGATCTCTCCACTATGTAATAACAGAGCTAATTTTGACTCAGTTAGGAGTCTTGTTAGGTGCTGCAGAGCTGACATCACTGATTCCTAGGCCTAAGAATTAGACCTACTTTGGGCTAGTGGTTCTGAGCATGCCAGCACTGAGCCCCCCCCCCCCACTAACAGCTGAAATCACTGAGAGCTGAAATGACTAAAGAGCTGCAATTGCTAAGAACTGAAATCACTGAGAGCTGTGTTAAATAGGGGGGAGGAGGAGCTGAAGACAAGTTGGTGAGGGGCTAGCAAGACGGCTGGTGGAGAGGAGCAGCTGGCGGTGAAGACTGCAGCAGAACCCCATGGAGAGGCGTGGCAATCAGCTTTCAACCTGACCAGCGGAGCATGTAAGTTGCCCCCCATACCTCCCCCCACTTCCATCCAGGCTGGGAAGTAAACTCTGCAGATGAACTTCTGAACTCTGGGGGCTGCACTGACCAAGGAGAGAAACTGTTGGAGGGGTGACTTTTGGGTTGCTGGACTCAAAAAACACTCTGGGGTGGCACTGACCAAGGTCTGAAACTGTGGGTGGGGTGACTGTTGGGTTGCAGGACTTAAATTCCTGTGGGGAAAAGGACACTGCCAGACTTACTTGGGGGTGGGTCTTTTGCTCATGGTTTGTGTAATGAATCCTGTTTGTGGTGTTTCCCCAACATAATGCCACATTGTTTCCCTCGTTTATTAAAAGGCTTTTGCTACACTCAGACTCTGTGCTTGCGAGAGGGGAAGTATTGCCTCTTAGAGGCGCCCAGGGGGGTGGTATGTAACTGTCCCAGGTCACTGGGTGGGGGCTTGAGCCAGTTTTGCATTGTGTTATTGAAAGAGAACCCATAGATACTGAACCCGGCCCTTATTGCTGCCAACTCTGAATGGCAGAAGGGTTACAAATGTTTGTGGTCTACACACTGCCAAAAGATCTGTGTAGCATAGCTGTACACATAGGCTCATGACAGATTGCATGTTTTCTGTATTCTCTACAAAAATTAATGTTCAAATACATTTAACTTTGAGCAGAAGGAAAAATAATGTTAGGTTAAACAGGGCTAAGATGGAACTATTAAAGATTTAATGAGAAGTATACACCTTTTTCAAGAGTACTATCCTCACCAAGACAATCTAAGAAGAACAAAGAAACTGAAGTCAAAAGTAAGGTCTAGAAGATGAGGATATTCCATTTCAGTACCAAAATCTATAGGAAGTGATTGTACTCAAGTTACGCCAGTGATAGACAGTCTCAGCAGTGTCAGTATAGGAGAGGAAGACGCTCACTGCCCAAATGCATTAAGTAACTTGGAGATAAAACAGTTGAGATATGGCAGAGCATCCAGAATGCTCTTCAGATGTATGCAGCATGACATAGTGGCCTTGTCTAGACTAGGATTTCAAGGCGAGTCAGATTAAGTTACCTATCTCAATCTAAATAATACCTACTAAAACTCTAGTCAAGACAAAGCAATTGTACTTTAGTATATGCTAAACTGATTCTGGTATAGTTTATGTGGAAGGATCATCTTCTAAATTTCCTAAAATCAATTCTAACGGTCTTAAACTGAGTCTACATAGTGATAGGTGGGGTTTCCAATAGAGTTAAACTAACTCAATTCAAAACTGACCAGTTGAGCTAGCTTGATTTTAAAAAGCAGCGTTCCCCCCAATCTAGGCAAGGCCTATATTACTATACAGTTCTAGCATGGCTGTGAGGGCCCATCGCTCCTGGTTTGTCAGATCATTTTTTCCTGTGACTGTATTTAAACTGAGTTTTTAAAAAGAACAAGAGTACTTGTGGCACCTTAGAGACTAACAAATTTATTTGAGCATAAGCCTTCGTGGGCTACAGCCCACTTCATCGGATGCATAGAATGGAACATATAGTAAGAAGATATATATATATATATATATACATACAGAGAACACGTACCAATGTGATGTATGCCATCCTCTGCCAGCAATGCCCCTCCATGTACATTGGCCAAACCGGACAGTCTCTACGCAAAAGAATAAATGGACACAAATCTGACATCAGGAATCATAACATTCAAAAACTGGTAGGAGAACACTTCAACCTATCTGGCCACTCAGTAATAGATTTAAGCGTGGCAATTTTGCAACAGAAAAGCTTCAAAAGCAGACTCCAATGAGAAATGGCTGAGCTTGAATTAATATGCAAACTAGATACCATTAACTTGGGTTTGAATAGAGATTGGGAGTGGTTGGTCATTACACATATTGAACCTATTTCCCCATGTTAAGTATCCTTCTTGACACCTTCTTGTCAACTGTCTAAATGGGCCATCTTGATTATCATTGCAAAAGTTTTTTTTCTTCTGCTGATAATAGCTCATCTTAATTAATTAGCCTCTTACTCAACTTTTACATGTTCTCTGTATGTATATATATATCTTCTTGCTATATGTTCCATTCTATGCATCTGATGAAGTGGGCTGGAGCCCACGGAAGCTTATGCTCAAATAAATGTGTTAGTCTCTAAGGTGCCACAAGTACTCTTGTTCTTTTTTGCGGATACAGACTAACACGGCTGCTACTCTGAAACCTGAGTTTTTAAAGTATTTCCAGTCTGGTACAAAGAGGGCTTTACAATGAGATGGTCATGAACAGTTTGCCAAAGTGAAAATGAAAGTAACTTCCTCCCTACATCTCTCCACTTCCTCTCTGGTTGCACAAATAAAATAAATCATACCTGAAATGCCTAAGTGAACAGCATCCTTACATCATCCATACATATCCAGAGAGAACAAAAAAAGTCTGTATCCTTTGACCAAAAAAAATCAGGAATAAGGGCTAGAACTCTTATGGATCACAACACATTTGCAAAAAACAGATGGAATTTGAACAAAGGAAGCTTTACAGTACATTCAAGGTCTGAGCTGACTGTTTTCAATACCTCTAGAAGGTGTGCATGAAGAATGAAGTAATTTATTTATATTGTTCTTTCAAAGGGATCAGGGGTGCAATATTATGAAACATTTTCCAACCTGTCTTTCATGGCAACAAAGCTTCCTGGGCCATTACAATTAAACTTGATTATTATAATATTGCAGTCTTGCTGAAATGTGGTAATTATTGGCTTATATCTTTTGGTAGAGAAATAAAATGAGGTTTGTGGTCTATTTGTGGTCATTAAGGATCCCATGGCACTTTTTGTAAAAGCACATGTTAATATTGGCTTTTTAGCTACAATGAAGTTCAAGTATTTTCTGTTTACTTAGTTACATTTCTCCTGGAGTTTCAATTCACTGAGGTGTTCTTTAGTTTCTAGGTTATTTCGTTGTGTAGTGTTGTGCTGTGTTGAAAATCTGCTGTGTTCCACCCAAAAAGTAGCTGCATATAAGTGGTGCATGCTGTTAACCCTATATATCCCTTACTTACTTCACATATGTGTCGTGAAGCTTCATTAAGTATCCACAAAAGATGTTTGAGCAACTCAAATGAGAGATGCAACAGAAGCGTACAGTATTATTCTAACTAAATGATCTATTGGACAAACATCAAGCACAATGCTCATCCCAATACCACTGCTGGATCCAAGAAGATACCCCCTAAAGATATTTTATATGGCTATATATAAAGAATAAGCCATTATTTTGTGTGACAGCCCAAAAGACTCCAGATAAAGGTAGCGGACTGAAAGTCTTGGAGGGAATTGACATGATTTCAGATGATGTCAGACAGAGACAAGCAGCTCCAGAGCATTGCCCGTCCCCAAAGACAAAATGATGTCTAGGGCTGTGGTGGGATGTGGGCAAAACTCCTTGGTTTTATTACAAAACTAATGAGTTTAATTTCACCAGCTTTGCTTTACTTTCCCTTTGAGTTTTCAGATTTATATAAACCAGAAACTCCAAGTGAACCTCAGCAGATGAGAACAAATCAAAATTGTTGGGTTCACCAAACACAAAACAGATGCCAGGCCATCGTAAATGCCTCTGCTTTCAAAATCCCACCATTCAGTAAAAAGCTGTTCATGGAGCAGCTGGATTGAGTAAAGGAGATCAGACCATTATTTTATGTCATGGGCATGCTACCAGCTAGTGTAAGGACTAAATCCAAAAGAGATTTAAAGTTAGAAATTGCAGAGTAGAAGATTATTTTTGTGGTTTAGTAGACACCAGCCAAAAGAAGAAGACAGCTGTAGTAAAAGATTATGATAAATGCTGGAATTCTGAGGAAGGAAATGGGAAATGATTACATTTGTTGTAGCGGTATCTTATGGTGCATTTCTTCTGGGAAGAAATAGAGAAGAGAATAAAAATATAATCCTGGGCAATGACATTCCTAGTGAAATGTAAATTCTAATATGAAAAGTGTCTCAGAAATTTAAATGTGGTGAAGAAAAAATTTTATTGGCTAGAAGTCAAAAAAACCTGTAGTCTGATATAAAATGCATTGGCTTAGCAAACATCAAAAAGATTTCAATGGGTATGCAAGATAAGTCATATTTTAAAAAGTGTTAATATAATTTTAGGTTATTGCAAAATAATTTTAAAAATCTATTTATTTTTACGCAATTGTGCTGTTTGTTTGCAGCTTTTCTGTTACATGACATGGATGCAGGAATGGAGTTCAAGGATCAGATCTTGAATCAGAACACTCAATGTAAATTTTACTATTGATATTAATGGGTATAAAATCTAAAGCAGATAATCCCTTGTCTGAAATAGGATTTACTCTTGAGAATAAGGATTGCAGAATCAGGTGCTAGATTAATCTGAATATAGTAAAATTAAATGACTAATATTTATCTATTGGCATGATGACTAATTAAAGTGCCAGCGTTTGAAAAGGCCCTAGTTCCTTCCTGTGTCCCGGTGCCATCCATGCCCACAAAATGAATTACCAGGTCATCTGGGGGGGAATCTGGCAGGAACATGAGCAGTCATAGCAGGGACAAAGGAAAGACAGAGGCAATGTAGACTGAAAATCTAGTGAATATCTTAGATGTCTGTATTCTAATGCAGGAAGTATGGAGAATAAACAAGAAGAACTAGAATTACTTGTGAATAATCACAATTATGTGGGATAATTCATGTAACTGGAATATTGGTATAGAAAGGTACAGCTTGTTTTGAAAGGACAGGCAGAGAAAAAGGAGGTGTCACCTTGTATATCAAAGATGTATACACTTGCACTGACGTTGAGATGACACACACACACAAATGTTGGAATGTATTGGAGACAACTTTTTTATTTCAGAAGATGGAGAAAGCAACTATGGAAGAGGGTCTTCTAGATTTGATTCTGTCAAATAGGGAGGAACTGGTTAGGAATTTGAAGGTGGAAGGCAGCTTAGGTGAAAATGATCATGAAATCAAAGTTCACAATTCTAAGGAATGGTAAAAGGGAAAACAGCAGAATAAAGGCAATGGATTTCAAGACGGCAGACTTTAGCAAACACAAAGAATTTCTAGGTAAGATCCAATGAGAAGCAAGTCTAAGGAAAAAAGATGTTCAGGAGAGGTGGCAGTTTTTTACAGAGACATTACTAAGGACACAAGAGCAACTATGAAAGACAGTAAGTATGGTGAGAGACCACCCTGGCTTAACTAGGAGATCTTCAGCAGCCTGAAATTCAAAAAAAGAATCATATCAAAAGTGGCAAATAGGTATAATTACTGAAGTGTGTGTGTATGTGTGTGTGTTTAGACACACACAAGCTACAAGCATGTAGAGAAAAAAATTAGAAAAGCCAAGGCACAAAACAAGATTAAACAAGCTAGGGATATACAGGGTAATAAGAAAACATTTTACAAATACACTAGGAGTAAGAGGACAGAGTAGGCCCATTGCTCAATGATGAAGGAAAGACAATATCAGGAACTGCAGCAATAACTGAAATGGTAAATGCCTTTTTTGTTTCAGTTTTCACCAAAAAAAGTTAGCAGTCATTGAATGACTAACATAGTAAACACCACTGTAATAAATGGGGTAGGATCTGAGGCTAAAATAGGGAAGGAACAAGTTAAAAATTACTTAGACAAATTAGATGTCTTCAACTCAGTAGGGCCTAAAAAAATACATTTTAGAATACTTAAGGAACTGGCTGAAGAGATCTCTGAGACATTAGAGATTATCTCTGAGAACTCGTACAGGAGAGGAGAGATCCCAGAGGACTGGAAAAGGGCAAATATAGTTCTTGTATCAAAAGGGAAATAAGAACAACACAGGGAATTATAGACCAGTCAACTTAACTTCAATACTTGCAAAGAGAATGGAGCAAATAAATCAATCAATTTATAAGCACCTAAATAATAATGAGGCAATAATTAATGGTCATCATGGATTTGTCAAAAGCAAATCATGTCAAACCAACACTGTATCCTTCTTTGACAGGGTAACAAGTCTTGTGGAATGGGGGAAAGAGATAGATGTGATATATCTTTAGTAAGACTTTTGATACTGTCTCACATAATCTCATAAGCAAACAAAGAAAATACAGCTTAAATGAACATACTATAAGTGGGTGCAGATTTGGTTGGAAAATTGTACTCAGAGAGTAGTTATCAATGGTTAACAGTCAACCTGAAAGGGCATATTGAATGGGATCCCACAATGATTTGTCCTGGGTCTGGTTCTATTTAAAATCTTTGCAAATGATTTGGATAATGGCATAGAGGATGCACTTATAAAGTATGATACCAGCCAGGAGGGATTGTAAGTGCTTTGGAGGACAGGATTAGAATTCAAAATGATCTTAACTAATTAGAGAAATGGTTCAAAATAAATAGGATGAAATTCAGTAAGGACAAATGCAAAGTACTACACTTAGGAAGAAATAATCAATGCACAAATACAAAATGGGAAATGACTGCCTAGGAAGGAGTACTGCAGTAAAAGGATCTGTGAGTCATAGTGGATCACAAACTTAATATGAGTCAATAATGTAATACTATTGCAAAAAAAAAAAGCAAACATTATTCTGGAATGTATTGGCAGGAGTATGATAAGAACGGCACAAGAAGTAATTCTTCCCTTCTACTCAGCATTGAGAAGGCCTCTACTTGAGTACTATGTCCAGTTCTCGGCACCACACTTTGGAAAAGATGTGGATACATTGGAGAAAGTCCAGAGAAGAGGAACAAAAATGATTAAAGGTCTAGAAAACTTGACCTACAAGGAAAAATTGAAAAAAATGGGTTTGTTTAGTCTGGAGAAGAAAAGAGTGAAGGGGGACCTGATAATTGTCTTCAAGTATCTAAAAGATTGTTATTAAGAGGGTGATCAATTGTTCTTTTTATCCACTGAGGACAGGATAAGACGTAATAGGCTTAAATTGCAGCAAGGAAGATTTAGGTTAGACATCAGGGAAAACTTCCTAACTAATAGTAGTTAAGCACTGGAACAAATTACCTAGGGAGCTTGTGGAATCTTCCTCAGAGGTTTTTCAGAACAAGTTAGACAAACACTTGATCATCATCTCTGTTGTGAGGTGAACTGCAGTCCCTAAATCAACAAGAGAGAATAGCACTAATAAAACTTGAGTTCCAGAATTTGGGTTAACTTCATACAAAACAAGAGGGCATAGATTTTATATGATGGAATTTAGGGTAGACACGCAGGGTAGAGATGAGAATAACTGCAGCAGGAAGATCAAAAGTGTAAGCAGAGGTTAGTTGTGAAAGTATGGGCATCATCCAAAGCCCATTGAAATCAATAGGAGTCTTTCTATTGACTTCAATGAGCTTTGAATCAGCCCATACAAAATAAATCACCAGCAGCATCTCATAAATTGGCCTATTCTCCACCAGAATCCCACAGTGTTCCCAAAACATTGCTGATTCTCTGACCTGAACACTGCATATAGACAGAAAGTCATAGGAGTGATGGTGAATAAAGAGCTATAAAAGGATGCTAAAGTAATAAATATGTGCACAGTTAGCAGCAGCAGAGTTAAACCGGCCTTCCAGACTGGTCCTCAACCCCCTAATATTGTTACAAATGTATAGGAAAAGCATTAAGGAATCTGACCTATGCTCTCACCCCTCCCAGACAGTTAGCAGTCATACTCTGTACCAAACACCCATTCAAACAGACAGCTTTCCCAGCCACGTGTGTTATTTCCGGCCACAATTTTCCCTGAGCTAATTGTGAAGCCCAAACTAGAAATAACCAATCTCCCTTTAAATATTTGATTGGCCCATTTCTAGAAAAACAAACATGCAAATCCAAGTATTATCAGAGCAAAATTATATAAAAAGATATTAAGCAGTAGACCAGTCTTATCATAGCAAAAGTGCATGTACAAGCCTGTAGTAAACCAGTCAAACCATTACCCAAAAGTATATAAATCTAACAAGGCAAGAACCTCAAAAACTTTGGATGCTCATCAAAATTATCCAAATTAATGGAAGCCTCCATCAAGTCCCACAGCCTTTCCAAACAACCTCCCTGCTTCGTTCCCAAAGGCTGTGTTACGCAACATACTCCATCATCTCTATATGGTGTTTTCCCTGCAGTCGGGGCAAAGACTGCTGAACTGCTCCCTCATTCCACCATCTGTTGCAGATGGCAGACATCTTCCCTGCTTCAGTCATTTCTGAGAGTCTGTCACACACACACCTGTCTTCTCTATCCAGGATGAGAACAATCTTCCCTGGCACAATGCAGGAATATGCAGCAAAGAGTTCTTCCAGGCTGCTGCCACCAGCTCCCAGGGATCTGGAGTCGAAACATGCTGCATAAGCCTTTGCTAAGGATCGCTCAGGTCTCAAGAAAAATGACATACTATGTAACCACCATCCATGACTGGCGCCAAGAGAACACACAACAATTGCTTGTGAAAAAGTGATTTAACATGACCTCTGGGGAACTTCCTCACTGCATAGGATAGGCTCAGTGACTCACAAATCCAGCCTGAAATGCCTAGTGAACAGCAGAATACTGATTGCTGGCAATAGATGACTAATGTTTAAAATATATTAAAATGGTTGATATGTGGTAACTGAGAGCAATAATACATTTGTCTGGGTAAGGACTCCAGAAGTGGGTACACAGTCAGTGTGAGCAACAGGACAGTCACAATTTACAGCAGGCAACGTGGAACTGTTTTGGGAGCAGATGAAGCATTCAGTCCCATACCACCATAGATTCCGTCATCAAACATTTAGCACTTGGAATTGAAGGTTTTTGCAAAAGATTCCACATTACTGCAGTAGTGATGTATTGCAATGGGGATTGTATCAATTTACTACAAGTTACTTTGTAATTATCTCCAACACTAATAATCATATCTTGGCAATAGAGGAATGTCAAAAAAGGTTAAATCAGCTTTAACAGTTTCACTGCTTTAAAATATACAACAAATGGAAAGCAAAAGACAGTAAAATAGTGGCTGCTCTTTGAAAGTCATCTTTCTAGGCAAGGGTTACACTTCCAATGGCATATCTAAGTATGTAATCTTCAGGCAAAATAATCAGAGTTTTACCTAATTAAACTTAAGCCTCTGCCTCTTTCACTAGAGATTTTCCTTTGAATGGAAGCTGTTGGTATCTGCTTTGAAGGGGGCTATCGTTTGTGGTTTATGATTAGAATGGACCAGATTCATTCTTGGTATAACTCTTGTTTTTCCCTGAAGCAATCAGGGCCACTGCAACCTCGCCTGGGGAGCAAGAGGGTTTTTTTTAAGGGGACAGTAATGGTAGAATCCTCTTAGGCAACACTAAGTTTTGTCAGGGCTGCATATGAATTTCACAGGCAGAAGCTGAAGTAGATGGTGTGCTTAACCAGTGGCTTCTCCAATCATTTTTTGGCCAGTGCCACCAATTTTAGGATTTTACTGTCTGTCCGCGAGCCCCCTAGCATAGCTGGGTTTTAGGGCAGCTGGCACTGTGAAGGCACCCTGGCAGAGGTTTCTGGACCAAGACCTTCACCTTCAGCTTCTGCCAGCAAAGAAGACCCTAGAGTAATTCTGGCCCTCCAGCTTCACTGGAGTTACTTCCGGGGTGAATTCAACCCATCATCCTCAAAACTGAATAGTCAATAGCATGGGAACAGTTCCAGTAGCAAGGTGGTATAAGCTCCATTTTGAACAACACCTCACAGATACCCAAAACAATATTTTTGTCGACCAATAGAAAATGCAGAATTTATTCTGGTAAAATTGAATTACTGCTAACTGTGTGCATATATCGGAATATCCTTAATGACTCTAGGTCTCAGAGTGGTAGCCATGTTAGTCTGTATCAGCAAAAACAACAAGGAGTCCTTGTGGCACCTTAGAGACTAACAAATTTATTTCAGCATAAGCTTTCGTGGGCAGAACCCACTTCATCAGATGCATGAAGTGGAAAATACAGTAGCAGGTATAAATACAGAGCACATGAAAAGATGGAAGTTGCCTTACCAAGTGGGAGGTCAGTCTAAGGAGACAATTCAATTAACAGTAGGATACCAAGGGAGGAAAAATCATTTTTGTAGTGGTAATGAGAGTGGCTCATTTCAAATAGTTGATAAGAAGGTGTGAGTGAAAGTAGGAGGAAATTAGGTTTTGTAATGACCCATCCACTCCCAGTCTTTATTCAGGCCTAATCTGATGGTGTCCAGTTTGCAAATTAATTCCAGTTCTGCAGTTTCATATTTTTTTTGTTGAAGAATTGCCACTTTTAGGTCTGTTATTGAGTGACCAGAGAGACTGAAGTGTTCTCCTACTGGTTTTTTCTATAATCAAAACAAATAAAACCACTGTATGTATGCCTCACACAACTTTCGGATATTAAATTGCCCTCTTGCTCCTATTGGCTTTTTTTTTTTTTTAAAAAAAAACACATTTTCTGGTTACTTACCCCATATAAACCTTTTTTTTAAATTACCAGAATGACCAATAAAAGCCCTTGTAGAGTGAAGCAAACAAACAAGCAGCATATAATCCTCAAATCAAACACTAAGTGAACCCCACCAATTTTTTCTGGCCTACTTTTTATCATCTGAGTTTGGCCATCGGGCAGTTAATTTAAAGATGCACTTACATTTCATGTCATTCCCCTCGCTGTTTCTCAACCACAGTTTGGCATATATTAGACAACTTGGGCCAAATACACCAGAAGAGAAAAAATAGTTGCAGAGCTCAGTAATAATATTTTTCTATAGAATTGCTATTTGGTGTGAAATCCGTAAGTACCGATGTTCCCATGAAAGATGAATCACATAACCTTAATTCTTAGCTGGCCTAAACATGATTGCTTCCAAGAGACTCATAAAAAAATATTATAAATAAGTAAAAGATCCCTAAACCTAATAATGATGATCTTATCAGTGTACGTGGAGTTTGAATATATTATGCCACAAGCTGTGATATTATGTGTGAGGTTATGCAATGTTGCTATTTTGTTTTATATTGTATAAAGCAATTGGAAATTAATTCTAAGTCTCCTGATAAGATCCCTTTATTCATATTATCCAACTTGTGACAAGTTAGCAAATATTAACACTCCACTACTCCACTTGAGCAAGTAACACAATTTGCACATTCCAATTATATTTGTTTACCATGATAATCTATACTTCTCTGTATTATATGAGGCAGCAAATGGACAGTGAAATTGATTAAGCAGCAAAATGAAGCTGAGGCATTTAATCAATCTCAGAAGCTATTTGTTTAGAGAATACCATAAGACAAAAGGATACCAGTTCTATTATAGCCATTCCTATATCCATCTGTTTCACAGAGAGGTGGCTACCAATTTATACATGCAAAGTCAGACTCTTTGAAAAACAAAAAACTCCACAAACTCTGTGACTCTCTGCATCCCTATGTAGTGCCCCTTTTTCAAGACTTCGTTAAATTTTGTACAAAGTATGCCTTGTGAGATATCATTTCAAAGTTCAGAATTTGTTGATCATTATTGTCCTAGTAAAATATGTGTGGCAAAATTGTATGTAAAGTTATAAGATTCTACCATATAATATTACTGAGACATATTCCAAGTGTAGAGAAGCAAGCATAAACCAGTTCCTCAAAGACAAAAGGCAAACTGACAACTCAGCCAGGTGTCAATGAAATCAAATGGATCATCACCTGGTTAAATGACCGTTCTCTGGCAGGAAAAAGGGTGTGAGTAAGAAATGCACACCCTAGCAAAGAAACAGCTGGGGTTTCCCATCTCCACAAACCTTCTGTCTCCTGAAGCTCAGCTGGCATAGGTGCTGGAACTAGGGTTGTGGGGCTGAGGGGGTGCTCCTGAACCCCCTGGCTTGAAGTTGTTTTCATTATATACAGGGTTTATAGTTTGGTTCACTGACTCTCAGCACCCCCACTATAAAAATTGTTCTAGCACCTCTGTCTTTTGTCTTTTGTTTACTTGTAACCAATTATGTCTTTTATGCCTCATTACTTGTAGAGTCTTAAAATCTATCTTTCGGTAGTTAATTGTTTTATTGTTGTTTTATTGTTTTATGTAAACCAGTGTGTGTTTGGATTGAAGTGTTTGGGAAACTTCATTTGGGATAATTGGATTTTTACATATCGTTTTCTATTAATGAAATGACAGACTTTATATGAGCTTGTATTGTCCAGGCAGGGCTAGGCAGGACAAGACGTACATTGGAGGAAAGTCTGTGACTGGGAATTTGCTGGTGTTACTCTGCAGTGTAATTCATGGGTGGCTGGCTATAGTGCTCATACAATATAGCTGGGAGTGATTTACATGCTGGAGGCTGTGTGTGGGCAGACCAGGAGTGGTTGCTGTCACAGCGAAGCAGTGTGAAAGGCACCCCAGCTTGGAGAATTGAGGGGGCACAGTTGTCCATCAATCCAGATTGTACCATTATTAATGTCACAAGCATCCTCTTTTTCCTATCCAAAGGCACAGGATGGATCAGATTGTTGTGAATGTCATCTTATTATTAGGGGTATTGTTTTGCCACTCTCTCCATAAGAAAAAACAGGAGTACTTGTTTCAGAGTAGCAACCGTGTTAGTCTGTATTTGCAAAAAGAAAAGGAGTACTTGTGGCATCTTAGACTAACAAATTTGTTTGAGCATAATCTTTCGTGAGCTACAGCTCACTTCATCGGATGCATTCTTTTAGGAGTACTTGTGGCACCTTAGAGACTAACACATTTATTTGAGCATAAGCTTTCGTGGGCTACAGCACGGCCACTACTGCGAAATCTCTCCATAAGGAAGTTCATTGGAATCCCTCTTGTGACCACAGAATTAATTCCTCTTTCCCATCTGGTTTCATTTGAACATGAACATTTACCTTCCAACTGTTCCATCTATCCTTCTGTGTAGATGTAGGATTTCTGACACTGACAGTGATGGGTAGTGGGGTCACAGTGCCTAATTTATTACGAATGTATAGGTTTTATTTTACATACAGCATCTGGATGCCTTTTTGGTGATGGGCTCTTAAAGATTTACATTAAATAAAATTATAAAAATCACCCCCCCAAAAGGTATATCTAGCTTCAGAGCAGCTGCAAACTATGATGGGAAATTCACAGCTGGATTGGGGCACTACTTGGAGTTTCAGAGGGTGGAAGGAAAGAAGCCAGCTATTGGAAGCTTGTAGGAACTAGAGGAGGTGTTGGATTATTGAAAGGAAAGACTGTGGGTGGGTGCATGTCCTTATCTGAACCTGAAAAATAAAGGTTTGAGTTCATTTCAACTTTGAGGATGCAGGGGGGAACAACCAGGCCAATTCACATCTCCTACCATCCCTCTCAAAACAGTTTGCTCACCACTAGAAGCAATCTTTTATGCCAGTCTCCTGCCATTTGTTTTTCTCTCCCAGGCCATGCTGGTATTCTTTCCAGAATCGTCATCAGATGTATTTTTCTGACTTACAGGAGATCTGTGTTTATAAACATACACTGGAGTAAAATATACATTATTATAACAGCAAAGATATCATTCTTGCATGCATGCCTTTGGCTAGAAAATAATAGACCTACGTTTTCAGAAAATTGCATGCACATCTGCACACCAAATTGCATCAGCAACAACAGCATATAAATTGGGCATATAAATGATCAGATAGTTGAATGAGTGGTCATTTGCATGAGTAATTTTGATAACTGAATGTACAAGCCAGGCATTCAGGTGCATTCACTTTTTTCTGAAAATCTGGCATGAATACCTTGTGATAGTTAGTTGCATCGCAGTACTACAATGTGATCCATGTGAGTAACTGCTGCATCGCTGCAGAACTTCACAGAAGTCAGTGGGATTCTATACAGGTACAGCATTTCACAGGTAAAGACCATAATACAGGCTCAGGGCAATGTACCAAATTCATTTTTAGCCACTCAGAAATTTCACAAAAAGAAAAGGAGTACTTATGGCACCTTAGAGACCAACAAATTTATTAGAGCATAAGCTTTCGTGAGCTACAGCTCACTTCATCAGATGCATTGGGTGGAAAAAACAGAGGGGAGATTGATATACACACACAGGGAACATGAAACAATGGGTTTATCATACACACTGTAAGGAGAGTGATCACTTAAGATAAGCCATCACCAGCAGCGGGGGGAGGGGAGGGGGGAGGAGAAAAACCTTTCATGGTGACAAGCAAGGTAGGCTATTTGCAGCAGTTAACAAGAATATCTGAGGAACAGTGGGGGGTGGAGGGGAGCAATAACATGGGGAAACAGTTTTACTTTGTGTAATGACTCATCCATTCCCAGTCTCTATTCAAGCCTAAACTAATTGTATCCAGTTTGCAAATTAATTCCAATTCAGCAGTCTCTCGTTGGAGTCTGTTTTTGAAGCTTTTTCGTTGAAGGATAGCCACTCTTCATCCAATGAAGTGAGCTGTAGCTCACGAAAGCTTATGCTCTAATAAATTTGTTAGTCTCTAAGGTGCCACAAGTACTCCTTTTCTTTTTGCAAATACAGACTAACACGGCTGCTACTCTGAAACCACTCAGAAATTTGTTACCTTTCCCCTCTGAAGTTCTGGTCTTTCTCTAGTCTTCTTCAGGAATTTTCAGGAAGGTAGTACCTGCATACCACTGATGAAGCCAGTTGCTATTATAGATGGAGCCTATAATTAACGTTGACCAACACTTCCCATTATAAGACTCTGTTTTCAGTTGTTATAACTTTACCAAAGTGTTTAGGCTGAAATTTTACATGTTGTGAGTCTGCCTTAGGGTGAATTTTATTGAGAAGTTTCAACTAAAATAGTCCAGCTATTTCCAAGAGCAAGGTTAGGGAAAAATATATTGTTTGCCCATGTTAATTTTTTTTCACTGAGAAGGTCTAATCCTTCCCTGCTTTGGAGCAGCAACTTGAAATTTGGCAGGGGTAGGGAAGTGTCAGAAATGTGTCTTTTGGTACCACATAAATTTGTCCAAGCTATAAGCCTTTGAAAAATCTCAGTTTGCACATTCACAGAAGAGACTTGTTGGAGTTTGGAGTTTACATTCTCTGAAGATTCTGTTTGTACTGAGCATGCTCCATCCTCTCAAGGCTTCTAAGTACTGACTGGACTGCACGTGACATCCCTACAGAGTCACTGAGCATGCTCCATCCTGAGGTTAGAGGGACAAAGTCAGAGGTTCTCAAACTTTGGTCCGTGGATCACCAGTGGTCCACAAGCTCCATTCAGGTGGTCCGTGGATAGTTCCCTCTAAGGTGCACACCTGGGTGGCTGCACACGAGAGAATGAAGGGCCACCACTAATTAATTCTCTTGGTATTGACACCTCCTCATCAATTATTGGGAGTGGACCACATCCATCCTGACTGAATTGGCCTTCAGCATTGGTTCTCCACTTGTAAGGTAACTCCCTTCTCTTCATGTGCCAATATATGTTTATGCCTGTATCTGTAGTTTTAACTCCATGCATTTGAAGAAGTGTTTTGTTTACCCATGAAAGCTTATGCCCAAAATAAATTTGTTAGTCTTTAAGGTGCCAACAGATTCCTCGTTGTTTTTGTGGTTACAGTCTAACATGGCTACCCCTCTGACACCTAATTAATGGAGCCTTGCCGGCATGGCTCCACTAATTAGGTGCCTGGAACCTGGAGAAGAAACACATGTAAGGTGAGGTGGTGGCCTTAGGGGGAATAGGAGGTAGGTGGGAGGGGGCACTGGGGTGAAAAGAGGGTATGGGGGGGAATTTGGGACTTGCAGGGCTGTGGTGGACAGAGAAAGAGGCAACCTTCCCCAGCTCCAGGGCTGTGGCTGCTGGGGAGAGAGAGCCCTCTTTGCAAGCCTCAGCTCTGTGGCTGCTGTGGCGGGGGAGAGACCCCCCTCCTTCCCAGTCCCAGTTCAGGGGCTGCTGTGGCTGGGGAGAGAGGGCATGTCCATTGCATTAGAAAGGTAAGGACTACTGATATTAAAATAAGTTGTGTGCTTTTATTTGTAGAACAAAAAAGTTAATTATTATTACATTTTTGATATAGCGCTTTTATCCAAAGCACTTTACAATAGTTAGCTAACAGTACAAGCAACATTTGGAAAGATTATAAAGTGGTCCGCCAAAACCCTCAGCAATTGTCAAGTGGTCCATGGGAAAAAAAGTTTGAGAACCACTGGACTAAGCAGTACTTTCTCTTCAATTGGTCCTCCTGGCTTCCAGGGGTCACTATGGCACCAGAACCTGACTTTAGAGAGATGGGGGAGGTGTGGCAAGAGCTAGAAAGTTGGGAGCAGCAGACAGAGGGGAACAGAAGTCAAGGGATAAGGGGGGCTGGGTAGAGAAAATAAGAGATCATGCAGACTAGGGGTACAGGGTCAGAAGGGTGTGTAACCACTAGATAATACTCCCCTGAGCATGCACAGGCATTCCCCAATTTTGAGTGTTTAACTTTGCCTCCTTAATGTTCTTTTAATGTACCTTTTTTAAAGATCACAGAAGTATATTAGGTTTTAGAGACAGAGAAAACCACATACCTACAATAAATAGCTTGCAATTTATCTAATCATTTACATTCTTGAATTCCATCTACATTAAGTAACTAAATAATTGTTAAATGGTTGTCACTAGTTTAGGTCCCCCACAGACATTGCTGAAAATGATCCAATTGCTAATGAAGATGGGACAAATCCCTTTTCATTACCATGACAGAAAGCACGATTACCAGATTTCAATCAACGTTTCTGAAACAATATTGAAAACACCTTGCCTATAATAGCAATCAAACCATTTTCAGCACTGGTTCAAGAAGACCTGTTGCCAACAATTGTGGTCAGTAATGGCAGTGGCTTATTATAGAAAAGGCTTCAGTGTCCCATGGGATTTCAATTGCACTCTTTCAGAAGCATCCTTCCCTCTTATCTCATCAAAGTGTTTAGACGTCTCATGTATAAGTGCTGAACTACTGTTTTGGAACAATGTCAAACATTTCTTCTTGTATTTCAGCAACAGAAAGTGGCAGAAGTGAGTTTTCATTACCCTACAATGACAGACAGACCCTTAGATTTTTCATTTTTCCAAGGGGCAGAGGTTGAGGTTTCAGGCTACATGATGCATTTCTTAGCTAATTATTTGTCAGTATATTAATAAATCACACCGATCCCTGCAAGGCTATCTAAGTTTAGCAGGATCATGAGATGTACTACATAATTAATAACGTTAGATTGGATGGCTTAAAGGCAAGTGATTTCCTGCTCTTATTCGAAGTAGAGAGCATTTATCACTATTGACCAGGAATGGAGTTGCTAACATGGCTGTGGTTTAGGCATTTATATAAGTGTCTTTGCCATGGCATGTGATTCTTTGACTTGGGTGTAGGAAATAAAGAACATATAAAATATCTGAGGCTAGATTTTCAATGTCAGTCACATGCAGTTGTGTGCATACATTTATATATACCTAAGCCACACATACAAATAACCAATGTCACCTCAGGATGGGATGCAGAGATAAGATTTTCAGACACCATTAATGATTGATTCTTGGAGCAGCTTGTCTGGGAACCCACAAAGGGAGAGGCAGTTTTTGATTTAGTCCTAAGAGGAACATAGGATCTTGTCCAAGAGCTGAATATAGCTGAACTGCTTAGTAATAGATACCATAATGTAATTAAATTTTGGTGTAATCATGGATAGTTCTCTGAAAACATTTGCTCAATGTACAGCAGCAGTTAAAATGCTAACAGAACATGAGGAACAATTAGGAAAGAGATTGATAATAAGACAGAAAACATCATAATGTCACTATATAAATCCATGCTATACCCACATCTTGAATATTGTGTGCAGTTCTGGTTGCCCCATCTCAAAAAAAGATATATTAGAACTGGAAAAACTACAGAGAAAAGCAACTAAAATGATTAGGGGTGTGAAACAGCTTCTTTATAAGGAGAGATTAAAAGAGACAACTAAGATATGAAAAAAGTCTATACAATAATAAATGGTGTTGAGAAAATGAATAGAGAAGTATTATTTACCCCTTCACATAACAGAAGAACCACAGATCACCCAATGAAATTAATAAGCAGCAAGTTTAAAACAAATATAAAGAAGCAATTCTTTAGACAACACATAGTTAACCTGTGGAACTCATTTCCAGGGGATGTTGTGAAGGCCAAAAGTATTACTGGGTTCAAAGAAGAATTAGATATGTTCATGGAGAATAGGTCAATCAATGGCTATAAGCCAGGGATGTAACCCCATGTGCCATGTGTCAGAAACTGGGACTATATAACAGGAGATGGAACCCTCAATAATTGCCTTGTTCTGTTTATTCCCTCTGAAGCATCTGGCACTGGCCCCTGTCATAAGACAGGATATTGGGCTAGATGGACCATTGGTCTGACCCAGTATTGCTGTTCTTATATGAATGCATGGCTAGTTAAGGCTTTGATAATGCATCCTTTAAGCCAATGAGAGTTGTACTATTTATGATCAGTTCTCCAATGCTTAGCTGGCTATGGGTGCACACAAATATCTCTGTACATTTTAGACAAGATCTTCATTCCCATTCAAGATGCTCTGTGTTCTTCTATCAATGAAAAGGAGCCAGAGATGCAACAGATGTGGCCAGTTGTGGATTCTTCCTACTTTTAATTGGGCAAATATATTTGCTACAGCTAACAATTGTAGCCCTAAGCTATGTATGTGCAAATATATGAGTGTATTTTCTTGCACCCAATTTGGAGTCTGTCCTCAGATATCTTATATAATGCATGGCACACGAGTTTCTTGAACAATGAGAAGTAAACAAGTCATGGATATATTTTAAAATGTCTCATTTTGCTAGTCCATTGTGTATCTGTTCTTTAAGCATTGTACATCATGTTAAGTAAAGGCTTGGTAGAAATGAATACATTCTTAATATGCCTAACATTTTATAGCCCCAAATCTACAGAGACTTGCACGTGTGTTTAACTTTAAGTGTGACAAGTGTAAGCTCTTCAAAGCATGGGCCATCTTTTTGTTCTGTGTTTCTGTAGTGCCTAACAAAATGGGGTCCTAGTCCATGAGTGGGGCTAGAGGCATTACTACAATATACATAATAATGGTAGTCCCATTTACTTTAATCATAGAATCATAGACTTTAAGGTCAGAAGGGATCATTATGATCATCTAGTCTGACCTCCTGCACAACGCAGGCCACGGAATCTCACCCACCATCTCCTGTAACAAACCCCTAACTTATATCTGAGTTATTGAAGTCCTCAAATCACGGTTTAAAGACTTCAAGGTTCAGAGAATCCTCCAGCAAGTGACCCATGCCCCATCCTGCAAAGGAAGGTGTAAACCCCCCAGGGCCTCTGCCAATCTGCTCTGGATGAAAATTCCTTCCTGACCCCAAATATGGGGATCAGCTAAATCCTGAGCATGTGGGCAAGACTCATCAGCCAGACACCCAGGAAAGAATTCTCTGTAGTAACTCAGATCCCACCTCATCTAACATCCCATGACAGGCCATTGGGCATATCTACCACTAGTAGTTGAAGATCAATTCATTGTCAGAATTAGGCTATCCCATCATATCATCTCCTCCATAAACTTATCAAGCTTTGCTTGAAGCCAGAGATGTTGTTTGCCCCCACTGCTTCCCTTGGAAGGCTGTTCTAGAACTTCACTCCTCTGGTGGTTAAAAACCTTCGTCTAATTTCAAGTCTAAACTTCCTGATGGCCAGTTTATATCCATTTGTTCTTGTGTCCACATTGGTACTGAGCTTAAATAATTCTTCTCCCTCCATGGTATTTATCCCTCTGATATATTTATAGATAGCAATCGTATCTCCTCTCAGCCTTCTTTTAGTTAGGCTACACAAGCCAAGCTCATTCAGTCTCCTTTCATAAGACAGGTTTTCCATTCCTCGGATCATCCTAGTAGCCCTTCTCTGTACCTGTTCCAGTTTGAATTCATCCTTCTTAAACATGGGAGACCAGAACTGCACACAATATTACAGATGAGGTCTCACCAGTGCCTTGTATAACGGTACTAACACCTCCTTATCTCCACTGGAAATACCTCGCCTGATGCATCCCAAAACCACATTAGCTTTTTTGATGGCCATATCACATTGGCGGCTCATAGTCATCCTATGATCAACCAATTCTCTGAGGTCCTTCTCCTCTGTTACTTCCAAGTAATACATTCCCAGTTTATAACAGAAATTCTTGTTATTAATCCCTAAATGATTGGCCTTGCACTTTTCACTATTAAATTTCATCCTATTACTATTACTCCAGTTTACAAGGTCATCCAGATCTTCCTGTATGATATCCTGGTCCTTCTCTGTATTGGCAATACCTCCCAGCTTTGTGTCATCCACAAAATTTATTAGCACATTCCCACTTTTTGTGCCAAGGTCAGTAATAAAAAGATTAAATAAGATTGGTCCCAAAAGCAATCCTTGAGGAACTCCACTAGTAACCTCCTTCCAGCCTGACAGTAGTCTCCCCTTTAACCAGTTCCTTATCCACCTTTCAATTTTCATATTGACCCTCATCTTTTCCAATTTAGCTAATAATTCTCCATGTGGAACCATATCAAATGCCTTACTGAAATCGAGGTAAATTAGATCTACTGCATTCCCTTTGTCTAAAAAAATCTGTTACCTTCTCAAACAAGGAGATCAGGTTGGTTTGACATGATCTATCTTTTGTAAAGCCATGTTGTATTTTGTCCCAATTACCATTGACCTCAATGTCCTTAACTACTTTCTCCTTCAAAATTTTTTCCAAGACCTTGCACACTACAGATGTCAAACTAACAGGCCTATAGTTACCTGGGTCGCTTTTTTTACCTTTCTTAAAAATAGGAACTATGTTAACAATTCTCCAGTCATACAGTACAACCCCTGAATTTACAGATTCGTTAAAAATTCTTGCTAATGGGCTTGCAATTTCAAGTGCCAGTTCCTTTAATATTCTTGGATGAAGATTATCCAGGCCCCCCGATTTAATCCCATTAAGATGTTCAAGTTTGGCTTCTACCTCGGATGTGGTAATATCTACTTGGGACTATTCAAAGGACCTGATCCAAAGCCCAGCACTGAAGTCAATGGAAAGACTCCCTTTGAATTCAGAGGACTTTGGATCAGGCCCACAGCAAACATGTATGAGCTAGACTTAATTTTAAGTTTTTTTGCAGGATCAGTGCTTTAGGACAGAGTTTATACAAGATAATATCTGAGCACTTAAAAAAATGTAGAGCAACATATTATGCTTTATGGGCCTTATAGTAAAATCTAATAACAGATTAAACAAGAAAGCAGTCTTTTGATAATAGGCAGAGTGTACAATGACGTCAATAGAGTCTAATTCAAAAGCCATGGGAAAGACTCCAGTTAAGGCTGCCTAAGCATTTTCATTCTAAATTATGTTTTTCAGTTCCATATAACTTCCTTAAATTTTCATCTTTAGAGCTAACATTTTTCAATGTTTTTGGGCTCAGCCTAAAAGCCTGTGATTTTTGGAACATCTGAGCAAAAGTTGATGATTATTTCTGAGTCTGAATAGAGTGAAAAAAAAACATTCTTATGTTGAATGGTTTGAATGGGGTAGGGAAGCCACAGAACAATAGGAGAAAAAATAAATCCTGAACATCTACTTGATTTACAAAGTATCATCCAGCCAGCAGTGTGAAAGAGGAAGAATTCCTTCACAAATAATACCATGTGATCATGCAGCTAATGAATTATCATGATGCATATAAGCAAAGGGGCAAAGTTAAGGCTGTGCAGCCAAATGTATCTCAAGGATTTCCATACTTTTAAGTGCTTCACTTCACAACCTTAAAATTCATTTAACATAGGACTAAATATATTCTGGACCAAAAAACAGCAGATCAAATAATTTGTTGTTTTTTTTTAAAGTACAGTCCTAATACTTGACAGAAAGGCCATAAAACAGAATTTAAATATTCGGATTCATTTTCAGGTAATAACAACAATTGAGAAATTGAGTAAGTCTCAGAGAGGAAACAACTTCTGAGCTCCAGTGGAAACTGGGAACTGGAAGGGTGAAGGGGAAATTTGAAGATATAGATAGCTAAAGATAAGGAATGTACTGTTTGTTCTTATAACAGAAGTAAGGAAATTGTGAGAGAACTGGTGAGTCTGCTTGAATCCTAGGGAGTTAAAAGGATCAAATAAGACAACTATGGACATTACAGAGAAATGAAAATGATATATTTGTGTCAATCTTTGTGATAGAGGATGATGGGTAGCGTCATGCATAGGTCTCTGCCTCAGAGAGAGCTATATTCAACAACAATAGATCTATTTTTTTATGGGTATGTCTACCCTGCAGCTGTGAGTAGCTGTGCTTGCAGATAGACATGCAAACTCTGCTCAAGGTAGCATATTAAAAACAGAAGTGTAGTAGGGGGATTAACAGTCGGCAGCTCAGGCAAGCCACTTAAGTACAAACCTGCCCAGACCCCTCTGGGTACATACTTGTGTGGCAAGCCCAACCCAACACCCATGCTACCCTGTCATTTTAGTGCGCTAGGTCAAGCAGAGCTGATGCATGTCTGTCTATCCATGCTGGGAAACACGCTCCCAGGTGCAGTGTAGACATACTGTATGTGACAGAAGGTAGAACAAGGTAGCTCCGTGAAGAGTTCTATTGAAGATGTTTTGAAGGACATTCTACAAGAGTGGGAAATGAATTGAAGAGGAATAAAAAACAGGGAGAGAGAAGTATGAGATAGGAGGAAAGGAGAACATTTTTAATTATTATTTCATGTGTTATAAGAACATCCTATAATGATTATCTCAGAGTTTGTTCAGCCTCTGATCTTATGGTCCAGAATCCTCCCAGAACCTCTGTAACACCATTATAACCTGGCAGTTCCTAGTTCCTTCTGCCTTGTACATGGAGCACAGGTGTTTTTGACCATCACATGCCAGCTGGAAAGGTAACTTACTTTGTTAATTGGAATAAGGCCTATAAACCAGACCTATTAAAACCATCTAATTATAAACTATCAAAAATAGTAATTACTTTTCCCCTTCTGGCTAAAAACCACAGAAATATGGAAGAAGCTGAAATGTCACATTTTTTTGTGTTGAACACTGTTCTATGCTAAAAAAATAGTGAAATTTCATCTTCAGATAAATTTAGAATCTTCATAAATTTTCCTCATATGAAAATTCCCAATTTTCTTGAAGAATTGTCATAGTTTCTTGTGACTATATTATTTTAGAACATTTATTTTCATGTTTAGATTTCATTTTTTGCAAGACAAGTTTTTTTTTCCACAAAACTTTCAAAATCATGGGGTTTTTTTGTACTGCTAAGAATTTTTAAACACAGTTCTACTTGACCTAAGTAGGTTAATTCAGCACATAAGGGTGCTTAACTGATGGGTACAACCAAATGTTGTCATCCTAGTTGAAAGAACTAAGTTTGATTTTTTGCCCTCAGTTGCACAGCTTTTCTATCCATGCACATCTATTGTTGGAGCTGCTTTTGAGTTACAGAATAGCATATGTAGATCAGAATCAGGCCATTATCTACAAAATTTCAAGCTGTGTTTCAATGATTGATTTTGTCAACATCTCATATTGCAATGACTGGATGACCCTGTGACATCATATCTGCAAACCTGTGGAGTCAGTACTCCGAGAAATAATGCCACCAGCTAGCTCTTATATAGGGGTTTTCATCAGTAGATCTCAAAACAATTCAGTCTTTAAATTATTAATCGTCATAGCGCTCCTGTGAGGTAGGGAAGTTCCCGATGGGGAACTGAGGCACAACAAAGCTAAGCAACTTGCCAAGAGTCACACAGAAAGTCTGTGGCTAAGAAGGGAACTGAACCTAGACCTCCCAGCTATTAGGCTGGTGACCTAAAACCTGGACCATCCTTCTAAGACCTAGTGAACTCCAATGGATAAAAATGGCAGATTGGTTCAGTGTTTGGGGAAAATCTAGAAAGAGATGAGTAGCACTTATATCACATTTTTACTCTAAGTACTCCACTAATCTCAATAAATTAGTGATATACACATCTCTAACAAGTATTAGTAAATCAGGACCTACATATGGATGTTTTATAACTATAACGTAGCATACCTGAAGAGGACAGACTGAGTTCCTTGATCTCTTCCCAGTTAGCAGGCTAAGGTCAGACTCTTTCAACGTTCCTGTTTAAAGCCTGGGGAAAAGGGAATGCTTGTTTTTATGCAACTGAAAAAGGGAGATATTTTAACATAAGTAAGAGCTTAATGGAGTAGGACCAGGGATGAGAAAACTGGGGAAAGAGAGGGACGTTAGATGAAGGAAGAAATAAAGGTTTGCATATCAATAATAATGTGGAGGAATAGTGTCAGCAAACATTAGATCCTATTCCTGTAGAGCTGGGTGAAAATGAAAATTTCCATTTCATGAGAAAAGCCAATATTTCATCTGGAATAGGGACAAAAGGTTGAAATATCAATTTCTTTCTTTTTTTCTATTGAAGTGACTCATGTCAATATTCCCAAATCAGAATGTTTCATTTCAGTTTGAACTGACACATCTTTTCATTTTGAGTAAGGTCAACATTAAACTTCATTTTCCTTTGGTGGTGCATTACATTATGGGAGTTGTAGTTTAGATGCCTCATGCCTCCAGTCTCCTTGATGGGCCAGGCTTACTAGCCAGAATACATTTCCTATGACACAGCTGTAGCCAAGAGAGCACCACGCTACCCCACGCTGCTCACTGAGGAAACTACATTACATCATAGAAGATTTAGTCCAGTCAGAGAGCACGGCCAATAGGAGAAAATGGGGACATCAAGAATCCAAACTACTACTCCCAAAAAACTATGTGCCAGCATGAAGAAATGCAGTGTTATATTGAACTGATTCAAAATAAAACATTTTGGGCCAAATCAAAAAAATTAAATATTTCAGTTTGGGTCAAACCAACCCAAATAAAAAAATATTTTATTCAGGTTTTCCTCAACAGAACATTTGGGGGCAGCGGGGGGAATCAAAGCAAAACAAACAAACAAACAAATGTGGAGAATGTTTATTTTATAGAAACTGCATTTTCCCTTAAAAATTATTGTGATGGAAAATTCCAAAGAAGGTCTAGTGTCTTATTATTATTACTACTACTAATTATTTTCATTTATAGTGTGGTACAGCACAGATACCCATATCAGGATAGAGCACCATATCAGATGTGCAGGCCACATCTTATATATGTGCTATTGTTACCAACATCATAAAGTAGGCTGTGAACACAATAAAATAATGGCCATCTCTGAACCAAATACAGGCCACATCTGCAGATCTATTCTTATTTTGGAAGGTTGGTCCTGCAATAAAGGAACTCCTAGCCAATCACTCACAATATTCTGCTGGGATTTTCAATCATTACACAGACGTAGGAGGCACCTGTACGGAATCTTCATCCTTGTCACTTTACAACCAGGAGGTACTTTTTCTGAGCTGTAGAGTATTTAGAATAATAGGATTGGTCATCTTGTTCAGTCCCCTGCACTCATGGCAGAACTAAGTATTATCTAGACCATCCCTGACAGGTGTTTGTCTAACCTGCTCCTAAAAATCTCCAATGATGGAGATTCTGCAACCTCCCTAGGCAATTTATTCCCGTGCTTAACCACCCTGACAGGAAGTTTTTTCCTAATGTCCAACCTAAAGGGCCCTTGCTGCAATTTAAGCCCATTGCTTCTTGTCCTATCTTCAGAGGTTAACAAGAACAATTTTTCTCCCTCCTCCTTGTAAAAACCTTTCATATACTTAAAAACTGCTATCATGTCCCCCTCAGTCTTCTCTTCTCCAGACTAAACAAACTCAATTTTTTTCAATCTTCCTGCATAGATCTTGTTTTTTAATCATTTTTGTTGCTCTTCTCTGGACTTTCCCCAATTTGTCCACTCTTTCCTGAAATGTGGCATCCAGAACTGGAACTAATCAGCGCAGAGTAGAGTGGAAGAATTACTCCTCGTGACTTTCTTACAACACTCCTGCTTATACATCCCAGAATAATGTTTGCTTTTTTTTGCAAGTGTTACACTGTTCACTCATATTTAGTTTATGATCCACCAGGACCCCCAGATCCTTTTCCTCAGTACTCCTTCCTAGCAGTCATCTCCCATTTTGTATGTGTGCAACTTGATTGTTCCTTCCTAAAGACTTTGCATTTGTCCTTATTGAATTTCATCCAATTTAGTTCAGACCATTTCTCCAGTTTGTCCAGATCACTTTGAATCTTAATCCTATCCTCCAAAGCACTTGGAACCCCTCCCAGCTTGGTATCGTCCACAAACTTTCTAAATGTACTCTTTGGGCCATTATATAAATCATTGACGAAGTTACTGAACAAAACTGGACCCAGAACTGATCCTTGTGGAACACCACTTGCTATGCCCTTCCATCTTGCTTCTATTCTCCCTGGGAAGAAAATAAAAATGTGTTTATAAAAATACTAATAATTATTTTATTTTTCTCTGTACAAACAGTGGCCCTGTCCTTGATTAACTGTATTCACACAGCTAAATAGAGTCTGCACACCATTCGAGCCTTGTAGTGAAACAGCTGTGGATGGAGTGGCTATTCAAGGGGGCAGCACATCCCTTGTACAAGTCTATTAGGCACCGTGAAGAGAATTTCCTTGCGAGTCCCATAAAGTCCAGTTTACACAGCAGATTATAAAGATCCCACAAAGAGAGGGCTTTATTAGAGCTTGTTGAAAAATTTCAATTTTTGAAATGTACGTAGAATAAACATTTTTAATTGTGAAAACCTTCTAATTTTTTTGACCAACCTGAAGTCCTAACATACATGAGCTCTAGGCCCTGGCTTGAATGGTGATTGGACGACTTGGCCTGCACTGCAGCCTTGAATCCTACACCAAGGTTTGGGGTTGGATTTCAGTTGTCAAGACTTCATAACATACTTAGATTCATAGATTTATATATTTTAAGGCCAGAAGGGAACAGTAGATCATATTGTCTGACCTCCTGTATAGCACAGGCCAACTTCATCCAGTTACCTCTGTAGGGAACTCAATAACTTATGTCTGACTTCAGCATACCAGAATGACCATAGTGTGGTGTGTGATGATAAAGAAAAATAATATGTTCTTTAGCAGGCTCTAAAATTCACAAATAGTAATGCCATAAATAGAGTTACAGGAATGAGAATGGCTAACCCATTTAGGGAAACATAGGAGATTTTTTAACCATAATCACACATTAAGTTTGTGGTTGCAGAATCTGTTTCATTTAGAATGTGGGGTATGGTTTTGCTTTGCTTTATTTCTTCAGGTTGGGGAATTTTGTGTTTTCAACTTTCTTATTAGATTTTGGGCTTGGTCGATTCACAGGCTAAACAAAGTGCCTGTTTGAAAAACAAACACAATATTATGCCAGGAATTTGGTGAGGTGGAGAATCTTTTGTGCAAACTCTTTTAACAAAACTGTAATCAATCAGCTAATTAGATCTAAAGCCAGAATAAAGATTTATTGACTGGGGGGGGAAGGGGGGAAATTTACACTCTTCACATAAAGTAGTCATCAAGTGGGGAACAGTAGGAATACCCCTAGCCCAGAGTAGTAAGCACATGTGCAGCTGATCTGCAGTAGCTTTGGGCTGCTGAACTCCCTGTATGTAAAAAGAAAAGGAGTACTTGTGGCACCTTAGAGACTAACAAATTTATTAGAGCATAAGCTTTCATGAGCTACAGCTCACTTCATCGGATGAAGTGAGCTGTAGCTCACGAAAGCTTATGCTCTAATAAATTTGTTAGTCTCTAAGGTGCCACAAGTACTCCTTTTCTTTTTGCAAATACAGACTAACACGGCTGCTACTCTGATCCCTGTATGTAGGATTTGTGGTGAGTGGATCCATCCTATTCATGGAAGCAGTGGCCACACCCTAAAGGCCCCACACATGGCATCCCCGTGGCTTGTCTCTTATGCATGGTACCTTGGCTTTAGTTTCATTATAGAATTCTCTCTGGAGCAGGGATGACAGGATTTCACCCTAGATTTGGTTCATAGAATTTTAATTGACCCTGCAAGAAAACAATTTGTAGGATTATTTAATTCATGTGGGGCTTGATTTTCTGAGTACTCACAACTCTTGTTGATTTCAGTGGAAACAAAGGGTGCCCAGCACCTCTGAAAATCAGGCTTATATTGTAATACTCACCAATGCACTTCTCATTGTCATCTTGTTCAGTCTGTGTCAGATGATACTATCTCCTTTATATTTACCTATTGCCTGTGTGCTTGTTCCACATGCCATTCATTCTACAGGCATTTTAGCAACAACAACTCTGCTTTGAGAAACAACTGGACTCCTATGAGCAGAGGCAGCTGCAATGTGTAAACTTATATCAAATGGCTTCATCATATTTTTATAATCTGAAAAAGTTCCTTGTATCAAGAAATTGGCTAAAAATTATTACAATCTATAATCCCAGTGACAAATATTTGACTGTTTTATTGTTTATAGGTTTTCCTATGGTGATCATCAATATAATATCTAAGGGCCTCAAATACATTAGTGAATTTTGCTTTAACGCCCTCTGTGACAGAGAGAAATATCTTCATTTTATAGATGAAGACCAGAGACAGACGCATTAAATGAGTTGCTGAATGTCAGCCAGAAAGCCTCCAGCTGATCAAGGCATGGAACCCAGAAAGCCCCATGCCCTTGCTGCCAGTTGTAACTTAAGTATTTGCAAACCTTGTTAAAATTCTGCTAGTTAAATGTATCAATCATCATGACATTTTTGCATCATTGTAATGATTCTGGAAGAAGCCATTCCACAATAACTACAATCTGTAAGTCAAAAAGTGCTGTTGCACAAGGGTGCACCCACAAGTGAAACTTGAATGGAGGGGAAAATAGAGGTATTGGGGGATGGTGGCAAAGAAAGGAGCCAGCCAGACACTCCAGCCAGTAAGGGCCAAAAGCAACCAAAACAGGGAATGCTGCATTGGAAGGGAAAGGGGTAAAATGGGGCTCAGCTAGGGCTACTCCTCCTCTCACCACTGTGTAGAAGAGACACCTGTACACTCTGAGTGCACTAGGACCTATGTGGTGTCTCCCATCTCCCTCGTCATGTGGGCTTGGGACAAAAAAAGCAGAAAGGAGCCAGCTGGAGACTCCAGTCTTTTGGGGAAGAAGCAGCAAAAGCAGGGACCTCTGGACATTCAGAGAACTCTCCACAGTTTTGACTGGACTTTCTCAGTTTTGTGCTGATTGGCTCCAAACTTCCTGCTCCCACTTCTCCTCCTCCCTAGCAGTCTCTTCACTTAAGCTTCACTCCATACTCGCCCCTCTTCTTCCTTGCTCTGCCCCCCCAACCCCTTGTGCTTTTTTCCCATGTAGCTGAGGATCTCCTCCTAACCCCTCCGCCAAATCAATCAATCAATAAATAGTGGAACATACCATTGGCAGCCATCGCATTGTTTGTTGGTGTGTTCTACCTCTTCTTCTACTCTGCATTGTCTGGTCTATTTAGACTGTAAGCTCCTTGGGGCAGAAACCGCCTGCTACTGTGTGTACAGTGCCTAGTCCAAGGGGCCCACACTTTTGGCTGGTACTTTGGCATAACTGTAACAAAAATATTAAAATAAATACAAAGGTGTTACAGACCAAAGAGAATTGGTGCAAGTAGATTGAAATATGAGGGGGAGTTCTTACCACATCAGCCACGAAGGAAGCTCATGGGTGAGTGTGGCTCACCCCAGCCAGCAGAGTCGGCTCCAGGCACCAAGCAGGTGCTTGGGGCAGCAGTTAGAAAGGGACAGCAGTTCCTCCGGCCGCGGTGGCAATTCGGCGGCAGCCTCTCTGTTCCACCGACCGCTGCAGCAAATTGGTGGCAGCTACTTCCTTTTGCCGGCCGTGGCAGCAGCTTTTTTCATGGCTTGGGCAAAAAGAGCCGGCCCTGCCAGCCAGAGACAGTGAGCCCTCCCCTTTGCTCTTATCACACAAGGGAGAGCTGTGCAACTTTACATACTCCACTCCCTTTAGACTTCAACCCTTGAGGAAGAGGCTACCAGCTTGTGCAGTTTTCTGCAAATAAACAAATACATCAGGGCTACAAAGTCTATTTATCGATATAATCACTAACCCACTCCCCAAAATATATATTTAAAAGATGGTTTAAAAATAATTTATTAGAAGGTTTAACTACCTGATTTTCCCCATATTTTTCTTTGGTGTTTGACTTGCTCATTTAGTACTGCCAGCTATAATCACTCAAAAACAAACAAACAAACAAACAAACAAACCCCAATCTAATCACCCAGGCCCCTCAAAATCACAAGATATGGCTTAAAAATCATGAGTTTAAATATAAATAAATAAATTTAGAGTTCTTATTTCCCTTCTGTTTTGAGCCTGTAAAGTTTATATTTTCAAACTTTTCTCTGCAAGCATGATGGCTAGAAACTTACTTTGTGCTTTAAATAAAAGCGGAGATTCTCAGGTAATCACATGGCTCCAGGAACTAGAGCTTTAAGAAATACATCAAATATTGTATGAGAAGATTATAAGTGAGACAGTTGTCAACATTGTCATGTTAGTGCTCCAGGGAGAAGAGTGCCCCTTGGAATACCCCTGTTTTTGAACCAGACCCCCTCCCCGACTCAAGTGCTACTCTCCCCTCACACACTAACTATAGTTTTTGGCAAGCAGCCCATTTCCCAAAATATCACCTGAGTCCCAGCCTCCTAAGAAAGACATCACTGCATATACATATCCTCAGCAGCTATTCTTGGACTAAGATTTTACTAGTATAGACATACACCAGCATGAATCAATGAAATAAATGTGCAAAGTGGTATTAATACATCTCAGCACACCCAATATGTGTTTGTCTTGACTAACATATGCATGGGCAATCATGGGCTTTGTTTACAGACAGACATTAGGGGAACTGTAAGTAGCATGCAAATGGAGTGCTAAGTCTGAGTGTTTCTGATGGCACCAGAATTCTGAATATCACATCCTTTCTTGTGTTCATTATATTTCATTAATATTGTTGGAGCAACAATACTAATATTCAAAGGAGCAATTATTATGGCAAATCAAGATTTTTGTTTCTAATATGGGAAACAGTTATTGCAATGCAATAGGATTTGGGTAACTACATAGTGAAATTTTAAGTTGCAAAAGTGGCAGCTATTTTGGACGCCATATTCAGAAGGAAGTTGGATCCCTGCAGACTTTCATAATCTGTAGGGGCCCAATTTCGAAAACATGGCTTCCCTTTGTGCGTATGGAACTTGGTATTACGCTTTCTTGAGTAAACAATTTTGGAACACAATTTACATACAAAATCCACTTGCATGTGCAAATCAAGCATAAAAATCATGAGCAAACAGGCTTTGTTCAGTTTAGGTGGGTGTTTTACCTTGCCATCATCAGGTACCAATGCTGCATCAGTTTGCCCTTTCTGATTTGGGTAGTTCTTTAGCCAAACCAAAAAAAGTCACCCTTTTGAGATAAATAAAAGCCTTTTGTCCATTTCCTTTTTCTCTGGGCCACAGCCCTCTCTCAGGATTTGTATAACTTTCCCCCTGTTGGTAGCAGGGATTCACAAAGAACTTCACCTTCTCTATGCAACCGTCTCCTCTTTTATCAGGGTTCCCTCTCTTTTGATGTACTTTTTCTCTTCCCCCCTTCCTCAGAGTACTGTCAAAGCCAAGTCATGGGCAGTCAAAACTTGTGGTCAGAGCCAGAGTCCACAGTCAGGAGTTGAGAGTCAGCTGAATCAGGATACCAGGAGGTCAGAAGGAGACAAACTAGAGATCAGAACCACAAGTCAGTAACCAAAGGCAGGCCAGGTCAGGACACCAGGGGAAATCAAAGGCAGGAAACAAACTGGAGACCAGAACCACAAATCAGAGGACAGGAACCAAGCCGGGGGAGGGGGAGGAGGCACAAGGTACAGAGTCTAGAGCAAGGTGGATCTCAGTTGTTCAGACAGCTTCCTGTTCCTCTTTCTGGCTTAAGTAGGGCCAATGGGCCAATCAGCTGCTCTGGACTTCTCCAATAAGACGTCAGGGAAAAAGCTTCAAACTGGGGATGTGGTTCATGGGTCCTCGGTCAGCAGTTACAAGCAGGCTGCCAGCTAGAAATATGGCTTCTCCTATGGACCTGATTTTGAGACTCTTGGGTCATGACAGGTACTCCAAGATCATCCACTTTATATTTCCCTCCCCAACTCTATTTATCATTATTCTCTGTCCCAGTGTCACTTAGACTTCATGCTCCCTGGTGTTCCTTACCCTTCAATTTAGACATTTTGTCAGGTTTGTACTCACTATTACCTACCTGGCTGTTCCTAGGCACCTTTAATAGGGAAAATAGGGAAAGGAGACTTAAGGAGCTGGGCTTGTTTAGCCTAACTAAAAGAAGGTTGAGGGGAGATATGATTGCTCTCTATAAATATATCAGAGGGATAAATATAGGAGAGGGAGAGGAATTATTTAAGCTCAGCACCAATGTGGACACAAGAACAAATGGGTATAAACTGGCCACCAGGAAGTTTAGACTTGAAATCAGACGAAGGTTTTTAACCATCAGAGGAGTGAAGTTTTGGAATAACCTTCCAAGGGAAGCAGTGGGGGCAAAAGATCTATCTGGTTTTAAGATTCTACTCGATAAGTTTATGGAGGAGATGGTATGATGGGATAATGGGATTTTGGTAAGTAATTGATCTTTAAATATTCAGGGTAAATAGGCCAAATCCCCTGAGATGGGATATTGGATGGATGGGATCTGATTTACTATAGAAAACTCTTTCCTGGGTATCTGGCTGGTGAATCTTGCCCATGTGCTCAGGGTTTGGCTGATTGCCATGTTTGGGGTCGGGAGGGAGTTTTCCTCCAGGGCAGATTGGAGAGGCCCTGGAGGTTTTTTTGCCTTCCTCTGTAGCATGGGGCATGGTTGGCTGGAGGGAGGCTTCTCTGCTCCTTGAAGTTTTGAACCATGATTTGAGGACTTCAATAGCTCAGACATGGGTGAGGTTTTTCATAGGAGTGGGTGGGTGACATTCTGTGGCCTGCGCTGTGCAGGAGGTCGGACTAGATGATCAGAGTGGTCCCTTCTGACCTTAGTGTCTATGAATCTATGAATCTATAAATCACTACAAACCCTGGTCTTTTCTCTCTCACAAGGATATGGAGTTTATTTTATCCCCACCCTATTACCCAGCTGTCATAAATATAAAGGAAAAACCCTTCCACCTGTAAAGTGTTAAGAAGCTAGGATAACCTTGCTGGCACCTAACAAAAATGACCAATGAGGAGACAAGGTACTTTCAAAGCTGGAGGAGGGGGAGAAACAAAGGCTTTCTCTGTCTGTGTTGCTTTTGCTGGGACCAGAGCAGGAATGCAGGTCAGAACTCCTGTAAAGGGCTAATAAGCAATCTAGTTAGATATGTGTTAGATTCTGTTTTGTTTAAATGGCTGATAAAATAAGGTGTGCTGAATGGAATGTATATTCTTGTTTTTGTGTCTTTTTGTAACTTAAGGTTTTGCCTAGAGGGATTCTCTATGTTTTGAATTTGATTACCCTGTAAGGTATTTAAATCCTGATTTTACAGAGGTGATTCTTTTACTTTTTCTTCAATTAAAATTCTTCTTTTAAGAACCTGATTGCTTTTTCATTGTCCTTAAGATCCAAGGGTGTGGGTCTGGGTTCACCTATGCAAATTGGTGAGGATTTTTATCAAGCCTTCCCCAGGAAAGGGGGTGTAGGGCTTGGGAGGATTTTTTGGGGGGAAAGATGTTTCCAAGCGGGCTCTTTCCCTGTTATATATTTGTTAGACGCTTGGTGGTGGCAGCAATAAAGTCCAAGGGCAAAAGGTAAAATAGTTTGTACCTTGGGGAGTTTTTAACCTAAGATGGTAAAAATAAGCTTAGGGGGTTTTTCATGCAGGTCCCCACATCTGTACCCTAGAGTTCAGAGTGGGGAAGGAACCTTGACACCGGCATTCCTTGTGCAACCTATAATTCCCACAATCTCACTGACACCTACAAGCCCTGGACTGTCTTTCTGTTTAAAAGGATTGTACTGAGCCAGTAGCCTGCATTAAAGGACCCAGAACTCCCTATTACACTCATACATTCTACATAAATACCAGTGATATGTGTGCAAAAGTTGCACACCCAAGTGCTTTGTGGGCACAAAACTGCAGAAGCACAATAAGGGTTAGGTTGAGATACCTTTGAAAAGTTAGCCCTAATATTGCTGGAAATGGGGTGGGGGACAAACAAACATTTAATGTATCCCCATAAATGAAGGGTTTGCAACTTTCAAGGATATACAAAATGGCCCTCAGGAGTATTTGAGGATAATAAGGTGATAAGTAACAGCATAGATTTGTCAAGAACAAATCATGTCAAACCAACCTGATAGCTTTCTTTGACAGAGTAACAAGCCTTGTGGATAGTGGGGAAGCGGTAGATGTGGTATATCTTAACTTTAGTAAGGCTTTTGATACTGGCTCTCATGACCTTCTCATAAACAAACTAGGGAAATACAACCTAAATGGAGTTACTATAAGGTGGGTGCATAAGTGGTTGGAAAATCATTCCTGAGAGTAGTTATCAGTGGTTCACAGTCATGGTGGAAGGGCATAATGAGTGGGGTCCCCAGGGATTGGTTCTGGGTCCAATTCTGTTCAATATCTTCATCAACGATTTAGATAATGGCATAGACAGTATATATAAACTTTATAAAGTTATAAACTTCTAAAGTTTGCAGATAGGATTAAAATTCAAAATGTTCTGGGCAAACTGGAAAAATGGTCTGAAGTAAATTGGATGAAATTCAATAAGGACAAATGCAAAGTACTCCACTTAGGAAGGAACAATCAGTTGCACACATACAAAATGGGAAATGACTGCTAGGAAGGAGTACTGCGGAAAGGGATCAGGGGATCATAGTGGATCACAAGCTAAATATGAAACAACAGTGTAACGCTGGTGCAAAAAAATCAAACATCATTCTGGGATGTATTAGCAGGAGTATTGTAAGCAAGACACGAGAAGTAATTCTTCTGCTGTACTCTGCAATGATTTAGACTCAACTTGAGTACATTGTCAGTTCTGGGTGCCACATTTCAGGAAAGATGTGGACAAATTGGAGAAAGTCTAGAGAAGAGCAACAAAAATTATTAAAGGTCTAGAAAACATGACCTATGGGGGAATACTGAAAAAAACTTGGTTAGTTTAGTTAGGAGAAGAGAAGATTGAGAGGGGGCATAATAACAGTTTTCAAGAACATAAAAGGTTTTTACAAGGAGGAGGGAGAAAAATTGTTCTTCTTAACCTCTGAGGTTAGGACAAGAAGCAATGGGCTTAAATTGCAGCAAGGGTGGTTTAGGTTGGACATTAGAAAAAACTTCCTAACAGTCAGGGTGGTTAAGCATGGGAATAAATTGCCTAGGAGGTTGTAGAATCTCCATCATTGGGGATTTTTAAGAGCAGGTTGGACAAACACCTGTTATGGATGGTCTAGATCAGTGGTTCCCAAACTGGGGTTCGTGAACACCTGGAGGTTCATGAAATGTTACAGGGGGTTCTCAGGAAAAAACATCCCGAATGGCAGACAAAGCAAGCATATCTATCACACTGAGGAGATTTAAACATCAAGACTCCTTAGAAGAAATGGAAAGGGAGGTGGATATTTTTTGCCGTTTTAAAAATTAAAGAGGCAGCTAGTGTTGTTTTTACATTATTATGAAGAACAATTTTAAGCTTTGTTGTAACATGCATTGTTTGCCTGAACTGCTTAAGACCTGAATGCTTGTGTAGCAGGAACTGTTTGAGTTGGCTTCTTAAATACCTTCATGCTGTTTCACATCTGATACTCCTTGATGAAACAAAGGAGCCTTGTCTTATAACAGGTTTATTCAAAGTGATGCTAGCTACAAAAGTGAGATCTTGGAAGAGTGTTGCCATTTTCATAATGTAATAAATGTAATAATGTAATGATAAATAATAATAATTAATAATCAATAGTGTGTAATAAGCATGTCATAAGAACAAATGTTATATTTCCCAGATCACTGATTTTATAATTTATACTCAGGTAAAGGAGACAATCCCTGAAAATATTCATTTTTAGGAGGGGGTTCGCAAGACTTGACATTTTAGTGAAAGGGGTTCACAGGTTGTTAAAGTTTGGGAACACACTGGTCTAGATAATACTTAGTCCTGCCTTGAGTGCAGAGGAATGGACTAATGACCTTTCAAGGTCCCTTCCAGTTCTATGATTCTATAATAACTTTAGAGACAAACCAGACTCCATTTTGTGCTTGTACAAATTACTTATACATGCAGGTATTGCATACTATCAATTCTATATCTTATTCATATTAAATTCATTTGTACCAAAGAATTTGTGCTAGAATTTGTGCACAATCTGTTTATCAAGTAACAGTACAGCAGTAGGCATCACCCTGCGGCCTCTAAGACTTCATGCATGAGCCTCCACTGCCTAAGACAAAAGACTTAGCTCTCAGTCAAGGCTGTAGGCTCATTGCTCTTTAGGTGACCTAGCCACTTCCAGAGGAGAACAGAGCACAACATCGAGTGGGTATGGCTTACATATGTAAAAATAGTCTGTTTGAGTGATTTTGCACAAAGGCTTCCATGTGCACAAATGTAGGCCATACTTTGAAAATGTGGTCCATCCAATTAATGACATTGTAAACTAATTGCTAGTAAGTTTTAAAAAAAAAAAGTACCAAATTATCTGCTGGAGTAAGTGGATGAGTGAAACACTCTTTATATGAGTGGTGCTACATTCATTTACACCAGCAAAGAATTTGGCCCTTTGTTCATTTTTTGTGTGTGTTGGTGTCTACACTTTTCAAAAGTCACATTTTTATGTGTATGTATTTGTTCTATACACTATAATTGTGCAATGAGATACAACTTTTCACTAGCTGCTAGTAGAATTTGGCCACATCTATTACCGGTCTTGCTGCCTGAACACTTAGGCACTGATCTCATTGTGTTTGGACTAAAGACTTGCAGTTCTATATTTCAAGTCTATGATTTGAGTAATGAATTTAAATTATAGGCATATCTTGAACAAGATCTTTTTCTATGTATTTAGATGGGCTATTATTTCTCATAATTAGATGTCATATAATGAGACAATCTAACTTGAGTATTACAATAAAACCCACCTCTTTTTTTTAGATGGATTCCTACCACTAACTGAAAGAGCAAACATTCAATCTAAAAAATGTGAATTTTGATTGAGTTGGTTATCTGCCAATTACAGAATATCTCTGGATAATTCACTTCCATCCATAAATCACTCCTTGAGCATGATCTCATTTCTACCAAGGGAAGGAGATGTCCTGCTTTTATTGAGTGAATACTGGTTTTAAATGAGCTGTGATGCAAAATGTCCTTGTTTCTCATGCAATCTGTGATGACCTTTCTGAAAAGTAGATCCTCCCCTCCAGTCTCCATGCAACAGTCCTTAATCAGCCTACTCTTCTATTATACAGTTTAACTGCTTATACTATATTTTTGATAACAAAATTTATGATCCTGACAACACTTATTCATATGAATATGTGTACTCACTTGAGTAGTCCAATTGACTTCAACAGAATGACTCACCTAAGTAAAGGTAGTCATGAGTGTAAGTATTTGAAGGATTGGGTGCAAAGACTAGTACACCTGCCCATTAATATTTTTCAGTACAGATGTTTTGGGAAATGATCTCAATTGAAAAAAGTCAGCATTTACAGGTTAACAAGTCAAGTGTAATATGAATTAAATGCAAGAAGGGTTGTTCTTGGCGATATACTGTGTTTATGATATCAAAGCACTTTACAACATTAATCTAAATTAATTATAATAATTATAGGAAATCCCATGATTTGGGCAGGTATTATTATCCCCATCCTACAGATAAAGCAGCTGAGGCTTGGAGAGATAAACTGACTTGCCATAGTCACAAGTAACTGAATCACAAGCAAGAATAGAATCTGGATGTCTTGATTCCCACTTCCATGTTTAGTCCTTGATCCAGCAAGACAGCAAATCCACACTGACTTCAACAGGGCAACTCGTACTTAAGTGCTTTGTTGGAATTAATGATTATATCACCTTCTTTCCTGGAAATATTAATACTTCCCTTTCAACCTCAGTGTGTGTGCTACACAATTGTTTCTTTTTTCCCCACACCTCCCTATTGCTCATGGACATACATGTGTTCTTATCTCTTTACTTTTATTTACTTTTTAAAAAATAGTTGAGTTTAATACACACTTTCCTCTGAGTTCTTCTATTACACAGTGTCTAGGCTGCAACTAGGGATTTCCTCTGGCCAACCACAGTCCCAAATTGCTTTGCCATAAACACTGGGCGATGGGGAGGGAGGCTGTTTTTAAGAAGTCCATTTTATAAGCACATTCTTTTTTTTATTTAAACACATATGTGAAATTCTGTAAAAAGAAAAGTTAATTAAACAGTCTTTGGCCTTTTAGCAAATACCAACGTGGCCTTTGGGATCTTTGGACACAGTTGTGGTAGCTGATCGGGGAGCTGGTTGACAGATATGCTTCTTTTGAATTATGGTGCATCATGGGAATGGGTTAGTCTTTCTCTTTAATTCCCTATAATGCAAGTTTGCCCTAGTGCTGGAAGGGGGAAAAATCCTTATGCTACATTTCAACCACACAGTAGAGGGAAATGTCTTTCCCTTATATCAGTATTATAATTATTTAGATGGTGGTAGCACCCAAAATGTGTTAAGTTCTTTCAAAATATAAATAAAAACACAGGACCTGATTCTCATTTATACTTAGGCCTTTAGACTTCTTTGGCAGTGCAAAGAAGCCTTAAAATGGGTGATGTTAGTTACAGTAATGTAAGTTACTGTATATTAAAAAACTGGAAATGGTTCGCAAAAGAGCTACAAGAATGATCCAAGGTCTGAAATAACAAGCCTTATAATGAAAGACTTAAGAACCCCGATCTGTTTAGTTTATCCAAGAGAAGGTTAAGAGTTTACAAATAACGACTTGGGGAAGAGATTTCGGAAAGTAGCCATCTCTTTAACAGAAAAGATCTTAAAAAGATCCAGTGGTTGAAAGCTAAACCTAGACCAATTCAGACTAGAAATCAGGCACAGATTTTTAAGTCTCCCCTCCCCCCCACATTGGGGAGGGGGCTACTTAGGGATGTGGTGGACACTCCATCACTTGAAGTGAAATCAAGACTGAATCTTTTTCTAAAAATATAATGTATTTCAAACAGAAGTTTTGATGCAAATGTTTCTTAGCTTGCATTATGCAGATCAGACTAGATGAGCATAATTGTCCTTTCTGACCTTAAGATCTGTGACTTATACTGGCAGAGAGGTGTAAAATAGTCTGAGTGTTAATGAGAATCAGAATCTATCCTAAAATACATACAATCTGAAAAGGATTTGTATCATAATAAGGAAAGATAAAAAAGAAATATGTAATCACTTGGTAGAGGGCACACTGAGTCCTCAAGTTATTGATAGAACTCTCATTAACTTCTCATTGAATCTGAGGATATTAGTATTGTCCATGAATTTGTCAGAACCTTAACACCTGCTATTATAGCTTTTCTGTACTTCTATTTCTTTCTCTTTCTGATTGGAGAAGCTATGTCAAATTCCTCTCTAGCCACAGGAGTAATATTTATAAGTCTTATAATGGTTAGTCCTACCAATAAAATAATTCTATGCAGGAAAACAACGGGTTTCATCTTAATGGGGTGATAACTCCAAGATCTATTATTCTGGGAAGTCATGCCAACACCTCCCCAAAATAAGACTCTATGCCTGGCCAAAGGAGAAGAGAGAAACAAGCCCAGGCCACTCATGCAAGTAAGCTGGTGTACTCCAGCAGCCAAAAGAAGTGCAGGTATCTACTTTCTTGTTGGGGTGACTGAAAGTGGCATAAGAAGTTAGCAAGTACTGGATGGAGGTGACTGCTGCTGCCTTTGCTCCTTCCTTGCGGAGAGGGGTCTTCTGCTTTTGCTCCTCAGGAGAGAAAGTGATCCCATACTGTAGCCCCTTCTTTTTTGAGAGGGCAGGAGAGTCTCCTCCCACCATCAAGCTAAGGGCATATTTTGCTATGATGTTGAAGCAGATATATGGGGAGGGAGATCCCCATGTTATTATTTGTGTACGGTCCTGGCTTGCCTTAATATGTCTCTGCCTAGAAATAGAAAAATGTATGAATGATTAACTGTAAATCTCAGAAAAAATGATGATTAAATGGCTCAGGAGACTGGTAATGGCATATAGCGCCTTTTACCTGTATTTTACCAGCTTGTTGTTAGTCTCTAAGGTGCCACAAGTACTCCTTTTTCTTTTTTCTAGACCAGGCTGATATCTTCTCAAAGGATTTATCAACAGGTGGTTTTTCGGCGGCCTGTGTCAAAAGAGTTGGTCATCTCAGTCCTCTCTCTCATAAACAAGAATCTGCATGACAAAACAAACATCCCCTTTGGTGCTGATTGGCATGCTTGTCAGAGAACCCAAGCCAGGATACTAAACTACCCTCTCAACACTAAAATGTATTTAGCTAGTTGAGGTTTGAGTCACAGTGACAGATGGTGTCTGCAACCTCACACACTCACTTCTTATGATATAGCTGTTCCATGGATAAAGAAAGGACATTACTGGAATAGTCAGTACAGCAGCTTGTGCAAACACTACATTCACTTCATTTTTTTTAACTGTTTAAAAAAAGAAAACTGCCTACAGAGATGAGGGAAAATTACAATTTCTATGACTTCCTTGACATTATGATAGAATAGAGCTTTTCTAACAGTATGATTTTCTCCAAGTAATCTATTTCATGCTTCAAAAATTGTACCAAACTCTTTTTCTGTCCCCCAGGTAGGTTAAAGCTCAAGTCTGACTTTACTGGAGTTATTCTGGATTTACCACTGTCTAACCAAAGTAGGCTCTGATCCAGGAAAATATTAAAGCACATTAATTTTAAGCAGGTCAGCATTGAAGTCAATGGGACTTCTCAGAGGCTTAAAGATAAGCATATTGTCTACGGCGTTATTGAATTAAGGCTTTAACAGTGAGGGCCAGATACACAAAAGGTATTTAGGCATCTAACTCCCATTTAAATCAATGAGAGTTAGGCTTTGTCTACACGACACAGCTTTTAGCGACAGGACTGTGTGGACATGGCTATGTTACTAAAAGTCAGGCAGTGTAAACACTGTCTGCACTTTTACCAACAAAATACTTCCACGCCCTAAGAGCGGGATTCATCTTGTTGACAGGAGAGTGCTCCTGCTGACAATGAGCCAATTACTCTGCCACTTGCTGAAGCAAAACTTTTGTCTTTCGGGGGCGGGAGGAAGGGGGACAGGATGGGATGCTTTTTTAAGTACCTGTGAATGACAAAAGTTTGTAGCTCAGTTGGCAGTGTAGACATAGCCTCAGTCACCTAAATACCTTTGAGAATCTACATCTTACAGAATTACCAGCAGCATCTATTCAGGTTAGGTTCCTTTTCCCATTGAAGCCAATAGGAGTTAATTGCCTAAATCACTTTGGCAATTTTGAAAATCCCAGTTGCTGCCTATATACCTTTTGAAAATCTGGTCCTAAATCTCTTTAATAAAAGATTTCTAGTGTAGAATATTGTTGAACTTGGGTATATAATTAATCAATAAATGTTTTAATTAAAATGTCATGTCAAATAGTCAATAGGTATTACTTGAGTGGCTCCAGCTGTAGTTAAAACCATCACAAAATGTTAAAGAAACTCACCTGTAAATATAATTATTAGTTCAATGATAGCTGACTAGACAGAACATATTGTTGCCCGGGAATTTTACTGCATGGACTTCTCTTTGTCTTTGGAAATGTAAATATTTTTTAAAATCCAGAAGGGGAGCTTCTTTTTTTTTTTTTATAGAATTTGTTGAATTGTGATACAGCTATAACCTCAGTAAAACAAAATGATTTGTCTGTTTGTAATTTGGGCTTTAACTTAGTCACAGAATGGGAAAAGTTTGGTCAAAATTTAGAAACATGAAATACATTTTAAAATGGATACTTTTGCAGGAAATGATATTCTGTTAGAAGGTTTTGCTAAGTCACAATGACATGAATATCACAGAAAATACAAGGTAACCCCATCTACTATATTTTAATGCCGCAGTATTAAATTGGTTTCAGAGTAGCAGCTGTGTTAGTCTGTATTCACAAAAAGAAAAGGAGTACTTGTGGCACCTTAGAGACTAACAAATTTATTTGAGCATAATCTTTCATGAGCTACAGCTCACTTCATCGGATGCATTTGGTGGAAAAAACAAGAGGGGAGATTGATATATACACACAGACAGAACATGAAACAATGGGTTTTATCATACACACTGTAAAGAGAAAAGGAGTACTTGTGGCACCTTAGAGACTAACAAATTTATTAGAGCATAAGCTTTCGTGAGCTACAGCTCACTTCATCGGATGCATTTGGTGGAAAAAACAGAGGAGAGATTTATATACACACACACAGAGAACATGAAACAATGGGTTTATCATACACACTGTAAGGAGAGTGATCACTTAAGATAAGCCATCACCCACAGCAGGGGGAGGAAAAGGAGGAAAACCTTCCATGGTGACAAGCAGGTAGGCTAATTCCAGCAGTTAACAAGAATATCAGAGGAACAGTGGGGGGTGGGGTGGGGGGGAGAAATACCATGGGGAAATAGTTTTACTTTGTGTAATGACTCATCCATTCCCAGTCTCTATTCAAGCCTAAGTTAATTGTATCCAGTTTGCAAATTAATTCCAATTCAGCAGTCTCTCGTTGGAGTCTGTTTTGAAGCTTTTTTGTTGAAGTATAGCCACTCTTAGGTCTGTGATCGAGTGACCAGAGAGATTGAAGTGTTCTCCAACTGGTTTTTGAATGTTATAATTCTTGACGTCTGATTTGTGTCCATTCATTCTTTACGTAGAGACTGTCCAGTTTGGCCAATGTACATGGCAGAGGGGCATTGCTGGCACATGATGGCATATATCACATTGGTAGATGCGCAGGTGAACGAGCCTCTGATAGTGTGGCTGATGTGATTAGGCCCTATGATGGTATCCCCTGAATAGATATGTGGACAGAGTTGGCAACGGGCTTTGTTGCAAGGATAGGTTCCTGGGTTAGTGGTTCTGTTGTGTGGTGTGTGGTTGCTGGTGAGTATTTGCTTCAGATTGGGGGGCTGTCTGTAAGCAAGGACTGGTCTATCTCCCAAGATCTGAGAGAGCGATGGCTCGTCCTTCAGGATAGGTTGTAGATCCTTGATGATGCGTTGGAGAGGTTTTAGTTGGGGGCTGAAGGTGATGGCTAGTGGCGTTCTGTTGTTTTCTTTGTTGGGCCTGTCCTGTAGTAGGTGACTTCTGGGTACTCTTCTGGCTCTGTCAATCTGTTTCTTCACTTCAGCAGGTGGGTACTGTAGTTGTAGGAATGCATGATAGAGATCTTGTAGGTGTTTGTCTCTGTCTGAGGGGTTGGAGCAAATGCGGTTATATCGTAGCGCTTGGCTGTAGACAATGGATCGAGTGGTATGATCTGGATGAAAGCTAGAGGCATGTAGGTAGGAATAGCGGTCAGTAGGTTTCCGATATAGGGTGGTGTTTATGTGACCATCGCTTATTAGCACCGTAGTGTCCAGGAAGTGGATCTCTTGTGTGGACTGGTCCAGGCTGAGGTTGATGGTGGGATGGAAATTGTTGAAATCATGGTGGAATTCCTCAAGAGCTTCTTTTCCATGGGTCCAGATGATGAAGATGTCATCAATGTAGCGCAAGTAGTGTAGGGGCATTAGGGGACGAGAGCTGAGGAAGCGTTGTTCTAAGTCAGCCATAAAAATGTTGGCATACTGTGGGGCCATGCGGGTACCCATCGCAGTGCCGCTGATTTGAAGGTATTCATTGTCACCAAATGTGAAATAGTTATGGGTCAGGACAAAGTCACAAAGTTCTGCCACCAGGTTAGCCGTGACAGTATCGGGGATACTGTTCCTGACGGCTTGTAGTCCATCTTTGTGTGGCATGTTGGTGTAGAGGGCTTCTACATCCATAGTGGCTAGGATGGTGTTTTTAGGAAGATCACCAATGGACTGTAGTTTCCTCAGGAAATCGGTGGTGTCTCGAAGATAGCTGGGAGTGCTGGTAACGAAGGGCCTGAGGAGGGAGTCTACATAGCCAGACAATCCTGCTGTCAGGATTTCCCCCCCCCCTGCTGTGGGTGATGGCTTATCTTAAGTGATCACTCTCCTTACAGTGTGTATGATAAACCCATTGTTTCATGTTCTCTGTGTGTGTGTATATAAATCTCTCCTCTGTTTTTTCCACCAAATGCATCCGATGAAGTGAGCTGTAGCTCACGAAAGCTTATGCTCTAATAAATTTGTTAGTCTCTAAGGTGCCACAAGTACTCCTTTTCTTTTTGCGAATACAGACTAACACGGCTGCTACTCTGAAACTGTAAAGAGAGGTTTCCCACTTAAGATGAGCCAGCAGCAGCAGCGGGGGGGGGAAGGAGGAAAACCTTTCATGGTGACAAGCAAGGTAGGCTATTTGCAGCAGTTAACAAGAAAATCTGAGGAACAGTGGGCGGTGGGGTGGGTTGGGGTCAGAGAAATAACATGGGGAAATAGTTTTACTTTGTGTAATGACTCATCCACTCCCAGTCTCTATTCAACCCTAAGTTAATTGTATCCAGTTTGCAAATTAATTCCAATTCAGCAGTCTCTCGTTGGAGTCTGTTTTTGAAGTTTTTTTGTTGAAGGATAGCCACCCTCAGGTCTGTAATCGAGTGACCGGAGAGATTGAAGTGTTCTCCGACTGGTTTTTGAATGTTATAATTCTTGACATCTGATTTCTGTCCATTTATTCTTTTACGTAGAGACTGTCCAGTTTGGCCAATGTACATGGCAGAGGGGCATTGCTGGCACATGATGGCATATATCACATTGGTAGATGCACAGGTGAACGAGCCTCTGATAGTGTGGCTGATGTGATTAGGCCCTATGATGGTGTCCCCTGAATAGATATGTGGGCAGAGTTGGCAACGGGCTTTGTTGCAAGGATAGGTTCCTGGCTTAGTGGTTCTGTTGTGTGGTGTGTGGTTGCTGGTGAGTATTTGCTTCAGATTGGGGGGCTGTCTGTAAGCAAGGACTGGCCTGTCTCCCAAGATCTGTGAGAGTGATGGGTCATCCTTCAGGATGGGTTGTCGATCCTTGATGATGCGTTGGAGAGATTTTAGTTGGGGGCTGAAGGTGATGGCTAGTGGCGTTCTGTTATTTTCTTTGTTGGGCCTGTCCTGTAGTAGGTGACTTCTGGGTACTCTTCTGGCTCTGTCAATCTGTTTCTTCACTTCAGCAGGGGGGGTATTGTAGTTGTAGGAATGCATGATAGAGATCTTGTAGGTATTTGTCTCTGTCTGAGGGGTTGGAGCAAATGCGGTTATATCGTAGAGCTTGGCTGTAGACAATGGATCATGTGGTATGATCTGGATGAAAGCTAGAGGCATGTAGGTAGGAATAGCGGTCAGTAGGTTTCCGATATAGGGTGGTGTTTATGTGACCATCGCTTACTAGCACCGTAGTGTCCAGGAAGTGGATCTCTTGTGTGGACTGGTCCAGGCTGAGGTTGATGGTGGGATGGAAATTGTTGAAATCATGGTGGAATTCCTCAAGGGCTTCTTTTCCATGGGTCCAGATGATGAAGACGTCATCAATGTAGCGCAAGTAGAGTAGGGGCATTAGGGGACGAGAGCTGAGGAAGCGTTGTTCTACGTCAGCCATAAAAATGTTGGCATACTGTGGGGCCAGGCGGGTAACCATCGCAGTGCCGCTGATTTGAAGGTATACATTGTCCTCAAATGTGAAATAGTTAGGGTGAGGATCAAGTCACAAAGTTCAGCCACCAGGTTAGCTGTGACATTATCGGGGATACTGTTCCTGATGGCTTGTAGTCCATCTTTGTGTGGAATGTTGGTGTAGAGGGCTTCTACATCCATAGTGGCTAGGATGGTGTTTTTAGGAAGATCACCAATGGACTATAGTTTCCTCAGGAAGTCAGTGGTGTCTCGAAGATAGCTGGGAATGCTGGTAACATAGGGCCTGAGGAGGGAGTCTACATAGCCAGACAATCCTGCTGTCAGGGTGCCAATGCCCGAGATGATGGGGCGTCCAGGATTTCCAGGTTTATGGATCTTGGGTAGCAGATAGAATACTCCAGGTTGGGATTCTAGGGGTGTGTCTGTGCGGATTTGTTCTTGTGCTTTTTCAGGGAGTTTCTTGAGCAAATGCTATAGTTTCTTTTGGTAACTCTCAATGGGATCAGAGGGTAATGACTTGTAGAAAGTAGTGTTGGAGAGCTGCCTAGTAGCCTCTTGTTCATACTCTGACCTATTCATGATGACGACAGCACCTCCTTTGTCAGCCTTTTTGATTATGGTGTCAGAGTTGTTTCTGAGGCTGTGGATGGCATTGTGTTCTGCACGGCTGAGGTTATGGGGCAAGTGATGCTGCTTTTCCACAATTTCAGCTCGTGCACGTCAGCGGAAGCACTCTATGTAGAAGTCCAGTCTGTTGTTTTGACCTTCAGGAGGAGTCCACCCAGAATCCTTCTTTTTGTGGTGTTGGTAGGAAGTTCTCTGTGGGTTAATATGTTGGTCAGAGGTGTGTTGGAAATATTCCTTGAGTTGGAGACTTCGAAAATAGGATTCTATGTCGCCACAGAACTGTATCATGTTCATGGGGGTGGAGGGGCAAAAGGAGAGGCCCCGAGATAGGACAGATTCTTCTGCTGGGTTAAGAGTATAGTTGGATAGATTAACAATTTGCAAACTGGATACAATTAATTTAGGCTTGAATAGAGACTGGGAATGGATGAGTCATTACACAAAGTAAAACTATTTTCCCATGTTATTTCTCCCCCCCACCTCACCCCACCCCCTACTGTTCCTCTGATATTCTTGTTAACTGCTGGAAATAGCCTACCTTGCTTGTCACCATGAAAGGTTTTCCTTCCTCCCCCCATGCTGCTGGTGATGGCTCATCTTAGGTGATCACTCTCCTTACAGTGTGTATGATAAAACCCATTGTTTCATGTTCTCTGTGTGTGTATATAAATCTCCTCTCTGTATTTTCCACCAAATGCATCCGATGAAGTGAGCTGTAGCTCACGACAGCTTATGCTCAACTAAATTTGTTAGTCTCTAAGGTGCCACAAGTACTCCTTTTCTTTTTGTGAATACAGACTAACACGGCTGCTACTCTGAAACATACCACAGTTAGAAGTTCTGCAATTTCACATTTGACTTGCTTCAGAACTCTTGGGTGAATACCATCTGGTCCTGGTCACTTATTACTGTTGAGTTTATCAATTTGTTCCAAAACCTCCTCTAATGACACCTCAATCTGGGACAGCTCCTCAGATTTGTCATCTAAAAAGAATGGCTCAGGTTGGGGAAATCTCCTTCAGATCCTCAGCTGTGAAGATGCAAAGAATTCATTTAATTCTCTGCAATGGACTTATCCCCCTTGAGTGCTCCTTTAGCATCTCGATTGTCCAGTGGCCCCATTGGTTGTTTGGCAGGCTTCCTGCTTCTGATGTACTTAAAAAAACCTTTTGCTATTACTTTTTGAGTCTTTGGCTAGCTATTCTTCAAATTCTTTTTTGGCCCTCCTAATTATATTTTTACATTTCACTTGCTCCTTTCTACTTTCCTCACTAGGATTAAACTTCCACTTTTTAAAGGACGCAATTTTGCCTCTAACTGCTTCTTTTTTACTTTGTTATTTAGCCCCAGTGGTCCTCTTATTATGATTTTTAATTTGGGATATACATTTAATTTGAGCCTATATCATGGTCTCTTTAAAAAATGTCCATGCAGCTTACAGATTTCATTTTTGGCACTAACTTTTAATTTCTGTTTAACTAACTTCCTCATTTTTGTGTAGTTCCCCTTTCTGAAATTGAATGCTACCATTGTGGACTGCTGTGGTGTTTCACCACCCTTCCAGGGATGTAAAATTTTATTATATTATGGTCATTATTACCAAATTCTTCAGCTATATTCACATCTTGGACCTCTGTGTTCCACTTATGATGAAATCAAGAATTGCCTGATTTGTATGATGCACACTTTGGAATTTATGATCTTCAACATATATAGAGAGAGAGGTATATAAATTACATTTTCAATGCAGTAGTGAAAAAATGTACTTCCTCTGGTGGCAAATATAACAATTCTAAATTCACATGATGGTTAATCGGAATTTGTAGCAGAGCTGGAGGGAAAACTGGAAAAACATGTAAAAAAAATCAATGTTGATCTTTTTTCAGATGATTTGAAATGGAAGAATTAAGGTTTTTTAAGTTGGTGGATTTTTATGAACATTTTGAATTTTTTTAAAAAATCATTCTCTCTCTTAATCACCTTTTGTCCACACTGAAATGCAAGATAATGGATAATGTCCAGATTTGTGGTTGTGTATGGTTGTTGTTTGATAGGTTTTAGTTTTCTTTATCCTTTTGCTGCTTTAACTTTTAAAAAAATTTCCTGCTTCAGAAAAGGAGACTGACACTGTTACACAGTTTCACATTTCTTTTTACCAGACTAACTTTTCCAGGCTTGTTGAGTTGCAAAAGTAGGCTAATTGAAATCATGTGAGATTTGCACAACTGGCTCATGATGAACACAACAATAGCCCAAACACAGTCTATATAGCAATATTTCAGCATTCACCTTCTAGTCCCTGTTGTATTTCCATGTTTCAATAGTACACAAAAATTAAAAGTAATAAGAAAAATTAAATGAAAATTTTCAAACCTTAATCAGTTTCGGTTCAGTTTTAGATCACAGAAATATATTGATATCAATACAAATTTCATCAGGAAGGTTTCTCAGGTACAGGATGGAATTTCTGTTTAAAAAAAAAAAGAAAGAAAGAAAGACCCACCCCTGAATAGCCAATAGCCCAGTCATTAGGGTACTCACTTAGCATGTGGGAGACCTAAGGGAGTATACCTAATCACCTGCCTATTCTGAGGTGTTTCCCTCATGTTTTTTCATGAAAAAAATCAGAGGGTCTCAGTTTGGTTCTGCATCACAATGAAAAGAAAATCTAAAACTTCAATTTTTTTCACAAAATGGAGATATTGTTTTTCAGACAGGCTTATTCTGGAGGAATGGTGACACTGGCTTTTGCTGTTCACCAAGTAACTACATTCTCTTTGGTAACGATAACCCATATTTATGTTTTTAATTTAAAAAAGTAGGACCAAATCTTGCTTACTACTCTCACTCAAGTAATTCTAGTCAAGGCAGTTGGACAATTCATGTGTATAAGAATGATCTGGCCTTGTAAAGGACCCTGTTCACTGTAGGTGTGCCTCCTTGTGTCTAGGTCTGGGAATTAGCTTTTGTCCCATATGGCAGCCCACTGTAGTCAGTTGTTCATGCTGTAACCCCTATCTCTCTTTGCAATGTGTTCTTTCTTCATTGCTCAGCCCCACAGACAGGTCCCTGGAGAATCAAAGTGCAAGCTGTCCAGATGTCACCTCAGATGCTCTTCCCTGGCACCTTTAGGTCCTGTGCCACTTCCCAGTGGCTGGTAGGGGAACTCAGAGCTGCCCACAACCAGGGCTGGCTCTAGGTTTTTTGCCGCCCCAAGCAGAAAAAAATCTGGCTACTCCCTGCCCCCTTCTTTTTGGCTTTTACATATGCTTGCACTTTGCAAATTTTGTTTTTTGTTTTGACTGTTTAAAATTTTTTTAAAAAAATGAAAACAGAGAATTTGTAGTTAGTAAAATAAAACAAATTTCCTACTAGTGTACTCATTTAATTTTAACAAAATCACAATTACAAACAATTTGGGTTCAATTATACACTGTAATGAAAAACGTTAGTGTCTTTCAGTGCGTCCAGTTTCTCATAAATAAAAAGAATTTATATGAACTGAATTTTTCTGGTTTTTATACTTGTGTAGTCTTTTAATAATTCAGTGAAATCTAATTTTTTTGCAATAGTACTTTCAATTGAAATTAATGTGAGTCCTGACAAATACTTTTGAGACATGGTGGACCTCAAATAATTTTTTAGTAATTTCAGTTTTGAGAAACTGCGCTCACCAGAAGCCACTGATACTGGTAATGTTAAAAGAATGTGTAAGGCTATAGCAGTGTTTGGAGTGAAAAAAAATAATTTCTTGCTATAAATTCTAATACTTTTAGAGGAGAAGTTTTAGGACTTATTAGCTCAGATAAAGCTATTAATTCATCATACAATTCTATTCCATCAATGTCAGCAGCATTATCTGTACTGAGCACTAAATATAGGTCTTGGCAGTGCTTCATGAGGTCTTCTTTGGAAAACTGATTTTTAATATTTCCAATATGTATAAAAATTCAAAAAAGTTTCACAATGACCATGCAACTGATAAAATCTTTCTTCAGTGGAAGTTATAGCTACATCCAAAATACAATAGAAACATTTAATTTTAAACCTTTCTTTTGGATCGAGAATAGGATCATCATGAGCCTCATAACAAAACTGTCTTGTTTTTTTTTTTTAGGACGAATGCATTGTTGAGGTGCAAATGTCGGTTCAAAATCAAGATCCTCTGCTATTGTTGTTGCTTCTTTGACAGTTTCTTCAAATCCTTCATCTGAACAGTATTTTTTTAAATATTCCAGCGTTTTATTCAAAATCGTCTTTGCCTTAGATATGTCTATGGTTATATTATGCATAACTTTGCTGGTCAAATTAATTTGATTTAGAATATTATGCCAAATAACTGAGCAACATGAAAATCGAAACTGCATCATTTTCTGAGGCAATGTTTCAGCTTCATATTGAAATGAAGGATCATACGACACGTCTTGGTTTATTTCAAATAGTGCATTGTAAATCTCTCCTGATGAATATTGGACTGGTCTAATAGAGTCTATCCTGCTTTCCCATCTAGTTTGATTTAAGTGTGAGTTTTTGTTCAAGACGCTTCTTCAAGACTGCCCAACAGTGTGTGGAAGCACTAAAAAAGTTGTGAATTGCTTGCATTGTGGTAAAATACGAAACGGCATCTTTAGATGATTTGGCAGCATCACTGACAACCAAATTGAATGAATGTGCATGGCAAGGAACAAAAAAAGCTAGATTATTTAAATTCAATATTCTTTGCTGTACACCTGCATGTCGTCCTGTTTGAGCCGTTATCGTACCCTAGGCTGTGCATATTTTCTAAAGTGTTCCAATTTCTGTAGAATTACATCTATGAGGGCTTTCCCAGTAGTTTTGTTCACTGGTATAAATTCTAGAAAGTGTTCACAAATTTTCACTTCTGCATTTTCATCAGTTTTCACAAATTGTAAAACTATAGACATTTGCTCGGTTTTGCTCAGATCTTGAGTACAATCAACTATAATTGAGTAATATTTTACATGTTTCAAATCCAATAAAATTTCATTATGCACTCCATTAGAAATTAATTGTGTTCTCATTTTGTGTATTTTTACCCAAATAATGGGTGTGAATCTCTCCATCTTTCACTCTTCGTACATGCTCAGCCATAACACTATCAAATTTTGCCAATAACTCAACCAATTTCAAGAAATTTCCACTGTTATTCTCGTATAAAATATCCGAGGATCCACGGAATGTGATGCACTGTTCAGCTAGGAAATTAATAATTGCCAGTAAAAGTTCCAACTCAGCTTGCCACCGTAGAATTTCTGAATTTACTAAGCATTGCTGTACCACATTGATTGTTGTACAGGAACGTAATCTGTTTGACAGCTCAATCCAATTTGTCAATGAGCATAAATGATTTTTTGATGTTTCATATTCTTTCAAATCCTAATGCAAATTTCGCCAGTCATTAAAACCTGCAGTTGCCAGAAGAATGTCCAAGTAACAGAACAGTTTGCAGCAAAACCAAAAAACTACATCTTTGGTCTGTGAATACACTAACCATGATCTATTAATTTGTTCCCCATTTTTCATTTTTTTCTTCATACTGGATGGCATAAATCAACGATTCAACCCATTAAATGGATATCCAAATGTAGGATCTAGGTTTGAAGGACCTTTTTTCACAATAATCATTCACATTGCATCAGTAATTATTGTTGGCCATGTACTTGAATCTGATCCTATGTCAGTCTCTCCACCTTCCAATAATTCTTCTTCAGTTTTAGATTTGGATAACAGTTCTTCGTTTCTGGACTCTTCAGCTGAAGAAGTAAATCTTTGGATGGATTGTGATTGTTCATCTTTATCAGTTAGCAAAGATAATCTTTGGTCGGATTGTTATTCATCTTTATCAGTTGATAAAGATAATCTTTGGTTCAACTGGTCTTCATCAGTTGATGAATAATCACTTTCAGTGCATTGCTTAGAGCTTTCTCCTTGATTGCTGACTTTTTAAAAATACTTATATGAAGTATGAGATAGTTTTTCTAATTCTTTTTGCCATTTCTCTCTTTGTTGCCAGTAGGCAGCACCAGAAAGTCATATTTGTTTTTGTCCCGGCATTTTAGCCCTATAAACCACTGGCACCGGTACGTGACATGGAAATTGGCGTCGATAAGGCGACACAGTACACACAAGTAATCGTGATTCCTGATTTAATTAATCAATAACCCTTAACATTAACACATTTATGCGCATTCACATTGAGTGACCGTGTCACAACATGACACAATATTTTTCACGTCACCCTCCTATCACGGTAGGTAAGGCGCTAGTCATTGGGGCGAGAGAGCTCCCTATGACCTGGGACACACACTGGACCCAGACCTGCCTGGCTTTTTCCCAGTGCTGAGGCTGTCTAGCTGGGATTCAAAGCCCGAGGGACATGCAATGGAGAGAGCTCCGGGGCTGGGCTTTGGCCAAGGAAGAGGCGCTGGGCTGGCTGGCTGGATGCTGCCCCTCTCTGCCCAGTTGCTCGCTCTCTGCAGCAGGGAGGCAAGAGCAGACCCCAGGCCCCAGTGTGCTGTGTGGGGCTGGGGAGGGATGCAGCAGCCTCTGGGATTCCAGCAGGCAGAAGCTTCCCGGGTGTTCTGGGGGCCCTCATGCTCCCCCTTGCTGTCTGAGAACTTGTCTCCCACCGCTGCCACTCCCACCACCGGGGTGCGGGGCTGCTGCTGGATCTCAGCTCCGCTCATCCTCGTCTCGGTCCCAGCTATCTTCTCGGACTTCTCCCGAGAGAGAGCACATGAGTTCGGCTAAGCTGGGCTGCTGCTCCCCTCCCCGGGCAGGAGGAGGAGGAGGAGGAGGAGGAGGAGAAGGCAGTGGCGGGGTCAAGCCGAGGAGGAGCCTGAAGCCAGCACTGGAGGAGCGGCCCGCCCAGCCACCATGTTCCGCCACCACCCCCTGCACTCCGCGGCCGGAGCAGGGCCATGCTACTGGCTCCCGCCTGAGGGGGTGTGGCCGCTGCCCATGGGAGAGCAGCAGGGACATGCTCCCCACTGAGCCAGCTCCCCCGCCCTGCCGCACAGCTCTGGCGGCACCCAGTCAGAGCAACAGGCTTGTTACCGCCCCCAGGGCGGTCAGGATCCAGCCCAGGATGCTGCCTCAGGTTGGAGCTGAGGCCCCAGCATTTTGCAACCCCTGGTAATTTGCTGTCCCAAGCACCTGTTTGCTTTGCTGGTGCTAGAGCCGCCCCTGCCCACAACACCAGGGTCCAGCCCAGGGACCCTACTATGAGCAATCCATATCTGCTCAGTCTCAGACTCTGTTGCTATTTCCAGAAGCTCCTTCCTAACCCCACATCTCTATTTTATGATCTATCTCTGGGTTCACCAACAGAACTTCCTTTCCTCCCTGTGACTACTTCACCCCTTGGCCTCTTGCCAGACTTCCTAGTCCAGGGCAGGACCCCAGGGTTTACTCACCCTTGTTCCAGACCAACTTCCTTTCCTCTAGAGCATGACTGAAGGCCTCTTCCCTGTTGCCTCCTCTTGCTCTCACTTCTTGTCTTTATAATCTTATACCAGCTCCTCCCCTAGCCAGGCTTTATCTGCATTTAGGCCTTGTGAATTCCTGGTTCCATTCTTGTTGTAGCATGTAATATTAAACGTTAACCCACTCAGGGCTTGAGTGGGGTAAACACCCCATCATGGGCCTAAAATATCTAGGGATTAGATTAGATTTCTATATTATACTATTTTGAGAGAATCTCTATATATTATACTAGAATTCTTCTGGAGGAAAGGCACTATATACTGAAATTATTGTCATTAATCCTCATTATTAGATCTAGTTGGAATTTTTTCCAACAAGACTTTAGATTGTTGATGCAATTTGTTTTTCAAATAGTTTGGTGTCGGTTAATATTCTGTAAAGAGTAATTTGTTTATGCTATATGTACATTAAGAATTTTAACACATTCCCAACAATTCAGCAGTGCACAGCTTTTAAGAACAAAGTGTGTCTCAACATGTTAAACAGTATTATACAATGTCAGAATTTTCTTCTTGCTTTAATAATTCAATAAATCATAAGGCGTTTAATAGCTAAATCTTTACTATGGAGATTGGTATGGACCCCACTGATTTCAAGGGACATCATATTTGGACATCTCAGGGAAAAATTAACTCTAAGAGTACTGGTATAGAAAGAACAACACTTTTTGTGCAAAACTGTGTTAAATACCCCTCCCCCCCAATCAAAAGATCTCCAGCACATAATTTTATCAAAAACCTGTGTACACAATTGTTTAACTGTTTTAAATTTTCAGAGAACTGACATAAATATCCTGAAACTTTTGCAAGTTGTATCAAATGCTGATACCAGGATGCAGCATGTCAAAGTTTCTCTCCAAAATATCAGAAGAACAACTACCCGTCTCATGGAGAACAACAAGTTAAAATGAGTAAATTTAGCTATGTTGAAAGGCAAGTGCACCCTATCCTCTTTGGGGACAGGGTAAGGGTTGTGATAGCCCTGCTGCTACGTCTTCCCAATCATCCGTAGGCCCAAAGTAGTGTGACCTAGGGGACAAAGTCAATATGGCTGCCCTCTCACTTGGGTCTGAGTGACCCAACAGCCAGAGTCAACAGGGCTGCCCTCCTCACCAGGTCTGCATGGCCTAGTGGCCAGCTGGGGAAGTGGGCCACAACCTAGGGGTTGGTGGAAGCTGGGGTAGGAGGGCCTAGAGCCTCCCAACTCTACTTGTCCCAGCCTAGGGCCTTCGCAGTGGCAAGTGTGCTTGCCACTGAGTCAGCGGGGATCCAACCGAAACGCACTGATGCCACCCGGCACAATGGCTAGTCCCTCTGGGCTACTTCCTACCCTATCCCTGATGCAGTAATCTGGGCATCTTCAGGGTCTCTGGGATCCTTGGCCTGTGCAGTTCCCAGCAGCTCCAACTTTCCTTGGGCATTTGAGTTTCTATACTACCCCAACGTAGGGTTGTTTCTCAAACAAATAACTGAACTCTGAAAAATAGAGATGAGCCCTAAGATGAACAGAGGAAGAAGAGGAGAAGAGTTGTATCATGAATGCCAAGATTATAGACACTAGTTAGGTTGAAAGACCAGGTCTTATGTTTCACAAATAAATTAGATTTTGCTTGGGCTTAGTGACTGTTTGTTTTACATTTTAGTTTCTTATTTAAAAATAAAAATTGTGTAGATTCCTGTTAAATTAACATATACATTCATAAATATTATACCTCAGCTGAAGGTAGAACAGATGAAGTTTTTGAAAATGCTGTAGTTGCAACCAAAGATCTTACAGAGCTGTGAGAATAAGTATGAATATAGAATCCTGTTTATTATCTGAACCTATATATCTGCAGTGTATATCTGTCCAAATTTAGTTGCCCACTATGCATAAAGTTCGAGCTGCCTCTGAAATACTGGTTTTTGCTTTACTGGTGGTGAAATTTATCGTTGTACTGGACACAGTGTTTTGAACTATACTATATTTTCTCTTTTGATTTTCCATTTTTGATTTGTTCAATTAAATTCCACTATAGATCAATAAAATCCAAAGCTTTCAATTCTTAATTTTCTTCTTAAAAAGAGAACAGGAAACTTCATATTAGATATATAGTAAGAAGTTCCATTATTTCATTAAAACCTTGTTCAATTTACTGTACATTGGGATTACATAAATTGACCTTCTGTAATCTGTAGAGACTGACTGCCGTACTCACCTTTCAGTACAATGTCTCTATCTTTCCATGCCTTGTAGGTTACCAGTGGAGGCAGTGGATATCTGAAATCAAGTAGGCAAAAATGACTTGTCAAGGTGAATTCATAACTAATTTACAGAAGAACGCAAAGATTATGCTGTAACTCAGTTAACTCACTGTAGACCAAGGAACCTTCAATATTAATCTGTTTAATATGAAAGACAGCTAATACACTGATAGTATCAAGAAGGCCGAAGTGTTTAATGCCTACTTTGCTTCACTCTTTACTAAAAGGGTTAAGCAGATACTCAACGCAATTAACAACAATGGGGAAGGAACACAAGTCAAAATAGAGAAAGAACAGGTTAAAGAATATTTAGATAAAGTAGATGTATTCAAGTCAACAAGGCCTGATTAAATTTATTCTAAAATATTAAGGAACTAGCTAAAGCAATCTTGGAACTGTGAATAATTATCTTTGAGAGTTCTTGGTAAGGTCCCAGAGAACTGGAAAAAGGAAAACATAGCATTAATCTTTAAAAAGAGGACCCACGACATTACAGGGAAGTCAGCCTATCTTTGATAACTGGAAATTTAGATATTGGGACAAATTATTAAACAATCAATTTGTAAGCACCTACAATAATAGCTGACACAGATTTATCAAGAATAAATCATGCCAAACCAACCTCATTTTCTTCTTCGATGAGTCCCAGGACCCAGTGGATAGGGGGGAACTGTAGATGTGATACATCTTGATTCTGTGATACATCTTGGTTCTGACACAGTCCCATATGACATTCTCATAAACCAAATTAGGAAAATGTGATCTAGATGAAATTATTATAAGGTCGATGCACAACTGATTAAAAAGCCATACTCAAAGAGGAGTTATCGATATTTTGCTGTCAAACTGGAGAGCATATCTAATAAGGTCCCACTGGGTCAGTCCTGGGACTGGTAGTGTTCAATATTTTAATTGATGATCTGCATAATGGAGTGGAGAGTATAACATTTGCAGATGACACCATGCTGGGAGGGTTTACTATCGTTTTGGAGGATAGGATGAGAATTCAAAATGACCTTGAAAAATTGGAGAATTGGTCTGAATTCAACAAGATGCAATCTGAGAAAAACAAGTGCAAAGTACTTCACTTAGGAAGGAAAAGATCAGATGCACAACTATAGCATTTTTTTCCTTTCTGTTTTCAAATCACGACGACTGCTTTAAAATAAACACTTATCAAAAATTCATTTAAAAAATTCTTCCTGCTCCAAACACACAAATTCATAAAATTATCAACATTTTAATTTGAAACAAACAACACAAACAGTAGACTAATAATTACTGGTTCCTTTTTCCCTTTATACCCTTCTTTGCTTTTATACAAATTGGCAAACATCTTTTCTCTGTATTTTTCTAATATTGTATGTGATACTAGCAGTTTCCAGTCTTGTGACAATATATTTGTTACTGATGCTCCATCCTGTACAGTTCTGATTGGTAAAGAAGGTGCACTTTTTCAAAGGTCTGTGCCATTCAAAATTTTGAATTTAGGGTTCCACTCTACTTCCAAACCATATCTAAGGTTAGCCAATTGAAGTTATGGTCTGCGCAGCTGCAGGGCACAACAGAGGCCTGGCTGTGATGCCAGGCAGCAGTATACAATGCATACATTTCTACTATAACCAAACAGTTGTTGAACAAAATTGAAGTTTTTGTCCCTACTAGGGTTTAATATGGCATAGAAAGACTACCCACCTGCCTCTGCAGATTGATATATTTTGGAACTGGAAGGGCAAAAATAAAATATTGGGAACAAAATACAATGTTAAAGTAAATAGCTGCATGTTGAGAAAAATGACTTTGGCAGTCAGTCTTGGCCATATTGCTTCAGATGATCACCGTTATTATTAGATACTTAACATTTCCTGCCCATGTTTAGCAAGTGGAAACCCCTTGTTGAAAATCAGAGATGTTCAGGAATAAAATGAGAAGGAACTAGTCAGGGAATTCACCCTTAATGCTGCAGAGAATAGGAAAAAAAAATCTCTTGTGGCTAATTATTAGCAAGCTGATTGCCAACCAGCTCTGGAAAACCTTTAAAAAAACGCAGAGAAGATTCATGTATATGCTTATTGATTTATTAATGCTTGTTACAAGATTTTCCCACAATAAACAGACACACACGTACTCCTGACTGACACTTAATGAAAATTATTTGTATCCCTTGTGTTCCAAAGCGTTGCTGATCCATTAACTAACATTAGCATTTTCAGAATTTCTTAAAACAACATCAGCTCTTTCCCCCACATTTTGCTCTTTCATTTTAAGAAGAGTTTTTAAAAATATCATGGATATAACACCAAACCCTTTTTTTTAATGTTTAAAGAAAACCATACAGAAAAATGAACAACCATTTAGAATCTTTGCCATGGGCCTATATAGATGTGGATTTTGAACGTGAATGTTTGTAATATCTCAGAAGATGATCTTGGGGGAAAGATTATGGGTGAAATCCTCACCTTATTGACATCAATGAGTTCAGGATTTCACCTCATATTTATAAAGGGATTGGGGTTATTTGGCAGAAAGGCCAGGCTTTTGTAACTTCAGATCCTGTTATCTGAAAATGATATTCATGTCCTAACCAGATCAACCCTTTTCTTTGGCCTGTGTAGAAGAATTGACTCTATGGGTGTGCCCCCTCATGGCTGGATGTGGCATAGCAGGCCTTCCTCTGGTGACTGTTGCTCCAGTTCTGTAGAGGTCTCTTCTTATGAGTCAGCCTTCTGACCAAGTCACATTTTGTTCTCCCTTCTTTCAAGGTACTCTGGTCCCAACAACACCTAACATTTCAGTCTCTCCAGCCTCTCTTTCTGGGGGTTACTAAGACCCTAGCTCCTCACCCTAGATCTTCAATATAGACCACACAATGAAACTTCTACTCAAGTCTTAGTCCCATTTAACTCCTAGGACTTTACTGAACCCTGTCTCAGGCTTGCCGTGGTGAGAATGCCTTGTCTCCCCCCATTGCTACTCCCTCGGTCTCAGCTCTATAGTGTACCCTCTTTCGAGCCTGCTGCTACGAAAATTACTATCTCCCATAGCCTTTGGTTTTGTCCATAACCAGGGTTTCCCTTGCTTCTAGCAGCCTTGCCTGAAACCTTTAGCTCCCTGGGCTTCATTTGCTGGTCCAATGCACTCCTTCCTCAATGCTTCTTGCTGGGGCCCAACCTAATACCTGCAAGTTATTTTTTATTCTTATTTCAGAATATGGCCTCCAAAGCTTATTCCTATCTTAGGCCTCTTTAATTCTGACTCCAAGCCTCCCAGGCTTCCCTCAGCCTTTAGCCCGAGAGAGGAAACTCCCAGCTGCCTTTCACCTGGGTCACCTTCGTTGCATTCTCCAACTGCCTGGTGCTCATTCCTTTTTGATGACTTAGCTGAGTTTGATCTCCATTTAAGTCAAACATCCCTCTAAGTGCTATCCAGTGGCCTAATTTTTTCAGGTTCTCGTTTATCTCTGGGTAACCAATGTGGAGTTTATACACCCCATCACAGCTTGCCAGGAAAAAAATGTGCCACATGAAAGAGCACTTTGAACAGCTGATGATTTCTTGCAATACTTTGCGTTGAATGTGTCTTGGCCAAAATGAGAAAGGACCCTGGCACTAAATAGAATTGGCAAGCAGAGCAGTACGTGCTGTACTTGCTGTACTTTCAGATTCAAAGGTAAAGTGCCTGCTTTCCTCTCATGGAAGGAGGAGGCCAACCTGAAACACAGCTGACAAATCCTCATGGATACATTTACCATTGCCAGCTGCATGTCAGAGATGATTAGTGAGAAAGAAAAGAAAACCTTCTCCTCTGACATCAGGGGGCAGGTAGAGGACAATACAACAAAAGCTTAAAAACATCAACCCTCCAGTGACGAAAGGCTGCTACCACTGTCTACTTTTAGCATCTTTCTTCATTGGCATTTCACTCTCCAAAAAGAGTTTCTCAAGGACTGGCAGCCTGGATTGTGGTTTGAGGAAGATGACTAATCAGAGTACAGAAGCAGAGGAATCTGCTGCCAGCATCTGACTGGTGGCATGAGTCTGTTTGGGGGAAGAAAAAAAAAAGCAGAGGTATCCTGCCAGGCTATTCATTTGGGACCTCTAATTCCACCCCTTCTGAGGAAGCAAATGTCTCTGGTTGCTTCTCAGTAGCCAGTCTGGTATAGTTTTCCATACAAGGAACATATATCTGTTATCCTTGTCCCCAAAGGATTCTGCCAGGTTTTGCTTGCCAACAAAGAGGAAAATGCCTAGTCTCATTGGAAGGTAGAAGGAAGACTGGAGATCATCTGGGAGGTGCTGCTGGAGTGCCAGAAATTCTTGCTGGCTAGTTCATCTATCTACCCAATTCTTAGGAAATAGGAAGAGCAGAGCATCTATTGGATTAGTGTGTTGTTACCAGACATCAGCTTTAATACACACACACTATCTAACTAATACACATACAATATATAAAATATGATTTTAATAACATCTTATCCTGTATCTCTTCATCATTATCATGTTTTTATTATGTGCCAACAGTGTACTCAGTGGTGTTAAAAACATATAAAAGACACAGTTCTGCCTGAATGAGCATACAGTCTGCAGCAAATAAAAACAGTTTAGACACATTGGGCTTAGACTCACATTTATCCCCATGTAAATCCAGTGAAGACGGTGGCATTGCATGAGTATAATTGAGGACTGAACTTGGCCTAATCAGCCAATATTTTCTGAAAGTGACTAGTGATTTTGGATGCCTCAATTTTTGGGTGTCTAATCTGAGACACCTTAAGGGAGCGGAGGGTCTGTTTTTTCAGGCATTGAACTCTTTCTAATTCAAAAATTAGGCTCCTTTAAAGTGTCTCAGATTGGGTACTGAAAAACGGAGGCACGCACACTCACTAGTCACTTTTGAAAATCTTGGCTAGCTAATATAAAAGGTACCTGACTGAGTCAGTTAATGAGAGGAATCTTGCTAAAGGCTCTGCTGAAATTCTCTCTCCTTTCATTAGCATCCCACTGTTTTCCTTAACTCCTTCGCTACAGCCAGTTCTCCTTCAGCAGAAGCGTAAAGACACGTTAGCAACCTGTTTAAGCCCCAAATTTGACTTACCTTAACAACATAATGAATGGACTTGGGGGAAATCAACTGGATGTTAAGTATCTATTTTTAATTAACTGACTGCAGAGGAATTTAAACCAAATATGCACATTCTGGAGCCTACAAAAAAGAATGTTTTCTGCTCTTTCTGCTGCCTCTGCAGAACCAGTCAAGCACTGCTCCTCTGAGCTGAGCCAACATCATTGATATTGCTGCTATTGCACAAAGACGTCTTGACACTAAGTAAGTTTATGCTGCTGTTTAGCAAGACAATCTTGTTAATTTCATCTCCATTCAAAACACAGAAAAAATCAAAGCTTGCAAATGAAAATCATCGGCTATATAATTGTATTTTCATGTACCTTATTACACACCATAGGGTAATAGAATACTGTGATGAAGCAGAGAAACTGCCCACCAACAGGTAAGTGGTTGAAGAGAGCTTTTGGGCCCAGCTAGTCCTAACCCATTATACCTGCAGTCAATGCCAGGCCTGGAGGGGAGAGAAGAAGAAGGAGCCTGGTTCAGTTTGGGGCTGACTGGTAAAGAGGCAGGGACTAGCTGCCACCCTGCCTGAGGGGAAGGATCACTAGCTTGCCAGCCAAGGCAGCTACCAGTAACCAAGCACTGTCTTCCTGGCCAGAGGAGACAGAGAGGCGCTGAGGAGCATCCAGCCTAAAAGAATCCTGGGTGACCAAAGCTCAGAGACCTTGTGGGGTTTTGACCCCACCAAACTTATAGCTTCCCAGTCTGGAGGAATCTGAAACCGACAGGACCCCACCCAGGATCCACCAGGTGGGCACTACTAGAGAGAAACCACCACTATAGGGGTCATGTCCCAAACTAAATAGACAGCAATAGGAAGTAGCCCTAGGCAGTGAATCTAGTCTTCCTGTAAAGACTGAGGCACCTGGACTAGAGAAGCAGGGGACTGGAAGTCAAGTACTCGGAGGGCTAGGCAGCCTAGTGGTCTAAGCCCCCTGTTACAAATACATTAGTGTATCTGTATTATAATATTATCTTTCATGAAGCCGATCAAATATCATTATCTCTTTATGATCACTCTACACTAGAAAGGCAGGACTCATGTTATAACTCCGTTTTCAATAAAATATGTATTTAATGTATTTTAGAATAATTACCTTTGCAGGCTTACTTGTCATAGTCCTGTATTTTGGACTCTTGACTGAACTTTTCATTTCATAGCTTCTAAGACAGTCTCTAGATTCTTCCCAGCATATTGTGGTTATGATGATCACTTCACCAGCCCTTCTACCAATGCATTTGCTTTCATTTATCCTTGCTGTTTTCATCAGCCTCAAAATTCTCTCTGAAGTGACACAGAATCAGGGAATACATTGAACACATTATACAATATTAAGCACATTAATAGAAGTGCCACAACATATTTCAAACAAGGAACTGAACTTCTCCTCTAGAGTCAACTTTGAAAGTTTCACTTTATCTTCCCTAGCTAGGAGTGCCTTGAACTCCTCCAACACTCCTACTGGGACAGAGTTGGGTTCCTCTGAAATACAAAGGTAAAATACTCTAAGGAGGGAAACTTACTTGCACACACACCAACAGTAATAATTTCCATATTATGTATTTAATCAATACATAGCAAGAGTTCACACAAGAGGGAGATTAATATAAAGATTGTATTTGTCAAAGGACAAGAGTTAAGATTGTACAAAAGAATATGACTTTGAAAGAAATATCTTGTAAAGACAAATTGAATCTAGTCCTTTAAAGTATTGTGTTTTCCCCAACAGTAAACCAGTAGCAGATGGGTATGTGACAAAAGAATTCACCTCAATCAGTTGAGATTTAAGAAAATGTTTTATTCAACTTTCTTTTTCTATAGATTAGTAGCAATTTCTCTGTATAGTATTTTTATTCTTCCTATGCCAATAAGAGAAAGCACAAAGAGTAAAGGGTTTGTCAAAATGCAGGAACTTTTATTTTGGAGGAATGCTATTATCTTGGAGGAAGTGTTTAGATGCCCATGGTTAGATTGTCAGCATTGTTATCAGGCCAGGTGTATTTGTGTACTATATTTTATTACACATACAAAAACATACATTAAAAGAACACTATCAAGATTGTAAAGTCAAGCACCCAAAATTTAGGAAATGCCAGAAATAAGGTTACCTGTACAACCTTAATTCAGCCCCTTGTGCATATTTTACATGATAACTTACTACCTTTTCCCAAAGGACCCAATACCAGAGAAACCCCATTTTGAAGTCCCTAGTCCATCTTGTATCTCTAGCCTCCATTTTAAATAAGCAAGAATCATTCCACCATTAGATGAAATCTGTAGGTCTCATAGCACTGAAGTTAGCCGGGGAGAAATTAGCAGGGAAAGCAGTGGTGAGATAATTGATGACCATCAGGCTGGGCACCTTCTCAGTGCATTAGAGGGGATGTTCCAAAGTAGCATGAACCCCTGCAATGAGGCAGTTGTTGCTCATGAGACTGGGTATGTTATAAAATATGTGGCAAAATGGCAAATAATGAGTAATTGTTGATCAAGAAGCTTGGTATGTTTGAAACAAATGTTGCAAGTGGTATGTGCTCTGGAGAATGATATTAGCAAAAGCAAGCAAAACAACGTGTCAATCAAGCCTGTCAGAAGACGATATGAGGAGACACAGAGGACATCAGTGTATTCTGTTCGTTTGCTTTGCCCATTTGGTACTGTCCACCCAGTCCAGAAAAGAGGAGAAAAGGAAGACGAGAGAGAAAGAATCTAAAGACTGTTACCAGGAGCTGTCAGCGGCCTGTGAATGACTGATCACCGTAAGCAGGGTGCAGCCACTTAGCATTACTTCAAACTGTGTGGTAATGTAGTTTGGGGTGCTCTTTGGCTTGGGGGATAGGTTTTATAACACCAATAAGGAGATTGTTAGGTTGTTATTGTGTTAAGGATTTGTGTTTTAGTTTGTTGTATTAGGGATTCTTATACTTTGAACCAATAAAGAAGTGTACTTTTTTTTTTTTAAGAACACTGCTTGTGTCCATCAGTTTATCAGAAGGCTATATCCATGTTGTCTGGGGGGCGGGGAGGTAACAGCTCTGAGCTATTCTGGGGGAGTTTCTGAAACAGGAACCCTTGGCAAGCACAAGGGATTCCTTGGCCACCCTGGAGACCCAAACCTAATGAGAACCGATTGGTTATAATAGGCAAACAGATGGGCTGTTTTAAGGAAACACTTGGCAAACCTGGGAGGGGATAATAGGTATGCTATTCTGGGGGTACTTAAATCTGTTTTCAGGGTAACAGACCCTTCCCTATTTTAATTATTTTTAAATATGAGAACAATCATGCTATATTTAGATTGTAAACTCTTTGGGGGGCAGGGACCATCTTTCTGTTCTTTGTTGGTACAGTGCTAGCACCAGCGGGTCCTAGTTCATAATTGCATTACTGCAATATAAATAAAGTTCCCAGTTAGTGCAAGCACAGATCTATGGTAGCTTCACACAGTGAAATGCAAATGAAGCCAATGCAGCAGTATCAGGATTCTCAGTTTTTCTCTTTCTGCATTAAATAACTGAATTGAATTTTGGCTGTGGTTTAGTAGTTTTGCCCTGAATGATGGCTCAGTTTTACCTTGTCATTTATCTTCAGTGCCCAATTCCAAATTTAGTGCTGCACACAGATTATCATGAAGAAAATTTATTCCTTCCTTGAAGTAGCCACGAAGGACTCTGTCCATTGAAAATCAAACGTTATTAGATATTTTCTTTTGTGATGCTGTAATCACCCTATCACTTATATATAGAGTACTCCTTTCATTAGCCCTCAACAATCCCTGTTTCTGATTGCACAGATACTTTGAATTTTTATTGTTATTATTAATTTGAGATTTATGGACAACACAGATTACTTTCCCTTGCTTTCTGCTGTAACTGAGTGTTTCCAGAAGTGAAAGTAAACCGGTACGCCCTGATACGGCGTACCGGTAAGAGCCGGTGCGCAGTACCAGGACTGGCTTTCCGAGAGGGCAATTTAAAGCCCTGGGGTAGCGGCGGCGGGGCTGCAGTGGGGATTTAAAGGGCCCCGGAGCTCCAGCCGCTGCTACCCACCCCTGGGGCTCTTTAAATCCCGGCCTGAGCCCTGCTGCCCGAGCCCTGGGGTAGTGGCAGTGGGGCTCTGGCGGGGATTTAAAGGGCCCCAGGGCAGTAGCAGCAGCTGGAGCTCCGGGACCCTTTAAATCCCCGCCTGAGCCCTGCTGCCCAAGCCCTGGGGTAGCAACGGCGGGGCTCTGGCAGGGATTTAAAGGGCTCCAGAGCTCCAGCCGCCACTACTGCCCCAGGGCCCTTTAAATCCCCGCCTGAGCCCTGCTGCCGAAGCCCTTGGGTAGCGGCGTCAGGGCTCCGGAGGGGATTTAAAGGGCCAGGGCGGTAGCAGCAGCTGGAGCCCCAAGCCCTTTAAATCCCTGCCTGAGCCCTGCTGCCTGAGCCCTGGGGTGGGTTGGGGAGGCTCTGGCAGGGATTTAAAGAGCCCTGGAGCTCCAGCCACCGCTACTGCCCCAGCCCTTTAAATCCCCACTGAAGCCCTGCTGCCGAAGCCCTGGGGTAGTGGTGGTGGGGCTCTGGTGGGCATTTTAAGGGCCAGGGCAGTAGCAGAGGCTGGAGCTCCAGGGCCCTTTAAATCCCCGCTGGAGCCCGGCCACCGCTACCCCAGGGCTCTGGCAGCAGGGCTCAGGCAGGGATTTAAAGGGCTCGGGGCTCTGGCAGCTGCTACCACAGCAGAGCCCCAGACCCTTTAAAGCTCTGCCAGAGCCCAGAGCCCTGGGGTAGTGGTGGCAGTCAGGAGCCCCCAGGGCTCCAAGGCCCTGCCTTTTCTGGTTGAGGCCACGTCTCCTGCTCAGGACTCCGGCGTACCGGTAAGTCCTCTAACTTACTTTCACCCCTGGGTATTTCCCATGTATGCAGTGGATGTATACAATGGAAGACATAGAATTTATCTGTCTGAAATGGAAAATCCACAACATGAAGAAAAAGGAAGCAAAACGTAGTGATATCTGCTTCCGCGGCACATGCAAGAAACAAATCACCACCCCAGAGGTCTCACCATCTTTAACCCTCTGACTACTACATACAACTCCTAATGTGCTGAACATCTCTGAAAACAGACTTCAGAGAAACTAAGGAACCACTTACTGCACAGAAGTTGATCCAATAAAAGATTTTACCTCACACACCCTGTCTCTCAGTATTTCCCATGTCAGTTTCCACATTCCTCCGTCAGTGAGCCATGCTAGGCCAATCTGAAGAGCATGATCATGGATAGATTGAACTGTGCAATTAGCAGTACAAAGTGCCTATTCTTATAGTTGATAAACACAAGGGCTGCTCGGTGTGATTAGTTCTTCTCTAGGTATAAATTAAGGCCTGTAATTTTGACTCTGATGTCACTTCTCCATCCTATTCTAGGTTTAACCATGAGCTGTTACTTCTGACCAGAAATTTTCCTTCATTCTTGTAATTTTGGTGACTTGATTAAAACATTTTTCTCTTAGTGTGATATGCAGATGGGGAAGAACTCCTCTTTCCAACTTCTTTTAGGAGCATTTTCCAGAGAATAGGACTTTTGAGAAGGTACAACTTTTACACTTTAAAGTTTATATCTCGATTCTAATAAACATACAGTGTGCTAACGATCAATGCTGCTGTGATGGGCTCCTGAAGGAAAGGCATCAGTAAGACAATACATGCCTAACTCATTGAAGACTTTGTAAATCAATATTAGAATCATGAAGTAGATCAGGTAGCGTACAAGGAATGTACAATATGCCAAGTCATGATGTGAAGTATTCTGCTCAGCTCATTCTGGGCTTTCATAAGGAAAAAAATTATTAGAAAAATATTATGTGTATGATTTCATTTAAAATGTTCACCAATTTCTACTATATGTGGTAAGAACAATAGTTGCTTTACAGACAATTAGCCTCACAGCTTCCTGTGAGGTAGACAAGTAATATTACAGCACTTTGATAATTGTGTAAACTGAGAGACCAAGAAGTTGTGACGTGTTCAAGATCACATGTTGAATCAATGGCAGAGCTGGAATTAAAACATAGGAATCCTAACGCCCAGTCTGCTGCTTTAACCACTTACTGTTCCTGAAGAGAAGAGAAAAGGCAAGAGACATGTTGTAAGAAAAACTATTCTCCCATTTATGTTGACCTGACTGGATCTAGGAAATAGTGGAGCCTGCTATGAGATTTTCATTCCATTATATGGACCAGAATTTCAGACAAACATTTACCTTTTGAATTTGGCTTTGGCTGGTACCACACACTCCCTTCTGAAAACCCTCCTCCAAACTCACATTTTCAAGGAACTTTATGAACCATGGTTATACAGCAAACAAACTATGTAACATTTAAGGTGGATGTAATACAGACCTAAGCTGTTTAATGATCTTGTTGTCATCCATGTCTTCCTCTCCCTCAAATGCTTCTTGGGATCAAGCTAGTATACTGCAAATAGAAATGTAGCAATAGTTGCATAAGAAGCAGGAGGGGTAACTGCCTTATACCCATTTTAGACACTAGATACATACTCCCGCTGCTTGCTGCATCATGGCTACACTTCTATTTTTAGCCCACTAGCTCCATCACAACTAGTGCAGGTATGTCTCCCTGAGCCAGGAAGTATACCTTCCAGCTGCAGTGTAGACATAGTCTGAGTCTTTCTATGCCTCATTTCTTCATCTATAAAATGGGAAAACAGCACTTTCCTACCTCATGCGGTGTTATGAGGATAAATATATTAAAGACTGTGAGGCACTCAAATACTACAGTAAGCATTGAGGAATACATAGAAGTACATAGAAGCATCCGATGAAGTGAGCTGTAGCTCACGAAAGCTTATGCTCTAATAAATTTGTTAGTCTCTAAGGTGCCACAAGTACTCCTTTTCTTTTTATAGAAGTACCTAAGATAGATAGGCATACATCCCTAGCTAAACAGGATAGATTTGACAAATAAATAAACACTTTACCTTATTTATTTTGGAAAGTGTTGCTTTGATGATGCTATGTAAATAAAAAAAATATTGTGAACCAAACCAAATCTCTCAGTCTTTGAAATTGGCTCATCACTCATAAGATTTCATACTTTTTTAAAATGCATGAATAAGAGGAGCTTACCTTGAATAAATGCTTTAAAATTAATGATTGAAACACCTGTATTTCTCTCCACTGATGCTCATGGGAAATTTGTGGGGGGAAAAACAGTCATTTCTGAAATCTTATAAGTAACTTTATTGCAATGTTAATATTTAATAAAATGCTAGTTAAAAGATAACTGAGATTGTAAAATTGTCCACTCTGTGCCAAGCCAGGGAAGAGGATTTGTTTTTAAACAGCCAGAATGGCTCATGATTAATCTTTTATCTTTTTCCTACAGCCAGAACCTCTTCAGCAGTTAACCTACCTTTTTGGCCTTTTCCTAAGCACCAAAAGCTTTCTAGGAATGCTACAATCTCAACAAAAGGGCTATACGAAAGTAGCCTCTACCATCTAACCTTATGAAACAGTTTCTTAGTATCGGGACAATCTCTTTTATTTTTTTTTTGTTAAAAGAGTAGTAGCCATCTGGATCCTAATTCTTTGGTGTTTATTTGACTGCTTTGACTTATATGCTAATATGCATCGGTTTTAAACAAGTATTTTTAAATGGATTCTATTTTTATCCAATTCTTTCACAGAGAATTAATTTTAAAAAAAAACCTATGTTGAGTGTGGTTCAGTCAGGGAATAATATATTTATTTAGTCTATCACCTTGATGCATTCTTCTGTAAGTGGGTATTTTCTCCTCTGTCTCCATCTCTCTTTCTCTTAAATACACCCTTTTAGTGAATAGAATAAGTAGTCTAATTCTAGACAGATTTAATCCAGGACATATTTTGGAGCATTAATACATTACATGGATTTCTTTTATTGAGTTTAGAACAAAAAGGAAACTATATAGCTGATTTAAAATAATCCCTGATATTGTAGTTTGAGATTAAGGCCTGCAGGTAGCCGTTTTGGGTTGTTCTGACCATGCAGAGTGAAAAGATGATCTGGCAGCAATTGCAACAAATATTTAAATAACCAGCAAAACCAATTAGTGGCATTATGCTCAGTTGAGCCTTTTCCCCATATTTAGGTATCTCTGTTCACTATGGTGAAGTTAACCCTAATGCCGAAGGTCCATACAAAATATTTATGCATTAGTGCTCTACTCAGGTAGGTAAGATGGGTTGTGAGGTGCTCTATGGAAGGAGAGAGAGAGAGAGAGAGAGAGAGGGAAAGGATCTGTGATGGAGTAGCAGAAGAATCACACCCTTGGAACTACTATAACCTGAAGGACTAATGAGCCTGTTACTCCAAAAAACATATCCTGATTTCCAGATGTAGGTAGCTCTATTACAGTGGGTCTCATTTCCCTGTATCTGGCACACAAATGCTTCTCAGATGCTGTCTCTGACCCACAGTCAGCTCTTCCAGCTATGCTCACTCTCCTTTGAATGCTAATCTCATGAAATAGCTCAGAGTCATGGACAGAACTCACAGTCATTACATTAACATCATGCCAAGGCATAAGTGGAGAGCACTTTAAAGAGTGGTACCTACTATCCCATCCACATTTACATGAATATTAATACTATCTTTGATAGCAACAGTGCAAAGTCCATTCCGTGCCCCCAAGGGCTTAGGCAAGCTCCCCAGGTAACACTAGGTATGTTAAGAGAGAACAATGCAAAAGCAGAGTAATTCACTCTTGATAGTAGTGCTCCCAGCTTAGGTTACTTTAGTAGGGCAACATGTAGCACTGCAAACAAAATTACAGGAATTTGTACTCATGGGCTGTAAAAGCCACACTTGTGCTAACTCCCTTGTGGCAGCAGCAGATTGGAAGGGAAGTGTCTCAGACCCAGGTTCCATTTAAGAAAAAAGGGCATTTTAGCAAATGAATAGATTGCTCGATGGTCCCCCCACAATTTTCAAACTTAGATCGCTACACTGGTTGTCCAGTTCTGCTTTGGGGTGTACAAATCAGCATCATGGGCCTTTAAATTAACTGCAGCACATTTTAACTCCCTTCTATCACATTCTGTGCTAAGGGGGAATGGAAGGATACCACACAATTCATTGGGACTGGATATTATCTAATTAGAGAGACTAATAATAGGAAATGGCAATTTTCATTTCCAAGATGCTGGTTCTAATCCAGCCTGAAAGTCATTATATGAAATAAGTGGATGGTTTCTATCAAGTCCTACAAGTAGGTATGAGCAAGCGAATTAGCAGCCTAGCTGACAGTCTCCTTAGGAGAGCCAAGGATTTAATTGGCATGGCAGCTGAACTACCCTTTGACTTCAAAGGTGTTTCCTCTGCATCAAGGCTTTGGCACAGTGATGGGTGAGTGAAGGAAGACTGTGTTTATGTGTGCTGTGCCTGTTCTACACATAAGGAGCGATCTTCGGTCGCCAGAGCTATCTATAGTCTTTTTCATGAATACTAAGTTTATTTCAGTGTATACAATTCCTACTTTCCTCCTTTTATCAAGATTGCCAATATTTTTGTCTAATTTGAGAGCAGGTCACTGTGCTGCCTTATGTGGTACTTTGCTTTGAGAAGCCCAGCACTAAGCAATGTGGAACAAAAACAAATCAAAGCATTAGGATCACAAAGTACAGGGACAATTCTTTTCAATGGTATGTTCAATTTGCTTCTAATGAAAAATATGGCACAGAACCACTTTCATTCTCTCATAGAAGAAAAGAAATCCTGATCTGCACAACTGCTGGAGGAAAAGGGAAAAACAATAGGCAAATAAGCAACGGCAACAGATCAAAGTCTTAATTGGTGAATCCTCTCTCCCTTACCTCCTTCTTTCCTTATAGAGTAGAGATAATATCCTTTATTGGAGCAACTTGTGTTCGTGAGAGACAGAAGCCAGTCTACTCTACAGAGTTAGGCAGTTTATGTCAACTTAACTCTGTGTCAACTCTAAAATGTAGCTCCAACTGATGTAACTTGCCCACGACACTGACTTAATAACTCCATCTCCACAGAGGCACAGCACTTAAGTCTGTTTAGACACTGTATTGCTTACATCACCTGTTGCCACCCAGGCTGACAGCCGGAGCCCCGCCAACCCAGCTGATGGCTCAAACTGTCAGTTCTGCCACTCCACAGCTGAAAACCAAAGCTCCACTGCCCCAGGATTGAGAGCTGGAGTCCCACCTCTGTCAGTCAGCCCCAAAGCGGTGGGGCCCTGGAAATCAGTGCTCCACAATGCCCCACTTAAGTTGGTGCAAGCATTCCTGGTGAGGACACACACTGCCGACAGAAGGAGCACAAAGATCCAATTTAATTGCTGTAATTGACTTAACTTTGTAGTGTAGATATGCTCACAAGCTATCGAGCTTCCACAGAGCTCTTCTTCAGGTCTCAACTCCTCTTCTTCAGCTCTGTGTAGCATGAAAGCTTGTCTCTCTCACCCACAGAAATTGGTCCAATAAAAGATATTACCTCACCCACCTTGTCTCTAAGATCCTGGGACCAACATGGCTGTAAACACCTTTCTCTCTTTCTTGGCATGTCACTACTGCCTTCCTTTTACCTCATCAGTACATTAATTTTTCTATCCTTTCCCTCTCCTTTCTTAGGCACATTGTCTGTTTTGATTGTAAGTTCTTCAGAATAAAGACCTTGTCTTCAGCCATGTATATTAAGCAGCAAGCACAGTTCTGGCACCAAGCAAATTGTAAATACAGCCAACAACAGCTGCTTAAACATAGTGTCACAAAAGTGGTAAAGATGTGAAAGTAATAAATTCAATGAAGTAGATCATATTTAGGATTTATCCTCTTCCTGGGAAGAGCTAACCCCTCTACAGGTCTTCCAGTGTCTTAACAATTGGGGTTAATAACCTATTGCTTAAGATAGTTGAGTGGTAAATTGACATTACATTTACATTTAATTTATCATATTGGCTCTTCTGCTGGCTCAAAATTCCTAACAAATATAATAGATTTAAAGCATACTTGCAGATATAGTACCTTATTTTCCATTGCCTTACATGTAAGTAAGTAAATCCGGTTTCATTGATACTTAGATGGAAGACCACCATGAAAAAATCAAGCCAATTCAGGGGCATTCTTTCTCCTAAGACAGTTATGAATAGATGCTCCAGCAATCCAGATGAAATGTGATCCATTTGTAATAATTATAATCTGTAGGGGTATTAGTCCCCGCTTTATTTCCAAATTATAATTCTAGTAATTACATTCTGCTTAATTAAAATCCTACAGTAATTTCAATTAAACAAGCAATTCCTCACATTCTCTTTTAAAATATTTTGCTTTGTGTTGTGAAAAACAGCCATCATAGGTGAAATGATTCACATATATGAAAAGTCTACATTTTGTGCTCAGATAAACATTGATTTTCATTGACTTAATGTCAATTTAAATACCCAGATATGGAATATGAGTATCCTCTTTAGGAGATCACATTTAAAAATTGGATCCACAATGTGTAGTTCACTTTGGAATATTTCTGGATTAAGAATGGAAGTAAATGCAGTGAATTAAATATATTTTAATTTTTATAATTGTCATGCTGTCTGGAGTGGCTCATGACAGTGAATGCCAACCTCAGGGCAGAGACCCCAAACTGATTGTACGTTCTATAATTATATTTCATCAACCTGGTAACAAGTGTGAACTCATAAATCACTATAACAGTCTTACCACGGAGACACAGACAGTCGCCTTGGGCATTCCAGTCTATCTTGCCACTCAGGCAAGCTGAACTTAGATCTTTGGTTTATATACACCAAAGATCACAAAATATTCAGGTAACTTACCCCAGATCAATTTGTACCTTAGATCTCACACCAAAGACAATGCTTATAGCCAATCCTTTAGCAAACTATCAAAAGAATTATTAGTTAAGGGAAAAATGAGTTATTACAAATACTTGGAGGAGAGGAAGGTGATCAGGAACAGTCATCATGGATTCACCAAAGGCAAGTCATGCCTGACCAACCTGATTGCCTGCTATGATGAGATAACTGGCTCTGTGTATATGGGGAAAGCAGTGGACACGATGTATCTTGACTTTAGCAAAGCTTTTGATATGGTCTCCCACAGTATTCTTGCCAGCATGTTAAAAAAGTACAGATTGGATGAATCGACTATAAGGTGGATAGAAATCTGGCTAGATTGTCAGGCTCAGCGAGTAGTGATCAATGGCTCAATGTCTAGTTGGCAGCCCCAATCAAGCAGAGTACCCCAGGGGTCAGTCTTGGGGCCGGTTTTGTTCAATATCTTTATTAATGATCTGGATGATGGGATGGATTGTACCCTCGGCAAATTTGCAGATGACACTAAGCTGTGGTGAGAGGTAGATATGCTGGAAGGTAGGGATAGCGTCCAGAGTGACCTAGACAAATTGGAGGATTGGGCCAAAAGAAATCTGATGAGGTTCAACAAGGACAAGTGCAGAATCCTTCACTTAGGACGGAAGAATCCCATGCACCACTACAGACTGGGGCCTGACTGGCTAAGCGGCAGTTCTGCAGAAAAGAACCTGGGGATTACAGTGGATGAGAAGCTAGATATGAGTCAGTCATGTGCCCTTGTTGCCAAGAAGGCTAACGACATATTGGGCATTAGTAGGAGTGTTACCAGTAGATCGAGGGAAGTGATTATTCCCCTCTATTCAGCAATGGTGAGGCCACATCTGGAGCACAGTGGCCAGTTTTGGGCCCTCCACTACAGAAGGGATGTGGACAAATTGGAGAGAGTCCAGGGAAGGGCATCAAAAATGATCAGGGGGGCTGGGACACATGACTTATGAGGAGAGGCTAAGGGGACTGGGCTTGTTTAGTCTGCAGAAGTAAAGAGTGAGGGGGGATTTGAGAGCAGTAGAAGGGGGGGTTCCAAAGCGGATGGAGCTTGGCTGTTCTCAGTGGTGGCAGATGACAGAACAATGACCAATAGTCTCAGGTTGCAGTGAAGGAGGTTTAGGTTGGATATTAGGAAACACTATTTGACTAGGTGGGTGGTGAACACTGGAATGGGTTACCTAGGGAGGTGATGGAATCTCCATCCTTAGAGGTTTTTAAAGCCCGGCTTGACAAAACCCTGGTTAGGATGATATAGAATCAAAGAATCATAGAATATGAGGGTTGGAATGGACCTCAGGAGGTCATCTAGTCCAACCCCCTGCTCAAAGCAGGACGAATCCCCAGCTAAATCATCCCAGCCAGGGCTTTATCAAGCCTGACCTTAAAAACTTCAAGGGAAGGAGATTCCACCACCTCCCTAGGTAACACATTCCAGTGCTTCACCACTCTCCTAGTGAAAAAGTTTTTCCTAATATCCAACCTAAACCTCCCCCACTGCAACTTGAGACCATTACTCCTCGTTCTGTCATCTGCTACCACTGAGAACAGTCTAGATCCATCCTCTTTGGAACCCCCTTTCAGGTAGTTGAAAGCAGCTATCAAATCCCCCCTCATTCTTCTCTTCTGCAGACTAAACAATCCCAGTTCCTTCAGCCTCTCCTCATAAGTCATGTGTTCCAGTCCCCTAATCATTTTTGTTGCCCTTCGCTAGACATTTTCCAGTTTTTCCACATCCTTCTTGTAGTGCGGGGCCCAAAATTGGACACAGTACTCCAGATGAGGCCTCACCAATGTCAAATAGAGGGGAACAGTTGGGGTTGATCCTGCTTTGAGCAGGGGGTTGGACTAGATGATCTCCTGAGGTCTCTTCCAACCCTAATGTTCTATGATTCTAAGGTTAAAGCAGGCAAAAACATATATATACAAATGAGTCACAATCTATGGTTTCAAAGGCGCCAGAATTGCAGTAATCTGTCACATCTTAATGTCATCTGGGGTTTACCCTGATCGACCCTGGGAATCTTAGCTTGTGTTTCATATCTACAGCACTGTGAGAGTCGAAACAGCAAAAAGATGAAAAATTTTCTTGTTAGCTATTTTTGTTTTCAGAAGCTGATGGGAGGAGCCCTTTTGCACATAGCCTCTTCATGGGTGTGAAGGGTGTAAAGTGGGGGATTTTCTTCATGGTTTGCATGAGTACTGTGTGTGTCTCAGTTTTCCCTGTGTGCTGCATGTTTAAAGAGGTGGGGAAAGAGGATGTTTGTTGTTGCAGAGAACCAAGTGTGACCTCACCTAGCAGCTTGGACCCCGGACAATGGCAAGGACACTCTGGAACTTAGCAATTAGTGATCCAAAGGCACACCCCACTTTGGAAGCCAGACAGTTTTGGCCAGTGGGAGAACAAAGGACTGAAGGAGAGGGGCAGGTGATCTAGAAGGCAACCAGAGGGCTGTCACACCAAAGGGGGTTACTCCTAGGGACCATAGGGAGCAGAGAGAGCATGGATCTTGTGTGTCCATGACAAGGGGCAATTAACAAAGTCATTGTGTATTATGAGGTCCCACAATGGCCCATTTAATTTTGATGGTTCTTCTCGATGGGCAGAGGACAATCCCTCCTGTCCAGGTTCATAGTTTCAGAGCAAACATTTTTATACAGTTACAACGCAAAAACTTAAATATTACCTTATGGCATGTGATAAAGAAATTGTAAGTGAGATTAATGCATGCAGCAATTTACAAACATTTCATATAGTCTAAACACATTGCTATAAGTCTCATACCACTTTTAACCATGCTAGCACACAGATGAAATATACTGTTTTCTAGCAATGAATTTGCCAGTGCTCACCTGAGAACTCAAGCTTTGGCAAGAGCTGACAGCTGCTAGCATCACAATATTAAATATCAATTCATATTTATAATAGAACCCTAAATTGAATCAACTATCAAAATCAATTTATATTTTACAGGAGACATTCTGTAACATTTTGTTCAAGGTTCACATTGTTGTTGGTTTAAATGCATTCAGGTTTGTCTGCCACACATTTCAGGCCATGACTGTGCTTTCAGTGTGACAAGAGTCTACCATGAACATTTTCTCCTTAAGCCTCCAATAAAACCCCTTTCGGAGCTGCTGCTGCACAACTTGCAGAGCAGAGGGGGAAAGGATTGAAGAATCGATTAATTTATACAAGGCGGGAGGCAACACAACTTGGCAAAGAATGTTATATTAAGTTCACTTGCTGGAAATGTGCATATTTTGTTTCTGGAAAATAGACTGAATATGCACAGTGTTCAATATGTGAAATGTAGAGTGTATATGTGGATAAGCCCTAGGGCAGTGGTTTTTGAACTCCCATTGTCCAAGAACCAGCCAATGGGAGCTGGGAGGAGAATGGTGCCTCCGGGCGAGAGCCGCGCAGAGATGCTTGCGTACCTCCACCTAGGACCCAGACCTTCTGCTGGCCGCTTCCAGGGTGCAGTGCGATCTGCAGTGCCAGGACAGACAGGAAGCCTGCCTTAGTACCCCTGCTGTGCCGCTGACTGGGAGCTGCCCAAAGTAAGCCCGCGCCCCAATCCCACGCCCCAATCCCCTGCCCCAGCCCTGAGCCCCCCCAACCCAGAGCCCCTTCCTGCACCCTAAACCTCTCACCCCAGCCCCACCCAGAGCCTGCACCCTCAGCCCAGAGCCCTAACTTCTCCTTCACCCCAGCCCAGAGCCCCCACTACACCCTGAACTCTTCATTCCCGGCCCCACCCCACAGCCCTAAACCCTGCACCTCAACCCTCTGCCCCATCCCTGAGCCCCTTCCACACCCCAAACCCCTCATCCCCAGCTCTGTTGGGTCATTGGCATCAACAATTTTCTTCAACTGGGTCACCAGAAAAAAGGTTTGAAAACCACTGCCCTAGGGCCATTAATGCAAGAGGGGAAAGAACTCCTTCCTCCCTCTGTTGGTGAAAAGAGAAAAGTACTGTCAGAGAACTTCATTTGCATAAACTATCTTCCCACAATCCCACTTGGGGAGTCAGCCTAACTAGATATGAACTTGGATTTGGGGAATAGGACCTCAAAGCGGTAATGAACTCTTACCTTATGACAAAGAGCTCATGTCCAAAGTATCAGGACTCTGCTCAGAGTCCTAGGTGCTCTTTGCTTCCTCCCATGAGGAATTTGTGGCAGGAGAAAACATAAACAGTGGAGTTTGCTACGAGAGCCATCACAGAGTATATTGTGGCACAAGATAAAGCAGCAGATAGCAACAAAACTAAGAGCATGCCAGTGAGGCCCTGTGTATGCAGTTCCTCAATAAAGCTGAATCACTCAGCTGAATTATGTGTGATGCCTCTGGGTAGGACCAGGCAAGTAGCTCTCTTGGGATGGGAGACAGACCTGCAAGGAGAAACTTGGACTCTGCTACTCATTGATCGAAACTATGAGTTTGGTGGATGGGTAAATTGATGTGACCAAGGGACTGTCACCTGTAGGACATTCTCATTGATAGAAAGGGAATCAGTCTACAGCCACGTTACTGGAAAGGGGTGGGCGGGGTAGTTTACTCCGAAAACACTTAGCACTTGGTACAATCTGGTACCTTCCAATGGTAACATTTGCTTTTCATAAGTATTTTTATGAGCCTTGGGAACAGGTCACATCTCTGTTAGGAATGCAGCAGAGTATCCTGATGGGTAAATAGGGTCAAGGCAAGAAGATCTCCTCTTCATTTTCATGGGAGAATTTTAACAACAGCGGCTCTGATGAATATTAGCGCTTTAGGCCTCATCCTGTGTTCCTTGCATATCCAGAGGTGAAAGTAAGCTGGTACACTCCAATATGGCACCGGTAAGAGCCGGTGCGCCGTTCCGGGACTGGCTAGCCCAGACAGCAATTTAAAGCCCTGGGGCAGTGGCAGCAGGGCTGCGGGGGGGAGGTAAAGAGCTCCAGCCGCCACTACTCCCCCGGAGCCCTTTAAATCCCCACCTCAGCCCTGCTGCCTGAGCAGCAGGGCTCATAATTTATGAGTGCTCAGCAACTCTGAAAATCAGGCTTCTGCACATTTTTTTCAGCCAGTGATATACATGGGCAGTAAAATTCACTATTTACCCTTTAGTGACCAAAAAAAACCAACACACCCTTCCAATCAGCAAAATCTCACATTCAGCACAGAGACATGAAGATTTGGGGGGGGAGGGGGGAAAAATTGCTTCATTGCAATAAGCCTGACTTGCTAGTGATTATTGAAATGCCAACTGTCATGAAAATTCTTAATTTGTAGTGTTCAAACTGTTCTAACTCAGAAGCATTAATCAACATTGCCAAGTGAATGTGTTTTGTCAAACTTCTCACTCTCTTCTGCCAAAGAAGAGCATTTTTGACAAGTGGATTGATTAGTGAGCTAACCATATTTGATTGAGGGGCGAGCATGTGACAATGTCCTTAAAAGAAGATGTCAGATGTACTTTTATTTGCTCACACACGTGCTGTGTACAGCACTATTGTTTTGCACAGTGCATGTCAATAGGGCTGACTAAAAACCATAATATGGCTATAAGAAATTCTGTTTTAAATTTTATCTTACTTTTCTTGTGAAATAATTTATATAAAATATGTAGCCAAGTTGAAGGCTTCCCATTGGACCTATACAGCATTTTGCCAGCTCAAGTACTTTAAATATGTAATATAGATTCTAGCTTTCAAGCTCAAATAAGCACAAACAAAGAAAAAGATAACTAGAACTCACATCTACTCAGAAGCATTCATTATGGAGTCGAAACAGCAGCTGCATATTTCAGGTGGAAACTAGCTTTCTGTTATGGCCGAGTTTCAATCCATATACCCATAAAATTTGCAAAAAGAAACCAATCTCCCTGAAATGCTGCATCTCACACCAGTATATATATTTTTTGCACTAGGGAGACTGGAAGAAATCTGAAAAGTTTTAAAATTAAGGGACTAGTTCTAAGGCCTCTATTTTATGCCACTCCAGTGGTACCAATGACATGGAGACCTTCCCAGTGGTACACCTGAGGATCCCCACGTGTAGGAAAATCTCTGAGTGACATAAAAATGGCATAGTCCACTTCTGGCTCCCCTAACATTCCAGGGATATGACTGGTGCAGGAGAGAAAAAGTGGTCAGAGTGTGCTGTGCTCTGTTGATCCTAGTCTGGCAGATCGGTACAAGGTAAATCAACCATGAGGCTGCTTGAATGTCTGCCCAGACAACAAAGCAGCCCTTTGCTGCCCCCAAGATAAGGAGATTGGAAAGTCATGTTGGATGGGTCTGTAATTTGGGTGGTATGAGAGCAGAAGAGGGATTTTTTTTTGGTGTTGGAGAAGGGGTTGTATCACTTTACTGCTCCTTTCCAGATATTGTAAAGTATATATTTTTTAAAAGGTGTAGAAATTTTATAATGAAAGTATAATCTAGTTTTTGAGACTCCAGTAAAATGCACTTTCAGTCCATTTTTTAAAAAATGAACAAGTTTGTTTGAGAAAATTAAACAGGGGTTTGATAGTCCAGGACTGGCTCAGGACAAGCCTCCATTGACTTTCAAAAAATATCTGGGAATTCTTCAAGAATGCTAAAGGATCCAGTCCAAGATTTATAATAGTGAGATTGAACTCTTTCAAGTGTAGCTAGTAAATAGGAGAAGGTATGGAACAACTGCAAACCCAAACTGCATCATCCAAATGCTGGTATAGATGCCCTGGTGATAGGCGACATTAGTGATTTAAAGTAGAACCTACAGTAACAATTACCACAGACCAGTCTGTATGCAGTGTAGGTGGAGCTACAGCAGTACCAGGTATTAGAGAGCCAAAGTGAGTGAGATAATATCTGTTATCAGACCAACTTCTGTTGGTGAGAGAAACCAGCTTTGGAGCCACACAAAGCTCTTTTTCAGGTCTGGGAAATGTACTTCCAGCATCACAGCAAAATGCAAGCTGGAACAGATTGTTTAGCATAAGTAGTTAGCACATATTCCAAGGGACCATTCAAGGTAGGTGGAGCATCTTTTCCAGACCTGAAATGTATGTCTCCAAAGCTTGTCTCTCTCACCAACAAAAGTTGGTCTGATAAAAGATATTACCTCATCCACCTTGTCTCACAGCCCCATTTCTGTCCTGTCTTCAAAGCAAAGAGATGCACCGAAAGTTTTGGATACATAAGGAATGCAGAATCAGTGTACAAAGTTTGACCCTGATGTGTCATTAAGATTCACTAGCATGGAACCCTTTGAAGTCCCATTGACTTACATGTAGTCCCATTGACTCTGCCTACATGCAGGTATCTTTGTTAGTGGATCCCAATGCAGGCCTGTGATCTTGATTACTTGATTCATATCAAGCAAGATCTATTTGCATACATGATGTCATGCAACTAGACCTAATTTTTGCTACTTTTAAACAAGAAGTGTCCTACACTTAAGCTATACTTTTTCCATAAACAGGCCATCTAATTCAATTTTTATGGGGTGTGCTAGTATGTAATAAAAGAATGGAGTTTGACTTTTTTTTGTTTTAAATCAGTAATTTCCCCAAATGTTTACTATCTGAGGCTTGCTTGGTAGCCTATATAGAATGGTTTGGTGATGTGATTACAATGGTCTTCGGGCATCATTGACGTAAGTTAGATTTTGAACCATCAATACTTTGTGTCTGTGTCATATTAACAATCCCTTGAGCCATGTAGTTCTGGTATACAGTCACTTTATTTGATTTATTTTGCATTCAAACAGACATGTACTGTAGCTCTTTATTTTTTAAAAAACAATGGAAGCAACAAACTGAGCTAAAAGCTTTAGGGAACTTTCTTCATTAACTCTATGATTGCTTTCTAGTCGGCTTTACTTTTCCATTTAGTAGATAGTGCCTCCTTTTTGTTCTTTGCTCCCCAACTCATTACTTTAAATTTATCTTCACTGAACTCATTTCCAATTTTTTCAATGTGTCTATATTAATTGCATTGTTTTAGGTTTCTTTCTGTCCTAACTTGATCTTTTAAATATGTAAACGTAGCCTTCTAACACACATACAAATAAGTGGATGATGGTATTTCCAGCAAAGGGACAAAATGCCTCTCAAAGTAACTGATTATTCTTTTCCTTATTATCTTACATTTTCAGTTTTTGCCTTTTAAGTAACATTCAGTCCCCTTATTATCATTCTACTTCTCAGCCACAACCACTAATAGGTAATTTAGTTAAACCATTGAAGTAGTTAGAGAAATTTTAAATTTTATCAAAAACCTTGGTTTATGATAGGTGTAAATAAATTATACTCTGTGCAACTGTAACAAGCCCCCCAACATGCATCATCAGCAGAATTTGAACCCTGAGCCTTCAGCATCACACCACAGATGGCTGGCTACCACAGGAATTACAAAACTAGCTACACTGGCTAGCAGCAAGAGAAGGCTATTATCTCAAAGTGCGACGTGGGCTGCTGATACCATGACCTCGGTTTAGGGTGACAGTTGGGAAGAGCCTGGCCCACTTCTTTCTCTTCCCCTCTGAAGCAGGGATGGTTCCACTGGAACCATGTGCCAGGTCTGAGAAGGTGTGTGGTTGCAGGGGAGAAGAACCTAACCTGGGTCCAGTCTTCTGCCTGACTAGAACTGTTGTCACAGCTACTCGGCATTCCTAATACCAAGCGTGCTGCTGCTGCTTGGGTGGTGATGTGGGCCTAGCTCTTTAGAATGCTCAAATGGTTATAATTACCATTACGAAAGGTTCCCAGAATTCTCCTGAGGAGCACAAGCTAAAGAAGTTGAATAGTGATTTTTAACAGTTTATATCTCAGCCAAACCTGAGTTTCTTGGGATAAGCAAATGGCCCCTCTCTAGACCCAGGGCTTTGGGTCAAGCAATGGAGATGTTAGAGCTACCTAGAAAAGAACACAATAATATTTTATAATAGTAAGTGTTAGGCAACCAAAATATACGAGTTGCTACCAGATCCCATATATGTTTAGAGTAGCTTAAAAGAGTATAGGAGAATATTGTAACAAAAGAGAAATTTATGTGGCCAATGATTTTCTGTGTTGCAGTGTGGCTAACTCATTATTTGATTGCAAGTCTCAAAATTGTGTGGTATTTCTTAAAGCCATCAGCTGCTAGAATCAAGATATTCTTACTTAAGAATCTCAGCTTTTGGTTTGTTTGTTTAAAAAAGGAAGTTTTTAAGTCTTACAGTTGTAGACAAAGCTTGAAAATGTGAACCTTAAAATCTCCAACACCAGGAAGCAAATGGAAAGAAATCAAACTGTTTTTTTTTTTTTAAATCTCATGATTTTGGGACCTGATTCATGACTTTGAATGGTTGGGATTGGCATTACTTGTGTTCCCCTTGCTATTATTGAAGATATTTGTTCTTTAAATAGGGCTCACACACTCGCATTTAAGTGATGTTTCACCTCCACTTGGTTCTGCAGTGAAATTGAAAGGTTTAGTCCTGCTTCCTGTTTCAGTGTGTATAAGATCAGGCACATAATCGTGTTCTTAATATGATGGCTACAATTAAAGATTTCACCCAAGTTACTATAGTGTAGTACATCACATACCACAGTATTTTCCTATACTTAGAACAGAATATAACTGCAGAATCTCAGTTTCCTTAATCTAGGACAGGGATCAGCAACCTTTGGCACATGGCCCGCTAGGGTAAGTGCCCCAGTAAGCTGGGCCAGTTTGTTTATCTGCCACTTCCACAGGTTCAGCTGATCACAGCTCCCACAGGCCACGGTTCGCTGCTCCAGGCCAATGAGGGCTGCGGGAAGTGGTGCGGGCCGAGGGATATGCTGGCTGCTGCCTCCTGCAGCCCCCATTGGCCTGGAGTGGTGAACTGTGGCGCAGTGGGAGCTGCGATTGGCCGACCTGCAGACACGGCAGGTAAACAAACTGGCCTGGCCCACCAGGGGGCTTACCCTCGCGGGCCGCATGCCAAAGGTTGCTGATCCCTGGTCTAGGATATTGGAGTACATGTTGCTTTAAAAAAAAAAAAAAAGACAATCAATGTGCATAGGCCCAATGCAATGAAAATGATTATAATACAAATTCTGTGGTTAAACTTAGAGAAGATTAATTATGAAGAACCAGTTCCTTAAAAAAAAGCTTTTCTGTGAATGATTCTGTGCAAATGTGCTAGAAAAAAATATAAAAATGATGGAAGGTGGCAGGATTTAAGGTTTTTTGTACTATCATATACTGTACCTAAAAGTTTGTCTAGAGTGAAAGTCTCTTGTTAAGCTATCTTGGATTCATCAGTATTTATATATTATTACTCTATACATTTTATATCTCAAAATACTTTGAGGCCACACAGTAATAATAATGAGAAATGACATAACATCCTTCACAAAAAAAGGTCATCAGGCACTGAACAATTAAACAGCAATGATTAAGATAAGCTAAAAGCAGTAGCAAAGACATATTTCTTCAACTTTATCTTTAAATAATGACAGAGTGGGCAGCAGGAAAAGATTCTATAATGCCTTAGGAGGGCAGAACTATAAAATTCTGTCTCTCGTACTTCACAAGATTATACTGTAGAACAAAATAAGTAACCTGAAGATTCAGACTGCAATTAAGAGTTTGGAAAATACATAAGAGAAAATTGGCCAGTTACCACAGACATTCAAGGCCTTGTAAGCAAGCAAAAGAACTTTAAAATCAATAAAAAACTTTAAAGGAAGCTTGTAGCAAAAGAACTTTGAATAGGAGCAATGAACTGAAATAGTCCTGTCCTACTGACAGATAAGGATATGAGATGCTGCATTCTGAATGGTTTCAGAGTAGCAGCCATGTTAGTCTGTATCTGCAAAAAGAACAGGAGGACTTGTGGCACCTTAGAAACTAACACATTTATTTGAGCATAAGCTTTCGTGAGCTACAGCCCCACTTCATTGGATGCATGCAGTGGAAAATACAGTGGGGAGATTTTATATACACAGAGAACATGAAACAATGGGTGTTACCATACACACTGTAATGAGAGTGATCAGGTAAGGTGAGCTATTACCAGCAGGAGAGCGGGGCGGGGGGGACCTTTTGTAGTGATAATCAAGGTGGGCCATTTCCAGCAGTTGACAAGATTGTCTGAGGAACAGTGGCGGAGGGGGAAGGGGGGGAATAAACATGGGGAAATGTAATGTAATTTTAATTGTAATAAGAAAAGGAGTACCCTTTGCACCTTAGAGACTAACAAATTTATTAGAGCATAAGCTTTCGTGAGCTACAGCTCACTTCATCGGATGCATCGGAAATGCATCCGATGAAGTGAGCTGTAGCTCACGAAAGCTTATGCTCTAATAAATTTGTTAGTCTCTAAGGTGCCACGGGTACTCCTTTTCTTTTTGCGAATACAGACTAACACGGCTGCTACTCTGAAACCTTTAATTGTAATGTAATTACAATTTCTGTAATGACCCATCCACTCCCAGTCTTTATTCAAGCCTACGTTAACTATATCCAGTTTGCAAATTAATTCCAATTCAGCAGTCTCTCATTGGAGTCTGTTTTTGAAGTTTTTTTGTTGAAGAATTGCCACTTTTAGGTCTGTAATCGAATGACCAAAGAGAGTGAAGTGTTCTCTGACTGGTTTTTGAATGAATGACCCTCTTCCTAGAAATAATGCAACCCGGGACTCCAGAAAATAAAGCAGTGTAGTAGTCCAGCCTTGAAAAAAGAAAGGACATTTACCAGTAATTTTAAATCCAGATTAATAGTCTCACTCTGGTAATGGTTTCTAGATGATAAAAACATCAGATGTCAATTAAGCATTTTTTTTTAAAAGCAAAACACATTAAGGGCTATATTAAAACTTGATGGAACAATTCCCCTTTCTGAGCAAAAAGTCATGGTTTCATGAATGACTGTGTACATGGTGATAAAATCTCGCTAAGTAGTATGTAAGAACTGGGTGAAAGGGCAGAACATTAGGTCCAACTGAGATGCAATCAACTCTGGACCCGAGAGTGAGTGGGTGGAATTTATTTAAAGCCACCTTTGTGTAACACTTCATCCTGGGGGCAGCCACGGGTTGATTTGGCTGCCTGTACAGGTTATAGTAGCCTCAGATTCTTTGACTTACATAGCCTGGCAATAGTTCCCTAGGGGATCTTTACATAGCCAGGGGAGTTGAAAAGTGGAATGTGTTCCAGCTATGCCTCCCAGTGTCTCCAGAGCCAGAGGTTGGCTGGGGCAAGGTGGTCTAATCATATAAATTCCAGCCAGGTATTCTCCCTTGCTTTTAAGAGCAGCCCTATTAATACTTTGCATCAATGAACTCAGGGGTAAATTGGGGTGATTTCCCTGTTGTAAATCTCTACCCCTTAATGGTTGTTGATGTTTTTATTGTCCTTGTGGCAGGAGTGCATTCTTGGGAACCTCAAGGTGCAGATAGGCACCATGTGGGATTTCTAGGCATTTTGAAATCCCACTAGACACTATCTGTATCTTTAGGCACCTAAGGCCTTTAAAATTCTTGCCCCAAATGTTAGGTGTTTAAAATAAAAAGTCTTAAGGGAGGATTACCCTTGCTCCTATCAAAGTCTGTGCACACATTATCTCAAAGCCTGTAAACTGAACACTGTAATAGTTCATTTTGTGTGTAGGGGTTGGGGAAGAGGTTCTGACTAGGAACAAAGTACAGTATAACCATTTTCATCAATGGTCACTTAACCTAAGCTTGTTTGTTTGCCAGGTGCTGTTGCTTCCCTTCCTCTCTGTGGTTATAATAAAGCATTTAAGTGAGCAAACAAATGACTAGTTACTTGCACTTATCTTTGCACATACCCGCATACCTAATACATGCAGCATGTGAAGGGAAAAAAAGTGTTGAGGGAACCTCTCATTAACATAATCAGCACATGAACCTGAAGCACTAAAGGAAATGGCTTTAATGAACCTTTTTCAAATGTTGCCCCTCACTAAAAACATTTGGTCTGATTCTCCTCTCACTTGCAACCTTGCAGTTCCATTGACTTTGATGGAATTACTCTTGATTTATACCTGCATAAGTGAAAGGACAATCAACTCCATTGTCTTTATAACCACCAGTACATGTACTCTTATGTTGGCCCAAATCCATCTACTGGGTCCTATCCCTTCGCATCTACAAACTAATGCTGCATATCCTCTCCTTCAAATTCCCTCAGCTGGACATCAAGCAGCAAAGTCATTCCCAAGAATGCACTCCTATCACAACAAGAGCCACACACACATCAGCAACTATCAAGCCACTGGGGTTCCTCCTCACCAGTATTATTGCCACCAGTTGGATTCTGTGCTGTCACATCACATATCCTGTGTGCTCTGCACTGTCCTGGGTCACTAGTGACCTGTGTATTTTGTGTAACTGAAGACTGTCATATGCCAGTCCCGCTGCCGCCAAAAGAACCATCAGTGAAGTCACGATAAACATTAGTAGTTGCTGGACTGTCAGGCACATGGACAATATTTCTTTAACAGACCTCAGAGATACTAGTCTGTCTGTGTCTCCATCTGGTAGCAGCTAACAATGTTATTAAGTGTTTAGGAGTATAACTGCAAAATACAGTAACGTTTTAATGACAGTAGCAGTGCAAATCATCATCCCTCTAAATCTTGGTTCTCTTTCATTATGCCAATAAAAATTAATATAGAACCATACTGGAATATTGAAAGGGACTGGAAAAGAAGAGTTCTAAGTATAGCCTTGGCATTGGAAGAGATTCTCAGAGTAATTGACTAAGGACAAAATAAAAGACCACTTGGACATACAGAAATTGGTCAGACTGTTGGTGAGGAATTAAAAAGGGGAAGTAATGCCAGACAAAACTAATTAGCTTCAAGGAAGTGACAATGAGAGATCACAATGGTGAAGAGTATATTTAATCTACTTGGACTTCAAAACGCTTTCAACAGAATACCACAAAAAGATACTAGTAAAGAAGATTAGTAAATATGATACAGATAGAGACATTCTAAACTGGATTTAAAACTTTGTCCTAGATCAACAACAGTTGTGTTGTCAATGCAGAGATTATTTAGATAAAATGTCTGAGGTATATTGTATATCAAAGAATTGGTGTTAGGTGTAACATCATAAGAACTACATTGTGTACATTAACTTTTTTTCTATGTACTGTACCAGGTGTGTGAGATAACATGCAAATGCACAGTTGTGTCATCCAGCTATTATTATTTTTTGTTAGTAGTATTGCAGTAGTGGTATTGTCAGCAGTGAGACCCCAATGCTGCTAGGCAATGAACAAAACACATAGCACCTACCCTAGAGATCTTAACATCTAACAAAATCTTACCATCTACCATCTAACAGCAAAGCTATAAGTGATTAATGATCCACCTTGGTATCAATGATTACTAAAAGTAATAATCAGTAGCAGAAAGTAGAAGCAGTAGGGGAGAAAAGGAGAATCAAGATGAGGTTCAGGGCCAGGAGACAATAAAGGAGGAACAAGGAAGACAGGGGACAAAAAATGTGATGGAGGTAGAAAACATAATAATGCTGCTATCTTCTGAAACATGGGAGGGAACCTGAAAATTAATAAAATATTGTTAACTGAAAACTATTGCATACAGTAAAATGGGGAAGGGAAAGTGAAGAGATGACATGTGAGAGACAGAAAGGTTAATTCTGTTTTATAACTCACTTAGCTTTCATTCCTAAAAAATAAAGTATTAAAAAGTTACTATCCAAGAGCTGTTACTGTAACAGGTGCAGTGATTATTATTCCTCATGCAGTCAGTTCCAGCCCTGAGAACGTGCCAAGATATCACCATGGCTACTGACCTGTCAGAACACAGAATTTCCTGACCTTTCTCTTAGATTTGCAGTTTGTGTATGTTCTTCATTCGGGGTGTTTTGATCTAGATGGCAACTAGAGAGACCCAAATGTCACTAGTTTCCTGTACAGGAATTTCACAGAAAATCATCAAAATTCAGAGGATTAATTTTTTTCTGAAGCTCATGTATGTTCATAGTGGAAGACCTGGTTTACAGCAGTTGGTCCAAAAGTTATATATATTTATATATAGTTATAAATTGGGTTAAAACCTCTTAAACTGATGAGTGTAAAAGCCTCCCTTTATTCCAGTTAAACGTACAAAACAATAGTGGTCTCCAAGACAAAGGCAAAGCCAAAGCCACCGATGAATTTGAATAACTAGGGCACAGAAGGATTTAGACTGCCATTGTTTGGATACAGAGGTGTGAGTGAGAGAGAAAGAGAGAGAGGTTTGGAGAGTAAGACAGAAGGGGAAGACAGACTGAACAAGCAGCTGGTAGAATAACCTTGAGAGTGCTTTTGGAGAGTGCTGGCAGAAAGAGGTTTGATGCTGTGAGCAAGGAAATTATCTCCTGTTATGCAGGTTCTTCCTGTGTTCAGGGAAACAAGACTTTGTGAGCAAACAAGGTTGCACCAAAGAAAATACCAGTCTCTGTTGTCAGTGTCTCATTCCCAGCTGGAAAAACACGAGACCTCAAATTTCAGCTAGCCACTCAGGTCAAAAGTGGTGCAATAATGTTTGAGACTGAATTATCCTAGATGTTTTGTAAAAGTATTATATAGCACACATAGGCCAAAAAGCACATAATCATCCCCTGGACTTTGTAGAAAATCTTGTTTGCTGTCACCATTAGGCTGGATTCCAACTGAAAGCAGCAGAGACTGCAAATATTGTGGTATGTTCCATGCACTTCAGAGAAGAAGCCTACTTTCAACATTACAATAGAGATAAATCATCAATTCATCTACTTAGATAAGTGGAGGAGGATTTTGCACATAAGGTGAGCTAGGGATTTTCACTTTCAAAACAGAAATAAATAATTGGGCAATGAAGATTCAGATCTGTCACAAAGAGGCAATTTGTCACTAACAAAAGGAATCAAAACCTTCACTCAGATGATGAGTTACATTTAGCCATCATTTTTCATATATTGCTTAACAAATTCATTTTTAGAGTAAAAGTCAGGCAGTGCAAAAGCCCTGAATATTTCCCTGAGGTACTTTTAATATACAATACCAGATACAAAGAAGAATCTTGATGTAACATATGAGACACACAAAACAGGAGAAGGATGTACTATAATTACATGTAGGCTTTATAGACAATGCCACCTGAGCGCATTTGAACAACTCAGAGTAGTAGAAGTCAGAGCCCCTCTCTCAAAGATATGTTCCTATGAGAACTTCAAGTGTTAGATAAGCATTCAGATCTTTTGAACAATAATCTATCCTCAACTACACTCAAGCAATAGCAATGAATCCAAGAATAGGCATATAACCTATGAGGGTATTTGCATTTCTACATTTTTCTGGTATTTTCATTCTTTGAATGATGATCACATTCAGAGCGTGTGTATTTGGGTGGGATACAGATTTTCTAGTTTTCTAGAAATTTCTCAATTACAAATTTTCCATTCCAAAACAAAAATAAAAAAAATCAGAATTTCATGTAAAACAAAACCAAAAAAAAAAATCAGAAAAAAAATGGTTTGGGTCAAGCAAAATGTTTCATTTCAATAAAAGTAAAACTTCATTCTGATTTTGACCTTTTAAAAAACTTTTTACAGTTTTTTTATACAAACAGTAAATTTTACTTTTAAAAGTCCATTTCAAACAAAAGGTTGAAATGTTCCATTTTGTATCAATATTATCAAAATGCTGTATTTTCTTTTAGAAAAAAAATAGTCAAAAATCAACACTTTTTGAAAACATTTTGATCCCAACAAAAACAGCATTTTTAATCAAAACAACTTTCTGATGAAAAATTTCTGTCTGGCTCCAAGTGCGTATTGGCTACTGATAATGCAATATTGCTCTTAAATATGCACACATAGCTTAAGGGTGTAATATTGGTTAAAACAGTTTAAACAGCACCTGTGATTTACACAGTAACATCAAGCACTGAGTTGGATGATTTGCAGAGTAATCTACTATTCATGTGACAAAGGGTGGAAAAATCTGGCCCAGAAAGATCAAATATTTTGGGAATACCAATAATAAATAAATTAATAATAAAAGCAATAATAAAGAATAATAATAATATTTAGTTATTCTATCATTTTACATTTCCAAAACACTCTACAAATCACTAACTCATTATTCCTCACAATAGCCTCATAAAATTACAGGTACTAAAACACTATTGTGTTGTGAAATGGAGATACAGTGCAATTAAGTGATTTTCTCAAGTCCATTCTGTGGCAGAGCTGGAAATGGAACTTGTGGTGAAGATTTTCAAAGCACCTAAGGGATTTAGGAGTAGAGGTCTCACTGAAAGCTAACAGGATTTGTGCTCCCAAATCCTCTGAGTACTTTTAAAAACCTTCTGTCATGAGTTTCTGGCTGTGAGCCTCATTCTTTACCCACTAGACCATCCTTTGCTCTGGCTCATGGTCGACCTATTTGCACATGCTGGGCATGTTTTGTATTGGACTGTAATAAGTTATCATGATAAAGATTGAGTCACTTTTCATTTGTGGCCATATAGTGTTTTTCCTTTTCATCCACAACATTATCTGTAATAGAGTACTTAATGTATCCTGTATGTCACAGGATATGTTGCAGCTGAATAAATGTCTCTTACGGTTTTGGTCAAATGCTATGGGTCATTAACATTGTTAATAAATTCAGAAAACACCGTAGCGTATCTTCCATGAAAGATAAAGACTTAACATCTGCTTAGACTCAATAAACAGGCGATTCTGGGGTTGACCAGTGAATGTTATATAATTAGTGATGTATGTCTCGATGTACTTTCTGGTCCCCATTGCCATAGTATCTGCCTGACTGCTTCTTTCTGCCTGTGTACAGAATTACGGAAGCGAACAATGACAGAAGTGAAATCTGTGTACAGATGGCAATGTGATAGAAGCCATAGGAATGCCATAGCCAAAGTAAACAAGTAATAATCTGTAGAATTTAGTATAAAATATACGGATCCAGAGAGTGGTTGCATTTAAAATGTTTCCACTCGTGCACTCTCAATGTTTATAGTATGTAGATAAACAACTATGGGAACCAAATCACCAAATCTGTTAAAAACCTGAGTATGCATTTCCATCACTCCTGCCAATTCTGTCATCCCTTCTATAAATGAAGAATTAAACTTTTCCTAAATGAAGTCTGCTCATGAAGTCTAAAGGCTCTTTGTTGGTGCTGTTATTGATTATTGTATTCTGGAACTGTTGATGAGGATTAATTATATACTCTTCATAAGAGCTTGCTACAGATATATTATATTGCTACAAAAAGCCACTTTAGCTGTGGCAAAGTCTGAGAAATATGCAACAAAATGTAGACATTAGCCAGTTTTGCACATGTAAATATGCAGTGTGACATTTCACCCAGTTTATATAATTTGCTTATATACAGTAAATTTCTTATTAGATGGATTCCACTTATGCTCAAGAGACATCAAACCACAGGACATCTCCCTTAAACCCTCCCCAAAGACATCATAATTAAAAAAAATGCTCAAGTGCCAACACCCAAACAGCAATAGTATTACTCTGGCCACTCCATTACAGTGGAGCATTCAGTTCACCATGCAGTAGTCATAGTGGCTATAGTGACCCACACAAATGTAAGTACTAGCTCATAAGGTTGGGCCCTATGTGGTTTTCCAGAGTATATCTGTCCCCACAAGGGCCTGATCCAAAGCCCATCAAAGTCACTTGGCTTCACATGAGGCCCCATGTGCTCACTGAACCTGGGTCCAATCCTGCATTCCTTGTGCACCAAGAACACACACTAACATCAGTGGTATATTTTAGTGAAAATGTAATGCAGAATTAGGCATTACTACTTTTTTTGGTTATTTTTAACTTTTAAGAGACTTTTAATACAGCAGTTTTGTTTGCTCATATGTCCTCCCACAAAATCCATATTAACTTCAAGAGAGACATGATCTGGCCTTATGTCTGTTAACGCTTAATGAATTGATACTGCTAATGTGATAGATCTGGTAGAAAAAATAAATGAAGCTTAAAACACCATGACTAGGATTTTCTAAAGGAGCCTAAGGATGTTAGGTTCCCGTATCTCAATGAATGTCAATGGGATCCAGCTCCTAATTCCCATAGGCTCTTCTGAAAAATATCAAGCCCATTTCTTTAGCACATATTTCAACAGGCAAGCCTGGAGCTTCTCTTTCTGCTTTAACAAGCAAAAGCTTAAGGCCATATCCAGTGCTTAATTTGTAACGAAAGAGGTGCTGGGACTCAAGAAATTGCTTTGCTTTCATAACTGATTTGGCAAGCCAGAGGTCCGAGCGCTATGAACTGCCAAGCCTAAAGCTTCTGGGGCTCACCCCTGGCACAAATTAAGCACTGGCCACATCCTAAAACTGGACATGATCCCAAACTCCCATTCAAGTTAGTGAGAGGACTGAACAAAAAGTTTGGAAGGATACAGCCCTTCATGCTGGCTTGTACAATTGCTTACACTAAAAACTGGTAACATGCTATTGTAGGCAAAATGTTTTTTTTTTTTAATTTATGTCATATTCATGAAAACGTTAAAAAAAACTCTCAATAAATAAAGGGCTAAATTAAAAAGGACAGTGCAGCCTGCAAAAAGAAAGTCTATAAAATTAAATGCGAGTATTTCACTAAATGCCTTTAATTCCAACATACAATTGTAGGAGGTAGAAGTCTCAGCTGGATATTGTGGCTGGGTGCAGGGAATGATCAGGTGAGCCTGCATTCCAATGAGTTTCTCTCCAGCCTTGCAGAATCTGATTGAGGTAATTAGATAATCAGGCTGGGTGAGATAAAGAGCCAGTTAGCCAATCAGTTCAGACAGATAAAGAGGCACAGGAAGGAAGTGTGGGAGAGAAGTACAGGGCTAGCTGAGCCCAAGCTTACAAAGGCCTCAGAAAAGGAGATCTTGGCTCCTGCCAGGTTCTGAGGACAGGGCTAGAAGCACAGGGGATATTGTACATATGCTGTTGCTCAGGGACTGTAGTGGTGCTGGTAGAGGGAACGTTAATAAATGGCATTGTGAATGCACAACCAGTGGAGCCTGTGCAGTTTCTGTGGTGCAAGAAGACAGGAGCAAAGTAGGGTTGCCAACTTTCTACTCACACAAAACTGAACACATTTGCTCTGCCTGTCCTTGAAGCCGTGCCCTTGCCCTGCCCCTTCTCCAAGGCCCTGCCCCCAACTCCATTCCCCCCTCCCGCTTGCTCTCCCCATCCTCACTCACTCATTTTCACTGGGCTGGCTCAGTGGGCTGGGATGCAGGAGGGAATGAGGGCTTCAGCTAGGGGTGGGCTCTGGGGTGGGCCCAGGGATGAGGGGTTTGGGGTGAAGGAGAGGGCTGCAGGGGTGGAGCTGAGAGATTCAGAGTATGGGAGGGGGCTCTGGGCTGACGTAGGGGGTTGGGGTGTGGAAGGAGGTACAGGCTCTGGGCTGGGGGTGCAGATTTGGGGTGGGGCCAGAAATGAGTGGTGCTGGGGGTGCAGGCTCAGGGTGCAGCGGGGGTAAGGGTGCTGACTGGGGGTGCAGGCTTGGAGTTCAGAGGGCAGGAGGGGGATCAGGGCTGGGGTAGTGGTGAGGGGGTCAGGGCTCGGGCTGGGGGTGCAGACTCTGGGGTGGGGTTGGGGGATGAGGGGTTTTGGGTGCTCCGGACTGAGACTGAGGTGTTTGGAGGGAGGGAGGGAGGGAGGGAGGGAGATCAGGGCTGGGACAGGGGGGCACCGCAGGCTGGATGAAATTAACAATGGGAACAGATCGGCCTGCGGGCCCTGGGTTCCCCACTCCTGCCCTAAGCTTAGGAGCCGGGGGGACGGGGACATGCCAGCTGCTTCCCAGAAGCCGCGAGGAGCACAGCACCACCAACTGGACAGTCAACGGCCTGGTCAGTGGTGCTGACCCGAGCTGCCAGGATCCCTTTTTGACCTGGTGTTCCAGATGAAAACCAGACACCTGGTCACCCTATGGTAAAGGCGCAACCTGCTACAAATACCAACTCAAGGCTCATCCATAGTCACAGTTAGTTTTATTCTTTACACTCACATCTATGAAGAAATATTCTTTCATTTGTATTCTAATTATTTTCATTCATCTATTTTCTTGCTACAGTATTTCACTAGTTTTATGTCATTTAAAATCATTCTTTGATACTTATTTGGTTACTGTCGTTGTTTACATATAATAAAATTATTTGAAGTTTGAAACCTTCCCCCTCTTTCTCAGAGAGACAGAGAGAGAAAAAAATTGGTTCATTTATGTGGAAAGCTTATCATAAAGTTCTAACTTTGAAAAAATAATGATCCATGTTGTTATGACCCTTCAGCAGATCTCAAAGAAAATCACAGACTTTCATATCATTGTGAAATGATGCTATGCTACTAATGTATGTCTTGCCCTAATAATCAAAATCCCTTGACTCCCAAAAACTGATTCATAGAAGTAATGGTGCTATACTTTAAGATTACATAGTGATAGTCTGCCTATTTCTCCTCCACAGTGGAACATCTCCTATCTAGCAGTAGTGTATTAAAAATAAGACTACCAAGTCTTAAAATTGTTAATGCAAATCAAGTCATTTGATAGCATCACAGTGAACAAACACTAATAATTTTATCTAATTACCATATACATTCTCTTGAATAACTCACAAATATTAAAAATATGTGCTTCTATCATTAGCAGCAATATAATCAAACATTCACATTTAATTACAGTTTACCTGAATGACTAATCATTAGTAAGTAGCACATTTGTAAACAATGTGAACATTTTATGAGCTGGAATGTACTCTTTATCAGTTCAATATTATTTGTGCAGCAAAAGCGTGATGGAGATAAAGACGTGCATCTACTCCGTCTATATACTTTTCTTTTAAAACATTTTCTTGCCATTTTTCATAACATATTTTCAGTCCCTGATGTGGTACAATGGGAAAGAGAGAGAGTATGGTGGATACCAAGGAATGAGACTGCTACAACTGTGCATAAGCCGGTATTGGTTCTGTAGAGTGATTTATCCAAGCTTTTTCTTCCAGAAGGATGAGATGCACCTGTACTGTTCTCAACCTCTGGCAGCAATCCGGGGTGAGGGTGGGGGTGAGGGAATGAACCATCTTATTTTCGAAAGATCACAACTGCACTTTAATAAATATGTTATAAGCAATTAGAACAGATGGTAAGGACTTAATCAAACAAATGCTGGAGTAATTTCAATTTAAAAATCTGTATTTAAAATGAACTGGGGGAAAAACAGAACTCACCTGCAGTTTGAATTTCCTGAATTGAGTGATGACAATTAGAATGAATAAAACTTCATAAAATAGTCTCAGAATTTTTTTGTGTTTTTGCCTCAAGTTTTTCTCCAAAGTATAAGCAGATTTATTTAAAAACTGCTTATTTTGTCATTTGCTTCCCTCTCATTCCTGGGGTGGGATGGAGCACAAGAGACCACAGGTTCGTACATTTTCTTGGTTAACGCCCAAAGCAGATGTGGAAATACACACTTCTAGGAAGCCTATATCTCCTCAGACTTGCCTTGTCATTCTGGAGACACCAAATCCTTTCAGCAACAGCCTGTCTAAGATGGAGCTCAAGTACTGTTCCCAACATTCACTACAACCTTAATGATTTATGGACTTCCAGATGATCCAGTTATTATCCTCATCCCAACATATTTTGTTGTATTTTTGAGACCTTGGAGTACTATAAGCAGGGCACTACTTCTCCCAAAGAAAGTTGTTCTGTTACAGTCTAATGTAAGGTTTTGTTAGGAAAGCTATTTTGTAGTGCTGATCTGAGGGTGGGGGTCAGCTGAATAATTTTCCGTTAAAAAGTGCAGTTTGGGTTAAATAAATGTTTCCTGGGAATATGTCATTTTTTGATAGGAAAAATTTGTAACATTTCAACAGTGTAATTGTGATTCATTTATTTTATAGTGTATTAAATATTAATTGTCTTTACTATGTATATATTGTATTTAATATCTTAGTATAATAAAAAGTTGAAATAAAATGAATCAAAATGACATTATCAAAATAAAAAATTTTGATAGTCCAATTGATTTTTTTCTTAATTTTCATTTAATTGAAAATTTCAAAATGTTTGTTTTGTGTTTTTCCCCCTGAGATGCTGGAATTTCCCAGTGAACAGAAATTCCAGTTCTCAACTAGCTCTAGTATTTTATTGGTGAAAATGGTAACCCATACCCTGAGGGTCAGAAGCTGAGGTGGCCATGTTTGTTGGATGGGGACAGATGAGCGGTTCTTAGGGAAATTGGTGGCCAGAGTAGAGGGGTTCAGTAGTCAAAGTACAGATATTTGCATAACTAGTGTGAGTTTATGGAAAAATAATTGCAAATATGTAATATTCAAATCAGGCACAAACCCAACCATCAGCATGCAGAGAATTGCATATAATAACAGAAAAAGAAATGTACAGTTGTGGTGTAGTAACTGTACAGTTTGATGGGCTGAGAATCCCATTTCAGCGGAATTTTTATTTTACATTTCTGTGCTTGTATACAATTACACAGTGACAGTGGGGTACTGTACATCTCTTTGTGTTTGAGATGATTTCATGCATAATTATCTATCTCTACTACTGTTATGTCTAAGCACCTCACCTTTTATACATGGGAGACTGAGTCACAGGGAGGTAAGTTACTTGCCCAAGATCACACATCCTTGCTGAGGGAGCTGGGAATTGAACCTATTTCTCCTGAGGCTCAGTCCAGTGCTTTATTCATAAAACCATCCTTTCTCCTAGTTAAAATTACTCAGCTTTGCTTCACAGTCCTACATCCTGAATACTATGCCCATTAATCATAAAACATCATCTAGTATACTGATCATACAATGTTAGAAAATGATGAGTGAGTGATTAGCTGGTCACAAGTACATTTATTCTATTCTTGATTGAATATTATTGTATATTTAGGCTTCCCAGTAGGGTTGTTCTCATCAGAAAAAAATAAGGCCTCTAATAAATGGGGGAGAGAGGGAAGGGAGGAATGTCTATAATAGTGATCAGTGAAAGTAAAAATTAGCTTGGAGGGGAAAAAAAGATTACATGAATTGAGGATAGTTTGGAGGATAAGAAGACAGAAATAAAATGGAGAACATGAGGACTGTCATACAAATCCAAATATGAATAGAAATTATTTCATGGTGCAAAAAGCGGAGATATTTTTATGTCACTTAGGTATTTGAACCTTTCCTTATAGTACCAGCAACCAAACAACAGCATTATACAAGATTTTCCTTTAAGGTTTTATCACCACACAGTTCTGAACAGTTATTACTGGACTCCTGACAGGCATTCTAAGATTTGGCTTCATATGCAAGATGCGGATCTGGATAATGGAAGCATTAGAGATGCAGTCAACATAACAGTGATCTACTGTAATACTTCTTCTGTAGATATTTGAGAAACAAAGGGATTTTGTGTTTTGGGAGGGGTAGGTGTTGTAGTAAATACAAAATTTTAGACATTTCATTTCAGCTCTTATCTCCAGCTATAACTCCTGCCAGCAAAGTCACACCTAACATCTGTGAAAAAACCACTTATTGAACTTCCCCAACCAACTTTAACTCTTGTCCACAGTACTGCATCCAGCACTGGTGTAAGGACTTTAGGAAGGACCAGCCAGATTATTCTTTGTGCTGTCTCCAAAATTAACTGATTTATTTCAGTTGAGGGTAAATGAGGGAAGGGTAAATGAGGAAAGTGGGGGATGGTGACAATAAGACTATTCAGGCCACCAGCAGCTTCCTCTGCTTGCAGGAGGAATGGCGTCCAGCTGCTGGGAGCCATGAATAGTTGCTGACATCTAACATTTTTTCCCAAGGGATAATTCTCCGAGGGACTAATCCAAAGGCTACTGAAGTCAGTAAGAACCTTTTCATTGACCCCAGTGGGCTTTGGATCAGGCCCCAAGTGAGCTGGATTTGAGGAGGGACCACCACTCTTCTACTGAGAGTTTAATGTAGTTTAGTGGATTTTAGACTAGAGTATCAGGGATATTAGAATCTCAAAACAACGATTGGATCCCTTTTCCTGTTATTCAATAAGCTTTTGGGAGCCATTGAGCTATACTTAGGGCCATACCAAATTCATGGCGATGAAAAGTGTCACAGACCATAAAATCTGGTTTCCTCCCCCATGAAATCTGGTCTTTTGTGTGTGTTTTCCCCTGTATTATACAGATTTCACAAGGAAAGACCAGCATTTCTCAAATTGGGGGTCCTGACCGAATTGTGGTCACACGGTTATTTTAGAGGGGGTTGCGGTATTGCCACCTTTACTTCTAATCTGCCTTCAGAGCTGGGCAGCTGGAGAGTGGTGGTTGTTGACTGGATGCCCAGCTCTGACGGCAGTGCCCCACCAGCATCAGTGCAGAAGTAAGGTTGGCAATACCATACCATGCCATCCTTACTTCTGCACTGCTGCTGGCGGCGGCTCTGCCTTCAGAGCTGGGCTTCTGCCCAGCAGCTGCTGCTCTCCAGCTGTCCAGCTCTGAAGGCAGTGCAGCCACCACCAGCACAGAAATAAGGGTAGCAATACCACAACCACCACCTACAATAACCTTGTGACCCCCCTCCCCTCCCCCACACACACACACAACCTCTTTTTTGGACTTACAACACTGTGAAATTTCAGTTTTAAATAGCTGAAATCATGACATTTACAATTTTAAAATTCCTATGACCGTGAAATTGACAAACATGGACCATGAATTTGGTAGGGCCCTAGCTATAGTACAATAAAACAAAACAAAAAACCAAACCAAAACAAACCCACACATTTATGATAAGATTTTAAAACTGCATATTATTTTTTAAAATATCTAAACATTAATTTTAATGAAAACTGAATTCCAGATAGCAATTCAATATGCATCTATAGCTGAACTATTCACGCTTTTTAATTATGATGTTTTTAATGTGCAAGGAAAGGATTGTAACTTCATTAATATGTAGAAAGGAAATGAAAACAATGTATACCTCTGAAATATTTAGGTCATTAAGCACTTCATATTGTTCTATTGCTTCCCACAAAAAATAAAGCTAAAAAGCTAAAACTGTGCTCTAGTGTTACATAATACCTGGTTAGCATGCATTATACATCAGTATATCCAGCGTACATCTCATCTCTAGCCATTACAAAAAGCTCCTTTAATAAACTTGACAAACATTAAAACAAAAATTAGTGTGCTCTGTAAATATTGTGTTGTCTGCAGATTAAGTGCCCCATTTTACTGTCTGTTTACAGTATCTTCCAGAAACTTTAGGTAAGAAACTAAGAAAGGTAGCATAAAATTATTCCTCCAAGGACTTCTCTCAGAAAGGAAAATTCCTCTCAAGATTTTCACTTGACCGGAAAAAGTTTCCTGGTAGACAACCTGACCTGCTCTGCCTGACCAAAGGAGAAGCTGAACTCTTCTGCTTTTTGATTGAACTTTGCTCTGATTGGCTGATGCATCCATTCACTTTGAGTGGCTTTTCAATACTAATTAGTATGCAGAATCATATCACAAAAGGGCTGCTGGGATTGATCTTGCATATGTTTAGGACTATGCCATTGCTTTTAAATGAAAATACTATATTAATATCATATTAAGGCTGATCTGCTGAAAAATATCAGGAAATGAAAAAAAGTTGTTATAGCAATGTTAACTAAGTCAAGTTACAGTATAGCAATATTAACTATTTTCTATTCCTTTTTTGGACAAAAGCTTGAATTATTGTCCACATTTTTCCCCCAAGCATGTAGATGCGTCTAAAGATTATTTTCTTTGCAATTGTCAAGTTTCAAAGTACTGATAGTTCTGAGTCCTCTATATGAACAAAAAGGAAATTATAAACTTGGGATATTTTGCAACCTCAGCTATAGGACACATTATCATAGTTACTTTGTGCTACCCCTTTATAAGCCACAGCTACTTCCTCATCTGCACCAGATGAGCTGACTGGCTGATAAGGTGGATAGGAAATAAATTAAAGTTCCATCCACTCTGCAGCCAGCTACACAGCAAGGGAAATAACTGAGCATCTCAAAACCTGGCATCAGACCCTGCCTCTGCCTCAGTTTCCCCACTCACCCTAAGCTGACAGGCAATCTCACTAGCTTGTTGCATCAATGAAGCATTGTCCCTTTTCTTAAGGATGGATTTATTGTTCAAACACAAAAACTGTTCAACATCAGTCAAGACAGGTAAACCAAGCCCTGCCACCTGGCCCCTCCTAATGTCACTGCCCTAGAGGACTTCTGCTGCTGCCAACACAGCAGGTATCCCCCGCCAAGTCTTTCACCAAGGCTCCTTCCAGGTCCTTTCTCTGACACCCAGGGTCTCCTGAGGACCCTCCCTAATCCCTGAAGCTCCCCTTCTGACCCAGGCTGCCTTGTACATCCCAGCAGGCCTAGCTCTGAATCACAGTTTTCTACCATCCAGCTCCAGTATTTATTCCCTGCCCCTGGGGATATGGGTTGAGCCTGGCACAGGGTGCAGCTGAGCCCCAATCCCCTCAAAGTACCACCCTGCAACAGGGAGCAGCAGCTATGTAGAGACCATAGATGCAGGAACTAGGGTGGGGGGGGGTGCTGCAGCATCCCCTGGCTCCCGGCTGCCAGCCCCACGCCCAGGGTCCCAGCTGCTGCCCTGTGCACCTCAGACTCTCCTGCAGCACCACCCCGCACACCCAGGGCTCTGCTGACAGGTCCTGGCTGCTGGCCCCGCGCCCGGGGCTCTGAGGCTACTCCGTGCTCATGGATCTGCTGCCACCCCACACCTGGGGCTTTGCTTCCATCCTCAGCTTGGAGGGGGGATGGGGTGAACAGGGGTAAGGGATCTGGCTTTCAGCACACCCACTATTAAAAATGTTCCAGTGCCACTGGTAGAGACTGCTCTTCCCATCCTCTTTGCTACCCCCAATACAGGTAGCCTGCACAAATGCATAAGGGGAACTGTTTGCCCTTTTGGAAAGCTACACATTTGCCCATTGTTAGCAGATTAGAGTTGAGGGCCCAAATTCTACTTGCCCTCATACCTCACTCACATGGACTTCAATGTCCTGCATTACTTTTGTGCTGGGAGCAAATTAGGAAGCTACTGCTATGGTCATACAAATAATGAATGATGGTGCTAATATTATTGAAATTCTAGAAACAGGAAGCTACTACTATACTAGCCTACCTCATTTCCCTTCCTTAAAACAACAAATCTGATTCTGACTACTGATAATACTACGTTGAAATGTGCTGAAAGGAGCAACAGCCTTGAAGTATTACTGGAACATAACTGTCTTTCTCTTGTATAAAAAAACAAAGACCTTTCTTCAGTTTTAGCTGACATGGCTGTTTGTAATAGTTATAGGAGTGCCAATTACAATCCAAAAGAAATCTAAAAACACCTAACTGGTTCTGCACTATCACAAAGCCACCAGTCCTAGCCAGTCTCAGGTTCTTGCATTGTAGAATTTGCTTCTCTCATTTAGTTGCTATGCATACTGTATTTTCATAGCTATTGATCAAAGAATACCCCAACCTATACATGCTGATCAGTTTGGAAGGAGAGAGTGAAATACTGTCCCAACTTAAGTTGATGGCAAAGCTCCCATTGACTTCACTAGGACCAGGATTTTACACAGAAAATCCACATGACAGTATTTGCACAGTAAGAGATGACTAGTGGCACTACGAATAGAAGTTACTGGAGCAAACACAATCTTTGAATCAGATACCAAGGCTGAAGGCAAATTCATTTTGCATGTATGGAGCATAAAGCCTGGGAAAAAGTTTCAAACAGAAGGGTTATCCTTTAAGTATGTAATTCCAAAAAAGTGAAAAAGGAGTATGTAAAAATGAGACAGATCACAAAATGTAATAAACATGATTTGCTGTTTATTAGAAAATGCATTGTTAGAAGACTAAGCATTAGAACATATTGTGCTAGTTAAAATAACTTATAAGATTCCAGACACCAGCATAGACTCAGATTCTGAACCAGCTATGCATTCTACTTATAATGGCTTAGAAGCCCAGCTCAAATGCTTATGAAATATTTATCTGAACTTTGGTCGGGATCAGTCAGGAGAATAGTATCTTCCATAAAATTTTTCATACTTTGTGGTTCTGCCTTGTTTGGAAATAACAAAAGAGTAAGTTCTTTCATTGTCCTTGGTACTTCTGATTCCAGTTACAGACACAACAAGGAACCCTAATAGTATGGGAAAATGAAAGCAGTAAACTTTTTCAGAATTCTGAAAAAAGTTTGGTTTGAATTTTGATTTTGTCCAAATTTGATTTTCCCTATCCCTAATGCAAATATATATTTTTTTTAAAAAAAGACTGTTCCAAGTACTGTCCTGGCTGCTGGCTGCAAATAAAAAGTCACCATTCACCAGAGGTGCTATTTGACATGACCACAGTTTCTCCTCAATACTTAGGATAGGAAATATCTGTGGTAACTATGAGATACAGGTTGGCAAATGGCTTGATAATGATTTCTACCGTACATGTCTCAGCAAATAGCTGGAAAAAACCCCAACACATACCTAAATTCTACAGAAAGCAATTTCAGATTCACAGCATAGAGTGACCCAATGGCACTAGCGAACAGTACTATCCACTCAGGAATAAATTTACACTAGTCCATAACTAATGGATGCAGACGGATGCATGAGGATGCCTCTGTCCTTGCAAAAGAAGATATAGTGTGCTCAGCGGGGATACCTAGGTAGTGCAAAATGTGATTGCTGTGCCACTAGTTTCCAAAAATAGATAAAGGGATGCAGATTTCTAAATATCTTCTACAAGAAACATGCAGGCAGTAATTCAGATCCATAATTGTCTTTATTGGTTTATTGTGCAGCACCACTAGGGTGAAGATTGTCTCCTGCAGAACAGCTAATAGGCTGAAAATTGATTATAATCCATCCCTGAACCAATAAAGAGCTGCCCAAGAATGAAATCTTGCATAAAAATAGACAGTTAAGAGTGCAACAAAATAAATACTCTGAGAGAATGAACAAAATGAGAGAACTGTGTGTAAAGGAATTCAATCCAGGAAACAAAAGGTTACAGGTTCTGCAGATAGGAATGACTTGATTGTCTATTCTACTGTATGGTGTCATGACTGAAGAAGGGAAAATTTATACACAGAGTTAAAAGATATGTTCAGAAAATTAAGAAGGTGTTTGCAATGTTTGCCCAAATTGGATAAGAAAATGTGAGAGGCAGGCCCTGAGGTGGGATAAGAGGAATTTGAAGACTCAGATTTCTGAGTTTTCTACAACACAGAGCCGGAGACAGACAAGACAGTTTTTTAAAAAATTCAGTAGAGGAAGAATATGTTCTCCTTTGTGTTTCATTCTACAACAAACATCTTGATTCATAAGCAATTATTTCAGTACACTAAAATGTGAAAGTATGGTGATGACGTGGTCAATGGAGCAATCATCAAACTCAGCTGTCTTTGAAAAATGGGAAGTCTCATTAATGCCACAATGAACTATTTTTGTAGCACAGGTCCTCTTTACTGACCAGATGTGCTACTTAAGCAAAGCTTGATTTGGGGGGCAGCTGTTGATCATAGAAAATAGGGCTCACTTTTTTGCAGGGTTCCATTTCTGAAATGACTTAGGGTGACCAGACAGAAAGTGTGAAAAATCAGGACGGGGGTGGGGGGTAATAGAGGCCTATATAAGAAAAAAAAAAATTGGGACTGTCCATATAGAATCAGGACATCGGTCACTTTAAAATGACTACAACAAATCATTCCTAAGAATGGCAGCCAGCTGCAAGAATGGCCTAGGTCAGGGTTCTGTATATAATACGACTACATGGCTATGTAAACTGCAACTTGATAGAGAATTTTTTTTCTTTTTTCTCACCTAAGTGTATTCCCTCATCTCTCTTAATATTTCACAACAACAAACGATGGCATTTTCAAAATCATTGTTGGCCTAACTCTTCTCCGATTGAAGACAATGTGTGATTGTAATGGGAATAGAGTGAGTCCAAATACTGAGTGTTTTTGAAAATCCCACTGAGTCTCTAGCCCTTAATATTACAAGCAGAATCATCCATAGGAACGGCCATACTGGGTCAGACCAAAGGTCCATCTAACCCAGTATCCTGTCTTCTGACAGTGGCTGATGCCACATGCTTCAGAGGGAATGACAGAACAGGTAATCATGAAGTGATCCATCCCCTGTCACCCATTCCCAGTTTATGGCAAACAGAAGCTAGGGACACCATCCCTACTCATCCTGGCTAATAGCCATTGATGGACATACCCTCCATGAACTTATCTAGTTTTTTCTGAACCCTGTTATAGTCTTGGCCTTCACAACATCCTCTGGTAAGGAGTTCCACGGTTGATGATGCATTGTGTGAAAAATACTTCCTGTTGTTTGTTTTAAACCTGCTGCCTATTAATTTTATTTGGTGACCTATAGTTTGTGTGTTATGAGAAGGAGTAAATAACACTTTCTTATTTATTTTCTCCACACCAGTCATTATTTTATAGACCTCTATCATATCCACCTTACTCGCCTCTTTTCAAGCTGAAAAGTCTTATTAATCTCTCCTTATATGGCAGCTGTTCCATACCCATAATCATTTTTTTTTGCCCTTTTCTGAACCTTTCCCAATTCCAATATATATTTTTTTAAGATAGGGCAACCACATCTGCACGCAGTATTCAAGATGTGGGCATACCATGGATTTATATAGAGGCAACAAGATCTTTGCTGTCTTATTATCTATCCCTTTCTTAATGATTCTCAACATTCTGTTTGCTTTTTTGACTGCTGCTGCACATTGAGTGGATGTTTTCAGAGAACTATCTATAATGACTCTAAGATCTCTTTCTTGAGTGGTAACAACTAATTTTGACCCCATTTTTTTATATGTATAGTTGGGATTATGTTTTCCAATGTGCTTTACTTTGCATCTGAATGTGAACAAAGAGTAACTGATGCAATTAAGTCTAGCTGAAGCTGCAGAGAGATTGAAACAGTAGCTCTAGCAGAGATAGGGACTGTCCCAATTCATCTCAGTGAGTTGTTAACCAGAAGTTCTGATGACAATTTAAATGTCGGAATTGTTGACTATTTCCCTGCATATCTTTTTAGCAGAAACATCATTAAAATCTCTTGTAACTCACTTAATTCATATGCAAAGCCTCCAAGAAGTGAAGGGAGCAAATAAATAACAAGAATTTAAGAACCGGGTGGAAGGGTACAAAACCATTAAGATAAGTACATTCTTTACTGAGTAACTAGGTACTGTATTAGTTTTCTCCTCCGTCTCCCCTCATCAGTTTACCTTAACTTGTAAAGTCATATCAAATCAAGACTGTGTACACTTCCTGCACAGAGACAATGTCTTGTGCCTAACTCATTTGTGGCTGCTTAGCAACAAACAGGGAGGGTATTGTGCTTTTCATTAATATTCACACAAGGGGTAGTGAGGCAAGTAGTTGCTGTCAAGGGTTGCTGGGGTAGGGAAGGAGGAATCCAAGCCCATCTTTTCCCAACATTTCAGAGGAGAGCAAGAAGATAAGCAGCCCATCATGAGTAGTAAACTGTTGCTTCTTGGTGACTAAAAAAAAACAAAATTATCTCCCACATCATTCCAGCTGTCAAAAGCTACCCCGCTCTCCATCGTCTATGCAGCCACAAAAGCTTCCAGCCTTACCCCAAAAATGTAGTTACTTTTTATTCCAATACAAAAAACAAAGGGTGACACGTATGGAGTACCAGAAATTTGGAGTCAGAATATGATCAATTTAAGGAATACATAAACAGAAAAGCACAATTCCAGGTTCTTTGCCACTTATCTGAGATCTAATGTGCCTTATTGGACAAGGCACTTTGGGGGAGGGGCGGGGACACACATGTTCCCCATGCCCTTAAGTATATACATAGTATTTAGGGAATACCTGTAATGCTCAGCTGGGTTTGGTATCCCCTTTTCTTGTCTATTTACAGTGCAGATTAAACACCTGAGAGCATTTTATTTTAATTTTAAAAAATGTAACGTTGGTACCATGTTACTTACCCTACTACAATTTCTTTGCAGAAATTAGGATCCCAATCTTATATTTAAGCATGTGCTTAAGCCTATTCAGCAAAGTACTTAAGCACATGCTTGACTTGAATTCAACAGGCTAGATTTATAAAGGAGACTTGTTCTTAGTGCTGCAATGCCCCCAGCCACTTAGTGAAACCCACAGCTGCTAGTTATGGCCCAGAATCCCACTAGAATGTGTGAGGAGGTGCCTAAAAAAGGATTCATAACATCCAGCATCTACAGCAGGAAGCCACTTAAACTAGCCAGAAGGAAATCCTGATGAGAGGGGTGTGGCCTAAGCTTTGCCTCCACAGGGAGTTAGGTGCTGAACTCCAGCCCAGAAGAAGATGCCTCCCTCCCCTTGGGATTCACAAAATCATAGAAGATTAGGGTTGGAAGAGACCTCAAGAGGTCATCTAGTCCAAACCACGGCTCAAAGCAGGACCAACCCCAACTAAAGCATCCCAGCCAGGGCTTTGTCAAGCCAGGCCTTAAAAACCTCTAAGGATGGAGATTCCACCACCTCCCTAGGTAACCCATTCCAGTGCTTCACCACCCTCCTACTGAAATAGTTTTTCCTTATATCCATCCTAGACCTCCCCCACTGCAACTTGAGACCATTGCTCCTTGTTTTGCCATCTGCCACCACTGAGAACAGCCGAGCTCCATCCTCTTTGGAATTCCCCTTCAGATAGTTGAAGGCTGCTATCAAATCCCCCCTCACTCTTCTCTTCTGCAGACTAAATGAGCCCCGTTCTCTCAGCCTCTCCCCATAAGTCATGTGCCCCAACCCCCTAATCATTTCCATTGCCCTCCGCTGGACTCTCTCTAATTTGTCCACATCCTTTCTGTAGTGGGGTGGGCAAAAACTGGATGCAATGCTCCAGTTGTGGCCTCACCAGTGCCAAATAGGAGGGGAATAATCACTTCCCTCACTCTGCTGGAAATGCTCCTACTAATGCAGCCCAATATATCATTAGCCTCCTTGGCAACAAGGGCACACTGTTGACTCATATCTAGCTTCTCATCCATTGTAATCCCCAGGTCCTTTTCTGCAGAACTGCCGCTTAGCCCGTCAGTCCCCTGCCTGTAGCAATGCATGGGATCCTTCCGTCCTAAGTGAAGGATTCTGCACTTGTCCTTGTTGAACCTCATCAGATTTCTGAGACACAGGGAGGTAAGTTACATGCCCAAGATCACACAGCCTTGCTGAGGGAGCTGGAAATTGAACCTATTTCTCCTGAGGCCCAGTCTAGTGCTTTATTCATAAAACCATCCTTTCTCCTTGTTAAAATTACTCAGCTTGTCCTTGTTGAACGTCAGATTTCTTTTGGCCCAATCCTCCAATTTGTCTAGGTCACTCTAGAGCCTATCCCTACCCTCCAGCATATCTACCTTCCCCCCAGTTTAGTATCATCCGCAAACGTGCTGAGGTGCAATCCATCCCATCGTCCAGATCATTAATAAAGATGCTGAACAAAACCAGCCCAAGGACTGACCCCTGGGGCTGCCAACTAGACATCGAGCCATTGATCACTACCCGTTCAACCCAATGATCTAGCCAGCTTTCTATCCATCCTATAGTCCATTTATACAATCCATACTCTTTTAACTTGCTGGCAAAAAAACTGTGGGAGACCATATCAAAAGCTTTGCTAAAGTCAAGATATATCACATCCACTGCTTTCCCCATACCCACAAAGCCAGTTATCTCATCATAGAAGGCAATCAGGTTGGTCAGGCATGACTTGCCTTGGTGAATCCATGTTGATTGTTCCCAATCACCTTCCTCTCCTCCAAGTACTTCAAAATGGATTCCTTGAGGATCTGCTCCATGATTTTTACAGGGACTGAGGTAAGGCTGACTGATCTGTAGCTCCCTGGATTCTTCTTCTTCCCTTTTTTTTTTTTTTAAAGATGGGCACTATATTTGCTTTTTTCCAATCATCCAATCCTCTCCCACTCACCATGAGTTTTAGAAGATAATGGCCAATGGCTCTGCAATCACATCAGCCAACTCCCTCAGCACCCTTGGATGCATTGTGCACGTCCAGCTTTTCTAAATAGTCCTTAAACTGTTCTTCCACCACTGAGGGCTGCTCACCTCCTCCACATACTGTGCTGCCCAGTGTAGCAGTCTGGGAGCTGACCCACAGCCGTGAACTCTCTCCTGGGATTGGTGCCTAAACCAGGTTAGCCCTTTCTCACAAAAAACTGAGGTGGTGATAGTGGTATGAAATAATTATTGGGAGAGAGAATATGACTCTATAGGCTGGTTGTTGGGACACTCAGCTGAGAGGTGGAAGAGGTGAGTTCAAATTCCTGCTCCACAACAAGCAAAATGAGGATTTGAAACTGGGTCTGCCACATCCTGGAAGAGTGCTCAACCACTGGACTATCAGGTGTGCGTGTGGGCGGGTGCTCCTCCTCCTCCATATTGTGCAGGGCCCCATCTGGTAGATGTCTTCTGAGAACGGTTACTGGGTCAGGTGAGATAGCTGGGGAATGCCTTGTTTGAGGATCCAGCTAGGGCTTACGTAGCTTTGTGCATGCCCACCAGCTGAAGTTATGAGGACTTTACTAGTAAAAATTTTGGAATCTATAAGTAGCAGGGGCGCGTTGAGGTTCCAAATTTTGGATTTAGGTGCCTAAAATGGCAGTTAGGTGCCTAAATCCCTTTCTGGATGTAGCCCAATGGGAGTTAAGCATGTACTTAATAGCTCTGTTAAACAGGAATATCCTGCTGAAATGGGCCTTACCACCTCAAGGGGTCAATGCAGAAAGAACAGTGCACTAATCATTCAGGTAATGCTGAAGCAAGATCATATCTTACAAAGTTTTTTTTTTCCCCCCCCACTGGAATTTAGCAAGTATATGCAGTGAATGTCCACAGCATTCTAGGAATTTTGTGTCTGGATATCATGTTGATCATTCCTTGGGCATCATGGGATTAGAATGGAGAGAATGAATCTATGCTCTCAGGTAACCTGGCATTATAACTGCAGTGCAAAGAAGAGAAACATTTTTTTAAAATTAAAAAAGTCTGTTCTCTCAGTACATTTAATATGATTTATATTCACTATCCATTATAATTAACACATTCTTAGTATATTTATAAGCTAATTAGTTGTATAACAATGCTGAGCATTTATATAGCATTTATAGGCTTAGTGCTGTCCAAATATTGACTAAGTGGTATTATCAAATATTTCTTAATTAAATGACAAAAACTAACTAATTACATGTACAGTAAATACTTGTTTGGGAAACCTGATATATCAGCACCTGTTCATATTTGCCTGTTTCACAGTATATGTCTGGGACCTTAGACTATGAAGCAAGATCAGAGTGGTGGAAAACAAAAGCTTATGATTCATAACAAAAACTCTTCTCCTACTGGTGTCTCTCATTAGTAAACAATTTGCTGGTTGAATTGTGCTCAGGCAATCATGGCTTTATTATACATGCTCCGTTCACCGGCAAGTTGATAATTATATTGCAGGGGACAAAGTTCTGAAAATGTAGCTATGGCTGCTCGGATGATTTTTTTTTAAAAAACATTCCAATATGGTGTTTTCTTCATTATTTAAAAATAACTTTTTAAAATAAAAAGTTAAGATAGAAAAAGTTAGACAAATTTATATTTTGAAAATGCACTGATCTTAGAGCCTCAACCAAAATAAGTCCTTACTTTGAAAAGGACGATTATACTTAGAAACATGCAGCCACTGTTATTTTGGGGGGAAATCTGCTTCATATTGCTTGGTATTATTAAAATGGACAAATAAGTAGACCATCACCAATGCCCATACTACTTCCAAGTGTAAGTTTTTATTATGCTCACACAGTATATCAATTTATATTCCTATTCTTTAAACATGTACACATGCTCAATTTAAGTACCTGAGTACTCATTTACTTCAGTGGGTCTACTCACGTGCTGAAAATAAATGTCATGCAAAAGTGGCTTGTAGGATCATGCTTTATATAGCATTAAATGCAAAACAGTTATGTTAATTTTGCAACCTCATCTTTGCATTAAGAATTCAATTAAGCAAAGAGGCAGTATGGCCTAATGGATAAAGCACTGGATTGTAACTCAAAGATTTGAGATGTGTTTCCCAGCTCTGCTGTTAGCCTGCTCACCAATCTTGGGAAAGTCATCCCATCTCTCGGTGCCTCAGTTAATGTATATCTGTAAAATGGGAATAATGATACTGACATCCTCTGTAAAGTATGTTGAGATCTACTGATGAAAAGTGTTACATAAGTACTGAGTATTATCGTATTGCATACATCTATGTGGGCAGAGTTATAGTTGCGCTTTTAACCTGAACTCTGCTATTTCCTGGTTTTTGGAATACTTAAGGGTGTAGCCTTAACATAGACTTTGTTCATTTAATTTCTCAAAGGTTGTTTAGAAAAAAAATAAGGAAAATCCTCCAGTTATGTAAGTAACCAGCACCTGTCGTTTGAAAATGGACCAGATCTCTCTCTCCTTAGGCAAAATCTGTGTAGGACTATGTAATGGCAGTATACTCTTATGAAGTTTTTCTTTTGGTACAGGGGACAGAGTTTGCACCAGCTCGGAATCAGCTACCAAAAACAGCTGTTTCTGGTAACTGCTTGAGGAAAGGGCTCTCTCTCGAGTTTCTCCGACTCCACTGAATCCTTGCTGCCAGAGATGCTACCTACCCACTGACCAATCCACTTCAAGTCCCTCCTTTGGAGGTGTGACAATGTACCCCTGTCTTCACATCTCACACATTATTGCAATAATCTTTGTGCAAAATATGTCTTGTGAAGTATTTAAAACTCATAATTTGCAGGTCATGCATCATCAAGCAGAATGGGACACAAATAAAGCTCAAACAGGTCAGAAAAAAGCAACAAGGCATATCCTTCTCCATAGACTTTGTCTCTCCTGATACCTAGCCAGAAATATTTTTCAGGAGGGGGACTGAATCTATAAAAAGCAGAGCCCCCACACCCATTGATTCACTGCACCAGAATAGACAAAGGAAGCAACTGTTGGACTGGAGAAGGGGTCCTGACCTAAGAAGTTTGGTCAATAGCTAAAAGCATGTGGTGAGAAAACTTTGCTTTCAATTTAACATAGTTTGTTCGGTTAGGCACCAGTAGTATTTTAATCTTTATTTTTCTTGTAACCATTTCTGACTTTTATGGGATGACAAGGTGTGTGTGCATATTACTCCTATGAAAGAAACAACAGATTTAACATAACTTATATTGTCCAGAAGGGGGATGGGCAGTACAAGACATGCATTTCTGGGAGAAAATATCAGATTGGGGTATGCTAGGTCACCCTTATATATATATATATATATATATATATATATATATATATATATATAGTATAACCAGTATAACCAACAATGGTGAGAGCCAGAGTGTAACCTAATTGTGGCTTACAGGCTGCAGTTACACACAGATACTCAGGGTGTGGTTTGCATGCTGGAAGACTGTTTGTGAGCAGCCCAGCTGGGAGCTACTTCAGCAAGGCATTGTAAGGCACTCATGGTTGCAAGGCAGGGGTGACATAACTGTTCAGTAGTCTGGATTGTACCCTGGTATGGCACGGGGGCAGTTTCCTTTTACAGAGAGGAACAAGTTATTAAAATCCTTAGCTTTAGAATAGTGACTGCAATATTTTAATTACCTTTATGAGAATATCACCATAATTAATGTACTATTTCAGCATCTTGTGCTGCCCCCATGCTTGTTGTCTAGCACGGTTCTCCTCCTTCCCTCACTGGACAAATGTGTGTGTGCAGTACAAATGGAACTAGTGTCTATATAATTGCTGGGCTCTTTTTGAAGGCTAAGGTTCCCGCTGTCAAGCAATAGAACTGTTCCCTTCAGTGACCTGAGGTCTAGCTATACTGCTATTTACTCATTCTGGCAGCTACAGGGAAAAAAAATTGTGAGGATAATACAAACATCAGCTTCATTAATGGGACCTCACCTCTGGAAACCTGCTCTCAGACAAACTACAGCCCTGATTAGAGTCAGTGAGGCTCCTCCTAGGCTTAAGGATGTGCACCTGATTGCAAATTGTGAGAAAACTTACCTGCATTCCTATATTATACGGCTTTTGAGTATAGAAATTTCAAAAAATCATTGCTGAGGTTTTCAAAGCTGCCCAGGGATTCAGATGCCCAATTCCTATTTAAATGAATGGGTATTATAATTCCACCCAAATAGGGCAGGTTGGAAAATCTCAGCCTGTATGTACAATGTTCTTTGCTGTTCGGAAAGAAACCCTCCCATTTGACCTATGTACAATAGACAATTCCATACGACTTAGGTAACCAATCCCACATAGCAAAACATGCTGGTAGATCACATGTACCAGGCTATTTTTCGTAGCAGTTACATAGCACCCAAAATGTCCTAGGATCTTCACAGAACACAGGAAAAGACTCTTCTGTGGCTCCATTACAGTGTAAGGCTCCAATCTTGCCATGAACTGTGCGTGGTCAGACATGGGCTGACCCACAGTAGTTTATAACTGTGCCAAGCTCCATTTACAGTCTTTTTAATGTATATGAAATAATTTTTTACTTTTAAAAAGAAAAAACCCTACACTTTTTTTGGTGCTTAACTGATAGTTCATAGTAGGACCACCTGACATAAATTGTAAGGGTTTATAGAAGTCTTCATAAAAAATATAAGTAAGTTTGTGTCTTGGAAAATAATTTTTTTAAACATATCAGTGCTTCAGTTGGGAAGTTGAACAGATCACCTAGTAAAGCATTCATTGAACTAATTTATGAGTATTTAAGCATTTCTGCTAATATAAAATGATTTTTGAAGTGGATGCATAAACCTTAATTGAAAAACCTGGCAGAGACCTCAAAGAATCATATGGTTCAGACTTCACAAAGAATTTGGCAGCCTTTCACTGAATTCTGCTTCTTTGCATGGGATGGGGTGATATATTTATCAAGCCAGCATTTGCATCAGTGCCCACAAAAATTAATCTTCTCAATTTGTTTGTTTCTATGAGGCTTCAGTGCATGCAGAATTAAAAGTTGAGAGGATAATCTAACCTTTCACTGTTACATCTCAGACATGGAAAAAAACAAAACAAAAAAGATGATTCTACTATGAAATGAAAAACAAAAAAAGCAGGAATATAAATCACAATACTTATTAACTGTGCAGCTAAAGTTACCAATTACTTTTTAAAATAATTTAAATTCCATGGCTGAGAGAATATAGTTCGATAGAGACAACTGCTCACATATCCTTGTTTACTTTCTACTATGGGGCCAAATCAATCACTACTATTACACTGAGGATGAATTCTGCCCATATCCTCTAAGAAAATAGTGAGAGAAATATTTGACATCATTTTTCACTGCTTGTTTACCATCGTTCCAAATACAAGAGATTAGCAATGTCTAAATATCATACTCTTTTGATACTCAAAATCAGGTGAGCTTGATCTATGGTTGCTGAATATCTGCAATAGACAGAGTGTGAGATGTCTCATATACCTCATAAACGCTCATTAGTTTTACTCTGGGTGTTCATGCCTCACTACCAGCGATGCCAGCTCAGAATCTTTTGATAGTTTTTCCATTTATGTGTGGGGAGAGAGGGATGCTTAACCACATCTATTATTTTTAATATTACATGAAGCGCTAAGTGTTAAACATGTCAAAAATGCACTGTGAGGTGAAAGAATTCTGGATTCTGAATGCTACCAGCATGTTCTTCACAATTAAAGATAGGCAACACCAGAACCACTTAGCAAATGGTGGAGGTTACATTAACGGGGAGTTCAGATAAAATGTATCCTAAATCTGAACTGAAGCAAAGTATGTTTTACAAATAGTAGTGCATGCATCTGTACCTTTATTTATTCCCAGTCTTTACAAGGCCAAAGAAATTGCACTGATGCTACAAAACCAAGAAAAGCAGGTAATCAGTCCTACACAGCAAACCATGTGGATAGCTCACATATACCAGGGTAGTAGTAGAATTACATAAAACCCAGAACATACTAGGTACTTTGCAGAACATAGAAAAAAAAGACACTGTTCCTTGGCCCCATTGAGCTTACAATCTTAAATCCTGATCCTGCGATGAACTTTGGTCAGAATTTGACCCACAACCACTGAGCGTTGCAATCCACTTGAATTCAGTGGCTACAATCCCTTAAGTGTTCGAGGCCCACATGCAGGCCTCCAGGTGTACGCTAGAAGAGCCCCTTGCAATACGGCCACTGACAATAGTAAATCCTATGTTCCTGTGACACACCAGAGTGCAATCCAGACTAATGAGTAGCTGTGTCACCTGTGCCCTTTAACCTGGGGTACCCTTTCCAATGCTTTGCCGTTGTAGGCTCCAGTCTGGATTGCTCACCAACAGCCTGCAGCATGCAAGTCATTCCCAGCTATGTCTGTGTGTGTGCTACAGCCAGCCAACCCACCTTGGCTCTTACCAGCCTTGGTTATGCTACAGGGTGACCCCAACAGTCCTAGATTTCCCCCCAGAAATGTATATCTTGCACTGCCCAGCCCTTTCCCAAACAATACAAATCTGTCATTTCTTCAATAGATATAATATACACATCTTGTTACCCCAAATGCAATTTCCCAATCTTTCCCAAACCAAGTTTATTAACTACAAAGAGATTTTAAGCAAAAGTAATACATAAAAGTCAGAAATAGTTACAAGAAAAATAAAGATAAGACACTTACTGGTGCCTTACAAACTATGATAAATTGAAAACAAAATTTTCTCACCACATGCCTTCAACAGTCTTACTGACCAAACTTCTTTAGTCAGGACCCCTTCTCTGGTCAATGGCTGTTTCCTTTGTCTATTCTGCTGCAGTGAATGAATGAGCAGGGAGGCAGAGAGGGGGTGTTTTGAGACGTTTTTCCTTCCTTTTTATAGTATCAGTCCCCATCTTAAAAACATTTCCAGCTGAGATTCAGGAGACAAAAAGTCTATGGAGAAGGATATTCCCTGCTGCTTTTTCTCACCTGTTTGAGGTTTCTTTATCTACCCTTCCTGCTTAATGATTGTTTCCTGCTTAAATGCAAATTAAGTAGAGCACACATTCCGTTGTCTGAAACAGACCTGTTTGCCAACTTCTGTTGTGGTTTGAAACGTGTTAATAACATAATATAGGGAAATTTTCACATATATATAACTTCACATAAAATGTTGCCACACATTTTATCAGGACAATATTGACCAGCAACATATGTTTTCTGATGATACTTAACAATTGTTATAGAGTATGGACACGGGTATATTTTGTCACAGTTCCCTGTAGATGTTTAAAGCCCCGATGATTTGTGCAGGCTTTTCCTTTAAAAAAAAAAATAGATAATCTAGTTAGGGACAAAAATGATACCATGTGACCTATGGCTTGTCTACATATAGAAGTTGCACCAATTTAACTAAAGGTGTAATGTTAGATAGCTAGCTCATTGTGATGTGTGTGTGGATACTCATCAGGTTAGCTAATGAGTGAAAACTAAACAAATATAAGCAAGGATTTAAATCTATGTAAGAGTAAGAGTTTCCATACACAAAAATTGCACTGGGTTAACATCAGGCATTTAGATAAACTGACAAAGCTGTGTGTATAGAATAGGCCTCTGTGCCCAATCACAAAGTAAATAATGAATAATTATAGTGCAAAATTTGCAGATAGTCCTTAGGCTGCAATTTATTCACACAAATGATTTGATAAAGTTAAATATTGAACCTATCTGTGAAAAAGATCAGTTTGCAAGCAGAAAAAAATAATTGATTGCAAGCAGTCAAATAATTCACCAGCTTCCATGGATGATCTACATTCAAGATATGAGAGGGAGAGCAGAGCAGTAACTGATGATGGGCACAATTCAATTCAAAATAGAATACGAAATGGGCACAAATCAGACATGCTAAACCCATGGAAAAAAAATGCAGAAATTGGGCTTGTTTTTGGCTTAATTGACTTTGTCTCAAGCCAATTAAGTTGCTTGTTGGCTAATTTTTGGCTTGTAGCTTTTTTTTTTTTTGATTGGCTTCTGGCAAGCAGGGGCAAGGCAGGGTGAAAGTCAGGGGTGCACAGTGCGCCCACCATAGTTCCAGACTGCACGCCGGCAGGACCTAGTCAAATATAGTGTTGGGTTTCGTAGGGATTGGCTTGTTTTAAAATAGGATTAGCTTCATTTTTGGCTTATTGTGAAAGTCTGGTATGAATGTGGTAAATCAAACCTGAAGCCTGTTTTTCTATTGCCTTTCACATTTACATGCTCATTCATCAAGTCACATAATCTGGTGTGTAGACTACATATGGTGCGTGGCAATGGAGAACCAGGCTCTTTGTAACAAGTATACTATCCCTACCGGCAAAATTAAGTTTGCATATCTGGAAAGCCAATGGCTATATCATTTATTTTCATAGATAGCATGATAGAATATATTGAGAAATTGGAAAGTACTGTGGAGATGCAAAAAATTGAACATGTTCATAAAAGTGGAAATGACAGGTTGTATGTGCAAAATGCCAGCACACTAGCGACTGATGAATACTGAGCCTGAAACAACTTTACAAAGAGAAAAGGAGTACCCGTGGCACCTTAGAGACTAACAAATTTATTAGAGCATAAGCTTTCGTGAGCTATAGCTCACTTCATCGGATGCATTTGGTGGAAAAAGCAGAGGAGAGATTTACAGACACACACACACACACACACACACACACACACACACACAGAGAACATGAAACAATGGGTTTATCATACACACTGTAAGGAGAGCGATCACTTAAGATAAGCCATCACCAGCAGCGGGGGGGGGAAGGAGGAAAACCTTTCATGGTGACAGGCAAGGGAGGCTAATTCCAGCAGTTAACAAGAATATCAGAGGAACAGTGGGGGGTGGGGTGGGAGGGAGAAATACCATGGGGAAATAGTTTTACTTTGTGTAATGACTCATCCATTCCCAGTCTCTATTCAAGCCTAAGTTAATTGTATCCAGTTTTCAAATTAATTCCAATTCAGCAGTCTCTCGTTGGAGTCTGTTTTTGAAGCTTTTTTGTTGAAGTATAGCCACTCTTAGGTCTGTGATCGAGTGACCAGAGAGATTGAAGTGTTCTCCAACTGGTTTTTGAATGTTATAATTCTTGACGTGTGATTTGTGTCCATTCATTCTTTTACGTAGAGACTGTCCAGTTTGGCCAATGTACATGGCAGAGGGGCATTGCTGGCACATGATGGCATATATCACATTGGTAGATGCGCAGGTGAATGAGCCTCGGATAGTGTGGCCGATGTGATTAGGCCCTATGATGGTGTCCCCTGAATAGATATGTGGACAGAGTTGGCAACGGGCTTTGTTGCAACGATAGGTTCCTGGCTTAGTGGTTCTGTTGTGTGGTGCGTGGTTGCTGGTGAGTATTTGCTTCAGATTGGGGGGCTGTCTGTAAGCAAGGACTGGTCTGTCTCCCAAGATCTGTGAGAGTGATGGGTCGTCCTTCAGGATAGGTTGTAGATCCTTGATGATGCGTTGGAGAGGTTTTAGTTGGGGGCTGAAGGTGATGGCTAGTGGCGTTCTGTTATTTTCTTTGTTGGGCCTGTCCTGTAGTAGGTGACTTCTGGGTACTCTTCTGGCTCTGTCAATCTGTTTCTTCACTTCAGCAGGTGGGTATTGTAGTTGTAGGAATGCATGATAGAGATCTTGTAGGTGTTTGTCTCTGTCTGAGGGGTTGGAGCAAATGCGGTTATATCGTAGCGCTTGGCTGTAGACAATGGATCGAGTGGTATGATCTGGATGAAAGCTAGAGGCATGTAGGTAGGAATAGCGGTCAGTAGGTTTCCGATATAGGGTGGTGTTTATGTGACCATCGCTTATTAGCACCGTAGTGTCCAGGAAGTGGATCTCTTGTGTGGACTGGTCCAGGCTGAGGTTGATGGTGGGATGGAAATTGTTGAAATCATGGTGGAATTCCTCAAGAGCTTCTTTTCCATGGGTCCAGATGATGAAGATGTCATCAATGTAGCGCAAATAGAGTAGGGGCATTAGGGGACGAGAGCTGAAGAAGCGTTGTTCTAAGTCAGCTCTCACCTTGAGCCCTAGTGATGAATCATGCTGAGCTTTTTGTTTGTATGTGTTTGTTCTCAATCTTGTAATGCTTCTGTGTTGTTTCAACAAAGATCCAGCCACAGATATGAAGGAGAGACTGGGCTGTGAATTGTGTCAGGTTTCAGTCTCCTGATTATGCAGTCAGCCATCATGCTGAATCCTGAGGCAGAGAAGGCTCATTAATTTTCCTGTTCTCCGACACCCAGGATGTAGTAGAGCCCTGATTTTTGCCTTAGAAGCAGGCTCAAAGGAGAAACATCTCATTTCCTCAGTAAGGCTCATTTAATTGAGAGAAAACTACAAGTCTTTCCACATACGACACATATTCCAGGTTAGTAAGTATTAGCAGAAGCAGTAGCAGTTACACAGCATCTAAAGCAAGTTAAGTTTATAGAACAGAGAAAAGACACTACTCTGTCCCCGAGAGCCTACAATTTAAGGCCACAATACTGCAATAAGCAAATTACATCTGTACAAAGCTTCTCTGAAGTCACTGGTGCTGTATGTGAATGTGGGATTCCATCCACTCGGAGGTCATTGCAGAATCATGGCCTAAGTTTGGACCTTTGACACTACCGAGATATGAAGTTGCCGACCCTCCCAGTTTTGCTGGGAGTCTCCCGGAATTGGACTCTTTCTCCCGGAGGCTACTGAAGCCAAATCAGAGATTTTAGGCCGCAAAATGTTCAGCGGCGCAGCGGGGCTCCCTACCTGACCTGGCCCCACACTGCTCCAGAAGCGGCCAGCAGATGCCTGTAGACCCTGAGGGGAGGCAGCCGGGGGGGGGGGTCTTAGTGCGCTGCCCCTGCCCCAAACGCCAACTCCGCAGCTCCCATTGGCCAGGAACTGCAGCCAGCCACTTCCGTGAGCGGCTCAAGGCCAGGCCAGTTCGGGAGCCTGCCTTAGCCCTGCTGCACCGCTGTCCAGGAGTTGCCCGAGGTAAGCGCTGCCCAGCTAGAGTCAGCACTTGAACCCCCTCCCACACCCCAACCCCTTGCCCCAGCCTTTAGCCTCCTCCCAGAGCCAGCACCCCAAACCCCCTTCCTCACCTCAACCCCCTGTCCCAATCCTGAGCCCCCTCCCAGAGCAAGCAACCCATACCTCCTCCCACACCCAACCCCACTGCCTCATCCTGGAGCTCCCTCCCGCACCCAGTCCCCTGCCCCAACCCTGAGCCCCTTCCTGTATACAAATTCCCTCCCAGAGCCCATACCCCCTCCTGAACCCCAACCCCCCTGCCTCACACCCCCACCCTCTCCTCCCCCAGCCCCAAGCCACCTCCTGCACCTCAACCCAGAGCTAATCCCTTGGCCCCAGCCTAGAGCCTGCATTGCCGCCTGCAGCCCAACACCCTGCCCCAGCCTGGTGAAAGTAAGCGACGGGGGGGGGGGGGGGAGAGCAAGCAACAGAGGGAGCGGGACAAGGGTGTTTGAATTTCTGTGATTAGACAGTTGGCAACCCTACTGAGATGGAACATAAGAGATGACATTTAGACACAACAATGGAGCTGGAAAGAACAAAGGAAGAACACTTGGAGAAGTGAGGCAGGAGATGAGGAAGATGGAGGTTAGGAGCTAGAAGAATGTTGCAGGAAGCATAGTGGGGGTTGGAAGAAAGGAGAGAAAAGAGAAGGTGAGAATGCAAGCAATTTAGAAGTAGCTTTGGCAGCATGAAAACAAACATAAAAATTAAATACGGTAGTAAGGTGATGTCACAGGTAAAAATAAAAATAAAAAAAACAAATGCAGAATTGTCACATGGCTCCTGGGGCTGCAAAAGATGCCAGGGGAATTCATGATGACAGCTGCTAGCTCAGGAAGCTATGTGAAATGGTGATAGAGAAAGTTACCGATAGATTCCATTCCCATCCTGCTGCTGTTGCATTGGACACTAGCAGAGGGAAGACCCAGGAGTAATCCCAGCAGGCTGCTGTTCCTAACTTTCCATTAATTTCTATGGCATGCTAGTAGATACTGCTGAGGAAAAACAGGTGAATCCACCACATATTTTTCACCATAGAAGCATAGAACACAGGGCCTGAAAAGATCTCTGAAATCATTCCCTCTAACATCTTCTCTCTGTTGTAGTTGTTGGAGGTACTTCTGCTTCTGTTGCAATACCTTGCTAACATTTCATCTTTTTAAAATCATTTTAAATCATTCCCATTTTAAATTTTTAAATAGCTAAAAGGTGTATGGTCATAGGCATAATGCAATGAAAAGGCACAGCAGTGATCAGAAGGAAAGCTTCTGAGGAAGCACAAAGGAAGGGGTGTTTTTCCCCCCCTCTTGAAACTGTGAAATTGACTTACTGACTTAATTCATAAAGTACCAACATTTTCAAAATGCAACTCACAGGGATAATGGAATCAAAAAGATTTTAAAGCAGACTTAAAAAAAAAAAGAGAAGTAGGATACGAGTTGCTCTAGTGTTATGATTGTGTATTTTTAAAAGCAATTTGCTAGTATATTTTTAAGGACAGATTTGATCAAATGAACAGAATAAGGAAAAATATAGGAAAGAATAAAAAAGAAATGGAAAAAGATTCTCTCTCTCTTAAAAGGTCACAGATGTATTTTGTTACACTGTTATACAGAAGCAATTCTGTCAGCAAATAATGGGTTCTCCATGTCAACTCCTTAATAAATTGAACTAAAGTTTTTTCTGTTCTATTCTACAGAGGTTTAGACCAAGCTCATCATTGTACTGTATGAGCATCTTCCAGCAGTGCATTAAGCAACATCACTGCACATTTGTCACATTTGTTCCCTCATCCTCTCCCCAGGAAGAGAAGTACGTGCAGTGCAGTGTCTTGTTTTGGTGGGGTTTAGGTTTTAATGATAGAAACACTATGTATTTATGCTAGAGAAAAGTATGGTTAAGAAAATGGGCCTTACCCTTGTAGTAAGGTTTGTAATGGTCCTTACTTCCTGTGGGAGTTCAATCCACCATCTCAGACTCGCCCTGAGAAAGTTCCATCTCCTGCACAGACGTGCTTTACCTTTAATATAGTGAGTTCCATTGTGTCAGAGGAGGGTAATTGTTGACTGTCTTCATCCCAGAACTTTAGGTGGTCTGTTAGGTATCCTGGGTCCAGCCCATAAAGTGCCTTGGAGGATAAGGACCAAGACCTTAACTTGACTCAGTATTTTATAGGATGTCGGGAGCAGAGAACAGGTATGATGTGTTCATAGTTGTCTGTGTTGCTGAGAAGATTTTTGTGTACTAGTTAGTTTCCTAAGTGTTCAAGGCTTCATGGCCAGGTATATCACATTGATGTAGTACATCTGAGAAGTAACAAAGGTGTGAATAACTGAGCCAGGTGATCATCCACCAGGATGGGATGGAGTCACCTATCCAACCAGAAATGACAGAAAGCATTACTTAAGGATGCTGATATGTGAGAACTTATCAGTGAGAATCCCACAAGTACTCTTAAACTATGGACCAACCTGACTAATTGTGAGTTTTAACCCCAGCCACAGGAGACTGCACTACAACTGCAATCTTTTTAGAATGCTCTCCTCTGCCCACCAGCATCACCTCTGTCTTGCTGGGATTCAGCTTGAGCCAGCTGTTCTACATCCAAGAGCTAATCTCATCCATGCACTGGCCAACTTCAGTGGTGGCAGTGTAATCACATGGGTGAAGGAAACAGAAAATAGGTAGAAAATAGTTATTTATATGAAGTCCATTCATAGAAAGGATGGGTGAAGAGTTTTACTGGTAATAAGACAGTCCTATTCTAACCTACCAAATTGAATTAGATACATGTGAATTTGGGTTCAGTCCCCAGAGCATTGTGTGACATTGCATCACGATGTTGGTATGTTTGCATCATGATATTGGTATTGACCCATTGCAATGCTGCCTAAGAAGAGCTCTAAAACCACATATTTGTAATTCAGAAATTCAGATGCATCAAATATTGTATTTAGAAGCAAAATCCAATGGTTTTGGCCCAACCCCTAATTTACAAGCTAATTGCAATTTAGGGCCTCTAAATGTAGCTGGGGCTCATGGATAAACCAAGATTTTTTTATTTTTTAAAAAAAGGATCAAAAGGTAGAAAGTACAAAAGTAGGTGGGAAAGAACTGACAGCCACAGGAGTTTACCCGGAAAAGGTGAGAGAGGTCATTGGGAGCTAAAGAAAGACTTCAGCACTGAACCAGAACAAGTGGACAAACTAAAATTACAGAGATGCCAAGGGTTGGCTGTCCTTGAGAGTGATATTTACAGCCCCAAAGAATGAGATTCAAAGCTAGAGAGATTTCCTAAGGCAAGCGTGAAGTCATTACTTAAAATGGGGACTCTCATTTTTGGTCCTTGGAGACATCCAATAGTTCAGATTTTTAATGCAACCAGTATTTAATAGTTTGTTTTAAAATGTGCACTGCTTAACATTGCTTATGAAACACTGAAATGTTTTAATTCATACTAAAGTCTGACATACGAGAATTCTATATGCAGTGTAAACCAGTGGATTTTAATAAAAAATTTGCTGGTTGGAACAAAAACCTGGATGGTTGGAGATCCCTGAGGACCAGAGTTAATAACTCTGGTCTTAATCTGTCCACTGACTGTGTGCCTAAGAGAAATATTCAAAAATAAACTTTTTTTTTTAAAGAAAAAACTGTTTTATCAATACAGTCATATGTTTATTTTGCATATCACATAGTCATAGTGATCAACCTTTTGAAAACACTTTACAGTGCAAATATTTGGTTTGTATATTACTGCTCAGATTAATTTTAAATCCTTTTGCATTTATTCTGGAATCTGATTGATTACTTTATTTTAGTTTGCTGTAAATGTAAATTATTAAAATAAAACCACCAAACAATACATTACATGAATGTAAAAATAAAGTAAATAAATGTAATTTAATTTGAAGCTAACAAACCCTAGATAAAGAATTCAGATTTCACATTTCTTTTAATATCTAATTTGGTTTCACATTTTATTCATGTATTTTGTTATATTGCCATGTGGTCCCCTTTGCTGTTTTTAATAACTGCTTTTGGTGGCTCAACTTGAAACATTGCTCAGGATTTGCCAGCTTCAGTTGGATAATAGAGGAGAGTGTCCCATCCAGACTAAGGTTTGGTCTCAATGGTGTCTTATTCTGTCAGACAAGAATGAACATTTTTTCTCCTGTATTTGAATGGGGTAAAACTAAGAAGCCTGGTAACCCTGGACAGTTAATGGGAACTTCAGAAGACTACTGGGGCTTTTGACATTGCTAAAATATTCCCACACAGCATCTATCCTGTACTGCACAGTAGTGCTATCTGTATCAGTCTGTAGTGTCGCCTCATCCCATACATACTGAGGGACATCCGATTTCTGCATCAACTGGTAATCAAACTCCTCTTGCAGCTTCCCTATCTTGGGTGGAAAGAGACTGAACATGTGTTGGTATCTGCCAACAAAGTGCTCAACCTATTCAAAAGTGCAGTTTTCTCAAAATATCAAAGTTTACAAATGCTGCCATCATTAACATTTCATCATTCAAAGGTAGTTTCTCACAAGCATACTTGGGTACACTAATTTTTAGAACTTCCCTTTTGCAAGAGGACTAATATCCCCTTGCTCTTCCAACCTGTTTTGTGACCAAAACTAAAAAAGCCACAGTTTGTCGTCTTTCAGCCCCTGAGTAAAAAATATTTTAAATCTATATATTTACTGAAAATGAGTGGGATAAGCTTAGGAATGTGTGTGTGAGTGAGATATCTTGCTAATGAGAGACTTGATATGTCTGCAAATATCATGGAATCTATGGAAACTGAGGCCACGTCTACACTATCCGCCGGATTGGCGGGTGGTGATCGATCTATTGGGGATCAATTTAACGTAGATGCGATAAATTGATCCCCGATAGCTCTGCCGTCAATTCCGGAACTCCACCAGGGCAAGAGGCAGAAGCAGAGTCGATGGGGAAGTGGCGGCCGTCAATCCCGCGCCGCGAGGACGTGAAGTAAGTGATTCTAAGTCGATGTAAGATGTACGCAACTTCAGCTACAAGAATAGCATAGCTGAAGTCGACGTATCTTAGATCGATACCCCCCCCCCCGCAGTGTAGATCAGGCCTGAGACAGACACCATATACATTATTCAGCTTTGTGCACTTCCTTAGTGACTCATGATATACTCACTTATTTCTGTGTACTGCACATAAACCCTAGTTAGATGTCAAGTGGTCAGCTTTTTATGTACCAAAGATGTTCCTCTAAAATGATGCAATCTGCTTGGCTGCTCCCGGCAGCTCTTGTGTCCTTGTTCAGCTGGCTACTCTAAACTCTCAAATTTGCTCAAGTCAGATCTATTCCAAGATATTGCTACTTGCTGAATCACATTTGCATTTCAGAAGTATTTAAAAAAGATAAACATTACTTTTATGCTTTTCTGTTCTATTCTGCTATAATTCACTTAACTATTATAAATGGCAGCTTTCTGGGGGGAGCACTGGCAAATCATTCTGATGTTTTAATTTCACCAAGAGTTATTATACTACACCTAATACTGAACACATCCTCCATCTGTGCCTTTTCTGTATTAAATATACCCAGCTTCACAGAGATGTCATGTAAAGCTGCCTTAAAAATGAATATTTCTTCCATTTACTGCTGCTTAGGCTGGGTTCTCTTACTTGCCTTGGCAATTCATTTTGCCGCTTTCTTTCTCACCTCTTTTTTGATTTATGTAAATTCATCCAATAGGTTCTGCTCTTGGTCAACTTTGGCAGATTTTCTTATGGTCAGCAGATTTCTTTTGGCCCAATTCTCTAATTTGTGTAGGTCCCTCTGTATCCTATCCCTACCCTCGAGCATATCTACCACTCCTCCCAGTTTAGTGTCATCTTCAAACTTGCTGAGGGTGCAATCCATCCCATCCTCCAGTTCATTAATGAAGATATTGAACAAAACCGGCCCCAGGACCAACCCTTGGGGCACTCTGCTTGACACTGGCTGCCAACTAGACATGGAGCCATTGATCACTACCCGTTGAGCCTTATGATCTAGCCAGCTTTCTATCCACCTATATAGGGGAACTGGACAAGATGGATCATTTGGTTTGTATGGCTTGTTCCCTGAGCACCATCCACTGATACCCCAGATGATAGCTGCATTTTAAACTTGGCAGTAACAGAAGTATGTGAATAATAATTTTTTTCAGAATTTTTGGTGAATTGGAAGTTTTGTTTTGTGAAACTAGCCCTTTGTTTTCCAAAAGAGTAGGAGAAATTGGTTGTGCCTTATAACCTTTAGCCCAGAGATTAGAGCACTCCGCTGGGAAGGGGGAGACCTGGGTTTCAGTCCCTCTCCAGAGCAGGGATTAAAACCTGAGTCTACCACATCCCAGGTGAACATCTAATCACTGGGCTAAAGGTTATAAGGGGAGGAGATCACCACCAACTTTGTGAATCTAGCCCTCCCACCAACAATTTTTGGACAAAACTATTCAGTGAATTTGTGTTGAATATGTGAATAGTTTCGGATCTATCAAAACTGCATTTTTTTGCACATAAAATTTTGTACAAAGTTTTGCCCAACTCTAGTCTATTCACACACTTGGTACATTAGAAAAGTACACATTTTGGATTGTTAGATCAGGGTCATTGGGATAATATTTAGGCCCCAAGTATTTTTTTCTTTTACACTTTCTTAGTTTGCAGTATTTCTTCCTCTGCTTTGCCTTTTGAGTAAGGTGACCAAAATTGTATGAAAGGTAAATATGTACTATCAGTTTATGTAATGGCAGACTATTTTATATAATATTTTCTCAATACATTTTCCTCCTATTTATGTGTGTGTTCAAAAGAATCTCCTTTAACACTAAAGAAACGTTAGTAGAATAAGGAAGTTCCACTACAGGAATTTCCAGGAACACAAGGAAACCCGAAAGCTACCGCTTCCTCCTGCTTTACTGCAGAGGTTATGCCTAGAATCTTATCCAGACACCTGCCTGCCTAACTACCTATCTGTTAAAGTTTTGAAGAAACAGGGTCCAGATTATCACAACTCCCTTCTCAAATATCAACTAGCCAAAAAGTAGAGTTTTTGGTCTGTGGGCTCCCTCCTCCCCGCATCTCTACTATATTGCAACAGAGAACCTACAAAGCCATTCGCCGTTGCTGCCAGGTCACAGGTCCTTGCAAGTGATTGCTCAAGAAACATAAGGACTTGGATCCTGGTAAAACCAACAAGTTTTTTTACTTTGCTTTTTTTGTGAGTGGCAGAGAAAGTCAAAGATGATGCAGCTACCCCATCACAGAAAATGAGTCAATGTGGCTTCTGCCAACCTTCCTTAATAACTAAACCAACCCAGATTTTCAGATGTACCACAAAAGATACGTCAGAATATTTGCATCTATCCAGATAGCAAGCTCCAAACTCTGATGGAAATTTTGCTAGTGGGGAAAAAAAAAAAAAGTTGTGGAAAACCACATGCCCAACAGAAGCTCTCCAGCCTTGAAAGTAGACACACAGAGTGTTCTTAATTTACTTTTGAATAGGTGTATTAGGATTAGAGCACCATCAGGAGTAGAATTAGAGCAGTGCAATCAAGTTATATTACTTCGAGACATTTTATTTTCAAGTTCTTACATTTAAATTAAATCTAACAAGCATTTAAGTAGCTGAGTTAGGCTGTGAAAGATTTCTGGAGCAGCAGTTGCAAAATATGAATTCCAAGTCCAATCTCGTGGCCATGGAATTACAGAATCCCTGGGGCCTTTGATGGTAAGATAAGCAGAATTGACTTTGGAAACTGTGATGGAGCAGACAGAATAAGGGACTGAACAAGTCTATTGAACTGAGAAGGGCAGGGGAAAATAATACCAAATACATTTTCAGATCAAGGGGGGGGGAGGGAGGGGATGAAATTGGCAGCAATATAAATCATATGTCCTCCTATTAGTGACCAGAAGTGGTCATTAAAAGCCTAGTCATGGTTCTGAGGTCACCGCTGCAGATTTCCTCCATTCTTCCTCTCTGCCCCTGGCAGAGATCATGTAAACAAAGCCAAAAAGAGGAGAGCCAGGAGTGCTGCCTCTGTGCAAAGTAAATCAAGTCAAGAGGATATTGACAGGATAACTAATTTATTTAAAACACTGAATTCTGAATGGTAATGTAACTTCTGTCCCCATCCATTAGTTACATATTGCCCAAGGCAGCAAACATGCTGTTAGCCTGCTCCTCATTTTACCTTGCCTAATTTAGCTTTGGTTTTGCTGTCTTCTGCGTTTGAGTTGTGACTAAACAATTTAAAATGTGTTGCTCTGTGGCAATCAGGAAGCTGGCATCTCACCATGTGCCAGATGCTAATTTGTTTAGTTGTACTCCAGTTACAGCTCTGTGTGTGAAGGCTGCAGAAGTCCAATCTCTCTCTCCCCCTTTATCCCCCCTCCTCCATATTTCAGCTCTCATAGCCTTTGGCACTATGTAAAAGAACAGCCTATGGAAAGGCTGCCATCTAGAACATCTAAATTCTCATCAGTGGCAGGTCTTCTTGGCTGCACAGGAATTTCTTTTAATGAAGACATGGTGTTGAACTGATTTGAATTTAATTCAAACGGGAGTTTCCCCTTGTTCATCATAAGGTCAGTAGGTTTTATAACTCACCATCGTAAGCATGTTGAAACCAACTGTCTGAAACCAAACAGAAAGCAACAAACAAATAGAAGAAAAGAAAAATCTCACAAGCGCCCTCTCACTGCCTGCACACAAATGCATACAGAATCTGGTTATGTAAGCAATCCTCAGGTTTCAGCAATATATTTTTAGAAGAAAATGAAGGCAACTAAATTTTGATAGAGACAGTTTTTATATTACAAAACAGCTAGAACCCTCAGCTGTGATTGGTGTCCCACTGGGCCAGGCACTGGACAAGCACAGAAGGAGACCACTGCTAACTTGAAAAAGCTTATATAGACAAAAAGAGGGAGTGGAAGGAAAGGAACCGAGAGGCAGAGCGACTCGTCCGAAGTCAGTCACTTTGCCTCCACATTAAGTGCTCCTTTGGATTCACTTGACAAGATCCCAATCTATTTTAGTGACTGTCTTTTTACCTGCACACAGTGGAGCAAAAGTTTCTTGGCTGTTTTTTTCCCTCTGTCACACTTCTACTGTTGACATGGGATTCCTTCCAGGTTGGCTGGGAACCAGCAGCCAAGCATCTGCAGAAAGCCCAAGAGCTGAATGTAAACAAAAAAAAAGTTAAAATATTATAATTATATTAATTATAGTATATGCCCCCTCAAATTAAAAACTACTACTTACCAAAGTTTTGATATATACATGAAATGTTTAATGGGCTGCAATGGTATAATTATCCATTATCAATTATAATAGCCAAGGGAATCTTCTATGGCTGTGGCTATTTCTATGGCCATAAAAAAAAATCAAGGAATTCACAGAATATCGATTGACACTGGTGAATTCCATTCCACATTTTTTAAGCTACCCCATCAGGCCCCCACTACACATTGCATCAGTGAGCCAAATCCATGGGAGAAACTATTTTTCTCCTGATTCAGAAGACAAGACAATAGATGGGTTTTGTTCTGAATAATTATACTGTTACAATGCATGTGTTGTAATGAGACATATATTGTTTCTCAGCAAAACATCCCAGCAACAGCTCCTGGGCCTGAGCCTGCTTATGATTAAGCCAATGAATTTGCCCATCAAATTTAGAGGGAATCAGGCCCTTGTTCCTGCCTAAAACTTTAACTAGAGTAGCACTATCAGAAACCAACCCTAATATCTAATTAACATAAGCAAGAGATGCAAGATGGTCTTCAAAGGGTAACTTTACCTCCATGTAATCCATTTCATAGGATTCTTTTAAGGCTCATAATGAGGAGTCAACTGCTTAATCCAACACACCACTAGGGCAGCACATATGAATTTTCCTGGCTAATGTACTTGTGACAAAGCTGATGTGAATTCTTTGAAACCACCTCACTGTTAACATTCAAGGTCCTTTTCTATGTTTTTTTTTGGTAGTCTTGCCAGATTCTGTGGCTAATTTTAATCATTCATATTCAGCCCAGAAAGCTGTCCTCAAAGTGTCAGTAGTATACATTTAAACACAAATTAATTACTATAAAAAAGCTTTGTTCCAGTGAAGCAATAAATGGAATATTTGTTAAAGATTAAAAGACTGACCAGCAGGTGGTCAAAAATATTGATCATCCTATTTGTTGATAGATTAAGAACTATTAAATGATTAATTCTACTGCATCCCAGTTTATGCAAACACTCTATAGGCTATATGATAATTGATCCTAAATGTATACCTGATGAAAGACTTATGAAGAGAATCAATTTACTGTATTTAAATGTATGTGGGATTGCTTTAAAATAGCTTTCAGTTCATTAATACTTCTCTCAGAGCTGATTGCAATAAAACCCCAGTCTTAGCATACTCTTAAGATTCACATGTATGTCAACAGTCCATTTGTTATATAAATTACATAGAGTGCCATCTACTGACACATGAGGGACTCCCAGGAAATCTTGTGTCTCTGTACAGGAATTTGAGAGTATATAGCGACCATTCCACTTCCTAATGTTGCCTGCAAATATACAATACCTACTACTATGAGAACAAGTTTGGGGTGGGACTCTTATCTAGCATGAGTTATATTGTCAAGTACCATGAATTGTTTTAAAGAGTTCATAATTAGGTGGATTTATTCCCAAAAGACAAGACAACTGCAGCTCTCTATTTGCAATGCAATCAGTGTCCAGGAAGCATGTCAGCAAGTAGAGTTTATAAAGATTTTAATTGTCACCACTTAGTATTGGGACAATATTGCAAACCAAACTGTGAACTGAAAATTTTCTTTGAGTTATCGCCCTTTTTATGTGCATGTTGCACACATTCTAACACCTACCTGTACTGGCAGGAATTGGTGCAGAAAAAGGAATTTTAACCCTGGTTGGAGAATATTTCCAGAAGTCAAGTTTGGAATTTGTAAATGCAAGTTTTCGCAAAGGTAACCTGATTTGAGGAGTCACATTCATACAATCAGGCAATGAAAACTTAGCATGTGACATGTCAGTCTAATCAACACAGCTCAAATTTTGAATATGAACAATGAAGTGTAAACTGTCTACAAACCAAAAATTTCAAAACTCCCTGAACTTCAGTCTCATTGACTTTCAGTTGGACTTGTGCTTCAAAACCCCATAGACACTTTTGAAAGTTTCCCACCACAAATTATTTGCAAAGGAGTAAATGTGAGAAAATCACTAGACAGTTTGCTCACCAAAGATTAAATTCACTTGATATTTAATAATTTGCATAGTAGTCATTATAGACTGTTGCCTACAATATCTTGCATCTATGCAATCATTATTGCTATCAGTTCTTCTCTTCAGCATCTGGGAAAACCAAGTTATCTTAAATATTAAATTGGATTAATAAGTAGGCACCATTTTAAGCACCTCAAAAAAAAAAAAAAAAGTCCAGCTCTGATTAATTTAAGTAGCTGAAACCATGAAGGACTGCTATTAATCAGCTGATATAGTTAATGAATAGCCCCAACCCCAATAGACCCATATACAGTAGATCGGGGAAATCTAATTGTTTTATATTCGTGTTCTTCACTGTAATATCTGAGTATCTTCCATGAAAAAAAACAGATAATGAAGTGTCTCATGGTCTTCAAAAAAATCTTATGCTTAACTTTGATATAAAAAGACTGCTGATGGCCTGGGGTTCTGTTTGGTTCTTGTTGGTTTACTTGTTTCAGGATTTTTGGGGGAGGGGAGTAAGCATTTGCATAGATGGGAATGTCAATGTTGAGCATGTCATTCTTTGTGGTGGAAAGAATTTTTGGAAAAAGATTTTGCAGCATTTCCCAAAGATGGAAAGACTCTGGGTTAATCTAATCTCCTTTGGAAGGTTGTTCGTTAGCCAGAACCCCCAACCAAGAACATTTTGTCCTCAGCACTCATGTGCTTTGACCTAGGCTTTGTGATAGGCAGTCCCAGAGGGCCACAACTTTCTCAGCATTTCATAGACCAGAACTCAGTCTTACCACTAATCTATTTTAATTAACCAGGTAAGCCAGACTGGTTTCCAACTATGCATTTGTCATTGTTCAGTGAGGCCTAAGGCACCTAGTCTGCCAGCATCACACTCATTCTTCCTCCTTTGCTATTCCCTGTATTCCCCTAGTATATATTTGTACCTTTTTATTTTTTTACTCTTGATTTTTACAGAGTTTCAGATGCCAGTTTAGGGCCTAGCCTAGGTCCCAATTTTGAAAGCAGTTAATGGATTGAGTCACAAGTGGGTTAAGACTGAGTTCTGGTCTATGAAATGCTGAGAGAGTTGTGGCCCTCTGGGACTGCATATCACAGAGCCTAGGACAAAACACAGGAGTGCTGGGTCATTGTGGAACAAATACTTTGTTGATTGCTTCCCCTCACAGCCCTGGAGAGCGTATTGTGATGCTGACAGGCCAGATGCCAGAGTCTCAGGACAATTCACTTGTGCGTGAATATCAAGGAAATGTTAAGTGTACTAATTCACTTAGTCTTAATTTAGTTCAAAGGACATGTGAATGATTTGTCTTCATTTATCAATAACCTGCTGATTGTTATTGCATTACACTTAATTAACCCTAGTATTAAGATAAGAATCTACTTGATCTGTAAACTTCATGAAAACTAATGAAGGATTGTTGTGTGCAATTACATTACAATTTACAGAGTGTATATCCTGGTAATTATGTTTACCCATCAAATGTGATTAGAGCCTTAGAAATGTAAATGAAGAAGGTTGCTAACTTCAAAGCATGGGTCATTGTGTTTGGAAATTCACAGACTCAGTCTGCATTTAGTCAACAAAGGAAAAGCTCATACTGTGAATGAAAACACTTGCCAGATTGCTCTCCATGGAATGGAGTTATAAGAATGGATTGAGGGAATGATTCTGCATCTCTGAACTATTTGGACATGCACAGGGAAGCATTTCAGATGCTAGACAGATCCCCAAGTTTATTTTAGGTGATCCTGAGAGACTTATGGAAAACTAGCAGATTGCTACATCTCTACTATCATTTTGGACTTACAAACTTAGACTCACCCGTTAATGTATTTTGCCTGCTTTCACCTCTCAATAACTCATTTATTTTTCTTAGCTAATAAACCTTTAGTTAGTTTTCTAGAGAAATTGGTTGCCAAAATTGTCTTTGGTGTGAGATCAAGAGTACCCATTGCCTGAGGTAAGTGACTGACCCTTTGAGATTGGGTATAACCTAATGCGATATGATATTTGGTATAGCAGCCAGGATCACAAAGTCCAGTTGTCAGGGTAGTAAGACAGGCTGGAGCTCTTAAGGGGACTGCCTGTGACTCCATGGTAATATAGTGATCCAAGAGTGCACATTTATTACTGTCTTGGTGAAATTTAATTATAGAATATACCACCAGTTTGGGGTATCCACCCTGTTTTCTGACAGTCTGACCTGAGATTTGCACTCACAGTTGACAGCCGTTCCAAACAGTGTGGGGTACGTGTCCAATCATCCCATCACAACTTGAACACTAGGGGAAAGAATAAAAATGCCTGTTAAGGAGATTTCATTATTCCTTTGTTCTAGAATTTGGGGGGGGGGGGGGGAAGGGAGGAGAAGGCAGGGGAAAGAATATCTAAGCATATGCAAGGAGTTCCTAGCTGTTTTTCCTGGGCTGACCCTAAAGGATATACAGAGTCTGCTTACTAACAAATTTTTTGAATACTTAATTTACCTGCTGTAACCTTGTAAATCATTCTCATTTCTTTTTCCTAGTTAATAAATCCTTAATTTGTTTGTTACAGGGCTGACTACAAGCATTGTCTCGGATGTGAGATCTAAGGCATAAGTTAACCTGGGATAAGTGACTGGTCCTTCAGGACTTGGAGTATCCTGAATATTATGTGTCTTTGGTGTAAAGTGACCATCTACCACAGAGTCAAGCTTGCCTGGGTGGCAAATCTCAGAATGCCCAAGGGGACTGTCCGTGACTCCATGTCAACCCTTGAGGCGTTTACACTTGTTACTTGGATTGTTGGAACCTATGTATAGCATTCACAACCAGTTTGGGGTTTGCACCCTGCTTCTGAGTCTGTCCTGAGGTTGGTATTCTTGCTTGTGAGCCACTCCAGACAGCATAACAATGAACATTTGAAAGAGCTAAATATTTATAGCTTCTAAAAATATCTGAAATGTGAAAATACCAAGGATGGAAAAATTATTTAGGGTAATACACAAGCAATATAACCAAGAGTAAAGAAAAGTAAAATTTGAGGTAAATATCTGAGAAATCTTCCTGACAGTGAGATCTGAGAGACCATAGACTGATCTCCCAGGACTAGCCATCTAAGGCAGGTTTGTCTCTTCATGTACTGACTAGACACATTCGGTGCTACTGGAAGATAAACGAACAATAAATGTGCAATCCACCACTCACAAGAAGCTCATAGTCTTCATCTCTCGCTTATGGTTCTCTTCTTTCTCTAGGAGACCTCTAAGTAGAGCTGTTTGATATTTATCTTTAAAAAAAAAGGTCAGTTACTTAACTTTAGCATGGATAGTGTATGCTCTTTAGGAGCCAACAAGTGTACAACTTAAAAATCAATGGCTAGATCCTGATACCTTTATTCTACATTATAAATAAGGTGCTACCCAAGTAGTCCCTTCGGAATCAGTTGGTTAACTCAAGCAGCTTAGTGCTAGTCATTGCAAATAAGGGTATCAGAAGCGGACCCAAAGTTTGGTTCACTAATTTTGACTAAAAACAGGTGAACAGTGTGTTTAACACAACACCTGTCTACTCTCTCTCTCTGCTAATGCAGAACCTTACGTTTATTTGCTGCTAAAAAATGCTTTCCTTATGTATTTCACACCAAGTTATAAATAAATTGCTGACATACCTACATCCAGTCATTGATGGGCAATCCACAGTTGTGGGACTTCATAATCTTCTCACCTAAAATGAGAACTTTTCTGCCTCTCTCATGTATACACATATTAAATAAAATTTTTGCCTACAAAAATGTCTTCCAATATGCATGTTATTACTGAAGTGCCAGTTACTGATAGCTTTGAGGATTAGGTTTCTAATCTGGTACCACTCCTGAAGTTGCAAAGGAGAGTGATTTTTTCTGAAGCTCATGAGTCAAATGTAGAAGTTAAATCAAATAGCCCATGTTTGTATTGATTTCTACCTCACAACTGACCTAAAAGTGTGGGAAATCTCCAGGTGGATTTGGCAGCCTGGAGTGGAATGGTTTGAACAGTCTGAATTAATTTTAAAAAGACAAGGTGGGTGCGGTAATATCTTTTATAGGACCTAGTTTTGGTTGGTGAAAGAGACCAGATTTCGAGCTACACAGAGCTCTTCTTCAGGACCTGAAAGTTGGTCCTGTAAAGGATAATACCTCCCCATTTTGTCTCTCTTATATTCTGGGACCAACATGGCTACCCCACCATTGCAAACAATTAATTTAGATGCACTACATAAAGCAAAATACTTGCTAGTGCCTTAGCATACGTATATATTTGTACTTTAAACAAATACTTAATCTAAGGGCCCAGATGTTCAAAGAATATAAAATCCAAAGTGACTGAATAGCTGTAAACAAAACCACCAATATAACGTGATGGCTTAGAGCCCCAGAGAAAACATGTTTAAATCAGATAAAGATTTCTGAACAGAAAAAAAAGCATCCAGCTCTCCTTCCTATGGAAGACCAATACATTCAAATAGCAGATAACCAATCAAATTAATTATATGATTAATACGTTAGAAAATTAGGTAGTTTTTTCTCCTCAGTATTATCCAAATGTCAGTTCCATGATTAGAGATATTTTACAACTAACACATTCATTTAAAAAAAAAAATCTAAGTAGCTTTCATAAATTAAGGCTTTTTCTGTTTTGTTTCTCTCTGCAAACAAATGTGTTTATGTGATGGCTTAAAGGTGTGAACAGAACAAAAAAGCAGTCTATAGCCAAATAAGGCTTCTGTTTTAATCTCTTGCTTTTTCTAGTCTATCCCCACTCACAGGAAAAAAAAACAAAAAACAAAACTATAGTTGGGACCAGCACATGATCTGTTACTGCAACCCTTGGCAATTAGTCTTCTGCTGACATGAGAATTCCCATCAAAAATCAGTGGGAATATCTGTATAGAGTGAGATTACTGGGTAAATAAGTAACAGTCAATTATGGAGACGTCCAATTTAAGGCTTTGCCTTTCCTATAGTCTTTAGTTGACTAGTACAATAGGTTAATTGTTTTTGAAAGACTTCTATAATAGCCACATTAAAATAAATAAGCACAGAGTAGTAGTACAATATTTGATATCTCCCATCTTGTTTTTTTACTGAGCATGGTTGCCCTGCATTTTAGGGGTATGTATACCCCAGAATGTGATCAAGTTAATTGCAATCATATTATGTGCATTCAGCCACCCTGAAGTAATGAAATAGACCACCATATAGTTAAGGGTTAGTTTTGAGACAGGCTTTTAAAAGCAACGTCATATCTAGCTGGCAGCTTTTGCTAATCAGAATGGGAGAAGGGGACAGACAAGTAAACAACTGAGATTAAAAATCTTGGTGGTTGGAAAACCTTGAGTCTCGACACCTCTGATATTGCAAGTTTATTGACAGTTAGAAAAGTGATGATTTGTAGTATGCTGAGTCAGAGAGACTACTCACAGAGGAAGTACTACACAGTGTGGGTAAGGGTGGAAAAATCTAGCTCTTAAAATGGAAGATTACAGCTGCCTGCATTTTGCCTATATGCCACTCCACAAGAACGGAGCCCAGTTCTCCAGTCTACATAAGCAGTCTCCACTGACGTTAAGCATGAGTAAAGCTTACACGTTCAGGACTCTAAACATGCCCCTTCTTCCTTAAGTTCAACTTCACTTAGTCAAAATCATTGACAGTTCTTTTATAATAAAAGGTAGACTTATTATAACCTATAACATCTCAACTCTGTTGTATATTCCATTTTTCATGCTTGTCACCTCATCACTTAGAAAATAACTTGTACTATTAACAATTGTTATCTTTAACAAAAAAACCTATACAAATATATCTAAATATCAAAGGCAACTAAACATAACAGACTTCAAAAAGAAAAGCTTTATTTCAGTTGACTGCATTTTAATTTGACCTTTCCCCCTCTTATTGCTGCAGTATGGGGAATCCATGAAAAAGTTAGCATAAAACATAGCTAGATTAAGAATTTTACTATTAAGATCTATTGGTGATATTCACCATTTCTAACTAAATTTATGGAACAGGTGCTTGTTACCTGAGGTTTTCAGAACCCGCAACAGGAGCAACTTAACTATTTCACTCCAGGTGGTGTTAGGAATAAATCAATAGGAACACAGCAATTCCATCCGATAAGAGCACTTTGTTTCAGATAGAATCATGCAAGTAGTTTATTAGATTTAAGCACACAAAACATAAGCAATAGGTTTAGAACATCCCAGATATTTACCTAACATCTAGAATGGTATTGAATTATTAGCAGCAGGTTTGCTGTGGCCAGTTGCTCATCCACTGGGGAGAAAGGGTGTCAGGAAAAATGTCTCTAGGACAGTTGCAGAGGACTTCTCCAAAGTACAAAATATTTTGGTTTTAATGCTTTAAAAATCAGTGGCATTGGGCTTAATTCTACATTCCTTAATCAAACAAATCTTTCATTGGTTTCAGTTAAGTGCTTCACAGTTAAGAACTGGAGAATCAGGCTTATTAATTCAGGACCAAATGGGCATTTAAAAAGATATCAGGTTTTTATAAAATACAAACTCAGAATGCAAACAAAAAAGGTAAAACAAACCAAAGTCAGATAAGATGAGAATCATATTTTTATTATAAACAAACATACAGGTAAATGAGAAGAAAATATACAGAGTATACAATGTTTTGGTAACCATTTTAATTGAGGGAAATATGTACAGGATATAAACACTAAAGAACAATTAAGGTAGGTTTTGATTCTCTTACATTTGAAAATCATGAGATTAGAACACGTGTGCCTGACAGGCCCAAGCATGAGGTGCCCTGATGCATGGGAGTCTTGGGTTTGGGCTTGAGCTCATCCCACCAATTTAGCTGTATAGATGCCTGAAGAGGAAGGTGAAGAAGAGGGGCTGTCTGAGATGTAGGTATTCACAAAGACCAGCTGGCTGAAAAGGAGGTGCAATGGAAGAACCAAACTATGTCATGCACATAAGATCTCACAAGGTTGGAGTTTGTGCAAATAATTTAAGCCACTTCTATAACCTCCAATCCTGAGGCCATCTGACAGTGGACTAATCCTTGCAGAAAAATCAGAGCAGCTTCTGAACTGCTTTAACTTGTGCTGGTTGCCAGCTGCCCGCAAGGGACTAAGCTGACATTTGGGGCTCACAAGGCCAGTAAGAAGTCCCATGGTGCCACCTTTCCTTCAAATACATCTTCTGTGTTGGGGTGAGGAATGGAGAGGAGAATGTAGGAGCTGCTATTGTGACTCTACACTACCCAATGGCCGTTAAACTGGCTTTACAGCTGCTTTGCACCACCAATGCTGCTCAAACCAGGGTGGGTATGAAGAAGATAGTCAGGAAATGGGCCATTTCCTGAAGGGTACTGAGCATCCTTAACTCCGACTGGATGAATAAGGAAGTCCGTGAGTTCGCAACACACTGCAGGATCAGGTGTTCCTGTATGGGCATAGGACTGGAACACAGAGAACATGGGACATAGCATAGGAAAGAACTTTGACACAGTGGGGAATCAAACACGATTAATTTGATTACATTCCAAACATTCAGAATAATACAGTACCTCTGTATGTTTTCAGTCTTCATGCTTCATTCTTGTTTTAAGCCAGGGCAGACAATGCCAAAACATCATATTTTTAGGATAAAATGTATTTCAGAAGCAATAATGTTTAGGTGACTCAATTTCACTTTCATTTTTTTCCAGCTCTTTCAACAAACTGTTTACCACTTTTTTCCTTAAGCACTGCAGTTCAAGAATGGAGGATAAGAGAATAAATGACCTTTAGTCTCATAATCTAGTTTAGGTTTTATGTTTCAGGGCTAGATAGTGGTCCTGCCACAAGCCCTGTGTGTGCGGTGGTTCGTTGGTGCACTGCCCCAGAAGCAGTGCTGGGAAGGAACTGTACCTCAGAGGCACAATTCTCTCCCTGCTCCCCCATTCATCTAGAGCTTGGGGCTGGAGAGTGAAAGGGGGTAGTAATCTACTATTGGTCCATACCAGTTGCAAGTTACTACACTCGTGTACTCCCTCTCCTCCACCCCCCCCCCCACACACACCAATTCTACTCTGCAAGTTCTAGGGAGAGACCAGCTAGCACACAGCAAGTCATACTTTCCCTTATACCCCTGCACAGGCACATAGGCTGGGCAACAATCCAACCTTTGATATTTTGTTTACAACTTAGAATCTGCCTTCCAGTCATATACACATGAATAGCAATAATGGCTATTTCAGCCAATTTTTCCTTCAAACGTACGTACACACACACACACACACACACACACACACACACACACACTCCATTGAAAGCAATAGGAATTACACACCATACTGAGGGCGAAATTTGTTTACTTATGCACCAAAGTTCCTCCGTTATTTATTTATAATGGCAATCCAATTTCATTCACCTAGATCCAAAATGTAATTATGGGCCAAAGTAGGAAAAACAACTTCTGCTATTTTAAAGTTCTTAAACTCTGAATTGGCAAAAAGCAGAGTGATAGTGAACAGGATGTTACAAGAACTTTTTTCTCCTGTCTCTTACACAGTATTAAACTGATATTATGCCTGTTGAGTGCAGAATGCTTGTTGAGCCTCAAAACCAGTTCCATTATGTTCAGTGGGTGTATCAAGCTGTTCGCCATAGTAAAGTGTAGTGTCCACTTTCATTTACTGTGTTTTACAAGTGGACTTAATCAGTTAGAACTGAAGCCCATAAGCTTAAGCCATATACGAGTAATTCAGAGGAAACAGGATGGTGTGATGAACATTAGTATATTTGTCATCATGTTTAAAACAAATGTATGCAGAGTATCTCTATTTTAGTGGTTAATAAATCCCTTTTAATTAGAAAAAAACCAAACTCCCTGCCCTCACTCTTGTCTGCCCAGCTCTGCCCTTCTCAGGCCCTATATTCTGGAAATTCCACCTCCCATCATTCTCCTCCCATATCCTTCTCCCAAAAGCGTACCTATGCTTTCCATGCTGCCCCTCAGTCTGGAGGGAGCTCTCAGAATCTGCATGCCATGCCACGCCACGCCACATTCTCTACCTTTTCAACAGTAGTTTAGCCTTGAGGTTACAAAGTTGTGGGTCACTATTGCTAGGTCTACTTCAGAGTGGAATGGTGCCAGCCTTTCTGGGAGATACCCCTGGTGACAGAAGAATAGGAAGTAGCCAACATAGCTTTTACCTTGTTTTTGCTGTGGCTCCTGTTAGAAGCTGGTGGGGAGCCTGCATATTTGTGAGACGGAGGCACCCACATTTGTTGGTTCCACAGCTGACTTGGTCACAGCAGTTCAAGCAGATAGTAACCGGGAAGCTGTCTACTGCAAACAGAAGAGTTGGTAGAGGGGCTCTAATTTACAGAAGAAGATCTTTTCCAATCCTTTTCTGCAGGGGGAAAAAAAAAAAAAAGGTGCTCTCCTGCATCAGCTTCTGCTACTCAGGAGATAGAATAGAAATGATTCTTGTCTGTACATTATGATACACTTCTTTCAACTCAGTCTCCCTGTGAGTTACCTGTGGAGAGAGAAGAACTCACTTGTGTAGATTACTGGAGTATATAATGAATGCATCCATAACATTTAGCATATTGAATTGTTAAAGTTCCAGCCACGGCTCCTCACTGCATTGAATTGGTACTCAAGATCGGGCATGCAGCGGATATGCTGCTCCTGCATCTGCTAATACAATGCAGCTGGGACAGGTGGAAAACAGTTGGGATAGGGTGGCAGAGCACAGCTGTTGGTTCCATGGATTCTGGAACATCTTTTTGTGACACTAAATGTAGAGAAGGGTGAGCAAGAACACAAGAATAGATAATAAAACCACCTGCTCAATTCTCTACTCTGGATTTGCCATTATCAGTCTTAGTGCAGGTGTTAATTACTTGGAGGGAAGAAATGAGGCAGGTAGATTCCTGCAGAGCCATGTTGATAAACCGAAAGCTTAAACATGAACCTCCCTCAGAGGCCTCTTCAATCTTTCTTAGGGCCTGACAAGAAGCACAAAGAAACCATATTGAAAACATTGTCTCTTCATGGACTCCAATAAATAAAATAAATACGAGTGTTCATTTATGACCTGCATTTCCCACCCCCCCCCAAATATCACGTAGAAATTGTAGAGCAGGTCATGGGGACTCAGGAAGATGCACTGCATGCTAATCGATTGGTCACTGGGCTCTAGGATAACCATTTCCCCCTCCCCCCCCAGGATGAGTCACAGTATCTGCGAAGGCAACAATGTCAGTTATCCATTTAGCTACAAACATTTGTTATTTCTAAATACTCAGTTGCAGAGCAGATTGTCCTTGATTGCCCAAGACACAGATACAATAGTTTTCCTGGTTTGTCATTTTTGAAAGCATTCATACCTCTGATTGCTAATGCACCAACCTCCAGAGATGTCCAACAGCATTGCCATTTGCTGCTGGGAACTTTAAAAGATTAATAGTGCGTGGCATGCTGTAAAATTGCTATCAAACAAAGTTATAATCCTTCAGAGTTTCCATCAGGCATTACATTTCTGAAGGGGAAAAAAAAAACACTAAAATTTAACCTCTGATTTCCAAACAATTAAATGCCTAATATCCAAACCAAACTTTACAGCATCTTTAAAAGATTCCTTACAATAAATTGGATTTTTCCGATCCGCACATAAATTGTCAGTCATTAAAGAGCTACAGGTACAGTGGTAAAATATCCATTTCTATCCACTGACACAGAAAACAACTTTATTTTGTCCTTGTTTTTGAAGCAACTGTTTCTATTATCACCTCACAATTGCATTTTGTATAATCTGGTTCCATGGAAGTTAATGGAGCTATGCTGATTTATACTAGCTAAGGATCTGGCTCCTATTGTAAAATTGTCTATGCACTGGTTAAAGTGTGGGAGATTCCCAATCCAGAGCTAGCCTTGAATATTTGTGTTTTGTCTTCACCTTTCATATTAGTTTGGGTGTTTTTGTAATTTTACTATTCTATATAATACTCATTTCACCATGTGTTTTTAATATATTAAATATAAATGAGCCAGTTCATGTACTATACACTGATCACTGAAAAAGCAAAGGGAGATAACTTTGCACACAGCATAAATCTAAAACAGGCATTGACTGGTTTCTCTACATTTCATTTTGTACCTGATATGCAGCCATGATAGTGAGCTACTCCATACTCCAAAGACAAAAATAAAAAGCAACTGGTTGATTTAACAATTCTTTAAGTGAACAACTAATCAGTCAATGTACAACACTACCATAGTAATATGGTGTCAGTGTATCTTGTCCTTCAAATAGCACCTACCTTACAGCATCACCCTTTTTAACACAGCTCTGAGAAAATGTGGTTTACTGTATGGCATGGTATGGGACAGAGTAAGCAGTTTTCTTTAGCAAATAAGGGGTGTTTAAGCCAGAACTTGTTTCCTTTCTCATCTCCATTTCTTCTTCTGTGCTGCCCCTTACACAGTGAACTGCCTCCGCTTTCTCATCCAAACATTACTTCTTCCAAGAAGCCTTTTAACCATGACTATCTAGATTTCACCAGCATCTCCCGCTGGTATCCCCATCTGATACACCAGGTGTGTCTGGATTGTTTTCTCTGAATACCAATTACATTAGAAGCTCCTTGAGGTAGGGAGTATATTTAAAATGTACCAAGCACATTGTCTGCATGCAATAAATGATATTATATGACTTGCCAATGTCCCCATCAAAGCACCAGCTAGAAAAGTCTTGACAGTTTAAAGGCAAAGCAGTTGATCATAGATAGTGATTTCCCCAAGGTTCTTACACTTAAACCAATCTCAGCACTTCTGTATTAAAACAGACAACCAGAGCTACCAAACACCATACATGGTGAATCATGATGGGAACCAATTGTTAACATAATGTCTGCATTACGAGTTGTAATGTAATGTAACCCCTGTAATGAGTTAACCCTGTTGTATAAACAATTACTGCCTCCTTGTTATCCCTGCGTTCCCTCTGTCAGTTTGGAGTGTCCATTTGCCGTCTCTTGTTTTGTATCTAGATTACAAGTACACCAGGGCAGCATCATAGGTCACTTACCAGCCAATGCATCCCTTTGTGGCCAGGCACAGTATTTCTGTGACTGACTCAGTTTGCTCCACCAGACAGCTGTTAGGCCCTGCAATGATAAGTCTACTCTCAGGCCTCCAGCCAGGTCATTTATAATCTCACCCAAGGTAAAGGTCTCAGGGTAAAGGTCATCAACCCCAGACTGAGGTCTATAATCTTTTTCCACTCTCTCTCTCAGGGAAGCTTTCCAATTCCCTTTTCTGGGGATGGTAAGGGAACTCGGATCCATTCCTTCAGCTGGGTTCCAGACCAGGGAGGTTGCGTTTAAACAGTTAAGACCAGCTTCTTATAATCCTTTGCTGCTTCCCTGGGTAATTTCCTACCTCTGCCAGTCCAAAGGCACCTTTTCCAGGACCACATCCTCTAGTCCCCTTTGGAAGCATGAGTACTAATGAGCCCTCCCCCTCCCCATCAGTCTGCTTCTGAGAAACCTCCTCTTGGTAGTTCCCCGACTTTCTGGCAGCCAACCCATGTGTCTGGTCTGGAACCTTTATCTACCAGATGTGGATGGCCAAGCAATTAGCTGCAGCTGAGGAGGTTGCTAGCCAACCTCAACCCCTGTGGGACTGTTGCAGGATGGGGTCACAGGCAGGAATTTTTTTTTTAAAACCACCACACACAGTACAATAGGGCCCTGGTCCATAAATGGGCTCCCCAAGATGCTACCATAATACAATAAATAATCATAACAAATGTTTGCTTTGGTAATGTATCCTGTGTATTAAAGATGTTAGGTGTTGCAAATACAAACATCTTCTATGGTGATCCTAATCTTTCTTGGTTAATTATATATTAAGAGTGTCTACTGAACATCACTATGAAAAAGGCAGCTTTCAAGAGTAGTCATATCTCCACCCAACTATGTGACAGTTAACAAGCTGGTGTATCGCTCTTCAATGTGGCATTACTAGTCTGGTTCGTTTCAATAAAACCAGTTGCTGCTCAGTCCTGAAAGGCTACACCAAAAGGTATCAGATAAAAAAAAAAAAAACAAACACTTTGTTCATAAAAAAAACCTTCCTCAAGCTCCATATTTTCATCCATCATTGGCTCATTTCCTTTATACATCTCTATAAAATATCCTTTTCTCTGGTTTCCAAATCAGTTAGGACTATGCCTTGTTGAATCTGTTACTGGATCACAATTACATTTTATTAATTTGTAATAAAACCATTCGAATAGCTTGTTAACATTAATTTACAGTTAAATGCTGGTCTACCAGGAACTGACCTGCTGCAGGAGGTTTTTATATTATTGGTCGTGTTCAAGACCGCATGTGACCATCCAACCTTCATAGGCCTAATTCAAGGTTTAAGATCCAGTTCTGCTCCCATTTAGTTTAAATAGGAAGAGGATTTGTCATTCAATGAGAATAAAAATAGTGATTTAGATCAATCAGCCCCCCTTTCCCCAACACCAAAAGAAAATTTTGAAAAAGAAACCAGTTCTGCAAAGCCATAAATTGAGACTCACCCAGGTTAGCTAAGCTGAATGTAATTTTATTTACATGGTTTTTTTTTTAATTCTTCCTACCAGATCAATTAGACTTAGACTTTTTTTATTGATCTTAAAAGAGGGGAAAAATACATTCTTTCTGAGACTGCAGAGTAACAGTGTACAAAGCACTAGAAGAGAGAGACACCCAGGAACCTCTTTGTGCCAACAACAGGAAGAGGGCATGAGCAGCATACGAATTTTACAAGAGTTTTATATCCACAACAAAATTTACTAAAGGGTGACACTTAACATGTCTACCAAGGGTCAGTAGCCTACGAGTCAGTCATCTTAATCCTTGTGAAAATGTATGTACAGATAATATTTAAGTTATGTTTCTATGCTAAAGAAACATTCTGAAGGCAGGTAGCCGAGAGGTGACAAACTTCAAAACATATTTCTTACAGGCATGGGATAACATTTCCCTGTCTGGTCATTGTGTATTGTCCACTTCACAATGGAGGTCCATTTTCAAACTGAAACTTATACTAATCAAGAGATTAGAGAATCATGAGTGGAAATTTATAGGAATAGAAAATAGCAGGAGGGGATCCTGTTTACAAGTAAAGACAATGGATTGTTGGAAGATATAAATGAGCAGTGATCTGAGGAGGAACTGTGGAGTAGGGGTTTACTATTCCTTTGGAAGCAGCAAAGCTGTGTCCCCCCGTGTAACAGGAGCTGGATACTCCAGGGGGACACTTGGAAGGCTCCGAGGTTGGAGTTCAACTATCGCTAACCTGCAGAAGCGCCGAAGAGCCTGCATAGGTTGAAGGAGGAGTGCTTGTCTCACTTGTGGCCAGTGGAATTGAGAAGCTGACCCCCAACAGTCCCAGAAGAGGGCAGGTGGTAGTGAGGTGCCTCACAATCCTGGGTGCTCCAGGAAGCATCCCAGGCAGTTACCTGGAGTTTGAATGCCTGCAGTCTCATCAAGGCTTTGCAAACTTCCTCTGGGTACCTAAACTGATCCTTCCCACACTTACTGTAGCGAGAAGTGGAAGTGAGTGGAGATTAGCAATGCTTCTTTGGCATACCTACTCTGGGGAAAAACAAACAAACAAAAAACCTCCCCCCCAACTCCCCAGGATGAGAAACCTCTTTATTTTACCACTGAGGGGAAAGTTTTCAAGAAGCTGCTCACCCTCTTCAGAATAGAGAAATCTTTCATGGTAAAACATGTGTCCATTAGCATCCCTAAATGGCTCCTTTCCTCTATAATATTCCAAGTTACAAACTTTCAAATTTCTTTCAGCATGTCTGCATTGTTGACCACACAACACACATTGCTCTAATCAAAACTGCTCCCAGTCTCAGTTTAAAAACCATTGTTTTAAAAAGTTCTTGCATGTTTATTGTCAAGTTGTTTATTCAGTGCTGCTAGTATTTGTAAAGGTGTTCTTAGAGTCTAAGGTCTTGATTGATTATTATCTTTGAGTTACACTTCGAGATCCAGGAAAAAAAATGGAAAAGGTTCAGAAGAAATTTTATGGTTTCTTGTTACCACTAATATGAAAGTGGCCAAAACATTCTCTAGCTCTATATTAAACATTCCAAATGATCCACTGGAGAAAAAAAATAAATAAATTTGGGCTTTTTTTGTATCGTAGTGGTATATTGTATAGATTTGTGGAATTCCAGATAAATAGGGAAGACACTTAATTGTTGGTCAAAATTTTGTGCTGGTCAGGGAAAAACATTCCACCATCACCACCCCAAACTACTGTAAATATGTGGAATAAAGCAAATAATGTTTTATGAGATCAGTGAATGTTTGATACTTATGGACATAAATTTTCAACAAAAGTCTACCAGCCATTTTAAAAAAAATTGCAGATACACATCTTAGAATGGCCAATACAGTAGGAGATCAAAATAAGGTTGATTTTTTTAAATGTAATATACCTGAATAGAGAAAGAGGTTTAAACTCTGGTGCTGCATTAAAACGTAAGTGGAAAATCCTCTGCAGGATTCACTCACACAGTATTGCCAATTTAGATCTGAGCTAAAATGTTTCTATGTTGAATGTTTAACAATTATTCAGGAGTCAAAGTTTTGGTTGGAGTTGTTGGGGTGTGGAAGGAGCAGGGATTTATGAGGGAAGTAGAGAGACCGATGGGTGGTGGAGAGTTATCACATTTCTTTCTTGGGTTCCCATCAGCCACTGTATGTTTCCAATATATATCCCTTCAAGATATGTTCACTATTTTCACCACCATCCCAACTTCAACACTGTATGGGGTACTTTATATTTTCCCCCCATCCAGCATGGTATTCTTGCTCTAACAGTTTGTACGGGGGAATGCATATGAAATAGAAATAAATGGATTCTCAGGGACACCTGCTGTCACTCAAAAGAAAACCTGGGATTCATGTTTCATTACAGACTCAGCACTCAAGCTAGGTTCATTGACAAATAATTAAGGCTAATGGCCAAGCAAACCTGCACCAATTAATGGGTTTGTGTCACAGTATAAAGCAGGATTTAGGTCTAGCAGAGAGCTCATCTTCCTGTAAATAAATCCTAAATTGCTCCTGAACTGCGTTTCTCTCTCTCTCTCAACCCTTTCTAGACATGGGACTCCTTGGAGTTTTATTGATAAGGAAACAGAAGATGAAATGTAGCGATACTGACTGATTTATGGTGGATCATAAATCATACTACTGCTGGCATTTCAACGTAGTGAGCACAGGGTACATGACTACTGTAGTTCATGCACTAAAAAAGGTCATGTGTGGGGCTCTGAATAGTCATTTGAAATTTCTTTTTCCACTAACTATCAGACTTGAATGGTCATTATGAGCGCTCATGAGATTGCTACTGCATGGATTTTTTGAAATGAAGCTTTCAGAAAAACAGATGGGTCTCCCATAAAGGAATGGGCACTGGATGCAATTTTTGATGGATATTTTATGAGCAGATAATGCACCTGTGAGGATACAAGTTCATTCAGCTTTCTACCGACTGTGCAGGTCTCTGTTCCTATATAAAACTGCTTCCTATTAAATTGATTGGGATATTTCTGGTAGTAAATGAAAGACTCCATTTTAACTCATTTAACAGTCTCTTTAATGATATCAAATTAGGGCATCTGTTGAAAGTTCATAAAGTTACATACTTCATTATATTTTTCCCCCATTAACTTAAAATTATGGGTGTTACACAAAGGTCCTATTAGAGATTATTATTATTAATGGGAATACTATATGATTAAATTCAGCATCTAGATTACTTAGAATATAAGAATATAGCTTCCTTAGATGACAATTAACATGCTCCATCTTTAATTAATGCTTAGATAAGTCTGAAAAGCATTCAGTTTTACTCCTTTCCCCCTTCCTGAGATTAGAGTTGTATTATGTTCCATCATTAAAAAACAGGCCTTCACCAACTCTGATCATAAAATTGGCCCGCTTGTCTTGACACCACAGAAATCTTCTCCCAGCTGCACAGGTGTGGAAATTCTGCTGATTTTGATTTAAGTGCCTGTCATTTTGTTATCCTTGCTTTCCTTCCCCTCCCTCCAAAATGGTTGGTTGTCTCTAGTAGGCATGGTCACTCTATTGCTGTATATGCCTTTGCTATCTGGCAGGGCAGCAAGTCTTGAGCCATTTTGGGTTGGCCAGCAGGATGCAGGAGTGGGTGGGATATGAGGAGGAGGGCATGAAATAGGACAGGAGAGGCATAAGGTATATCTACTCTGCAAAAAGGAACCAGTGGCAGCAAGTCTCAGAGCCCAGATTAACTGACTCTGGCTTCCAGGACTCACGTGACAGGGCTAAAAATAGCTAGATGTTCCCACTCAGGCTGGAACCTGAGATCTGAAGCCCAGCAATGTGGTTGGGTCTCATAGCCCAGGCTCCAGCCCAAGTGGGAATGTTCACACAGCTATTTTTAGCCCTATAGCAGGAGCCCCGCAAGCTTGGATCAGTTGACCCAGGCTGACACTTGCAGATGTGGGTTATTTTTGCATTGTAGAGGTACCCATAGAGGGAATAGGCAAAGATAGTGTCTTATCTCCATGAAAATCTTTAAAAGCTTAAGATTTTCTAGACGTCAAATTTTGATCACTTCAAATTTCTATCACAGACAAACCTTTGCCCTCGATTCTCTTACCACTTCCATTCCTCTCATATTCCATTCTGGTGTAACTCCACCCACACATCCTTCCCTCCTTGGGGCATGTTAAGTCTGCAGGAGAGGGAGCCCACTTTAGTGGCCTCAGAAGGTTTATCAGAGTAGGGCTCTCCAGCGCAGACCTTATACATCACCAACCCAATTTAATATTTTTGGCTCAGAAAAAAAAAGCCACACACAAACCAGGGAAATAATTCTCCGTCCCTCATGCATACAATCGTGTTCATTAAAAAGAAATAAGACTGGAAACATACTGCAGTAAGATCTACTTACCACCAAAAACTTGTTTTTAAGGTGTCTTTTTTAAAAAAAGATCTAAACAATGAACTATTCAAACAAATGATAATTAAGGATCCCAGTCAGTTCCTACTCCCATATTCATTCATTATTCATACCTCACCTAAATTAACATGACCCATGTAATCTTAACATTGTTTACTCAAAGGTATCTATATCCATAATATTAACATGTTCCACGTTGGTACTGACTACAAACACTTCCCCATACGGTTTCAAAAGAACACCTGCATGCTAGTTGCTACACAACACACAGTTAAAAACAAAATTTGAAATGTCTATGTTTCTACATTAAACCTACAATAGCAGCATTTTAAAACACCAACCAGATCAGTTATTGCAAATCTACTCAGAAATTATTTTTAATTCTACCCTGTGAGATTTGGTTATTTCCAGTCTCATGATCACAACAGGTGATCTATAGATTCTATAGTAAATTGAAATTCATGGAAAGTGCTATGCTGACATCAGCAGAAAATGAAGACCTCCCATTTAACAAACAGCATCCATGGAGTGACATTGCATCCCTGCTTTTGAGGATAATGAGCTGGGAGAGGTGTGGGGATACCTCTCATTCTGAGAAGCATCTTCATGCTTATTCAACACCGCTACAGAGACAGCACCTTGTTGGCAAAGTAATCAAATGTGGAGATGGTGGTTTTCACGAAGGGTTACCTTAGCCTAGAATGAGATTACCAATTCATTTCACATAACCATCTAAGTAAAATGACTTAGTTTACCATTAAATTAGAGCTAAACAAACCAGTTGGAGCGGTAAAAGGTTTCATATATCAGGTCCCTTTCTCAACTCTTAAATATACAAGCAGAACTAACTACTCCTATGATCGATGCCGCTTTTAAAAAGAGGGCTGATGGATCTGATTGCACCTCTTAAATCAATAGACATTTTATCCAGAGTAAATGCTAAAGTTATTCCTCAATCATGCCATTTCACATGAAAATGATTATGGATTCCAAGATAAATGAAACATTGAAAAGATCTACTAAACTTGACATTCAAAAAGCATGCCAGGAACACACAAATCTATATTTGGTATTTATCAGTATGACAAAACCTTTTGATAGACTGAGCAGAAGAGAATCATGGACACTCAAGGCCCAATATGTTTTGTCTTTAACTTTCCATATATGCCATTGTAAAAATGAATCTTTGAGGGGAAAAAAATCTAAATGGCAACAACAGTAAACAAATAGCAGGAAGATCAGACCTTGGTGCATTTGCTGTCTGTGACTCAGATGATGTGCTATGTGAATTTTGCAAAGGGCAAGCCAAAGCCAAACACAAAGGCATCTACCAAGAATGTTTTGCTAATGACTGTGGAAGTGCGCATAGTTTATCCATAGACAAAGGGTTCTCAATCATTTCTCTATAACTGCAAAGCACTTTGTAATGCGCCAGATTATTACTGGTTTATAAGGCACCTTGTGGGCATGTAAGCCCCAAGAGGTTAAATAAACTCGCTGTACATTTGGTCATATGATCTTGAGGATGGCCAGACTCAATGAGAAATGTTCTGAGTAAGTGTTAGTAGAGAATACAAATAGTGTTTCTCCCCAAGCAGCCCTCCATGGATTCCCAATCCACTTTCTCCTCTTACTGGAGCACCAAGCTGCAGTATGCTCGCTAGCATCTGCTCATGTTGAGGAAGAAGAGTGAATATGAAAATCCCTTACTCTTACCTTACATGCAGAATTTGTAAGTTTGGTCTTGTCTTACTCCTGGCTAACAGCTCCATTTTTTGGCCCTCACAGCATTTTGAGGTTTCTCATAAACAGAGATGTTGGAAAAAAATCTAGCACTGCACATCAGCACCGCTTACCATCATGTCATTCCCAATTACTTGACTGCTATTTATGGAAATTAAGCTAGGCACAGTCAGATACTGGGGGTAGGGATAGACACCTCAGTTGTCTTGTCCTTTCAGGATCCGACCCCCACCACTTAAGTAGTCAAGACATTCCCATGGGCATTGCATCACAGAAACTGGGTCCAATATTGGGTACCATAATATAAAGCATTTGTACATTACTGCTAACCTGCTAATTTGCTGCAGTTTGACATCCTTACAGTTGACATAGATTACAGCATTTGCCACCACATTTGCCTACAAAAATCATAATTAATTATGAAGTTTCTAACTACGCAGAGCTTTTGTGAAATCCTAAAATGTGTATAGAATAAATGTGATATCAAATCCCGCATTAAGATTAAGGTACATCTGGTAACCACTGTGACCTGTCTCCTGTATGGAGATGAAATGTATGGATATGTAACACTATATGCATTCCAAACAAACAACCAACCAACCAACCAGAAAAATTGCATTTCCCATAGATTAAACCACAGCTGTGTCTGGAATCACTCATGGCTCACACCAAGTGGCAGGAAAGACTGTCAGCATTAAAGACTTGTTCCATACCAAAATTATAAACTTTAAAGTTACAGAATGCAAAGCACAGTTGAGAGGAATTGGTCAATGGCCATTTTATTCAAATGTCAGAAAATTTCCCAAACATGATATTTGCAGCTAAAGTAAGTTAAACAAATCATGTTGAGGGCAATGCTAGCATCAAAAAGCCACTTTAGAACTAAATCTACAATCTTTCAATATGCCAGCAAATTCCCAGGAGCCTTTAGCCTTGGGTTGATGTTTTGTAATTGAAGCCACAAAATACAAAAGGAGCTCCTGGATACTGAAACACCCTGTATTTGCACTGCGGAAAAGCTTAACACTGAAATCAAAGCAACAAGCAGCAGCATCCTTTTGTAAGGTCTCTCTCATTTGTGTAAATGTTTATTTGTGTTTGATCAACAGAGTTGCTACCAATAAAAAGCTCACCATCACTGTCAAGGAACAGCTATGTACACTCACGCTACATAAAGCTGTTTCAGGTGTGAAAAATACTGTTATAGCAATAATGGGGAAAATAATGGTTGCACACTTACTTTCTTTACTGCTATACATCAAGGCAGAGCTTTAAATGGGGTTCTGCTCCTGAATTTTTGAGGAAGGATAACCAGACCCAAATCCAAATTTAATTGGAACAGGAATCAGCAGAAAATGTGGAGACTGACATTCTGCAGTTAGCAACATGAGAAAAATTGTCCTCACTATGTATAATAGACATGAATGGATAGAGGCACACTTAGGTATTGCAGGAAGCTTGAAGAAGGACAGAGGATGAAATCCTTACCCGTCTAAAGTCAGTGCGAGTTTTGCCATTGACTTCCATGAGTCCAAGTGTTTGCCCATGGAGTTTAGGAGGAAGCAGTGTCAGAAAAGGGGAAGACTATGCAAAGGGATGAAGCAGGAGAGAAAACAAGGAGAGGGGGAAGAGGATACTATCAATGGCAGAACATTATAGATTACCAGGCTGGACTGGGGGTATGGCAATGGGGGTTGAAAACCAAAAAGTGCTACTGATTGCTTTCTGTCCCCATTCTTTTCAAACTCTGCTTGTGCGCGCAATTTTCTGGAAGGGCCAACATCGGAGGAAAGTTTCCAGGAGATCAGCGTTATGCAGAAAAATGATCCCTAGGGTTTCCAATTCATTTACAGAGTTCATATTCAAGTAAAAAACATAAAATCAAAGATGTCTGGCCCCATTCCCTTCATCAGGTTTAATAGCCGGTAAAACTCCATCAACAGTATAAATAGGGAAGCTTTTGTATCCCTATTACTTTCTAACCAGCAACTGAACATCTCTCATGCTTGTCAGTATAGCTCAGCTACATTTTAAAGGTTCTAACCCTACTAGATTCTGTTGTATCCAATTGCTTCAGCTCAGGAACGCACTCCTGGCTGGGATTTTGAAAGCTTATGCTAGGACTTAATTCCTGAGAACAGAACAACATTCTCTAGATCAGCTGGGTCTCCTTCTTAGGGAATCTATTGGGAAAGATGCATCAGAGTTGAACGAATTCTTCCACAGGGCACTGAAAGACAGGTATACCCCATCATAAATTCATTGGTCACCTCTGCAAGCAGTTAATTAAAAAAAAAGGTGGCATGATTCACTAGATAGGGCATTGGACTGGTCATCAGGAGATATAGGTTCTGTTACCACATCAGACTCTACCATTGACCTGCTCTGAAACCTTGGGTAAGCCTGTCACCTCACTTTTCCCTTCCTATTCTTTGTCCATCTCATCTTTAGACTTTTTCTCTTTACTATGTGACTGTACAGTGCCTAACACTTTGGAGTCTCAACTTCTCTTGGGTCCTTATAGCACTACTGTAACTACATAGGTGGAGATTTCTGAAGGCACAAAGGCAAACAGATGCCCAAATCTCACCGAGTTTCAATGGGAGAAGGGCACCTAACTTCCCATTGTACCTTTGAAAATCTGCACTATAACATATAGACTCAGACTTTAAGATCAAAAGGGACCATTGTGATCTAGTCTGACTTTCTGCACATAGAAAGCCACAGAACTTCACCCATCCACTCCCTACCCTCTGGATGAGTTACTGAAGTCTTCAACTCATGCTTTAAAGATTTTGAGTTACAGAGACTCCACCATTTGCACTAGTTTAAACCTGCAACTGACCCGTGCGTCATGTTGCAGAGGAAGGCGAAAGCCCCCTAGGGTCTCTGCCAATCTGACCCAGAGGAAAATTCCTTCCCGACTCCAAATATGGTGCTCATTTAGACCCCGAGCATGTGGGCAACACTCACCAGCCAGACACCTGGGAAAGAATTCTCTGTAGTAACTCAGAGCCCTCCACATCTAGTGTCCCATCACCATCCATTGGGGATATTTACTGCTAGAAGTCACAGATCGGTTACATGCCATTGTAGACAGGCCCATCATACCATCTCTTCCATAAACTTATCAAGCTCAGTCTTGAAGCCAGACAGGTTTTTTGCCTCTACTGCTCCTTTGGAAGACTGTTCCAAAACTTCATTCGTCTAATGGTTATAAACCTTCATCTAATTTCAAACCTAAACTTGTTGATGGCCAGTTTTATCCATTTGCTTGTGTCCACACTGGTGCGTAACTCAAAATTCCTCTCCCTCCCTGATATTTATCCCTCTGATGTATCTGTAGAGTAATCATCGCTCCCCTCAGCCTTCTTTTGGTTAAGCTAAACAAGCCAAGCTCTTTGCGTCTCCTCTCATAAGTTACATTTTCCATTACTCTGGTCATCCTAGCAGCTCTTCTCTGCACCTGTTCCAGTTACATCTTTCTTAAAGAAGGAAGGAAGACCAGAATTGCACACAGTATTCCAGATGAGGTCTCACCAGTGCCTTGTATAATGGTACTAAAACTTCCCTATCTCTACTGAAAATCTCTCTTCAATGCATCGTAGGATTGCATTACCTTTTTTCACAGATGCATCACATTGGTGGCTCATAGTCATCCTGTGATCAACTAAAAACACCCACCAGGTCTCTCTCCTCCTCTGTCACTTCAATCTGATATGTTCCCAGTGTATAGCAAAAATTCTTCTGTTAGTCCCTAAATGCATGTTCAATTTATAAAAAGAAAAGGAGTACTTGTGGCACCATACAGACTAACACGGCTGCTACTCTGAAACCTGTTCAATTTATGTATAGATATTATATAAAATAAGACTATTTATGCCATGAATATAATTTAACAAGTCATTTTCTTAAATATGTTCACATCTGTTTTGATAAAAAGAAAACAAATATCTTTAAAATAAATAAAAAAGCTCTGAATGTAAAACTTTTCATTTTAGTTCAACTCCCTGTTCCCTTCAGCCTTCTGTGGCTTGTCTACCTCTTTTCACCGTTCGATTGCCAGTATAATTTAACAAGCAAAAGGCACCTCAGCACATACAATGGGATAATAAACTGCTAAGTGTTATGTAGTACTGCTGGAGCTCAATAAAGTGCCTCTCTCTTGGACCTCATTGACCTCACCGTGGAACATACTGGTCTACACTCACTTACTCAGAGGTAGAAGACAGATACTGATGGGATGGGATGCTCCTCAAGATAAATGCTCATTTTAGCCAGTACAGCACAGATAATTGCACCTGCTTAACTTTGACTATGTCAGAGGAATTTAAGCACATGCTTAAATGCTCTGCTGAATGGGTGCTCTTGTAAGTGGAATGGGTAAAAACCTTTGTGCAGCTCAGTTCCACAGGGGCTAGCTGTGAACCCAAGCACAAGGGGGAATTGAACTGAGACAGATTAGAGCCAGAGGGTCCACTCCAAACATGGCTGTGAAGAGCCCCAGTGCACAGGCTATGCCGAAGAGATGGTCTACATTTTTTACCTAAATAAATTTGTCAATAAATTACTTTTAAATTTTGAAATTTTTTTTGGCAAAATTTCATAATGTTCTGGTTTTTTTAAAATGGAAAATACTTTTATTGGGGGAGGGCTTTTCTTCCCCTCCCCACCGCCATTTCTCCCTTTTCTCAGTGCAAACTGGGAGAAAGAGGGTAGTGGGAAGGATAAACTTTTTTTCAAATTGAGTTCTTTTAAAAAAAAAAAAAAAACTTTGAAATTAGTTTAAAAATTGTTTTAGTTTGTTGCTCCACCCAGACATATCCCTGCAACATAGGGAGCAATAATTCTCCTAATTCCATGTATATTTGTGCAAAAAGTTGCACCAAGATATAGAACATTTCCAAGCTTGTATGGTGCTGAAACAGACTCTGCATCACAACGAGCACATGGAAAATTCGTTGAATGCAGCACATTTTTGAAAATGTACTTGTCAAGCTAGTCATCAGTGAGGACAGAAGTTTATACCAGTGGCTGACAGGTGTCTCCTATTACAAGTTAACACACAATACAGAAGCAACAAAAACTTCATTAATCAGGGCTCAAGACAGAAGGCTTTCTTGTGTGGGAAGTAGGAATACTGTTTTGTACACATCTAATTCATTTGATTAGAAAATCTAAAGGTTTGTTTACATGGAAAAGATTTTCCAGTTTTACTGATATAGTTGTGCAAGTATAGTTATACAAGCATGAACTGCCCCCCTCCGACTCCCCATGTGGACACTCATTCCAGTATGCGTGGGAGGTTATTGGTTTAGCTTAAACTTAAACTAAAAAAAAAGTCACCTTATATTGGAATCTGTCTACAAAGGGACATAATTTTAAGTATTTAAATTCACACCTTAGGTTACACTGAACTTCTTTCCTATATAGACGAGACCTAAAGGGCAAGAATCTTGGTCTTGTCCTGCACAAGCCCAGTTTGTCTGGAACCAAGACCTTCATACCTCTCCAATCCTGAGTTCAGCCTCTAGCAAAAGAGAGAGCAACACGGATCAGGTTGAATGGGGTCATTGGCTGATGTAACCTCTTAGGACCTCTTACCATTTAGAGCAAGTTAGAACACCAAAGTGCAATATTCCTCTAATACTACTTTATGTGCTGATTCTAAGTCACTGAGAATTTCTTCATGACTGGAGAATTTTCAGATCCACAGTCAGGCAATTTAATGATTATTTTGTGCTTCTGGGGAGAGTGCAAAGGGATCCCTTACAGTGGCCTAGAATTTTTCCTTAAATATACAACAAGCATTATTCAATCAAGGGCAGGAATGTTACCATACATTCTCTGGATGAAGATATGATTAATACTATAATAAAAACATTTCTTATTTTTCCTAATGCAATTGTGTTTTATTACAGAGGAACTGTGGAAACAATTGGGACTGACTATTTTGTCTAGGGTTGTTGCAGACATCTCCACTGCTACAATGATCAATAGCACTCTTCCCCCCCTCAAAAAAACCCACACCTTTCAAAATCCAGGGGTGCTATCACAAAAATCTTATGTACCTAATCCAGTGCACTAAGTGCCACAGTAACAACTAGGTTGGTGAAACCAGACAATCACTATGCTCTTAACGACCTCTCACTGGAAAATAATAAAAGACAAAAACACCATGTCACCACAGCTGCCAAGTTTTCATGCAGTAAATAAGTGCCCCGGCTTTCACAATAAGCCAAAAATCAAGGTAATCCCATTTCAAAACAAGGTCAAAACAAGCCAATCCCTAAGAACCCCAACACTATGTGACTAGATCCCCCCACACCCTGCAGGCTGGGACGGTGGTAGGCTCTTTATGCACCCCTGACTTTCTCCACCCCTTGCCCCTGCTTGCCAGGAGCCGATATAAAAAGAAGCAACAAGCCAAAAAAGTAGCCTACAAGCAACTCAAGCCAATTAAGCCAAAAACTAGCCCAATTTCTGCATTTTTTTCATGGGTTTGGCAAGTCTGCATGTCATCTGAGGGTGAACACTTTTCACAAAGGGATTATTCAATATCTGACCTATCAGTCCTCATCCTCAAAGGAAACCTGCACAACACTTTCAAAAGATGATTTTGGGAACTTAAATTCATAACATTGACATTAAAAATCATGGTCATCATAAAGACATTGGATTTATGGCTTATTACATGATCGGTTACCCACTATCTCCCCTCTTTGTCTTATGACTGGAGGGGTGTTAACAGAACACTTCACCTTGAAAGTTCCCTTAGAATATGCACTCTGTGCAATCTTGTATTTAGCTGTGACAGTGCCTTTTCCAGACCTGAGGAAGAGCTCTGTGTAGCTCGAAAGCCTGCGTCTCTCACCAACAGAAGTTGGCCCCAACATTTGGGGACCTACCTGAAATTAAAGGAATCCTCAAACTTGGCATGGTTTGCCCATTACAAATTCTAATCTAGGGCCCTATCTTCCATTCCTTCTCAACAGAATATTCCTAGTAAGGAATTCAGAATCCGTACTCTTGTTTTCACCTGCAGTTTCATTTTGATTTATTCTAGCCTTCACCCAGCCCACTGTACATCAGAATAACCCAGGAAATGCCACACTCCAGACTTTTATTTATTCCTGAATATGTACTCCTTTTGATCAAGTTCTTCTCAATTTGTTTATGAGTGCAGCATCTATCTACAGAATCTTTGTATCTGATGCTCTGTTTTGCTACACATCTATGGCCTGATGGAGAGAACGGTATTCTTTAAAGCTGGTAGCCTTTATCAGCTTTTCTAGTTAGTCCACCTCTAGCTCTGCACTGATTCTTGTTCTTCATTTATTATTGAATAGGCTAACAATTCCAATTCCTACTTTGTGTGCTAAATAATTAAATTCAAAGCCACTATAAGACTCTGAGGGCCAGTTTAAGAACATCAATCATTTTATTCAAGGATGACTGCTTCAAAATTACTGAGAGAGAGTAGGACCTATTTTATTATCTTAGATTGCTACTATCATCTCCCTTTCTTGTACAAACATCTTGTAAAAATGATGCTGATGATTCTGTGCCTCTTGGTAATGAGGCACAATAAATAATTCTGGTGTGAGAAAAAAGCTAAACTATAGTTAAAATCTTGAAATGGATGTCTGATAAATCACCACTATTACTGGCAGTGTCTTTAAAAAGGCAGGAAGCGAATGAGTGGGTACATGCCAAAATCTGAAACTCAGTCTCTTCAAGTAAAGAAATATTTCTTTCAAATCTAATCAGGAGAGATCCAAATTTGATTTCTGGGGAATGAAAATATTTTGAGTACCACACATTGCATTATTTCATTTAAACTGAGAAATTAAACACACAAGGATGCATACACACACGGGCCACTGATCAATCTATAGACCTTAGTATTGGATTCGTTAATATAAAAAGTTGTATAGTCTTCCCAATGTCAGTTGCAATGAATAAAAACATACTATGCTTAAGAGCTCAAAGGGACACTTGGGGAAGTATGGTTGTAGCCATGTTGGTCTTGGGATATTAGAAAGACAAGATGGGTGAAGTAATATCTTTTATTGGACCAACTTCTGTTGGTGATAGGGTTGCCAACTTTCCAATTGCAGAAAACCAAACATCCTTTCCCCACCCCTTTTGAGGCCCTGCCTCTGCTCCCTCCATCACTCGCTCTTCCAAAGCTTTGCTCACTTGCACATTTTTACTGGGCTGGGCATGCAGGCTCTGGGGTGGAGCCACAAATGAGGGTTTCAGGGTATGGGGAGGTCTCCAGGCTGGGGCAGGGAGTTGGGTATGGGGGTGAGGATTCTGACTGGGGATGCAGGCTCTGGTGCAAGGCCTGGGATGAGGGGTTTGGTGTGCAGGAGGCGGCTCTGGGCTGGAGCCAAGGGGTTTGGAGTGCGGGAGGGAATGCGGACTCTGGGAGGGAGTTTGGGTGCAGGAGGGGGCTCAGGACTGGGGCAGATGGTTGAGGTGTGGAAGGGCATTGGGGTGCAGCCTCTAGAAGGGAGTTTGGGTGTGAGAGGAGCTCAGGGCTGGGGGTTGTGGTACAGGAAGGGGTTTGTGGTGCAAGCAGTGCGTACCTCAGGTGGCTCCAAAAAGCAGCCAGCATATCCCTCTGGCTCCTAGTCAGATGTGCAGCTAGGCAGCTCTGCATGATGTGCACTGCTCCCGTCTGCATGTGCCACCCCCACCCATCCCATTGTCTGTGGTTCCCAGCCAATGGGAGTTGTGGAGCTGGTGCTCAAGGTGGGGCAGCACGCAGAGCCCCTTGTTCACCCCTCCACGTAGAAGCTTCCGGAAGCAGTGTAGAGCCAAAGCAGGCAGATAGTGGTGCAGTGGGGCTAACGCAGGCTGACTGGACTTTTAAAGGCCTGGTCAGCAGTGCTGACCGGAGCCACCAGGATCCCTTTTCAACTGGGCATTCTAGTTGAAAACCAGACACCTGGCAATCCTAGTTGGTGAGAGAGAAGCATTTGAGCTTACACAGCGCTCTTCTTGAAAACCCCTCTCTCTCTTACCCACCAACAGAAGTTGATCCAATGAAAGATTACCTCACCCACCTTGTCTCACTTATGGAAGTGAGAGTTAAAGTTTTAGACTTTGGTACTTTAAATCACAATCTGTTCACAGCAAAATGTTCCTTTCAATTGAACAATTTTATGATTGCTCTTCTCAGTCTTTACAAGTCTCAGTACACTCAGATTCAATATCCATGTTGAAAAAATTGCCAAAAAATGAATACTTCCCAGATAAATTCAAAAAATACATTTAAAATCAGATATTTCCACTTGTACGTCTCCCTCACCATAATGCGGAAGGCGGGGGGAGGCAAGAGAGAAGTTAAAGCACTACTTGCACTATTTAGTTCTGAATGTTGAGAGCCCAGGATAATATAACATGTCACTTTTTCTGCAGAAGCCAGAAATATTTTCATTACATTTCATTATTAAGTGCTTGGTAGGTTTGGCCTGAATCATTAAAAATATGTACGTTTACATCACATGGAGTTTTTAAAAGTTCACATATTGAACACACTACTTCCTGTATGCAGGATGACTCTTGACATAGAAGTTCCTGCATCAAAATGTGTTATTAAAAAGATTCACAAAAGTTATACCTGAAGTCAGCCGAGTTTACAAATGAAGCACTATTTTCAGAGACTCTTTGGCCCCACGTGGAACTGTACTGAACAATGTCCCTCAATTTTATTATTCTGTACTAAAAATATAACCAAATAGCAGACCAGAGTTTGTTAACAATACAATTAATTGAGTGACAGAAATGCCCAGCCTAGGATTTGTCTGATGTGCCCACATCGGTATACACGGTATGGTGCAGATAGCAAGTTATTGCAATATAACTTATGTCTTATTTGAGCGGGGGATGGGGAGAATGATTGCCAGCTAGAGAAGACATGCTCCACTAGCTCTTTAAGCTAGCACAATAAAAATAGAATATAGCCGTACCAGCATGAGCAGTGGGAGGAGCTAGCTGCCCCAAGTACATGCCTAGGGTCTCAGACAGGTATGGCAGATCAGGGATTGGCAACCTTTGGCATGCAGCCCACCAGGGTAAGCCCCTGGCGAACCGTGACCAGTGGGAGCCACGATCGGCTAAACCTGCGGATGCGGCAGGTAAACAAACTGTCCTGGCTTACCCTGGCAGGCCATGTGCCAAAAGTTGCTGATCCCTGACAGATGGTTACACAGAGTAGTATTTGGAGCTTTAAGATTCGTGGTGATTGTGTGAGGTTATTGCATCTTTAAGGTCTGCAGCAATCTGTGGGGCCAAATATAAAGAAGCCTTGCCAGTTGGCACCAGTTACTGAGTTGGAGGCTGAAAACAATGGAGTAAGGTTGGGGTAGCTTATAAATAAGGAAGTGCAATCCAGATCATTCTCTACTAGTGAGATTTCTTCTTCGTTGTTCACTATGCCCCCAATTTTGAGGTCATCTCCAAACTTTATCAGTGACAACTTTGTCTTCTTCCAAATCACTGGGGAAAAAAAAGTTTATCACAGAGCTAAGAATCTATACCTGCAGGATACCACTGGAAACAAACCCACCCAATGACAATTCCCCAGGTAGAATTATAAAATGTCTTAATCTGTCTAAATGTGTGCTCAATTTTGATTTTTATATACTTTTTTTTTTTAATCAAAATGTTGTGTGGTATCAAGTCAAATAGCTTACAGAAGCTTAAGTATATCATATCTACATTATTACATTTTGCCCCCAAACTTGTAATTTCATCAAAAAAGTTTGACAAGATCTACTTTCCATAAACTCATGTTAATTTGCATTAATTATATTACCCTCCTTTAATTCTTTATTCAAGTCCAATATGAGTCACTCCATTACCTTGCCCAGGATCTTTCCTTGTCAGACTGACTGGTGTATAATTATCCAGGTCATCCCCTTATCCTTTTAAAAAACTGGCACAACATTAGCTTTCTTCCAGTCTTCTGGAACTTCTTCAGTGCACCAAGACTTATTAAAAATCAACATTAATGCTCCAGCGAGATCCTCAAATCACTTCTTCTAAAACTTCTGAATGCAAGTTACTTGGGCCTGCTGATTTTAAAGCGTCTAACCTGATGTTTAATCCCCTTCTGAGATATTAGTGAAATGAAAAGAATATCACCACCACCACATGATTAAGCTATATCTGTCCCCCCCATACATAAAAATATTTAACCCTCTGCCTTTTTGATAATTCTACCATTTCCATCTAGTAATGGACTACCATCATTGCCAGAATTTTTTGTTCCCAATATATTTTAAAAATGCCTTGTTGTCCTTAACTCTGCTAACCAGAGATTTCTCTTTGTGTCTCATCTTCCCTTGCCAATTTTTTACAACTCCTAACTTCTGATTTGTATTTATTACTGTCAACTTCCCATTTTTCCTGTGTATCCATCTTCACTTCTCCTCTAAACTAGGTCAGGTGTGCGTTTGGTTTTTTTTATAACCAATATGGTCTTTTCTTGTTGTGGCTTTCGGGGCATCATTATGTAATGTGTTCTTAAAATTATCCCCAATTATGACTCCCAATTTTCTGATAGAATTATTTCTCCCAGCTGATCTAGCTCATAATTGTTTTCAGCTTTGTAAAATTGGCTCTATTGAAAACACATAAAATTGCTGGTTTTGACTTTATTTTGCTGGCATGTTATAAACGTGATCAAGTCATGATCAGATGTACCAAAAACTACCATTAATTTTTAGGCCTGTGATCAGTTTCTCTATCTGTTAGAAGGTCTACTAAAGAATTCCCCCATGTAGGCTGCAACATTTGAGATAGAATTTTTAAATATTAAAGATGACAATTTTCTAAGGAAGCTTTAGTACTGGGAGCATGAGACCTCCAGCATGTGCCACTCAAACTGAAGTCCCGCATGATCTTGCGGATTTTTTTTCCTACACATTAGAGATAGATGTGTAAGGAGGTGGGCATCCTGCTGAAGGGATAGAGAGTAGCATATGACTGGGCAATTGGGCTGGGTTCTGGGGCTAAGGAACTGAGATAGGCAGAGAGATCTGGAAAAAAAAAAGTGGGCACAAGGGTTAGGGAGATTTACACCAAAATTGCTAAGTAGAACTGGTCCTAGTAATCTTCCATGGAAGCATGAGAATAGCATAGGAAGCATCAATTGCTTGTCTAAGAGGCAAGAGACGATAACTGAAATTCCACATCATCCTCATGCCTCTTCCTCACTTCCCTCATATTATATATTGTATATAAACACACATTATGCCACACTCACCCCACCCCATAGATGGCATATCCCTATGATCAGCTGTAGGCCACCTTGCACAACATTACTTGTTGTGAAACTCAAATCCTGAAAGAAGCATCCAACGTGGATACCTCTTGAATACGAGACAGTACACTGAAGGATATGTAGGAAGATTCTGAAGAATAATTATGAAAAAAAGTGTGCCAAAGTACAAATGCTTTGACCGGGGGGGGGGGGGGGGTCACATGGATCCAAGCTCAGGTGGCTAGCCATAGCTTCCGCTAGTAATACTGTATCCACATTGCTCTTTTTAGTGTGCTAGCTCGAGCTGAGCTAGTGCAAGTCACTCTCAAGGGGCTGGGAAGCAGATTTCCAGCTACAGTGTAGATATTCCCTAAGGGACTTCAGGGAATATATTGCTTAAAATGAACATGAATTTAGAGATTCAAACCTGTTCCTTTCTTCTTGATTTGGTAAATACATTTGTTTGTGCTTGAAGTTATGCCTGTTATTCCAATAACCTTCACTCTTTTACATAGTTATATTTCCATGCAGATGTCTAGAGGAAAGTAGTAATTCACCCTGGACATCAAATGGACACATTCACGTTTAGATACCACTATTTTAGGAGAACGGCTGGTTATACAATGACACACATACTATAGTTATGCTATTAAGACTGATGAGGTAGTTACTGAACAATCATTAGATGTGCCTAATACATGATAAAATAAATACATTGAAGGGCGGGCCAGATGTACTTAAAGTTTAGATATAATGGATTTATGGCTTTTAATCATAAGATGTGTAAAACAGGAGATGCATTCTTTTTCACTTGTGCTCCAATGACCACCAGTCAGGGAGGCTGAAATGACAGTTTAAAAGTATTGCAGTAGAACTGTCAGTTATTCAAACACCTGAACTATTTGGTCAAATAGCAGCTTGGTGAGGCATAATCTGAGGTTTTTGTATACCCACACTGCCATGCAAGTGAAGCCAAGGATAGGCTGCTCTGTAATTAGTGGTACTTATAGTTTAAAAAAAAAAAAAACCACCCTCTGTAGGAGGGAGCAGTAGAGAAGGAAGTACTGTAACAAAAGGCAACCTATAATCTGAGAACTGAAATTTGTTTATATATCAAAATCAAAAGTACCACCATTTTAGCTGACTGACATAAATGAGAAAGGGAAGACAACAGAAGAAGGGATGCCAGTTTAGGAAAAAAGGTGAGTTTGCTATATGTTGTCCATTTTAAATATTGGACAACAATGTGAGTGTAGAGCTAAATCCTCTAGTCAACTCTTGAAAAAAAATCATAATCTGGGATTTAAACTGGAGACAGCTTCCTAATTTCTATCAACTACAATTCTATATTCATGAAAATACTATCTAAATAATTTCCATCTTTATTAAAACACACACAGATGGCAAAATGTTAAATATCTAGCTTCTTATCTACTACAAGTTTCTGCTTGTCCCATATTCACAATTATTGTAACAAATAATCTGCAAATTAGGACAAAAGAACTAATACAAAGAATGGGAATGTTGCCACTGCAATTTTTTAAAGAAAATATGAACCTGAACATCTCATTTCATCTCTCAGATGTTTAGAGTTAAAATTACAGTTCTAGTAACATTGAGTCGGATATTAGATATCCACGCCAATCTGCAAAAGAAAATTAAAAAATAAATCTAAAGCAATTTTAAAGGCTTTGGGTTCCAAGATTAGAAGTAAGCCCTGATATATATAGATAACAAACAGAAGGATTATGTCTCAATAAAAATCAATCCATGGTTAAATTTATGGCTGTAATTTCCTCTTTCCCCACTGAATATTTAACCTCTTCAACTAGAAACAATCAGACCACTAAATAAAACATGAAAGGCTATTTAAAACCAAAAAAACCCAGCGAGGAGCAGGAAGTATAGTCTTATTGACTAAAGCTCCAATCCCACTTGAGTAACTTTCCGCACACAAGAAGTCTCACCATAGCTGATTCTTTATAATCTTTCCAAGACTGGAGCCAAAAGAAAGTTACTCTAACAAAGTAGTGTGAATTTGTTTACAGAATTTGAATGGTCATCTTATTAAACTTCAAGGAGGAGCTCTTTTGGAAAGCAAGCTCTCACTCAACCTCTTCCCCGCACTTAAAAAAAAATCTACTTCTGAAATACAAATTCCAAAATTAGGATTCTCTCTCCCCCTGCCCCACTCCACCCAAAACTGTTTCTTGAATTACAATTTTTTTTCCATGTGGCTGGTCATCATCTACAGGTTCTAAGCTAGTTGGAGATCAGATTTACCCAAATAGAAGATCAATGGCTTTAAAAAAAAAAAAAAAAAGCACACACACACACCCCCTCATTCAGCTTGCAAATAGAAGGATTTTATGTTGTCAATAAGCATCCAGTAACACCAGCAAGTACCCATGTGAGCGCTTATTGCTACTAGAGGCTCCACCCTGGATTATACATAATATTTAAGACGCAGACACAAAGTAGGACAAAAATATACTTTAAAGATTTAAATGATGGTTGACATTGGTCACTTTACAAAGTGCCTCCATTTGTGGGGAAAAAAAAATGACCACTTAGAGATTCCTATGCTTTAAAATAGGGATTATGGAGACACCGGTTGTATTTTAGATTGTAAATTCTTTAGAGTAGGGGCCAGGGACCATCTATTCGTTCTGTTTGTACAGTAACTAGCACTAGGGAGTCCTGCTCCGTAAGTGGCATCCTAGGCACTACCACAAGTAGTGAATCTCACAAAATAGGGAGAGATGTTTTTTTAAAAGTTCAACCACTGAATTTAGAATTTGGGCTTTAAACATCTCTGAAATAATCAATTCCTACATAGAAATTGATCCTCTTGAATAGGTTATAGGTTAGTGTGACAGAGTGCTGAGCAGCAGAACTGCAGAATCAGCCCCCTGCTGCCAACCCCTAAATAAATAAAGTTGAGCTGACTGGAAAGAACCTGCCCTAATGGGGGAATGAGAGGCAGCTATCAGCCCAAGGCTATATAAGAGGTTGGGAAGAAGAAAGCAGAGGAGGTGGGACAGAGGAAAGCAAGGGAGTGCAGGCAGGGAGAAAGCCCTTCCCACCTGGGGTCAGTCACAAGGAACCCAGAGCTGTGTATGCTGTATGGTGAGAAGGTGGTGGGAACACAAACTTGAAAATAAAAGCACCAGTGGTTCCTGAACCCCAGGGTCTGAGTGACTTTATCTAAGCCTATCAGAGGCAGGAGCCAGGAGGGCCAGTGGGGCTCTATTACACTTGGATTTTCAAAAAAGCTGGCCTAACTCCACTTCCATTGCAGCCAATCATTGACTTCAGCAGAAGCAGAGTTGGGCCAGAGCTGAAGGCAATTGAAATTCTCACCCTATAATTCGCAATTTTTTCCCTCTCCAAAAAATGCCAACATTTCTATTATGTTATTTCACCTTAATTTTCTAAGGTGACAACAAAAAGGGACCCCTGAAAACCAGATGGACTGCTGCTGAGCTAACAAAGTCAAGAATTCCTTTGTAATTGAATGGAAAGGAAAGTCCTCCCCTCTTTCCATCAGAATGCAAACGCTATATTTTTCACTTCACCTTATCTTAATTGTAGGCTCCACAGTGCACTAATGTGTTTTATAAAATACATATTCACTTTAGTTACATGCAGTCAATATTAGTTTAGAGCCGTTAGTGGCTCATCACTTCCTTTACCTTTGTTAATTAGGCAATCAATAAATCAAGGAAAAGCTGCCTGAACAAGTCAGATTTCAGACTGTTTGGTCCCCATCACCACTTCTGGAATAGTAACTCAATTTTAGTATAAAACATTTAAAAGGGATTAAATCTTTATTCAGTGCTTGTCATTATTCTACATTATTATACCATCTATGGTTTAAAATAGTCAGCTGGAATTTTCAACACCTTCATCAACCAAATCATGTTTACAGTTTTAGAAATCACCAGGCACCCTTTAAAAAAAATTATATAGTCTTCATGCAACCTAGATAACATACAATTTGATTTTCAAAAAAGCTCAGAAAGGAAGACCTACTCACTAGAGAAGACCTACTCACATGCAGCATAATGCTGTGTGGATAGTGATAATTTTCTGGATTAAAAAAGGTAGTCTTGAAATTGATGTGATAGAAATTTTAAATGATCACCATTAGTTATGCTTAAATATAAATTGCAGTGCTATAATGTCAATGTATATAAGATTTCTACTGTAGGTACTATTTTTATATACTATGAATAAGTACATAATTTGTGGAGAGAGAAAGCATCTTTTTGTAACAAACTAGTTATCAGTGACAACAGTGATAAAAGCCACCAGTGAAATATTTACTCATAGTTAAAGTCTGTATATCTGGTCTCAGAAAGTATGATTAGATCATTCTAAACACTAAATTTACAGATATCGTGCAGGCCATAAAGTAGTAATGTTTACCAACAGCTACCACTGCAATTATATCCCACTCACAGCATAAATTATTGTGATATTTCAGATACCAGTGGGCTATAATGGTTGATAGAGATTTTATACTTGTGACCACTGTCTATTTTAACCACCCTGGAAGTAATCATAGTGTCTTTACATCCACTTGTTGTCAGAACCCCTCAAAATCCAAACTTAATTCAATGCAGGATTTCTTGCTTAAAAAAAAAAAAAAAAAAAAGAAAAAAAAAGCCACACAACACTATACACGAACTGGAGTGCAAAGGGAGCAAAATTTGTTACTGATCAATGGAAAATGGAGTCGGAGCCACACAAATGGGAAAAACCACTCTGCCGCATACTTCTCCCACTGTGTACCTGCCTGTGGCCTCTCCACAACATCAATGCACCTTAAGCATCACATATGAAGATGACTGGACTAATAATGTTATGACATCATAAAAATACTGTACATAATAAATTACTGGCATGTCAAGCAGCAATAACTGCCCCCTTCAAATTTTACATACCATACAGGGGGATGCCAATGGTAGGAAACAGTTTATCAAGGACAACAGTTTCATTGCAAGGGATTAGTGCTGGGGAGGCTGTTACCCATAAGAAACGAATCTGTTTCTGCAGATGTTCAGCCACAGTGATTTTGGATGTCTTGGCCCCCTTGACATTACCACAACTCCAATAGCATCGCCTACAAGCGAGAAGAGTGCTGTAACCCAGGGAAAAAACAAAAAAACAAAAAAACAATGCATAAGTCTTTGGGAACAGTCCTCCTTTTCCATGAAAAAAAAAAAAAGAAGGTCTGAGCCTCTATATGAAAACATTCTCTCTTCTCTGTATGGATCCGGTAACTCTCACAGACTATAGGCTACTCCATGTGCTATATTATCAGCAATGTATTTTTCCCTGTATCATGGAAAAATAATGGAGTGAACACAAAAAATTAGGATTTTAATATACTCTCCCAAAAACCTGCTCCTGAATTCACCTCTATCTTTGACCAGTGCAAATTTTCTTGCCATTTGGCAAAAATTCAAAACAAAGGAGCACCCACAACAGATGCTTTGCACCTAGTCAATTATGGCTGTGTATTAATTGCTGTTAATTCACGTGATTAATTCAAAAAAATTTAATCGTGATAAAAATGAATCTCAATTGTAGTTTTAATTGCACTGTTAAACAATAGAATACCAATTGAAATGTATTAAATATTTTGGATTTTTCTACATTTTCTAATGTATTGGATTTCAATTACAAAACAGAATACAAACTGTACTTTATTTTATTATAAATTTGCACTGTAAAAATGATAAAGAAATAGTATTTTTAGTTTACCTCTCACAATAGAGATTGCACTATGTTACTTGTATAAGTGCAACTTACAAATGTAGATTTTTTTTGTTACATAACTGCACTCAAAAACCAAAATAATGTAAAACTTTCGAGCCTACAAGTCCTCAGTCCTACTTCTTGTTCAGCCAACTGCTAAGACAAACAAGCTGGTTTTACATTTATGGGAGATATTGCTGCCCACTTCTTATTTACAATGTCATCCGGAAGTGAAAACAGACATTGGCATGGCAAGGTATTTACATGCCAGATTTGCTAAACCTTTGTATGCTCCTTCATGCTTTGGCAACCATTCCAGAGGACATGCTTCATGCTGATGACACTCATTAAAAATTTGTGACTGAACTCCTTGGGGGAGAATTGTACGTCTCCTGCTCTATGTTTTACCTGCATTCTGCCATATCTTTCATGTTATAGCAGTCTTGGATGATGATCCAGCATTTTTGTTTTAAGAACACTTTCACTGCAAATTTGACAAAACGCAAGGAAGGTGCCAACATGAGATTTCTAAAGATGCTACAGCACTTGATCCAAGATTTAAGAATCTGAAGTGCCTTCCAAAATCTGAGAGGGACGGGGTGTGGAGCATGCTTTCAGAAGTCTTAAAAGAGCAATACGCCAACGCAGAAACTACAGAACCCAAACCACCAAAAAAGAAAATCAACTTTCTGCTGATGGCATCTGATTCAGATGATGAAAATGAATGTGTTGGTCTGCACTGCTTTGGATTGTTATTGAGAAGAACCCATCATCAGCATGGACACATGTCCACTGGAATGGTGGTTGAAGCATGAACAGACGTATGAACTTTTAGTGCATCAAACACAAATATCTTGCAACGCTGGCTGCAACAGTGCAATGTGAATGCCTGGTCTCGCTTTCAGGTGACATTGTAAACAAGCAGCAGGCAGCATTATCTCCTGCAAATGTAAACAAAATTGTTCGTCTGAGCAATTGGCTGAACAAGAAGTAGGACTGAGTGGACTTGTAGGATCTAAAGTTTTACATAGTTTTATTTTTGAATGCAGTTTTTGCACATAATTCTACATTGTAAGTGCAACTTTCATGATAAAGAGATTCCACTACAGTACTTTTATTACGTGAATAGAAAATATTTTACAGTGCAAATATTTATAATAAAAATATAAAGTGAGCACTGTACACTTTGTATTCTGTGTTAATTGAAATCAATTTGAAAATGTGGTAACATCCAAAAGTATGTATACAATTAGTATTCTATTATTGTTTAACAGCACGATAAATCACGCTATTAATTTTTAATTGAGCGATTAATGGCAACTAATTTTAATCACTTGACATCCCTATTAAAAACCAAATTTCAATGACCTATTACTCCCAGAAATATTAATTAAAATTAGAGCTAACTCAGTGTTTGTGTGTTTCTTTTATTAACACTGTTTGAAGGAGATAATTAACACAAGTTAGGGAAGTACAATAAGTAAGGCTCATATTATGCTTAAGTTTGATCTTTTTGGCTAAACATTTCATGAGCATCTATATGTGGTTCTAATGATCACTTTACAGCCATTGCTGAAGTAGTAACCATTAAAGTAAACTTTATGTATTATTCCAAGGGATGTAGCTAGAGTAGAAAATGGTATACTTTCCTCAAGAAATAAATCTTATGGGCGGAGGGGGGGGAAGGGGAAGGATTTTACACTTTTAGGGGGGGGGTGGGGAGGATCTAGCTCATTGTATTGAATGCCAGTGAGTTGTACCAACAGGTTTCACCCCCTCCTTTGCCTATTGTTTACTATACAACACTGGCAATTCATGCGATACTCACAGTAGATGTTGTGCATACAGTAAGAAATCTCAGAGAAAACTAATTATGCTGTATGATGATCTTTTATTGCTGTAACATTTGGCATGCTTATATTCAGTACATTCAGGATTAAAGATTTTGTTAAGCTTCTATTAAAAAAATAAAATAAGAGGTCATTAGGCAGATACTTCCCTCCTGCTGTTGCTAAAACTGTCCTTTAAAACAGTGAATAATGCACACACACAAAAGATTGCTTCTCTGCTAATTTCTGAGTTGCTTTGCAAAATGGTTTGTTATCTTAGCACAGCTTCCCAGAGCTCATATTTTATTAGAATTAGTGCTGCTAAGGCTATCCATTGTCAACTGAATGTTATTACAAAGTGAAAACCAGAATGATTCCTTAATAACTCTACTTATCTGTTCCTGGCAGAGCGTTAAACCCATTGCCCTTTTATTTTTTATGGGCCAGATTCTGTCACCCATGTGACTCCACCAGTCATCCCATTGATATCTGTGGAACTACTCTCTAAGAAAGGTACTGCTGTGCATAAATAAAAATGTCCCCTATTCAGTTGTCATTTTATAACCGACTTAGTAAAAGGAGAAGTCTAGGAAATAGATAGTAAAAACAGAATGCACTAGGCAAAATGCTACCTGCTTCTTTTATGTATTGATAATTTACAATATAAGACTCAAACACTGAAGGTTCTTACCGAATATCACATTGTGAGACCATTCACAGCAGCCAACCAACCATGGAAGACCATGGATGCTGGCTCTGCATCAGGCTGACATATCCAAGAGATCTGTAAGCCATACTCTGGGCCAGATTCTGACACCTTTATTCATGAGTAGTACCATGAAGTCAAATGCATTCAAGCACATCAATGACTCCTAGCCAAGTCAGTTATTATACTACATGAATAAGGGTAGCAAAATCTGGCCCAGCCCATTAGGTCCCCTTTCCCTTTAAACTTCCCTAATCCTGAAAAAAGGAGAAAACATCTTCCTTGGTTTTGTGTTCTTGAAGACAAAATATACACAATACTAATGATGCAGCAGAAAAAGAAAAAAGAATGAGCTTCCAGCTGGAATCTGAGGTCTTAGTTCTGATTTTTTTTCCCCACACTTGTTATCTGGTCACCTTACTCAGAATGGGGGTCTGGGGTAATTGGCACCTATATAAAACAAATCCCCAAATATCGGGACTGTCCCTATTAAATCAGGACTTCTGGGTGAGAGCTTTCTTGTTCACATCTGTAAAGTTCTGCTATAATAAAATATTCAATCCTAAGCACCAGTTTATTAACCATTGCCAAATGCTTAGCAGAAAACATACCACCATCTACATGTATTAGAACAGATAAAACTTCATGAGTTACCAGTATTTCACTCTATATAGTTACTGTTATATTCATGAAGACTTCAAAATGGTGGGTTCCTATTTTGGTGTGTTGGGGGGGGGGAAATCACATTTGAGGTTTGTGTTCTCTGAGGACGTTAAGTTTGCCTGATTAGCAGTTTTAAAACCCTCTGTTTGAGGCCTGTGAATAAGATCAACGGTTAAGTACAGAAAATTAGAGGTGGAAATGTGTGTGGGGGGAATGGTATGAAACAGTAGGGCAATGGTAAAGTCATGCATAAAGCTGGGGAAATAATTTTGCAATTTGCTGGCAGTTCCAAAAACTTGGGAAAAAAAATTCAAGCCGAACCAAAAATCTGAAAAGTCAAAAAATGTTGGTGAATCGAAAAAGTCCATTTCAGGTCAAACAAAATGTTTCATTTCACCCAAAACATCTTTCAGGACAATTTGAAAGGACTAGATTCACAAAGCAACAAGGAGGAGTGGGGGTCATGCCTCCTTTATAAGCTTTACCTCAAGGGACAGGATACTCACCTTCGATGTGGGAGACCAGGATCAGTTCCCCCTGTGCCTGCCATAGAGCAGGGCTTTGAATTTAGCTCTCCCACCTTTCTGGAGAATACCCTATCCACTGCGCTATGGAATATTCTATTTTTTCCCCTCAATCTCTCCTGTTGAAAATTTATAAATAAACTAGCCACTGGAGCAAGAACATGAATTTGGGCCACAGGTAAGTGCCATAATTCACTTTCTCTGTGACCCAATGACTAATTATTTATACAAAATACAACAGCTTCAACAGGAAAGATTAAGAACCACCCCAGTGAACTGTATAGCTGAGGGTTCGTGAACTCTTCTAAAGTCTGGGAGACCCACGTTCAGAGTGCCAAAGTGATATCCAGCATTCATTTGCCAAAAAAAAGCAAAAAACCCCAAACAAAATAAAAGCCACCATAAACAGAGTTAAGGTTGTTGGTGATATGTTCTCATTGCAGAAAATTGAGTTCAGCACAACTCAAACTTCTGAAAGCCAGGAAATACAGTTAAGGGTCTCTATGCAACCTTAACTCTGCCCTCTTTCTGTGATGCCCCAATATACCCATTTAACAGAAATACTTTTACTCTGCAAACAACAGAGTTGCTGTACACATCTTCACCTCCTATTCCAACCCATTCATCCTCATCCGCAGGATTTCATCTAACATTATTGAAGGACAATAAGAAAAATTGAGAGGTACTACTGACTGGATTTAACAGTATAAGGCAGCAGCAGAACATTTTGGGGAGGTCCATAGCTTCTCCAAATGAACCCACATTTGGATCACTTACACTACCCCCATGCCTCCAAGACAGAGAGAGACCACATTTCAAAACAATCCAAGTATCATTCAGATTTTGGCAGACTTACAAGTGTTGAACTTTAAAGCATATAAAATAGCAGGAATGGAAATCCTTTAGCTGTTTTTCTGAATTAGAAACGTGCACTGTACAAAATGTACATTTTCTTAATTACTGTTCTGAATTTGGGTCCTCCAACATTTCTGTGGGTGCCATGCACTAACTTGGACAAGACTCAGATTGAAACCACTGTGACCCGAGTCATATCAATAGAGGAGGAGGATGGGAAGAAGCCACAAGCCACTACCAGAAGCTTTTTAGAAAATGGCTATTTTGGAGGTGCTTAAATCTCTGAAAACACTAGCTCATGCGAGCCAAAATTTTGATCACTAACCCTACCATGTGCCCTCCTGAAGCACACCAATTTTCAAAATGAATTTAAGCAGGTTGATTTTAAAGGACTCAGAAAGGTCAACTTTTAAAAACAGAAGTTGTGATGCAATCTTAACTATAGTGGTGCTGAACCAAGCTGCATATCTCCTAGGTAGGCCTCCGTCCAGATTTGTCCAAAATCCCTAGAGAGAGGTGCTACAATTTGAGTGAGAAAAAGTTCATGAACTATAAGAATCAAGAGCAAGTCCAATAAGCCTTTTGGGTCAACAAAACATCTGAGGGAATACAAACACTCCAGACTCCCTACAATCAATCAGTCATCTTGCAGAAAAGGACTTCATGATACCAGGAGGAGAACCAAAGGAATTTTATAATAATCTACACAAACCAATACAAGATGTTTCAAGACAAGGTGTTATTGCATTTAAACCTCCCGTTACCAAAGAGGAGTATTGCCTTGGAATGCCTGGATTTGGACTCTGAAAAAACAAAAGAGAAAGGCAGAAATTTAGCAGTTTAAGTAACAACCTGGTGATAACCACATTTCAACAATGAAAACCTGCAGAGGAAGTGGACTTCAATAGCAAAGAAAGAACACTATAGACTTTGCACCTGTGAATCGCAGATGAAAATCAAGTATGTTGTTGTGCAGATCATTTATGGCTCGTTATCAGATCAGCTCTTAAGCTAATGATGGCATCAATGAAGCAACCAAAAAAGAGTGCTGAGAACTAAGAGGTGTGTCATGGACAAACTGAAAGACCCAGATATCAGGGAAGAATACAAAAAAAGTGTTGTGCAGAAAAACTTGTTTTAGAGCCTACAAAAGTAGGACTATGAGAACAGATGAAGCGTTGTGCTACAATGCCAAAATTAAGAAACAAAAAGTGGATAATGGATGTAACTGAATGACAAGCATGAGAAGCTGAAGGAAAATATAAAGGAAGACTGAAGTCTAAGAGCTGAGTGCAATAGGTTGACATAAAACAGAAAGCAAAGAGACAGGAACAAATCTTAAAGAAGCAGAAGAATATGCAAAGAGAAATGTGACAAAGGTTTCAGAGTAGCAGCCCTGTTAGTCTGTATTCGCAAAAAGAAAAGGAGTACTTGTGGCACCTTAGAGACTAACAAATTTATTTGAACATAAGCTTTCGTGAGCTACAGCTCACTTCATCGGATGCATTTGGTGGAAAATACAGTGGGGAAGATACACACACACACACCCACAATGAAACAATGGGTTTTATCATACACACTGTAAGGAGACTGATCACTTAAGATGAGCCATCACCAGCAGCGGGGGGGGGGGGGGAGGAGGAAAACTTTTCACGGTGACAAGCAAGGTAGGCTATTTCCAGCAGTTAAGAAGAACATCTGAGGAACAGCGGGGGCGGGGTGAGGTGGGGGGGAGAAATAACATGGGGAAACAGTTTTACTTTGTGTAATGACTCATCCATTCCCAGTCTCTATTCAAGCCTAAGTTAATTGTATCCAGTTTGCAAATTAATTCCAATTCAGCAGTCTCTCGTTGGGGTCTGTTTTTGAAGTTTTTTTTGAAGGTGCGGAACCACCTGATCAACATCCTCTACAGCAAACAGGGAAAGATTAAGAAGGAGCTCTCAAAACTGGATACTCTCACAAAGAGCCAACCTTCCACACAAGCTTCCTCATGGCTGGACTTTACAAAAAGTAGACAAGTGATTTACAATACACACTTTGCTTCTCTACAAAAGAAAAAGGAAAATAAGCTATCTAAACTACTACATGCCACAAGGGGCCACAACAGGGGTTCCCGTAACCCACCCAGCAATATTGTTAATCTATCCAACTATACTCTTAACCCAGCAGAAGAATCTGTCCTATCTCGGGGCCTCTCCTTTTGCCCTTCCACCCCCACGAACATGATACAGTTCTGTGGTGACCTAGAATCCTATTTTCGACATCTCCGACTCAAGGAATATTTCCAACACACCTCTGACCAACATATTAACCCACAGAGACCTTCCTACCAACACTACAAAAAGAAGGATTCTGGGTGGACTCCTCCTGAAAGTCAAAACAGCAGACCGGACTTCTACATAGAGTGCTTCCGCCAATGTGCACTGGATGAAATTGTGGAAAAGCAGCATCACTTACCCCATAACTGCAGCCGTGCAGAACACAATGCCATCCACAGCCTGGGAAACAACTCTGACACCATAATCAAAAAGGCTGACAAAGGAGGTGCTGTCATCATGAATAGGTTGGAATATGAACAAGAGGCTACTAGGCAGCTCTCCAACACCACTTTCTACAAGCCATTACCCTCTGATCCCACTGAGGGTTACCAAAAGAAACTACAGCATTTGCTCAAGGAACTCCCTGAAAAAGCACAAGAACAAATCTGCACAGACACACCCCTAGAACCCCGACCTGGGGTATTCTATCTGCTACCCAAGATCCATAAACCTGGAAATCCTGGACGCCCCATCATCTCAGGCATTGGCACCCTGACAGCAGGATTGTCTGGCTATGTAGACTCCCTCCTCAGGCCCTACGTTACCAGCACTCCCAGCTATCTTCGAAACACCACTGACTTCCTAAGGAAACTACAGTCCATTGGTGATCTTCCTAAAAACACCATCCTAGCCACTATGGATGTAGAAGCCCTCTACACCAACATTCCACACAAAGATGGACTACAAGCCGTCAGAACAGTATCCCCGATAATGTCATGGCTAACCTGGTGGCTGAACTTTGTGACTTTGTCCTCACCCATAACTATTTCACATTTGAGGACAATGTATATCTTCAAATCAACGGCACTGCGATGGGTACCTGCATGGCCCCACAGTATGCCAACATTTTTATGGCTGACGTAGAACAACGCTTCCTCAGCTCTCGTCCCATAATGCCCCTACTCTACTTGTGCTACATTGATGACATCATCTGGACCCATGGAAAAGAAGCTCTTGAGGAATTCCACCATGATTTCAACAATTTCCATCCCACCATCAACCTCAGCCTGGACCAGTCCACACAAGAGATCCACTTCCTGGACACTATGGTGCTAATACGCAATGGTCACGTAAACACCACCCTATATCAGAAACCTACTGATCCCTATATGCCTAACTACATGCCTCTAGCTTTCATCCAGATCATACCACACAATCCATGGTCTACAGCCAAGCTCTATGATATAACCGCATTTGCTCCAACCCCTCAGACAGAGAAACACCTACAAGATCTCTATCATGCATTCCTACAACTACAATACCCACCTGCTGAAGTGAAGAAACAGATTGACAGAGCCAGAAGAGTACCCAGAAGTCACCTACTACAGGACAGGCCCAACAAAGAAAACAACAGAACGCCACTAGCCATCACCTTCAGCCCCCAACTAAAACCTCTCCAACGCATCATCAAGGATCTACAACCTATCCTGAAGGACGACCCATCACTCTCACAGATCTTGGGAGACAGGCCAGTCCTTGCTTACAGACAGCCCCCCAATCTGAAGCAAATACTCACCAGCAACCACACACCACACAACAGAACCACTAACCCAGGAACCTATCCTTGCAACAAAGCCCGTTGCCAACTCTGTCCACATATCTATTCAGGGGACACCATCATAGGGCCTAATCACATCAGCCCACACTATCAGAGGCTCGTTTACCTGTGCATCTACCAATGTGATATATGCCATCATGTGCCAGCAATGCCCCTCTGCCATGTACATTGGCCAAACTGGACAGTCTCTACGTAAAAGAATAAATGGACACAAATCAGATGTCAAGAATTATAACATTCAAAAGCCAGTCGGAGAACACTTCAGTCTCTCCAGTCACTCAATTACAGACCTGAGGGTGGCTATCCTTCAACCAAAAAAAAAAAAAAACCCAACCCTTCAAAAACAGACTCCAACGAGAGATTGTCAAGGTAGACTGGGAAAGCAGAAAATTCAGGCTGAAGATCACACAAAGACAAAAATGTATGGCAATTTGAAGACAAGAGGAACAGGTAAAGTTCAAAATTGGAAACAAAACTAGAATAAATGGAAAAAGTTGTGTTTCTTAGAGGACTAGTAATGAAGAATGGGAATTGTGAAGATTGCATAAAAAGGAGACTCAGACTAGGCACTACTGCATTTGAAACATTTTGCAAGATCTGGAAGGCTAAACACATAAAATGAATAATAGAAATGATAAAATGAAATAAATGATAAAATGAATAAAATGAAAAAATGAAAGTTAGCATATATGAAACAACTGCCATGCTGTTTACTACTGTATAGGTCAGAGTATTGGGGTATGAGGAAAGCTGATGAATAAAAAACACATGTCAATTGCAAAAACGAACTGGTGAGGGATATGAACAGTGAGAGTTTCAAGGCTGCAGAAAATAAAATGACATAAGAAAACATCAAGGACAAGAAATGACACCGCTACAGAAGATTCAAGAAAAGTGATTGAGATTGTTTGGACACATGTCAAGAATAGACCAGACATATCAGAGTAAAAGGGACTAGAAACAGAGGAAGGCAGAGAACATATTGGATAGACACAGTGAAGAATCATAAAACTAAAAGATTTAGAGATGAACAAAGATGAAGCTGGAAGAAGATGACAGAAAGAGGTGGAAAGAGTTCCTTCTGCCCCATCATCACTGCTGAGCTGATGGACGGATATCAAAGAAGAATACTTTAGTAGTAAATATTAAACTAAAAATAGTTAGCTTTGATTATATTTTCTTGATTTGATTTCTGTTTAACAGTTTTAATATACAAAATTGATACAGTCTCTTATTTCTTTCAATATGCAACATGGGTCCAGAACTTTTGAGAACTTGGGTGAATACTAGCTAGTCTTTGGGTCCTAAAAAAAAAAAAAAAAAAAAAAAAAAAAGCACAATTTCAACAATTTTTTTTATTAACGTTTGCATTGAACACATTATCCAAACTATCAAACCATTTACTAAAAATCCAGGTTTGCAATAAGAATTCAATAAAACAGTTTCAGTAATATTTGATAAAAAGAAAAATACTTTCCAATTTATTAAACCGTATTAAAAGCAGGTCAATTGCACCCAGAAACTTTAAACTGTACTTTTTGTGATTAAAAAAATAGATCAGATCTAATCAATATGGAACAAGTTAGTTATTTTTTCCCCTTGGGAAGTGCATTTGCTTACAAAGCTTCTGCGTACACCCCTATGTTACAGTGATCAAGTTTCCAGCTAAGGGACATGGCAGGATTCCTTTATATGAGCCTACAACATCGAGGGCACTGCACTGGGGGAAAAAGGAGACCTGGGTTCTTCTATCCTCTTCCTCCACTGGCATTTTCTATGATATCCGGTGTGTCTTTGTCCTCCCTCCTACCTTCGATTTGTCAACTCTTTAGGATGGGGACAGTATCTTATTACTTGCTTGTAGTGCCTAGTGCAATCAAGCCCCAAGTTTGATTGGGGCCTCTAGGCACTTCTAGAATAAAAATAAAAGTAGTTGAGAAATGGTGAATGCTTTTCACAGATTGTTTTAAAATGTAATTCTTCTTTTCAGATCTTGTTTGTCTCTCGCCCCCCCTTCCCACTTCTAACAATTTCCCCTCTTTTCCTAGTGGGCAAAAAACGTGGAGAGGAGGAAATGAGAGAAAGGGGGCTTAAAAAAAATACTGATTTTTCAAATGCAAAGTTTTAATCAGCTCTAAATAATAGTCTAAACTAACTCTCTAGCCTAGTATCCAGCAAAAAAGTGCTACTCAAAAAATCCAGAATAAAAACTTAAGTTGAATTTCTTTCCCAAAGTTTTTAATACAGGTATAGCTTTGGCAGAAGTCAAATACTTCCCAATATTTGACAGTTATGTCAAGAGAAAGTAAATTAGTTTTGCTATTGGTTGGTCTACTCATGTCAAAAGCCAACTCACTTTCCATTTTTCTTGATTCTTGGGACATCATTCCTGCATTTGTCAAGCAGAGATACAGGTGACAAGGAAGAATGAGGTTATTGGAATAGGAGACAGAGAGAAGTTGAGAAAAAACTCAAATTTTCAAAAGTTTCTAAAGTTTTAAAATCTTTGAATTTTACAATAGTGTCATAGCCATGTTGGTCCCAGAATTTTAGAGACATACCCACCTTTTGTCTCTAAAATCTTTGAAGACACCCTGAAAGGCAAGCACGTATTCTTAGTCAAAATTCCTGAGTAACTCCTTCTCAAAACTCCATTGAAGTTCAACAAAATTTACCAAACTAAAAATCAATGATTAAAGGAACAACAAACTAAACATGAATGGAAGCAACAAAAATCTTCCTGGACAACAGATGTCTGAGAACTGGAATCTATATTATCTAATGCATCTTTCCTCTTGAGATGATCAGAAGATTGCATAGCATGGAGAATTGATATTAAGAAATGCAGCCTCACAGTTTTGATCACTTATTCAAATATAGCTAACATTGCCATTAAAAATTCACATTTGCCAGCAAGTGTCACACAAGTAGTACAATTTTTTCCACATTCTAAACACTTGGTATCTCCAATACCAACTACTGTGAGATAAATGTGGGCAAATGGAATCTGTTGCAGATGAGCTAACGGATACTATGTCAAGTGCACAAACATCTGTTAAGTGGTAGAAACATACAAGACTATTTAGTTTTCTGCATCCAACTGAAACTATTTTCAATTCTTATTGGTTCCACTTCTGGTTTCCAGTGATCACTCCATGCTTATGGAGCTTACTAGAGATCTGCTGTATTCGGTTTGGTTCCTATTGACTGCATTACAGAAAGAGCTGAGCTCCACTCTAGCTGAAGATGCTGTCTGGGAAGCTCATCACTCAAAGGCACAGTCTCCAACAACACTCCTCTTGAGGCGTACAGAGACTGAATGGCAACAGAGACCAAAACAGTGTCTCAATTTGTGTGGTCCATCCAGAACATTGCTAACCATATAGGTCAGAGAATGCGGCCAAATAGACTACTTATTTTTTCCATTGCTATTAACCAGGTTCCTTTCACAAGAAGCACTAAAAGTCATTAAATATCTCCTGTTACTTTCATTAAAATTAGTCAGTCAGATCACCTACATGGGCCATATTGATACAATCTTTATCAGATATAAATGTCGAAGCTTTTTCCACTGGCAGAACTTTCAAAACTAATTGAAAGGAATCTGACACTTACAGTTTCCTCCCATGTACAACTCAGAAATTGAAAATGTGGAAGCCTTATCATCTAATACAAGAGCCACAAGAATCTGTAGATGCTTCCATGGAGGGCAATCAACCATACTATTTGTACTTGCCACAAAGTCTAATAGTCTTTTGCACAATTCATGTTTATTTTAAATTGCTTCCTTTACTTTTTGATTTGGTCAGTTTTATGAGCTGATCTACTCCAGCTTGGAACTGTGACCTAGCTTAGAAAATGTAATACTAAAAAGGGGGAAAAAAAAAAAAAAAGTTACTTTCTTCAGCAAAGTGGAGCTGTGAAATAGCAAATGTGCATTAAGGTTTTAGTACTTAAACGTTTAGTACCACTCTTTCTTGGCTTGTTGCAGTAATCATTAATGGGTTTACAAGTGTGAAATCCTATATTGAGGAGTCATTAGATACTTTGTCTAGCACAAAGTACTGCAGCAAATGAAGGAATATTAACTTCTGAAGTGTTTAAAGGTTAAAGAAAAGAGATCTACTAAAATAGGTGTTGGAAGAAGTCAATCTGATTTCTTCCAAAGCCAAGACAAAAATCAAGGATTATAGATGTTTAATTTATTGATCTGTAAGAAGTGCATAAAAATAGCCCTAGGTAGTATTATGTACACATGCAAATTGAACAGTTGTTCAAACTACCTTAATTACATGCACTAGATTGCATATACAAATTGATATGCTCACAAGTATTGTGAATGTAGTTAAGAAGCCTGTCTTTTTGTTCTGCATTTGTACAGTGTAACACCAACAGACCCCGGTCATCAGCAGGCAGAATGTAACCTGGGGCCTCTGGAGCTTAGTACATGAGCCTCTACTGCATGAGCTAAAAGCCAACTGGCTGTTAACTAAGGCTGTAGAGCAGACTCATTTTCTCTAAGTGGTCTCAGTGCCAATATATGGGACAGAACACCACACCCAGAAGGTGTGTGGGTCACAACAGCACCTAGGATAATGGGATCCTCTTGTATTTATATCTAAAATTAATACATGGGCTAAAGATGTTAACATAACCTAGTGAGTGTCCACTGTTAAACAAAGTTCAGAGTTCGGTATACCAAGACCTCAGGCTACTTCGTACCATGGCAAACACTATTAAAATCCCTTTAAATGTTTATTAAAAAGGTACAGCAAAGAAAAAAGGGTAAAGTTTCGAAATGTAAAGTATTAATTATGGTTTTCATTTTAACATCTCGCTCCCTTTAGCTGTAGAGAGTTTTTAGGAAGAAAAAAAACCCTTGTTTGACAATCTCTTGGATGATATTGAAGATTGTAATAACTGTCCTTTTGGGAGGAAAAGAATAAGTTAATTGAACTTGAACAGCTCCAGCAATCTCAGTCCTGTTTCACTCCAGGTGATGTTTTGGCTTCAGCTGGAGCCCTCTCTCCGACTGGGGGTCTAGTCAGGATGTGTCTAAGGGTGATGAAAGCCTGAGGTCCCCAGGAGATTGTCGAGGTGGCAGACATGATGGTAAAGCTTGCTTCAGTCACCAATTTCCACAATCCTCTCCCCAACAAAAAAATCTCATTCTTTAAGGAAGCCAAAAAAGGAGAAATGGTCAGAAGAGCAATCCCCTCATTATTTTGTCCACCAGCTATGCCTAGTTTCCAACACAATTTTGGTTCACTGATTTCTGGTTCCACACGTTCCTTGTTCACCAAGTGTGAGCCTAATACAGTCATTGAATTATATCAGTAGACCTTTTTGTTTGGACTAACTCATTCTATCTTTTGTACCTCTTCCCAATCAACATTTGTTATAAATTAAGAACTTTTGCTACTTTTTTTTCCCAGTTAAATTCAGTTAGGGTAAGTCTGTAGGCCCAATTACTACAACAGTCTTGGTTCAGGACTGAGGCTCATAGATGCTACAGTAATACAAAAAATTACCCATTTGGCTCTAACTGTCCTTCCAGTCTACCTGCATCCTACACAAATTTGAGGTAGTACTACTGTTAGAGTTCTAAACTATGTAGAATAGAAATGCAAAACTGTAGACTAGTTACTGTACAAAATTTGGACATCAATCCTCCATCATTTAATGTTTCTTGCACTAGTAACTTATTTGGGAAAGATTGAGAGGTATAAAGTAAATAAAGGGGGGCTGATTCTCCATTCTGTTACACTAGTTTCTGGTAGAGCAGAGTGGGGAATCAGCATCCAAGTTTCCACCTAGTCTGAGGAATAAGGCCAGTGTTTCATTCTACTATAATAAAGAACCAGACAAAGTTCTTCTGACTTCTGCTTCCAAGTTCAATGCAGATCAGGAAGTGAGAGAGAAAATTTTCTCCAAGAAAAGGGTTCCAACTCCTTTGCTTTTAACTTTAACAAAGGATTAACTGAACATGTTCAGGCAAAAGAAATCTTAGTTTCAAGGAGAGAGGGAGGCAGGCAAGGAAGTCAGACTCAGGATAAATATATGGATGGTGGGCTGAGATCAGAGGCTAAAAAGATATGGGTTAGAGAAGCCCAAACACCCAAAAATCAAGTATGGAATAAACCTTGGCAGCTTGCTCATGTACATGTATGAACAACAGAATCAGCATAAGGAATAGGCTTATTCAGGAAGTAACAAGCTTTTGCTATTCTGCAGGAAGTACTAAAACAGTTTTATTTACAAAATTAGAAACAGAAAAAACTCTGAAATAGAGCCAGTTGACAAAACTTGCTTGTTTACCATATCCCCATGGAAAATTCTCTTTTCAGTAAAAATTTGACAACTGAAGTATTTCAGGCAAAATAACGATCCTGATTCAGCCATATTGCTGCGATGCTTCAAGCTCCCATTTTCCTCTACAGGCTGGGCTCTTCAGCCAGACCACATCTCCCATAATGCACTACAGCCTTCCCTTATAATAGGGGTTTTGTTTTATATATTCACTACTGCTGTACATGAGTTTAAATTGAAACCACTTAATTATGCCAGAGATGTATTAGTCTACATTTTTCCCGGCTGAAGCTCATTTTATTTCTGCCCAAATATCAAACCGCTCAAGGTTCCCATTAGTGTTGGCCACAATCTGAGGGGATGCTAAAGTAATCTGCAAATTCAATTCATGTGCTTCCTTCCTTCCTAGTGATCTAGAAGAAGTATGTTAAATGTAACATTAAATTTTAAATAAACAACCTTTCCCAGCCCCCTCCAAAAAACCCATTTAGCCTTTTTTAAATAATGAAGCAAACATTTTAATGATACTAAACTCCACCTTCAAGAAAAATAGGAGCAGAGAGATTTGCCAAGTTCAGACCTGTCTCATTTTCACATTACCATACATCAAAGGCCCTAGATTAAGTTCAACGGGATAGAATATGAGATAACTGAAGTACAGCAAACTGCATACAACATGACATGATGGCAAGAAGCATTCTTTACAAAAATAATGTTTGGGGAGAAATAAGTGGTCTAGTTGCAGAGTTTCCAGCTTACCTGCTGCTATTTCTGAGCATAATAAAATGCTTTGTGGGATATAATCCCATTTTCCCAGGCAAGATGAAGGCATTCTTATCCTTCTGGCATACATCTAGCTTCCACACATTGCTGCTTTCCATATCCACTAAATCCTACAGATCTGAACTAAGAGCGTGCTAGGTAAAAAAAACCCAGAATTCTTTCCCAAAAGGACAATCAAGGAAATGATTACAAAAATGTTTTCAGTTCATGATTTGCTGCATGCTAACAATCTTTCTTCTCCCCCACGGCAAATTAGAGATTAGTAATCAATATCTAGTGATTAGACCCACTAGAGCAATTTATCTGTGGAGCTCAAACAGAAATAAAAACATCTATGTACCAAAAACATTTAAGGAGTGATTGCATTTACAATAATTGTTACACAGAGTAAAGAATTCAATTAACAAAGAAAACCACTATAGAAGTGTGTACACTGATTGCCAGGCTTTTGTCTAAATAGCTAGCTACAGAGAGTACAGAAAAATTATCTAGTGCTGACAACTGAATTTTAAAAGAAGTACTAAACACTGTCTGAAGCTGCAAGTGGTTTCCCAGTGACATTGATTTAATCAGTCTACTAAAGCATCTGAGACACAGTAAGGAGACGGTAAAGTCACATGAACAAGTTCTGCCTTATAAGGTTAGTAACAACCCCTTTGGATTGTTCTTCAGCTGGGAAACTCAGGCTCTCCAGCTACAGCTTCTACCACTTGAGCTAACTAAGTACTTGTCTACACTGGCAAGTTTTTGTGCAGTAAAGCAGCTTTTTGCACTCAGACTGCAGATATGTACACACTGCCAAGCCACTTTGTGTGCAGAATCTCCTCAGTTGCAGGGCTGCAAAAAAAAAAAAAAAAAAAAAAAAAAAAAAAAAAAAAAAAAAAAAAAAAACACAAACCACACACCCCACCACCTCGACAAGAGTCTTAAGGCTATTTGCACAGAGGCTCCAGCACTCTATTGCCAGTTTGAATACTTGATTGCTTTCTGCACTGTAATTGGCCTCCAGAACTGTCCCATAATGAATCAAGTGACCTCTCTGCTCATTGTTTTGAGCTCAGCTGCCCTGGAGACATGCACCCCTCCCCTTTCAAAGCACCATTTCTGACAGCCATCGTGTGCTGAGCTGATCTGCTCTGGGACACAAAGCAAACCATTAATGTGGAACGCTCATTCTGTTGAACAGAGATATGTGTGTGTGTGTGAGAGAGATTGCTGTGCAGAGAGAGCCCAGGGAAGGAGGTAGGGGCCAGTGTTGGGGTTTCCCCTCCCCCTGCCTCAGGACAGGTTGCTTCCTGCTGCTGGGTGAATTTACAAGACAGCATGCTGACACCCTCTCTGTCCCTCGAAACAGTCTCTTCCGCCCCCCACCTCGAGTTGAAAAGTATCTGGCAATGTAGTAGGATGCCCATGCAACAATGGGATTGGGGAACCTCCAGCATGTGATGCTGTGCCTGCCCCAGCCCCATGAGGCATTGCAAACTCTTCCCAAAGCACCCTGTGGCCAGTTGCACAGTGGGATAGCTACCACAATGCATTGTCTTTGCTATTGCAAGTGCTGCTAATATGGATGCACTCCAGCGTGACAAGGAGCACAGTGTGAACACAACAATGATTTAATTCCAGTGTTTTATTAAAAGTGGTGTAACTTGTGGCGCAGAAACTTGCTAATGTAGACATACCCATAACTCCACTGTGAGCAGTTGCAGGCAGCTATCCTCTGTAGATCAGCCAGCATACTTTGGTAGGTTTCAGAGTAGCAGTCGTGTTAGTCTGTATTTGCAAAAAGAAAAGGAGTACTTGTGGCACCTTAGAGACTAACAAATTTATTAGAGCATAAGCTTTCGTGAGCTACAGCTCACTTCATCGGATGCATTTGGTGGAAAAAACAGAGGAGAGATTACGTACTTTGGTAGTGTGCTACCTAATGCTGCTTTGCCCTCCAGTACTGCTAGGATTTCTGCATTTGATTTCAAATAGTCACTGGGGGTTTTTTTTGGTCGTGGAATTTCTTAAGGGCTATCTTAACAGGAAATAGTTCTGATGTTTAAAATTTTATTTTTAATTTGACGCTCTGAAATCCTAATCTCATGAGAGTATGGCTCCATTTGTTTCAACAGTAACATTATTTACAGGGTTTTGTTAAAACCCATTCAAAAATATTTGCTTTGGTGCAGTTTTAGTGTTTAAACTAAAATTTGTGGATTTCAATCATAGTTAAACGAACATCAGCATTAACATAGGAAGCCAAAAGGTGCTACTAGTCCAGTATTCTGTCTTCCATAGAAACCAGAGCCAGATGCATCAAAAGGAAGGTATTTCCTTAAAATCTGTTCAGGGCATTTACATTATTTCCACTCAGATATTGATGGTTCCAGAGGTCACCTTTATTTTAAATATCAGAAAACTTTCAAACTAGTAGATTCATCTCCCCCCCCCCTTTTTTTTTTTTAAACTGGAGAGATGGCCCTGAGCCACAAAATTTGGATTTTAAATGAACTAAACTTTGAGAGCATTAGGATCTCAGGTGCTGGTATAGGTGTTTTAAAGAGTAAGGAACCACCTTCAAAATTCAGATCCAGATTCTTTAACACCACTAGCCTTAGTATTCTGGGTGTGCTCAGTATGGGGATTTTGTTTTGATCCTTTTGTAACTTGACCTAATTGTATACATTTTATAGAAAAATCATTTTTACTGGCAAATTGTAAGCCCATAGAACTCCGTCCAAAAAGCCACTTTGCACCACACCCATACACACGCCACAATATATATATGGTTGTGTAAAACTGATGCTTTACAAAAAATGAATTTGTTCTGCACTTTGCATGAGAGAAAGATTCTATACTTGACATTTATTCCTATAGCTTCACAAATTGCAGCATTTATGAGTATTAATCTTTTCTTCATACTTTTCCCTTTACATAATTATCTGTGCTTCCCACCCCCCGAGATTACTCCCAAAACACTTAGCAAGAAATGCCCTTTTTTTTGGCTAGCACAATATATTAAAGATAAGTCCATTTTACAGAAGTCTGGAGGAAAACATGATTGTTACTAAGGATACAAAGCCACTGGAAAAAAGTGAACAAGTAATGCAGGTTTGATTCATTTTTGGTGAAAAATCTCAGTAGCCTGTGTCAGTATACACTTGTAGAAAGTATTTTATTGCAAACTAGAGACAAGACTATCACAAGGAATTTATTTTCTTTCAAATACAGAGTGTGATTTTAACACACTACATGGTACACAAGAGTGATCCTCCACCCCAGCTCAAACCACATATGGCTCTTCTTTAGAGCCTTATGGCGAGTTCTTGTTAGGTCCATACATCTTAATGGTGAACTCAATGTAAACCAAGCAGAACAAGCAGCTAGCAGATAACAGCAATACTCTAAACCATAGGAGTGGAAGCACTGAGAAAATGGATCCAACCTGGGAAGTACTGCATTCTTTCAGCTTCTCCTTGTTCTACAGATAGAGAAAACTACATTATGGAAGGATAGAAAGCAGAATTCCCCCATCCTCTTCCATCCCAAGAGTTAAGTGGGAGCAAAGAACAAATGAGGGTGTTCATGTCATAACGAATAATGATGTTAGTGCATGATACAACAGCCAATCTATATATTGCAACACAACACGAGTACAGAGTTATCCAATACCTGTAGCTCTTTAAAAGCCATTTGGAAAGTGTGATGTGAAAAGACTATATTTAAGAGGATTTAAGGGGAGGGCACAGTTCCATGTTACTTACATTAAGGAACACAGACAACATTCTCAATAGCACTTTCTTAATCCACAGTTTCACTCTAGGGTGTTTGACACGTCATTTTCACAGGTGTTTTACTTTCCTGGATAAATTTGCCACAGAAGTGCTCACAACTTTTTAAAATCGTATCCAAGGCACTCTACTTGATAGGCTTTCAGTCCATTTTCCCCCAAGGGTCTGATCAAAAATGAATATGTTGCCTATAGGAAACATGGAACCCTGATAATTCCTATGCATTTTTCCTGGCAGAGAATGGTTTGTAATGGACATTATAGGCACAGATACCTTAATGGCACACCCTGCCCCTCACCTTCTCCAAGTCATTCCTTGCTTTAAACAAGGTGTGTGCAAAACTTTGAGTATTTGTCAGTCTAATTTCACTAAAAAGAGAAATTTATATTACCTAATAAACTTTATACCTCTCTTACATGGAACTCTAGCTCTCAAAGCACTTTACAAATGAGATTAGTATAATTATCCCCATTTTATGAAGAGAAAAAGAGAGGGCAAGTGACTTGCCCAAGAGCCAGGAATAGCACCCAGGTCTGTTGAGTCCTAGTCCAGTGCTTTATCCACTAGGTCACAAATTAAGTCAGTCATATTAGAAAATTTTGGATTAGCAGCAGACCACCAGACACTCCAGGCAGGCCATTGCAAAGATATTGCCTTGGATCAATATTGTAGTACTCAGTATTTTCCATTATCTTCACTTGGAGATTAGTTAGTTTTTGTCCAATTTCTCTTGTCCAGGTATTCAATAGATGGCTTGGGTTTGCACTCAAAGAGCATTTTTTTTTTACTGCTGTTATGGCATTATTATGGCACAATGATGGTTATTAACAGAAATATGGCAATATCTGACGCCACAATGTGTGAACTCATGGTAAAAGTATATTTTTAAACAGTTATCACTGTATATACAATTTAGCTTACATTTCTTTCTGCTTTTACAGAAGAACCACTGCCTCTTTCTTTCTAAGAATAGTTTACTTGAATGCTGGTAATTACAAATACAATTACTCAACTTTTCAAGATTCTTAAAAGACCTCAGTTTGTGTGTGTGTAATGGGGTTGCTTCTCACCATTACTACTCCTCATCTCAAGGTTTGGAAATTAGTTTGTGCCAGATATGGCACCCCAGTCATCAATTACTCACGCTCTGGAACCTCTCTCTTTGCAACTCAAAGTGTTCCCTCTCCATGATTAACCTTTCCAGGCAGATCACTATACTGCTCTTCTGCTCCCCTTCCACGGTATCAAAGTCCCACCAGACAAGCTGTCTGGCTTAGGGTTGCAACTTTCTACTTGCACAAAACCCAACACTCTTGCCCTGCCCCGCCTCTGAGACCCCAACCATGCACTACACCTTCTTAGAGGCCACACCTCCTGCTCACTCCATCCTCCTTCCACTATCACTTGCTCTCCCCAGCCTCACTCACTCATTTTCATCAGGCTGGCTCAGAGGGCTGAGGTGCAGGACCATGTGAGGGTTCTGACTGGGGGTGCAGGCTCTAGTGTGGGGCCAAGGATGAGGGATTTGGGGTGCAGGTGGGGGCTCTGGTCTGAGACAGGGGATTGGGGTGGCAGGGGGTATCATAGCTCTGGCTGGGGGTGCAGGAAGATGCTCCTAGCTAGGACTGAAGGCAGGAGGAGGATCAGGGCTGGGGGCATGGGAGTGGGGGAGATTGAGGGCTCTGGGGTGGGGCTGAGGGGTTTGGAGTGAAGGAGAGTGCTCCAGGATGAGATTGAGGGGTTTGGAGGCAGGGGGGAACAGGGCTTGGGCAGGAGCCCAGGAGAGAGGTCAGAGATGCAGACTCTGGGCAGTACTTACCTGAAGCAGCTCCCGGAAGCAGCGGCATGTCCCCACTCCAGCTCCTAAATGGAGGCGCAGCCAGGTGGCTCTGCATGATGGTCCAGCTGCAGGCACCACCCATTAGCTGTGGCTCCTGGCTAATTGGAAATGTGGGGGTGGCACTTGGGGTGGGGGCAGCACCCAGAGCCACCTGGTCATACCTCTGTATAGGAGCTCAAGGGGCTATCCTGGCTGCTTCCTGAGAGCCACGCAGTGCAGAGGCTAGCAGGGAGCCTGCCAGCCCTACTACGCTGCACCGCCAACCAGACAGTCTGGCTGTTGCTTCAGTCAGTCTTCTGTTCCATCTCTAGGTGTTGGGCTGCTTCACAGTGGCTAGTAGGGGAACCGAGGCCAACTCCCTACTCATGCTCCAGTGCAGGAACCATTACTGGCAATCCAGGTCTGCTCAATCTCAGTTGCCATTTCCATGAACTCCTTCCTACCCTGATACTCTAGCTCCTGATCTCTCTCTAGGTTTACCATCAGAGCTTCTTCTACTTCTTGTACCTACTTCACCCCCTCCTTATGTCTATTCAAGTCTTTCCCTCTAGAGAAAGAGGCCCCCTCTGTAGCCTTTTGTTGCTTTTCTTTCCTGATTTTATAATCCTAGCCCAGCTGGGCTTCATCTGCAATTAGACTATCAATCCCTATTTCCCCTCCATCTGCAACATCAAAGGTTAATTGGCCCCTGCTTGCCCACATTAATCCACTCAGGGCTAGGGGAGGGGATGAATATCCCCCATAATAGTGTACATCTTATAAAACAATGTTTACTCAATGCTAGTAGGGGAGAGAATTTTGTTGAAAGGTAGGACAAGATGTAATTGGCTATGTGTGCAACAAGGGAGATTTAGATTGGATATTCAGAAAAACTTGGTAGCTACAAGGATAAATAAGCAGTGGAACTGATTGGATTTTGAGGAGTCCCTGTCATTGGAGATTTTTAAGAAAAGGTTATACCTACATCACCCCTGATAGGTGCTGTCTACTTAATTCTACCTTGGGGCAAGCAGATGGATTGGATGACTTCTTCCCTTCTAGCCTTACATGTCTATGAGTCTATGCATGAATGTTACATACTAGGTACTATCAGCTGAGTGATAATTTTGAAGACAAAAATATTTCTTACTATTGCCTCCACTGTAAGGGAAAGACATGTTACTGATGCAGCTGCTGCAGAAGCCATTGCCATAACTCTACTACTGCTACCAGAATTGTAGTATCTTCCACCCATCCTTTATTTGTAAAATCAAGGACACTGGATAATCTCCTTTAGCTTTTTAAGAAGCATGGTTAGTACTGCTGAAGTAATTTTTTTTTCCATTTTTTTTTCCATTTACTATCTCCCTCTTAATTCCCTGGAACCCTCCCGTGTTATCTCAAATATTTAAGCAAACAAGATGACATTTTCCTTCCTAGTCCCACAGAAGAAAAAGAAAAGGATTTTTGCCACAAGGAAGGCTCTTGTTATTTTCAGTGTCTCTCCAGGTTTTCCTCATAGTCCCTTCAAAGTCTCATGTGCTAAACTCTTCCCATTTTCTTTAGTAAGAGAAGTGTGAACCAGACAGGTATTGATCTAGCTAAGAACATATTGGAACAAATAGAATTCATTCTTTGCCCTTAATTTCCCTTCTCTACTGTAATAAAGAAAATATGCAATAAGGAACCAACATTACTGAATAAAAAAAATTGCAAAAAATTACTTCCAAAATACATTGTTGCAGTCATGCAATCCATACAACATAGCTCTCTCCCTAGCAATGTCACCCTCCACTTACTACCATGATCTCTGAGCACAGAATTAATAGCCTGTATACAAGGTTGCTTACTAGGTTGATGAGGCATGCTTTTTACCTGCCTGTAGGCAGGAACTCACTGTAAACAGACTTCCCAGTTTAATTGGATTATTCTACAAAAAAATATCACTCAGCAGATCCTTTTTAGCCTTTTCACTGTACCAGCAAAAATTCAAAACTGACTAGTTTTATATAAGAAACCTCTTACACAGAAACATCTCAGAGACCAGAATGCATATTCTTGAGGAGAATGTGAAATATCAAAGCTTAATCACTTCACCCTACCATATAATTAAGCAATTAAAACAATTAAAACTTGACAGAGCACCAGTAACCCTCAGGTGAATTACAACTGCATTATGAAAGCAGTGGCAAGGAAAGAGGAAAGCCTTTAGCACAAATTTAGGACAGATTAGAAATAAATGAAAAGATGTACTATAAAGACTATATTTATGGACTTGTTTTCCAAATGTACCCTGAACATTCATTGTCAAGCTACTTATTTAGGTCCCTAAACACAAACTCAGAAGGCTAACTTTAGGCATTCATTTTTTTTAAATATTTGCCTTGAATAGACATCATGGGTGGAGATCATCACCCCAACTCTGACCCTCTGAAGGGGCCCCTAGAAGACCCTTATCTAAATGAGGGAGGATTCCTCTGGCACAGGCCCTGTGGAAGACAACTGCGGGGCTGATATCTGAAGACCCCCTCACAACACTATTGTAAGTAGTGGGATGGTAACAGGTCCTCAGCATGCAGTATATAGGTCAGCCCTCAAGGGGGTTACCATAAATTGAACAAAGACTGTCTGTTCTGGTTTGGGGGCTATAAAGCCCCCCTTGGCATACCAGGATTGAGAGGGCATAAGTGTTACCACCTTTGAATTACAAAAAAAAAAAAAATCAGTGCCTCCTTGCCATAAATCAAGCCTGCTGTAACCCCAGCCACAAGGCAACATCCCCACCCTTCAATAGCCACTTACAGTATCTAGAAAGATAGCACATAAATAAGAATTTGATAACATTCTTAAATTGTGGAAGTGGGAACAATGCAGTATCTTTCTGGACACAAACTTAACATTACATGTCCCAGTGTATTGTGATGATAATGCAAATCTTTAGACCCACATTAAAAAAAATACCTGGCAGATTAAATTTTTCTGGCAAATCCATAAAAAAACCCAGCCAGGTTGGTCAAATATTGGCCAGGTGGTAATCTTAGGGCACATAGGGAGCTTAAAGTCACCACTGATCTTGCAGGTCCTGGGCTGCAGGTTCTATGTTATATCTCTTAGGAGGATCAGCACAGATGATTACCCCAAGCTGTACAATTTTAATTTGTGGAAAGCATGTTGAAACTGATAAATGTCAAGGCTACCAGTCATTTAGCAATGTATAATCTAGTGGAAAACAGTTACATCAAGAGAGCCTGATGAACATCTTGTAAACTGAGTTCTTAACTGAACTGGAAGATAGCAGTAAAACTACAGAAGAACTGGAGCTGGGCAAATGCTGTAAGAAGTTTTATGAATATTCCTTTTAATAATATTTAAAGATTTCACCTTGATTGTGTTTGAATCCTGTTTTATGCTGACTTCCCAGGAAGGAGTTTGCCAATAGGAATATTTACCAAATTTTAAAAGCATACAAAATAAGTCCTATTTTCCAATATGCAGTGCAACTACTGCTTGAAATGGCAGTTACCCTTTCTACTGTTGTACTCAGCCTTCCTCCATCAGAAGTGAAAGTTCACCATGACCATTAGAAGAACATTGCTAAGACTTTACCTACACTATGAAAACTCAAATGTTTGTGCCATTTTTCTTTACAGTGAGGAAAGCTACACTGTTGACAGGGCACAGGAGTTTTTTGCAACTGCATCAACTAGTATAGAAAAGGCCTTCTCTACACTCCCATTGCTCATGTTCACATTGGATGAAAGGTTCACCAGTGCAGGAAAACCCTTCAGAATGGTATCAGTACAGATGCATTTTATTGGGGTTTTCCTAAATTTTTCAAATTTCTCCTAAGAAGGAGCAAAATGAAGTGCTACAAGCTTTTGTGCCCCAAAAAGGATGAAGCCATTTTTATAATAACCAAGTACCAAGGATATGGACAATCTGGAGAATCTAAAATATAAAATGCACTGTTGAAAACCAAATTCTAATCTAACATGCAATTATGTAAAATCAGTGTTCTAAAATTGGAAACTTATTCAAATCTGAATTTCCATGTTATTATAGATTTAAGGCAGACCATTAACATTTTTAATTTAGCATAAATTGCTTAATTTAAAAAAAATCTGAATCAGTTGATGACACTAATTGGGAATGGAGTTTCACATATTATAGGGGAAAAGAACAAACATTTCAGAATGATTTCCATAGATTAAGCTTGTGGGTGGATAAGTATCTCCCACGGTTCAATGTAGAGAAGTTAAGGTAATGAATAGAAGTGGGTGTTTCCAGTTTGAGAGGCACAGTGAATCACTTTGTCATGTCTATTGAAAATGACTCATTCGAGACCACCATCATTTGGTGGGTCATCCATCTGGTTTTATGTTTTCTTTCCTCATGCTCAAAGAGCCATTCAGTAGACAGAGGCAAGAAATGCCAAGTAGTGGAAATACCGTCATTTCCATAAGAAATGAGAGAATAAAAAACAGTGTTAAGGGAGTCAAAATTAAAATAATTGAATGAAAGAAATAAAAGACATATAAACCCTGAGGTATGAGGTCAAAAAGCAGGTGGTGGTGACCGAGGAGCTCTCTGCAAACATTTGCAGGTGATAGAAGAGTTGACTGGGTCAATTCTCTGCTGGCCTCTGCTGAGAGCACAGGGTGAGCAAACCGGTACTTTCTTTGTGTGCTACTAGTATATGGTTTGGGGACATTTGGGAGTGGTTTGGTTGGGTTTTGTATGTAGGGCTGATGTTCGGAGGTGATCCTATTGGGCCCACTGGGATGGGACCTGGACAATGACTTGGCTGGTGACCACCTCGCTACAAGGATCTTGAACGGAGAATGGATTAGATGATCATAATGGTCCGTTCTGGCTTAAAAAAAAAAGAAAAAAAAATTATGAATCTATGAAACAAGACCAATACTTTTTATAATTTGTAAAAAGCTTAAGCAAATTGTATCAAGAAATTTACTCTGACTGAACAACATGAAGTTTCAGGCCCAACAGATTTTTTTAATTTAAAACAAGAAAAACAGTGGGAGGGGGTTGTTTCCCCCTTTGTCAAGTTGTAGACTATTTTAAAGGCTTACAAGCTTGGCTTATTTTCTTAAGAGTCACTTGTATTCTTTTCAGTGCATAAACTAGTCCTTGAATACAGGTGTCCAGAAATAGCATGCCGGCAAACCCCTCTATCAGAAATCTTAACACAAACACCAATTCTTATACAAGATCTTAGGAAGCAACTCTGCCACAAGAACTGATTTAGAAAAATTAATGCAGAAAGCAAACTCTTGCAGCTGGTTACAGCTCCTCCAAAACAAGATTACATCACAAAACTAATGACATTGCAGCATTTCTTCAGACTGTACATTGCTCACATACTGAGAAAGAGAACTTGTGTAAAACCATAATCTGGTGATTTTGATCATAACAGTTTAGTAGAATTTTCTTCTCAGACAGCGTCACTCAAGGCTACATCCACAAAGGTCACTTAGACTCAAAAATTGTTTACATGGTGCCATAGGCTGGATTACTGGGGTATGAATTGTAGAGCACTCTGTTAACCCTACTGGTACCTACTAAAAGGTACTTAGTGCATGTTAATTTAGTCCCTGGATGTGGAAACCCTTTCCTGGAGTTAGGCATCTTAACCAGGCTAGACCTTTTCTACAAAAACAGAGAAGGATGTGCTGCCACACCACCTTATGACCTTGAGCAGCATGGTTAAGGCACTTGGCTAGGATGTGGGAACCCTGGGTTCAGATCCCCATTCTGCCTGATATGAAGCAGGTATCTGAACCCAGTCTCCCACCTATTAGGAGAACACTCTACCAGGTTAGAAAGTACTCTGGTGTAGGGCTCTCAATCTCTCCTGTTGAAGCTTTTCCACTTTTATAGAATCCTTAAATATTCATGGAACAAGGACGTGAACAAGGACTCGTCCTGGGTGAGTGCTTTACCCACTTGGCTAAAGGTTAAAAGGGAGACACTACTGTGTCATCATTATAGTCTTCCTCTTCTGGCAACATTTTGTGTAGGATCCAAGCCAGCAGGCAATCTAACAGCATGCCTACTGGATCATGCCCTGCAGGTCAATTCAGCAGGGAATGCCTAGTTTGAGGCTTGTGCTAGACTTCAGGCACGAGTTAGTCCTGGGGGCCAGGACTTTAGGTGGCTGTTTGCATGCAGAGCAGCAGAAGTTTAGGAACCTGAGGGACTTTGCCAATGGAAATGTAGGCACCTAGGAACTTTGAGTGCCCACAGGGTTAAGCAGTAGCTGAGTAGGAGTTTTGAGGTATCAGTTCCAGGGTAACTGCATCTTTGATGGTCAACCCAAAGAATACCCTCTCAGTTCTCAGGCCTCTAGTAGTCACCTCTCTCTGGACAGGAACCTGCATCCCTCTCTCACTGATCAGGCTTTTAGACTTGCAGCCCCCTTGCACTTCACTGAATTTAAACCATCAGGTCTGACTGAAGTACATCTCGTGCATTTTGCTCTCTCCAATGGCTGTGAACAGCGTAAACCAGCAGTAGTAAGTAACCAAGCAGCTCTTTCAAAGCAGAGTATGTTTATTTTAGAATAAAAGCATCACAGAGAAAACACAAAGAATAATAAAAGGGCCTAAACATATATTTACATTTACCAGTGCTGCCTCCAATGAGGCCTATGGAAACCCTTGAGGGTTCCAGTCTTTTCAACCCTTCTGCAGGGTTTGTCCCTGCCATGGCATGTTGGACAGAGGCCACGTCTTTTTGTTGGATCAAACTGAAGTTCCCTCACTCAGGTTAAACTTGGCCTTTTGTACCAAAAGTCATTTTTCTCCTTTGGCCTCTGACCAGGTCTGAACCAATATATGCAAACCACTGTAGGGGGTGATAATTCTCTGGAGCTGTTTACAATCTTGGGGACTGCAACAATTTCCCTTGCCCCCATACTGTTTGTAGTTCCTGGGAGGAGCTGCAGGAATCTCTCCTGTGGAGTCCCTAGCCCACAATGATTCACCACACATTAGTCCCCAAACATTAAACACTGCAATATCTGTCATATCAGGATCTAAATGTTTGGTTTAGGCACCTAACATGTCAAATAAGCATCTAAATTCCTTTGTTGCTTTGGCCCTCAGTCACACAATGTTGCAATATATGAATACTTCTCTTTTACCCTTCAATTGCTCAACATCCTGAATATTTTTCATGTTAGTTTATGTATGTAATCTTCTAATGTTGTATGATTAATGTTTGTCCTATTTCTTTACCTTCACATCTTTTACAAGTGTGGGTTCACCAAATATTTTCCATGACCTAGTGTTAAGGGATCATATAGTGAAAACCTGCATCATAAGAACATGCAGAAGAGAGGAAGGGTGAAGGTTTCCAAAGGAAACCCAAATGCGGTGGATTTAAAATACTACATTTTAATAGTTAACACTTCTTCCGCAAGAGTCAGGATCTCTAAAATGTTGCCAGTAGCAGTGGATTCTTCAGGTACAAAGTAACAGTCACAGAATCTATAAAATTCTGTTGCAGAGTTCTCGTCTTTGTAGCAGAAATTGGCACTTGAAGTGCTGGTAATTCTAAGGTCCCTGCTTATCTTTTTTGAATGGAATATGAATAGCACAAGACCAGCTCATTTTAATTAGCTGCGGTTGGTGAATTACTTGCCATTTCAACACAGCTGAATTGGTACAGATGTGTCAAAGGAAAAAAATGAATTTGTAAAAACAGAAGAAATCAGTTGTGAAATTCAAACACATTTGGAAAAGGCTGCTTAAACTCCTTTGATCTTTAGATGTGAGTACACTCTGTCCTATGTATATCTCTGCACCAGGGATTTAAGAATTTGACAGATTAGAAAGTAGTAAACCAGGAAAACTATATAATAGAAAAAATGTCTTGAAAAAGCACACTAACAAAGAGGTACCTCTCTCTAACCCCCAAGAGGAGGAGGAATCATATGTGCATTAGCGGTGCATTTTTGTTTGTAGGGTCTGGCAGTCACTGTGAATTTCTGTACATACAGAATTTGGGATTCCCCTTAACATTTTCCAATTTACAAGGGCTTTGTTTAACTCTTGATTTCTTCCTCTAATTCTCTGAAAAGTTATAAACATGAGAGATGTTTTACTGAATTTTGTACCTAAAGCACAGAATATAGTTTTTTCCAGATATTTTTTAGGACAGAGATTATCAAAGCTTTCTGGTTTATAGGAATCTGTTTTAAACAATGTCATTGTATCACAATGTAAATATGTTTTGGGCCAAATTAATCAGAATTACACCAGGGATTAATTTTGCACTATAGGAACTCAGAAAGAATAAACTCTTCTTGTTAGGAGTCAGGCAGTAACCTAATTCATGAAAGGCCCAATTGAGCCTACAAAGAAAAAAATAAGAATAAACACAAATCTTTTAAAAAGCAAAAAAAACAAAACAGAGCAGTGTTAATAGATTCCATTAGATTTAAAGAATTGAGAACTAGAGAGTTAAAAATTGCTTGAACAATAAAGACATTTGACCTGACTGGTCTGAGACACTTTCAATTATCCAATCAAAGTAATGGCTGGCAAGGGATAAAAAAACAGGGCTGCCCAAGTGAGCTAAATTGAACTTAACTGACCAAAAAAAAAAATTAAAATTTAAGAAGTTACCATTCCAAGGACTGAAATTATAGTTTTGTGGCAATTTCACTTTTTGTAATATAGCCAAGCAAAACATACTGTAAAGCAATAGACGGGTAAGAATGTTGATTTTATCTGAAATTCCCATTCATGGGCACTAATTATGGAGAAAATGACCTGTCAAACAATGAGAAAATAATGTACTTTGCTGTATGGAATCTCTTCATTCTGTAGGCTGAAGAAATGTCCAAGCTGTACAGTCATGCCCTCTGCATTTTTTTGAGCCGCTTTGAACCGAGAGTCATCGAATCATAGAATCTCAGGGTTGGAAGGGACCTCAGGACGTCATCTAGTCCAACCCCCTGCTCAAAGCAGGACCAATCCCCCAACTAAATCAATTAGTATTTTAGTCTGATACTAAGATGTTTGTTTGCTAGTTGTGTGCTGAACTACATGCTATTTTCTACTTCTTATAATGCAGTTTCTCAGAAGCTTGTACATTAAACATTAAGGCCTGAGAAAAGTTTGGAACAGTGACAGCTGTATCTACCCCCAGCCCCTTCAATGGTTGTTAAATTTTTCTGCTATAGTAAGAGCATAACTTCTTCAAAATTAAGCTACATTAACGGAACGCTGGACTCTGAGAAATTCCATACCAAAGAGAATGGTATGGTTAACATAGTAAGTGGTAGAAATAAGAAGCAGCCAAGCTAATGTATACTAAAATCAAAGGGGGCAGGACCCTGAATCAGCATAGTAGTTATGCATGTGCTTAAATTTAGGCACAAGTGTAATTCCATCCCTACTGGACAGGTCATTCAGTGCTTTGCTGAATAGGGATGGTATTACTCAGATGCTTAAAGTTAAGTTTCAGAGTAGCAGCCATGTTAGTCTGTATTCGCAAAAAGAAAAGGAGTACTTGTGGCACCTTAGAGACTAACAAATTTATTAGAGCATAAGCTTTCGTGAGCTACAGCTCACTTCATCGGATGCATTCGATGAAGTGAGCTGTAGCTCACGAAAGCTTATGCTCTAATAAATTTGTTAGTCTCTAAGGTGCCACAAGTACTCCTTTTCTTTTTTAAAGTTAAGTGTATGCTTGGCTGAATTGGAACCATAAAGAATGTGTGTGTAGCAAAGTGGAAGGTATTTGAAGGAAAGTGTCACAGGTCAGGTTTACACTTGGGGGGAGGAGCAGTATCGTCCCATGACCAAATCCAAATAACCTCCCTTTTCTTCAGAGCAGTATGACCTAATGGTCAGAATCAATAGGGTCAGTCTTCAATACAGGACCATAAGGCCAAGTGGCCAATGTCCATGGGCACCTAATCCTAGATTCAGGGCATTGTAGCCCAATGGCCAGTCAGTAGGCCTGCCATTGGCCTGGGTCAATATGACCCAATGACCAGAGTAAAAAGGATCACTCTTTGATGCAGGGCAGTAGGGCCTGATAGCCACACAAGATGGTGGGCTACCACCCAGGGCTGGGTCAGCAGGCAGGATAGGGGGATGTGAGCCTTTCCTACTCCACTGAGTCCCATCCCAGGGCCCTGATAGCAGTAAGTAGGTCAGTAGGGATCCATCTGAAACACACAGACTATTTCCAGTTCTACAACCAGAGCAATGTCTGGTTCCCCTGGGTTACTTCCTACCCGGTCTTCCAATGCTGTAGTCCACAGGTCCTCTGGGATTACTGCTGGCAAAGCTCCTAATGACTCCTTCCCTTCATGGGCTTCTGCAGGCAGCCAGCCAGGTATCCACCTGGGTTTCGGAGCACCTGGGCTCCATGGTCTGGGGCATAGTCTCCAGCAGCTCTCAAGAGGTATCCTGCAACACATGTCCTCTCTCCTCAGTGGTCAGCCCAGACTCAGCTGGGCTGCTCCTTTTATACTGTGGTTCCAGTTGAGGCATGGCCAGCAGGGGTGAGAGGGTTTGGCTTCTTCAGCTGACAGTATGGGGTTAACCCATTCTTGTCCAGTGTGGGGCAGATATACCCCATCACAGAGAGAGCTTTATGTATTGGCTGTAGGGTTCTTAGCTTTAAAACACACAAAATTGATCAAAGCTTACAGCTCTTGTAATACAATATTGTTGTCCTTTGGCCCGAGCCGTTAAATAAATTCAGGGCTTTTCCAGGATGTTGTTTCTATTAGGAGTAGAAATTGGTGGTAGGGTCAGGAATTTCTTTAGTTCTATTTCCTTGAACAGATTAGGAACAAACAAAATTCAATCACATATCTTTTAGAAAAATATCTATGCTGTAAGAATTATTTTTGGGGAAGTTCTATGTCCTGTGTTGTAATGGAGTTCAGACAAGCTGGTCACAATGGTCCCTCTAATTCATAGATTCCAAGGCTAGAAGGAAGTTTCTTTGTTTATTGCTTCCAAACCTTCATATAGAGCCCGTCTGTTCTGGGCCACGGTGCTCGAAGCACCACAGGTCTGGCAGGAGTACTCTGAGAAAAACGAGGCTTACACACAGCTGTGAGTTATTGGCTTTATTGAAGGTTAGTGACCCACCCACAACGGGGACTCCAAGCGTTGCAGTCAGAGGTGGGGAACCCAGCACACCGGAGCTTTGCCTGGGACGGAGTCCGATGGAGGCGCAGACAGTCAGCATTAATAAGCATTACACAAAAACAGCTCATGAATATAAAGTTAGGTGCTTCTTAAAGGGGGGCTTTCTACTATCTGGCGAAGGGCCATGCAAAGCAGCTATGTCCTTCAAGAACTATCTCCTACAATAACAAAGCAGCTGTGTCCTTCCAAAACTCTCTCTATCCCAGAGTAACGAAGCAGCTATCTATGTCCCACAGTAGCCTCTCGGCTCGAGAAAGTGGAAGTTCCCTGGCTAGGCCATAACAAAGTCTTCTGCAGTCCCTTACGCTGTCCTAGGATGTCTGTCTCTGTTCCTCTCAGGTCCACACTCATAACTATTTCTCTCACAGTCTGCTGTTCCCTCCCCCCACCCCCCAGCTTTCTGGATTGCTTTCTTCCTCTGACAGCCACAGACACACAGCTACAAGCAATCGATCTCCTAGCTTCAGTGTTTGCAGTCAGTCCCAATAGAAACAATTCTGCCCTAATGACTTAGCTGCTGATTGGCCTTCCATGTGGATTAGTGCCTTGGGTTATGGTTTCCATTGTCTCCAATTATCTTATTCCATAAAGGTGCTTCATCACTTCTTCCATGTATCCTGAAGGATGGGTGGCTAGCATGCCCATGAGCTTTAACATGGTCTGTAATTGCCTTGGCTCTAGATCAAAGACATTCTTGGTGGCAACCATTAACATCTTCCAGCATGACAATATACTTTATTCCTCCTTACTACACAATGGATTGAAAACACTACCAGTAACCAAATAAAAATAAAAAACTAATAGAACTGGGCAATTTATATGCTACAAATAATTTCTGTGATGAATTTTTCCTCTCACACAAATTGCCATTTAACAGATTGATTTCCTTGAATACATTTGTGAGAGGGTTTACTCACCACAGTGGTACCTCCTGCTGGCTGTCACAGGGATTAGCTCTGCCAGCCACTGCCCCCTTTCCTTATGGAGTCTCTCACACTGTCTTCTCCACCTGCAGACCCATCTCAGTCCAAAAACCACAGCATCCTCTTCATGACTCAGCACTCTGGCCATGCCACCACCCGTATTTCCCCCGTCAAGGTATCAATCCAATTCCTTCCATTTCCCCAGTGGCAAGTGGGGGATTCTGGGTCTGCCCATTATTCCGGGTTTCATCCCAGGGACCCTGTGCATATCAGACTCCTGCTGTGCCTCTAACTTCCATCTCCGCTGCTTCAGTTTCCCGGGTCACTTTCCCAGCACAATTCTTCACACTCTTCTCAGGGCCTTGAGTCAGCTAGTCCTAGCAGCCAGCCAGGAGCTCCCTTTTGCTCCCCCAGTCCCTGCTAACAGCTGCTCTGTCTAAGGTACTCCTATTTTCTCAGCCTCTCAGGGACACAGTCTTCACTCTGAACACCAAGCAGCCATTGACCCTGCTTTACCCTGAATATCCCTTTTATGTGAGTCTAATTGGCCCTGATTGGATGCTCTGTACAGCCCTCCTCCAAATGGCTGCTTCCTGTAAAGCCTTCCTTGGCTGCTTCTAGGACTCACTCCCACTGCTCCTCTCTGAGGGTGTGGCAGGTCCATGAAGCCTCCATTAACTCCTTCCTCTTCCATGCTGGGCAAACACGGAAGTGCCTAGAATAATTTTTGGGAATTATTATTTGATGATTTGCAAGCAGTTTGTTGTGAGTAGAGCTGAGCAAAGTTCAGAATTTCATTCCTATGGGATTTTAACTTTTTCCCCCCAACCCTATCAGGGACAAGAGTTGAAATTTAAAAAAAAAAATAGTGCAACCAAAATTCTTTAGTTTGGTAGCCTGACATTCCCATTTTCCCTATGACTCTGGCTCCCGGCTGGACTATTCCTCCTACTATGCACCCAGGGTATGTGATTCCTATGACATACCACCAATTGCCAAATTCACATTTCTTTATGGGAGATGTCCTCCCATAGGAGAGAATGAGGGCCTGAACTACAACTTCCCTAAGGCAATGTGCCACAAGAAAAATGTAGATTAACATTTGCTGAACTGATGATTCAAAACAAAACATCTGGGGTCAGTTAAAAAAAATGAAAGATTTCCATTCAGGATGAAGAATGTGAAATGAAATATTTCATTTTTATTGTCAGCAACATAAAAATTGGAAAGTATGATTCTGTAGAAATTGCACTTTACATCAGAAAACTATTCTGACAATTTTCCTAGTTGTGAGTATTCACTGTTCAAATTTTGACTTGCTGTGATTGGACACAAAGGTCACATGGCATAATGCTGTTTTCTTATTGGATAAGCATAAGTCTAACAATCAATTATTCAGTTTATATTTACAAATGCAAAATTACCTTTCCATTAATATTCTTTAATAATCCCTGAAGATGTGAGTTTGTTCTGCAGATATCCTTCCCATTAAACCCATACACTAGAACATTTAAGTAAAGAGAATATAAAAAGGGAATCAAAGAACAAAGTGAATGTATTCAAATATTTCAATGAATATGGAGTCACTTATGAAGTATCTGCTAGCTTTAATATATATATATATTCCCCATGCAATGAACAGTTTAACAGTAAAGCAAATAATTGTCTTACTTCTGTAAATCTTTAAAAGGCACCTTTAACTAAGTTAATTCAACTTTTCAGATTTTATCAGAACTACCCTGTCTAATATGAAATATTTTGCCCCAGGACAGCCCAAGAGTGACCTCCAATCCCAAAAGCTTGAAACATAAGATTCTCCTGCCAACAGTTTATCAATGGCTATATATCTTTAGGATAAAGCGACTATAAAGCATTATTCTTCTAAAAAAAACTACAGGAAAAATTATGGGAAGTAGCAACATTCGCTGCCTGCAAAGTTTCACTTGGTTTATGAACAATTTTCCACTTCCACCTTTCCCTTCAAGCGCCTCTTTCTAGTTCCAACTTCTTATCTGTAAGACATGTAGACATCAAGGATAGGGCATTTTACTTCCTTGCAAAATATAATTGAGAAAAAACTAAATACCATTTAGTTTGGCATACAATTTGAATAATTGCCTGTATAGTTTAGTTTATCTTTAAACATTCATTCATACTCCATTCCTTCATCCATCCATTTACAAAACTAATCAGATTTACAGCTCTTGAAACAGCAGCAGTTCACATCACTTAAAAATTATAATCATGCCACCGTTACATGATTTGAGACATAGGTTTGAGAGTCAAGAAACCTGGGTTCTATTTTTACAGGTTCTGCCACAGAATTCCCATGAAGCTTACAATGCATGGGCAGACCTGAGTGCCCTTTGGATTCAATGGAGAAGGGTGGCTTAAAACAATAGACCATGTTCAAAGCTGACATAACCAGGTGTTTGTTGCAGGAGTACTTGGGCTGAGTTGAGAACTGATATAAATTGTTTAAATTAACAGTTAGGATTAAGTAGGTCAGAAAATGGGTGTGATGTTAAACTGTGGCTTCACAGATTCACAGTGGGGTTAAAACAAATTAATTTAATGGACACACCAAGAGGGGATGTCGAGTGTTGCAGCTGTAGAAAACACCTGACAAATGGGTGAAGTATACAGTCAGGAGAACTTGTATTTTCAGACAAACTTTCAGACTCAATATATAAATGTTATTATGATGTGCCTCTCTACAGAAGTTGGTCATATTGGCAGAAATTCATCACTGAGGTAAACATGGTAAATTACATCACGTATCAGAGCTAAAGTAATCACCTTTTCTCTTGGTGGCCCTATCCACTAATAGTGTCAGCTGCCATCACTACTCCTATATTCCCTCCCCCTGACCGTCTTGCATCTCTCTCTCTCTCTCTTTCTCTCTCTGAGAGCTTCTCCTCAATATCTCTTTGTCATCTTTAAGCACAACGTAACAAAAACAGAACTCTTCAGCAAATCCTTCCAACCCCTCTCACTTGCCCACCACAACACAACTTCACAATCCTCCCATTCTCCAAGCCTGCACATTTAATTTAATTCTTGATTTCTTTCCCTCCTTTTCCCTACACATTCAGGAAGTTGCTAAATCCTACCACTTCTTCCATTGCAACATATTCAGAATCTGTCTTTCCTGTTCACTCTGACTGCCTAAACACCTTCCCAAGCTCACCTGTAACCTACTACTGTAACCTCCAGTCTGGCCTTCCGGAAACCCACCTGGCCTCTCTCCTTCCCTTCTTGAGACCATTTGTATTGAATGTTCAAACCTGCGGCACAAAATTGGCCCACTGAAGAGGGGGAGGGAGGGGAAGGAGAGAGAGCTTTGATCCATTTTCCCATAATTCCCTAAACCTCTCAATTTCTCACAGTTTTACTTTTATTTGCAAATGACCTCTTTGTTTGTCATACTCCATAAATCTCAATTCTAATTCTTTTTATCCACCTGTGCAAGGAACCAGCAGGGTATATGAGAAAAATAGCTCTGGGGCCCAGACTGTGTCGGATAAGAAGTAAGTAAAAACCCTGAACTGAAAATGCTGCAGAGACAAGGAGAAGAAGAATATATAAGAAGGGCTAGTAGAGCCATCAATTATTAAATTTGCCTGACCGTCCTGCCCAGCCTCTGAGCTCCTGGACCGGGAGGCAGCCCCCCTCCTCTGCAGCCATGCCGCCACATGGCACAATACTCTGGGCAGCTGTTTGGCGAGGAGAAGAATATGTAAGAAGGGCTAGTAGAGCCATCAATTATTAAATTTGCCTGACACTAACCTTTATAAGATACTGTTTTCTGTTACTTATAACATGGAAAATTTCAGCTAGGTGTCTGCTTTAAGCAGAATTTTTGTGTGTGTTTGTTTTGTTTTGTTTTTGGTTTGGAAAATTTGAGCCAACGTGTTTACTGTGTCAAAGAATGAGACTATGCATAGATAATTTTTCCACATATTAAGGAGTTCTGGGAAAGTTTTCTTTGAAAAGAGCTAGCACCCCCCATGCTTTGGAACAGGGACTTGATATTTGGCATGGGGTAACCTGTGTGTCAGGAATGTGCCTTTTGCCCTCCCTGAGAAAATTTGTCCAAATGTCACTACATTACAAACCACTGGGGATGGGGATGGGAGTAGCTAGGAAAAGAGATTGGGACAGGGAGCTTATGCCCAAATAAATCTGTTAGTCTTTAAGGTACCACTGGACTTGTTGTTTTTGTGGATACAGACTAATCTGGCTATATCCTGATACTGAACTTGAATGAGACTCTCAGGGGGAGAGATTGGGACTGGGAACAGTGTAGATGGTGAACGTAGCCAGGGTGAGGTGGAGAAAGAAGAGAGAGAGGATCCAGAAGGGAGATGGAGAAGAGATAGGACAGGGCAAGTTGGAGAGGACAGAGCAAATGGGGGCATGCTTGGAGAGAATGGCATGCTCCCACAAGAGAACACTCCCCTACAGAGCCTGAAATGAAACACAAGAGTGTCCCCATTCATCTGCTGTCAGCAAATATCTGTGAAAGCCACTACCATCCTTGTATGCTGATCCACACAGAGGATGAAAACCTATTATTGCTATCCATTACTCCATTAGCTCAAGTGGCAGAGGTCCACAGTGAATCTGAAGGTTCCAGAACCAGCAACCACATTGCTGTCAATAAGATTACACATTAATTTGGGTTTATTCCAGTTTGCTTTTTAAAAATCCTAAGAAATTACACACAGAGAGACAACTACGTTAACAGAACATTATTAAAGTTGAAAAAAATCAAATACTCCAAAGTTGGACAATTCCAGAATGAAGGTTGCATAGGCCTTGGTGACTGACTTGAGACCCTAGGATCTGATTTACAGAAGTCCTGAGCAGAGACAGCTGCAACTGAAGTCAATGGGAGCAGTGCTGTGAACATATAAACAAAACAAATTAAATATGTGATATCAAAATGTGTACACACAAGCAGGCCAAATTCATGTTCCACAGGAACCTTACTTCTAGTATTTCTTAACGAGTGAGTGCTTGACTTTGCAACCTTAACAATGTTGTTTTAATGTAAGTTTTTCCCCATGAGTAATTATAAATGTTTTACTTATAATATCATAGATGTAATGTGTGCTTCACAGTAGTGACAAGAAGCAGAAGTGGGTCCCTGTCCTGCAGTCCTTAATTAAACAAAAAACTCCCATTGATATCAACATGCCCATAGCACATGGGAAAATCCTCTGTTGGGGACATGGAAAAAAACCAAACCCTTTTCCATTTCTAACTTATATGATTCACCAGAGCATGACTCAAGGTTTAACACTGTTCCTTTTCTAACGCTTCACAATATAAACACAGCCATCCCTATGTTGCTACTGAAGGGTCCCTAGTGTTAAAAGGATTTCTATTTGTATGCAATAAAAACAATTTCAAGATCTTTAGTTAATTCTCTTTCATGTTTACAAATTGATCCAAGTCTAGGTCTGAAGTCGTTTGCTTTTACAACTGTTAATCTGTGAATTACGTTTTGAGTGCACCATTGACACAGAGTATATTAAGAGCAAAACATAAACAATAGCACATCTTCCCATCAACTCACTGACAGTTTTGGCTAGGATGAATAAATGCAATGGGATGTAGATATAATACTGGATCGTCTCTTTTCATTTTACATGTTTTACTTGTTCAGCCAAGTGCAATGAAGCCAAGATGAGGCAAAGTGACCCACAGAGTTCAGATTTATTTCATACTTTTCAAAGTTCTGATTTGTCTCACATCTCTCTGTGGGAAAAAGAATAAAGGGGAATGAGACAGTGCTTCACTATGCTAGGAGCTTGTCCCTAGATCATAGCATCCTTCTTTCATAAAGCTCCATTAAAATTGCTGTTTTCTCTATAGTATGTAATAAGACAAATCCTTATGAGTACATTTTCAAAGTAGTAACCAGGGATTCAATCTGAGCTATGCAATTCCCACTGTTCCATAATGTTATGGAAGTTGTTTAGGTAATTTCCATTAATGTGCATTCGGGGGGGAAATGGGGGGGATGGACCCTAGACAAGTATGATAGTAAGCAAGATTATGGGAATCACAGTCCTAACACAACCATAACTTTTATAGTTTTTTTTCCTGTATGCAAAGCTATTCCTAGAGACACGCAAACAGTGTCAGCAGTTCCTTTATGTCTCAGCAGCTATATTTCCAGATCTTGGAGCAGATTTGATTTCTCAAAAAGATGGAAAAAGTAAGAGCAGCAGAATGAGAGGAGTGAATAAGGGAGTGCTGAGGAAAGGGGGAGGTTGAAGAAACTGGAGTGTCTATCTGAATCATCCCAAGTCAAGCTTATCAAATTAAACCCATGGGCCTGATTCTCAGTCAACTCCATCCCTGCAGAGGAGTTGAAGGTAGGCAGAAGAAAGGGGATAGATGGTTTTAGGACACCTTTGTGCTACCAGTTATTCTGGGGCTGATTAGAACCCTGCCTGCCCTTCCAATAATTTAGAGCAGCATCAGGCTGCTCTAACTCATGATGTGCTTCCCATGGCTCTCTATGAGCTCTAAGAAGCAGAGAATAACCATAGTCAGGGCCCTCTCACCATGCCTCCTCCCCGCTTTTGAGCTGGCCTGCACACATTTTATGCCTGGGGCTTTAAATAAGATTGTTATAAAGACCTTAAGACAGTTCTATACTGACTAGGAAGACCCACTACACAGGATATAGTCTCAGGAGATTTCCATCACTTTAAGTATGCTTTACATTGCCAGAATGGTGCAAAGGGACCATAGTGTAATTAAGAATGAAGCCCAATGTGTTTAGTTAAGGACCAGAAGTGCACACTCTTGGAAACTATCACTAAACATAGCAATGAGGCAAGCCCTGCTGCCTTCTCCTGGATGGGCCAGGAGAGACCTGCCAGTTCAGTCTCAGTCCCTGGAGAGTGAGATGAAAAATACAGCAGCACAGAACACCACACTTTGAGCCCATCACCAAAGTATGGGTGGCAGAAAAGAACTTCATGGTGAAGCATGGACTAAGAAAAACCCTGCCTTCCAGAACCCCATCTCAGTAATGAAGTGAATACGTCTCCCTTCTGCAAGCTTTGCAAACTCTATGGTTAATAGCAGGACACAAACCTTGATATCTCCATGTTCTCGCCAGATAATCTGGAGACAGAAGCACAGGTCAGCTGAGTTATCAGCTACACCTGAGCACAGGACTGATTACACAACACTGTATTCTTTTAGATCACACTTCAGGGAAGCACTTAAGAATGTGCTTAAAATTAAATACATACTGAAGTGCTCTCCTGATTTGGGGCCTTGATACACTTTCACTTCATACCAAATAATTCAAAACTTGCTAAAATTATTCCAGAGAAATTAGCAGAATTTCAACAAAAAATATAGACTCTTTTTTAAAGCTAGACATCTCACTGTAACACCACCCACTGAATAGCAAAGCCATACATCCATCTTATAAAACAAAGAAAACACAACAGATTAAATATAGTTGCCCCATCAAATTCCAGTGGAAACCGGTTTCTCTAACAGTGCCAGACAACCAGGGGTACTATTTAGGGGGCTACAAGGGGAGTTCCTGTCCCTCTCCCCCAAGTTTCATAGAGGAGGTCTGCTAGCAGCGCACATCCTAGCCCCAGGTGGCGCTCTGAACTGCTGCACAGCCTGTGTGTGGAATGCGAGTTCTGCAGAGAAGAGATACTGCTCCCAACTTCTGCCCCTGGGCAGGGAATCAGTATTTTGTTTATGAACGGAGGCAGTGTGCTTAAGACAAGAAAGGGCTGGTAATTAAATTAAGGATCTGGAAGTCTTTAGATGAGCCGGTAAAACAGGAATCCCTCTGTGGAAGGGGAGTTGGGGGTTGAAGACAGAACACAGGGGACTCAGAAGAAATACAGCCAAGGTTACATTCACCGAACAGGCACGTGTGAGGGGGGCTAGGTGAAAAGAAGGGGCCCAGGGAGGAGATAGCAGTGGTATAGAAAAGTTCCCACTCTAATCTGTGGTACTTATATGGCCTCATCACCATAGTATCTGAGCACATCACAAGGTCTAACCTATTTCTACTCACAGCCCCACACTAATGTAGAGCAGTGCTGTTAACCCCATTGTACAGATAATTTCTCTGTGCCTCAGTGCCCCAAGGCCTAGATTTGCAAAGATATTTAGGCATCTAGTGCGATTTTCAAAAGTGCCTAGAACGTTTGGTGCTTTGTAAACCTCACTATATGCCTACCAGCATCTTTGAGTGCCTAAAAGGCTTTTAAACTGTCTGTAAAGCACTGGCTTGAGGCTATAAAGGAAGTTCATGGGGGGGGGGGAGTAGAACCCAGGTCTCAGAGCTAGCTCCCTATCCACTGGACCAGCCTTTCTCTCTGTTGCATGATGAAGGGGGTGGGGGGAAGGGGACTGTGATAGCTGGGAGCAAAACCAAGAAGGCCAGTTCTCTGAGTTTCCAGCAAATGAGAAGGATGTCATGATTGACAGCATGAAAAGCAGCACAGGGATCAGGAAAGATGAAGAGAGAGAGAGAGAGAGAACTAGAGTCAGATGAGAAGAGATCATTTAATCCCCAGTGGGTGGCAGGTTGCGCCCCATGCTAGGTTGTAGAGCAATGGCTGCTGTGAATTTTTTACATTTTACCTGAAAAACATTTTGTTTTGTCGTTTTTTGTTCCGAGTTCAAGAAAAGGAAGGAATGAGAAAGTGTTGTACGAGTATCAGATGTGTTTATGCCTCAAATTCTTAGGGTTTCAGCTTTATCCAGGTCAATTCCAGAACAAAGAATAGAAATTGCATCCACAGAGTCCATAAAGTGGATGATTATTGTCATGATTTGTATTATTCACTGGGTACCCTCTGTGTGCTCAGCGCTGTTCAGAATATGACAGATAATGTAGTCCCCAAGCCAACACGTCTAAGATGTGTAGCCCTGGATACGATGGGTCAGATATTTAAGAACATAAGAATGGCCAAACTGGATCAAACCATAGGTCCATCTAGTCCCGTACCCTGTCTTCCGACAATGGCCATGCCAGGTGCCCCAGAGGGAATGAACAGAACAGGTAATCAAGTGATCCATCTCCTGTCGCCCATTCCCAGCTTCTAAATTATTAAGTGTATAGTTATTGAGCACATTAATATCTATGAGTGGAGGTGCTGATGGCAATAGAAGTTTTACTTGAGTAGGAACTGGAAGATTTGACCCTCCAACTTCCTCCGTCTCTCCCACCCCAAGAGGAAGAGCTGCCCAGATATTCTGTGCCTGTTTATATTCCTTTTCTGCCTGCAGTGTCTCTGAGATACCTCAGAAGTTTCCAATTTTTTTTCTCAACTTTAAAATGTGGAATTTTCTTAGTGTTTGGTTGTCAATATTCTCCTGTAAGAACTGCAACTCAATCATTGTAGTGTGGTGTTTCAGAGCCTTCTGAAAAGTGCCTAGCCTTTTAACAGAAGTGAAAGTGTTGCCAATTCTCATTATTTTGTTATGAGTCAAGTAGATATGTGATGATTTTAGCTTTCATTCTTAAAAACAAAAAAAAGCTTCTAGCCCTCATGGCTGCAGAGGAAGCTTCAAAATGTGACTCCAGTGCACCCTAAAGACTCGACAAGCAGAGGGCAAATAAAAAAAACGCCAAATCTTATTTTACATAATCTGGCAAACAAAGAGCTGGCCTCAGTTATTCATGCCTTCATCACGTTTCAGAGGGATTACAGCAATGCAAATATATCTGGGCATAAACATTCAGCATTTAGGAAACTCCAATTGGTATAGAACGCTTCAGTGCATGTCCTCAGCAACACAGGCTACCATGAACATATCAGAGTTGTTCTCCACTCTGTACACTGGCTTCCCATAGAATATCAAAATCAAGTTCAGGGTCTCAGTCCTTATCTTTAAACCACTGGGCCCAGGATATCTACAATTATGGGATGAAGGCCATGCTTGACAACTTTACTCCTCTAGCACATTGGAACTTTCTACACAATAAGGGTAAAGATCATCTATGAGGGAGACACAGCTTTGCTGAGAGCCAAACTGAGACTGAGGAATGAACACCCAAAAGAACTAAGGACCATCACAAATCTCACCACCTTCTAAATGAAGTGCAAAGCACATTTTTTGACCTTGCCTTTTCTACGAAAGCATAGCAATGTATGTACATATATATATATTTGTTTTGGATTCTTATAATATTTATAGGATATAAAAATATCCATAACAAAACACAGGATTCTATAGGTTTCTGCCCCTGGGGAGACAATTGGAGAACAAACATGTGACAGATGGTAGTCATGTTGCCTAATCTACTGGAAAGCACTCACATACTACGGTCATGAGTGCCATATAAAAACCTATAGAGTATTTACAAAGTACAGTAGTTATAGAAGAGGGAGGAGTTTCCTCTTAAATGGGCTGTGAGACGCACCCTATGACATTACATGAGTAATTTACATAGACAACCCAGTTACAGTAACTTTTCAACTATGACAGCTTAATATTTAAAGGTACAGAAAGAACACCCATAAATAGGATTGGCAGAATTTAATTTTTGTATTGTTTACAGTTTCAATAGATACTATCAATGGTTATTTTTAAGTTTTTCTTTAGATCTTTATAATTTAAATTTTCACAGTTGAGGGAAACTTTTTGAGGCATGTCAGAAAAGTATTATTTAATGACAGTAAAAGTTCAGATCCAAAAAATTGAAGCTTTATTGAATGCTGCATATTTATCTGCAGCTCCAGCTGAGCTAGTGCTGGAGCCAGCTGTTTAAGCAGAGCTGTAACTATGTGCTTAATGCAGCATTCATTACAACACGTTTTGTACATGTTCATGTGGGATTAATAAGTTCACAAGCAGCAATTTTCTTACTTTGCCTATCTGTAAATTTTGATTATCGTCAATGGAATTATTTTTTCATCAGTTTGTGTGTTTACGATGAAATCCATGCTTACTGACATCTACTGATAAAAATCTAATCCTTCCAAGCCTACCCAGAAATAATGGCCAAACACAATTGCTATGATGTATTTTTTGTAAAGCAAAGCACCATAATTAAGTAATAAAATGAGAAGTGTCCAAAATTATAACACACCCCTGAGAACAGTTACTATCGACAATATTTAAGTTGAAACATATGTATGAATCAATTATTCACTATTAGGTATTCAGTAGCATACACTGAACAAAACATTTTATTTAAATACAGTATTTGTATATATATAGATTAATAAAAATATCACACACATTAGTGATCATAATTGTATTATGTTGTGGCCTTACTGTAATGTTCCTCAAAGATTTAATGTGACTTGTAATAAATCTACTTATATTATCTTTTATTGTAGAACAATTTATATCATTTTCCATTGCAAATACATTTAGAATGAAAAATGAGGTCAAGCTGAAGGTTAGTGTGACTGACCTTTTACACATGACCCTTTTCATCTTCCACACAGCCTCTGATTTATTCCCTTTCTAATGCAAGAGACAGCAAAAGATGCATGCAGCTGCCACAGTAAGTCAATGTTTTCCTGAATCTCAAGGTCGTAGCTTGCAACTACAAACTAGTCAAACTTTCTCTGTTGGCCCGAAGAGATGCCATTTATTTGATAGAGAATAAAACTGTTAAACAAATTTTGCCTTTTCATCCTATTATATTTTTTTCTACCATTTCCAAAACAATGACCCAAGGTTACATTTAGATGCTAAAAACAATGTGGATATATTGTTTTATGCCACTGAAGTATAAACACATAAACATTGGCTTTCTCGGTCATCAGTAGTTATCTTATCTTTGACTCTAGATGGGTCAAGAGTGTTTAGACTATCTTGTATGACTACAAACATGGGGACAATAACTTTCGAAATGGAAGGAGGGAGGATGGCCTTTTGGTTAAGGCACAGGAATGGGCCTCAGGAGATGGCCAACATCTCAGCTGTACTACAGACTACCAGTGTTGGGCAACACTCCAAGGCCTCAGTACAGAAAGAGATCTTAGGCACATGCTTAACTGTAAGCATGTACTTATGTGCTCTCCTGAACTGAGGCCTTATTGCAACTGTAAAATAGGGAGAATATTTCCTGTCTCACAGACAGGTAACGAGGATACATTTATTAGAGCCCTATTCTCATTTACACTGAAGCTACTTCACATTGCTCTAGCAGGACCAAGGGCCTTAAAGTGGGTGTCACTTTAATTTGTACCCACTTCAAGTCCATTCAAAGTGCCAGAAAGCCAGAAAGTGGCCTTAATATCAGCAAGGCTCTAGCCCATTAATGTTTGCGAGGTGCTCAGATGCTATAGGAACAGGGTCTGGTAAATCAGTGAATTGACAGACACTGTTAATCCAGAATTCAGTATGAGAGCACCACTTAGCTTCAGTGAATATACTCAGCATTACCTTGTCCCAGGTCACAGAAAATGCAGTATTTTAAAATTAAATGTCATATTTTCTAAATCATTTTGTTCTGTAGTCTAGTAATAAAGAAGATCTTCAACATGCAGAGCCCACATACGGGACCAGGAGGCAGGACACCATTCAGCTTCCAAGAGGTACTCAACATCCCAAAGGATTAGGAGAAAAATAACTTGTCCAGATTGAAGGTAGCCTGATTAGCTCTAAACATGAAGCTCTCATGCTATACCCACTTCACAGATTTGAGACATGTTGAACCAAAATCAACAGTTCACAACCTTTAATTTAGAGACCTTCAGAATAAAACAATGAGGACAACAAACCATGATGAGTCTGATTCTCATAAATGTTAAAGCCATTTTAAGGCTCCTTTACACTACCGGAGTGGGATGAAGTCGCCTTAGTATAAATAAAAAGGAGGTCTGAGATGTCTGTGACTTTCAAGCCGGAGCCTGTTAATAGACAATTAGCTGCCCTCTTGAAAACTACCTGATTTTCTTTCTCCTCCTTGGTACACTCATAGTAGTCCCTGAACCCAGTAGAAATTGGTCCTACTATATTGATAAATGGGCACTGTAGAGCAAAGCCATTCCTGAAATAAAAGGATGTGACTTCCACTGAAGTCAATGTGTGCTGCAGGCACTTACACCAGGCCTGAACTGACCCTACAAGTCTACATGACATTTACTGCACCTTAATTATATAGGCATCTGGGATTGCTCCAGTCTCAGAGATTTTAGTTCTCACCTGCTGGAGGAGAAACAGGAGTGTCTTCTTACTCAAATCATCCTCAAATCTTATACAATCATTGCAATACCTTAAGACATCAACTGGTATTGTGTGTGGATCAAGGGTAGCACATATGGCTCTGAGTTCATTCATTTTCAAAAAACGTGAACTATTAAGTTCAGGCTAATGTAAGCTTCAAATACTAAAAAGAACCTCTGATAGCAGACCACATTTTAATTGTATTTTTAAAAACCCTTGTACTATTACATAGATCAATATTAATATAAGGACACCACTTCTCCGATGTCTCTTTGCTTTAAAGAAGGGAAGATATAGTCATTTTCCAGTACTGGCCAGGGATTTCAAAGTATCTTGAACTATGGTCCAAATCCTGCTTTAGCCAGGGCAGAAGTGAAGATCAAAGACACAGCATCATGCATCCTCACACACAAGGATTCCGCCACCTTGGAAAAACTGAAGAGGGTACAGTGAGATGCACTTGGCTACTCCTTTGAACAGGAACATCATGCATGCCCACCATGTGCTGCCTATGGTTTGAAGATTACAACAGTATACATACTAGATTAGCCACTTCCATCAAACCAATGTGCAGACCATCCCCCTGGGAGGCAAAGTGCAGCCTCTAGAATTAAACTGGGCTTATTTGGCACTGCACTTGTGTTATATAGGAAACCTACCCTGCTGTTTTAGTATTCTCTCTTCATTGTGCATCAAAGCAGGACTGTAGATTACACACAAACATACTTCATCCACCGTTGATGTGCAGCCACTCTGATCTACTAAAGTATAAAGCAGATCTGTACCAGAATTCAGTCAGTACCAAAAATGACTGCTGTATCTAATTGAAACTGCAAGTGGAATTAGCTAGGCAGAATGTAGCCATTCAAATTGGGATTTGCAAACAATGACTGGGAAAGTAGTAATTTATTTCAGTTATGTCTCATCTAAAGGACTGCATTTGTAGTAGTACAGTTCCCCTAATGCCACCATGTGGTAGAATTTGCTGGTTTGTGTTTTTCTTTCACTAATTATAAAAGTCCATTTTATTCTTATACTTGAATTATCCTTGTGTCTGTGGATTTTCTGACTCTCCCTACAGTGGTAGCACCAATCAGGTAAGACTTTTATATGAAAAGATAGGGACGCCTGCATCAAAAATTTCTCTCACCTTTGACAACCTGATTTAGATATTCAGACATAATAAAACAGTAATTCATGGAGAATGATATGCCAGCCTTTATGTAAGGAATAGTATAAACACGATGGAATGCCTAATTTAAACAGCCAGTGAATACCTGTTTACAAAAGTTTCTGGGAACATGGATGTTTATCCAATTGTTTTGCCTCCTTCTCTTAGCTTCATTTTTAATCTGATACTTGCAAATAGCAGACATCCTATCTTCGGCCCGCATCAAGCCAATTGCTGAAACTTTAAATTTCAGAAAAATGTAACTGCTAGTAAAGTAAGTTAGATTTTACTGTGCCATTATAGGTTGGTAAGGCACAAAGTGATGTCATAAGTGATGAGAGAAAATAAATATATGTGATGTTCAAAAAGGACCATTCTTCCTTTCAGCTACTGGACTCATAGATATCTGGTTATGATGATGGATTAAGATCCACACTTCCAAAATATACTGACTAGAACATGCACTCACTACTGTAATAAAGAAAACATATTGTCCACATTAATAATAGATTCTCCATATAGCAGGTTTGCTGTATACCACTTCAAGTAATAAATGAATGATTAGTCATCAGGTAAACTATCCATCCAGTAAAATAACATTATTGAAATATGAATATGCTAATCATATGAGTGAGGAATGTATTTATCTTAGGATATTATTGCTACAATTTATTTCTATTAAAGAGTGGTGGATTATACATAAGATTTTGGGTGGCAGGAGGGACGGATAAGGAAAGACAAAAAATGTGCTGATACAAATTCATTATGCTTTATTTTCACACGTGAAATACAGACACACATATCTTCCTGTGAAAGTTTGAGTAAAGTAGTCCAACAGGTTTTACTTTACTAAATACGATGATGAGAGCTACAACTGGTAGAGGATATTCAGAACATAATGAATAAAATTCATCCGTCATCGGATTGAAGGCAATGGAGGTAACTTCTTAGACATGAAGTTGGTCTGAGCGGATAGAGCGATTCACAGAGTCAATGGCTGCACAGAAGCCAAGGATAATAAAGAAGGAAAACTTAGCTGCTAATTTGTTTAGGAAACTGGTTTCTTTGCCAAGGCCAGAGTGAAACCAAAAATGTAGCTAAGGATCTTCTGACATGAGAGGTGGGTGCAGAAATGGAAATAAAAGCTATTTTCTCAAATGTTTTGAAAAAGGGAGGATTAGAGATCTGCTTTATTTATCCTTTTAAAAAGGTTTTTTAAAGGTGCTACTCTCATTCCACACTCCTCCTCCAAAAAAATTAAAAATCCCATATAGAGATTGTCAGTTTCATTTGACACTCAGACAATAGTTATACTGCCCAACCAAGTGGCAGTGGCTGAGTGGTACAAAGGCTGCAATATATTAACCAGAACTACATCCGATCCATGTTTACAGGTTGAATTTTCTCCAGTTTTGTCCCTCAGAGACCAGTTGAGTAAGCAGACAGGGCTGACAAGTTCTATCTGCCCTCAAACATTCTTCCAGATTCTAGAATTTTATTTATTCTAAAACTGGGGCTTGGTGCTTGATACACACATGGTCTCCAAAGTCATACAGACACAGAACAAGACGATGATGCAAGTCTTGTTCAGTATTGCTGTTATTTAAGGAGTGATATTGACTATTCTGGAACAGCTGCTTGACTATTTTGCCAATCCCATAAAGAGATTTTTTTTTAAAGGCTTGCCATTCATATTGACCTTAAAGGAAAATTTTAGTCTTGTAATTAAGCAGAGTGGGGAAACAGCATAAATTCAGCTTTCAAAACTTTTGCAACTGGTTGGTTGCAGCATTACCTAGTTATTTCCATGATTTAAACTAAAGCCTTTATAATCAGACAGTACACAAATGTATATTTTTAAATAGTGTGAACTGACTGGACCACAGCCATATTTATACAGCATGGGCCTGATACAGTTTTTCTATTGACTTCAATGGACTTTTGGAACAGGCCCTATATAGCTATAACATGATAGTTTGTGGTTTCACATTTTAAGTGTAGGTAGGTTTGGAAAAATTATGTTTTTAAATCAATAAAAGTAAATTTCACTGTATGGACAGTGACATATCCATGGTTCAAGCCAGACTAAAATGTAGTTGTGTCATCCCTGCCCTCTAACCTGGGGAGCCTTTTAAACTGCTTTGCTGCTGTACGCTCCAGCACAAACAGCCTCCAGCATGCAAGTAACTTCCAACCATGTCTATTTGTGTACTGCAGTCAGACAGTCACCCCTGGATCTCACCAGCCTTGGTTATACTGCAGGGTAACCCCAGCACTCCTAGACTTTCTCCCAGAAATGTATGTCGTGTATTGTCTAGCCCTCTCCTGTACAATAATGAACTTTATAGACATAACATGCAAATAACTTGCCACCCCAATGGACTTTCCCAGGCACTTCAATTTAAACACCCTGGATTAGATAACACAGTAAAACAAGTTTATTAACTACAAAGAGAGAGATTTTAAGTGAGTACACCCTGGATTAGATAACACAGTAAAACAAGTTTATTAACTACAAAGAGAGAGATTTTAAGTGAGTACAAGTAATGAGTCATAAAAGTCAGAAATGGTTACAAGAAAAATAAAGATAAAACACTTACTGGTGCCTAACTTAACAAACTTTGTTAAATTGAAAGCAAAGTTCTCACCACACACTTTCAGCAGTCTTACTGACTAAACTTCTTCAGTCAAGACCCCTTCTCCAGTTCAATGGTTGCTTCCTTTGTCCGGTCTGGTGCATTGAATCGATGGAGAAGGGGGGAAAGAAAGAGACAGAGAGGAAGAAGGGGTACCTTAGATTGTCTGCCACTTCTTTTTATAGTCCTGTCCCAACTTTAAGAAGCATTTCCAGCTGGCAGCGAGGTGTTAGGCAGTCTGTGTGGAAGAGAACTCCATGCTGTTTCATTTGATAAAATATAGATTTTTTGTCCCTGCCCCCTTTTGTGCCAAAGAAAGGCCACTTAGCAGGTAATGGTCCTTGTTTACACCTGGATCAGGTGTCAGCTTACCCTTTGTCTCTAAGCAACTGGTTTGGCCACTCCCCAGACTTCTCTGAAAAACGTATTTTTACTCATGGCCTCAGTTTATGTTTATAATCTCACATATAATCTACATGCATTTTGCTATAGTATTCATCAGCTAATTATTCATCAGTCATCATTTAAATGACATCTCACAAGGCATGATTTGTACAAAGAGTATTACAATATTTTCATTGATAATAAGTAAAATTTACAGATTAGGCAAAATAAAAAATGGTGCTTGAGAACGTAGAGTTTGATTTAAAGATATTTACTTCGTATATTTTGAGATGTGATGTTAATCATTTGTTTTTAGTGATTACAAAGCTCTAACTTTTTGAATGTCAACATCTACTGTCACTAAATCATTATTGTCTGACCTCACCCTTTGCCTGACCTCCCATAATTTCCCACAACTGGGAAAATGTAAAATCAATAAAATTGAAAAAAGTGCTTAAAAATAAGCACTGATATCTGTCAAATTATATATAAAAATTGAATTCTACCAAAACTAATTAAAGGCTCTGCCTTACTTAAGCTTTTGGTCTGCTAATCTGCATTACGATGGGTCTATATTCCTTTTTTAATATATTCTTCTTAAATTCACTGATGTGAATAAGCATAGGTAGAGCCACTTCCCGTAACTCCCATTGGCTGTGAATGGCGAACCACGGCCACTGGGAGCTGCGAGCGGCCGTACCTGCGGACACTCAGGTAAAAAAAGCATCTCGCGGCCCCCCTAGGGGCTTACCCTAAACAAGTCACAAACCAAGTTTGGGAACCCCTGGTTTATAATGACATCAAGTATATGATTATTTAACAAAACACAGAGATTGAAGTAATAGCTAGTATTAGAAGTATTGGAAACAAATGGTAACATATGAAATAAAACCATGACATGTTCTAGAGCCTAGACGTAACTAGATATTTTCATGTTCTGTAGAGCAATGCTCACCCAAAATCTTTGCAGTGCTTTACAGCCAGGTTGTCTGTGACCTTCAATTCATGAGACAGACATGCTGTCAGCTAGCCTCCTAGGTGAAGTATCCTGCTTGTTTCTTTGCACCCCAAGATATACCAAAATAAGCCTTTTCTTTTGTCATAAACAGGAGTTCCTTCTCCCCTCCTCCACCATTGTTGGCAAGATCTGCAAGAGAGAAAATCTTCAGGGATAAATAAACAAACTCATCTTTTGCCTATGGCTCAGGATCCAAATAGGTGTACGATACACAATATACAAATAGTCAGACAGGAAGATAGATGCCTTCTACCTCAAAGATTCCTTTCAGGCAGAAGGCATATCACTTCCTGGTGACCTGCCTTAACTCCAAGAACTCAAGAATATATTTTTCAGCATAGATAAATAACTCTTTAAATATTATCTATACATACATCTTGCAATGATTATGTTGACTATTGGGCTGCTGGCTCTCAGGAGAGACCTCACATGTCATTCTTCGGTGAACTATTATGAATATATCTGACCCAGGGAGTCCCTGTAAAACACTATGCACCCAGTGTTTTGTGCCAGTTGGCACCAAGGGGGTCCATGGGTTACAAATTAGTAGCAGGTACACAAATCTGACTAGTAGAAAAAGCAGGTCAGGGATAGTCAGACCCTCCCCCCCATCATCTGTACACCCCATTGCAAGCCACAAGTACAATTACACTTTGCAAATACACCTCAGTGCTGACCTGCAGCATCCCCTCCTATGCTAATGCTGATCTTCTCCTGTCCATAGAGGCTCTATGCCAAGTGTGATGGTGGAAGAAAGAGGACACTAAGGAGGAGTGAAAACTACAAAGCCCATTTTACCTTATCAGAATTTGAAGCTATATTTCCAGAAGTAAAAAGGCAAATACTACATAACTCTGGTCGAGCCAGCTTAGCTTAGATAATTGGGGCTAAATCATTCCTTATGAGTGCTGGGGCACAAGGTGAAGAGATAAAAAAGGATAAAAAGAACCTGCCCCATCCCCTCAATATAAACAACTAGGTAAAACAAGATTGCAGTGGACGATAGGTCTACATAACAGGATACATCATGACCCAAAGTAAGGAAAGGGCTGAACTGGAAAAAGGGCTACAACTGATTCTCATGCATGCTACTAGCTCCAGCAGCAACCAGTACCTGGCAGGAAGTCAGGATGTGCTTTATTCTTGCATGGAGGAGTAACAAAGTTCACCCACAGAATACACTCTTGGCTCACATGGAAGGGGTTCTGTTGCAGAGGATACATCTGCCAGCATCTCTCCTCATTCTTGCAGCATGGACTGCCTCCACCAAGAGATGGATCTGAGTCTCAGTTCTGCATCCCCTTCACACTTGGGGCTTCCACAGAAGTCAACAGAAGTCCTGTGCATGCAAGATTTGATTAACAAGGTCCTTCACCATCTCAATTCATAAAAACAACCCACTCAAGGAAGGCATTAGGACAGCAAGGTCATTTACAAAGAGCCAACATATGAGTTTGATTCTGAAATGTGTGTAAGCAATTGGCTCTGCTTTGGTTGTTTACAGAAGCTGACATTTTAACCACCGTATTGTCCCTCTAGTTCCAGCTTTCCAGACTAACTGAATATTGAGTCATTTCTTAGGATCTGCAAGGAACAGTTTAGCAGATGTATTCAGTCAGCCTTGTCAGCTTTTCCCTTGTGCAAATCTAGATGTATCAAAGTTTGATTAGCACCATAGAGAAAAAAGGCCATCTGCTACCCAACACTTACGTCCCATTGCAAACAAGGAGTAAAGAGCTATCTGATTCCTGAACTTCCTAAATCTGAGTTTACAGATGTGTTCACCTAGTAGTTTGAAAAGCTAGAAAAAAGTCCACTTAGCATGGGCAAAGTCACCCTGTCAAAACACTTTCCTGAGAGCCCATTTTTGTCATGTAAATAAAGTACTGCTATTGCATCCAGTTTTTAAATCAGATTAAGGAAATCCATTATTCACTGGATAAAATGATCATGATTATTTTTTGTAGTTAATCCTAAACAATTTAGATTAAAGTCCTAATCCTGTATATACTTAAATTCCTGTGGAAAGATTTTGGGAACACACTTTACAGCCATCTGCTTAAGTGGATGATGTAAGGTCACATGGAATGAAATTCTTCAGTGAAATATATAGTCATCTTTTCATGAATTCTTGATGCCTTGAACAAGTTGGTTTTCAGTAGGAGGGAGAAGACAAAAATTAGGATAAATATATATAAAATTGATGTCCAACAGTCACTACTCCAAAAAAGATTTAACATCATACAGAGGTTCCTAGTGATATTTCATTCATGCTTGCAATACCCATTACTATGTGAAATAAAGGACCAGGAGAAAAGTCAATTTTTAATTTTTTTAACAAGTTTTAATGTAGTCTTGGTGCCACAGCCGAAAGCAATATCATAATTCATTATGTGAAATTGCTTGCTATTATGTCATTACACCCAGAGATGTCACACTGAATCAAGTTAAACTAGCTACTAAAAAACAAAAACAAAAAAACCCCACAGCACTTGGGTATTGGTTATTATACTCACCGTATATCAAGTACATCTTTGACAAGCTCCAAAAAAGGGTAGTGTAGATGCGATAAATCGATCCCCGATCACTCTGCCGTCGACTCCAGAACTCCACCACGGCAAGAGGCAGAAGCGGAGTCAACAGGGGAGTGGTGGCCATTGATCCCACGCCGCGAGGACGTAAAGTAAGTGATTCTAAGTCGATCTAAGATATGTCAACTTCAGCTACACTATTCTCATAGCTGAAGTTGCGTATCTTAGATCGATTCCCCCCCCCCCGATGTAGACCAGGCCTAAGTGACATAAATTATGCCGATTTAAGCTGTAGTATAGACATAGCTCAGAAATGCCAACAAATCAAGGCCTGTGCATAAGTCAAGCTATTTATTTGCCTCACCTGACCTACTTCCATTACATCTTTTCACTCCCTTGGATATTCACAAGCGATTCTCTGTTAAAGCACTAGATACCGCTAACTCATCTGAACTGTGATGTCATTTCTCAAAGATGGAATTTATGGGTAATTTTGCAAAACAAAAAACAAAACCAAATTACACAGCCATGGGCACCTTATTTGGATAGCTATCTTTTTTCCAGGTCTAAATAAAATGTACTAAAATTACATAGAGCCAGGCAGAGCACCAGGCCACCCAAAGACATCCATGGTAAAGTGGTAAAGTCTGTGAGAGTAAGGAGGTTTCCCCTTTAAAGTTCAACATGATTGAAGTAGAATCCCACATGGACATGCAGAGGTTAATTTGCTGCCATCTTTTGCAAGCCAAACTGCAGGGAGTTTAGTTGAGAGTCTTCTGTTTCCCTTGCTGAGATTCTGAAGTAATGTTGAAGATATTTAGCAGCAATATTATATGGGAGGATTAAAATGTTATTACATTAGAATAAGAGAGAGAGATTCAAGCAGTATATAACTCTAACTATACAAAAGCAGCAGCTAACTGGTGAACAAAGAAAGCAAGCTTGCATAGATAAAGAGAGCGTACTTGCAGGAGGAATCTGTGACAGGCATGTTGTCATTTTTAGTACGTATTTGTCTAGAGCCAACAGTGTGCTAGACACTTTAGAGACAGATAGGAAAACAAGGACCCTATTCTGAAGAGCTTACAATCTAGCCAGACAATATACAAGCGGGGGCAAGGAAATGGAACAGTAAGAAGCAATCTGACTGAAGGGTGAAGTTAAGCATGTTGTGTTAGTTCTGTCACTTTGGGGGTTATTTTTCTTTACAGTATCTTTGGCAATAAGATAACAGAGTGGGTAGGCAGGCAAGGTTTGTAAGAAGTGGGTTTTCAGGAATAATTTGAAGGAGAGTGTGCTTTCCCCTGAAAATTCTGCCTCGCAGGGCACCTTAAATATTCCATAGGGGATCCATCTAAGCACCATGCATTGAAGCTGCCCAGAGGATTGTGCTGAATTACAGCATCCCCTGTTTATGCTAGCAGCACACATTTTGGAGGCTGTTTTGCCTCTTAAACCCTTTCCAGCAGAAGGGAATTCATTTCTGCTTTGCATCACCACTTTCATCCCTTCCTGCTGCCAGCTCAGCCTTCCCACTGCCTGGGGCTGCCATCATGGTCCCTTTATTTAAAAATGGTAATTGTATTCCATGTATTGCAAGATGATATTATGTGTACTTGTTTGTAGCATTATTGATAATCTACTTTTGTTTACTTTTTTAACGCAATAGTGATGGAGATTGAAATATCAGACCTCATAACAAGCAGTCAATGCTTTAAGGACAGGAACAGCTGTGCTTAAAGTCCAACTACAATACATGCTTGGTTACTTTGTAATAAATAAAAATAATATAAACAAACTTGTAAAGATGTAGAAAACAGCTGAACTCAAGTCTGCTTTGAATGAATCACTCCTTTAAAAAAAAAGAATATAGGTGAAATCTGTGTGGGAGGGAAGTTTTATTAGTAAAAGTTCCATTTCTGGAGAGTTTTCTAGTATTAAATTTATAAATTGACTATGTCAGGCAATTAGATGATAATATGAGATGCTGCTTTTATTTCTAAGATTTCTAGTGCTTACATTTATAAGCTACCTTGATGTTAATTAGATAATAACCTGAAGGTTTTTCAAGTTGTTGAGGTAACAACTAACCTGGGTTAATCAACCCCCAGGCCTTCAGACTGCAAGTGGATTAACCCAGAATCTGTTCCACGGTGAGTTAGCAATAATCACAAAAGTTCCTGTGCTGAAATGAAATGTTGCTATCTGTCACCTTACCCCGGTGCACTGAGGGCATTAGGCAATTAGAATTCCCCATGCAAGGAGTAAGACTCCCCCCTGCAAGGCGTAAGGGTAGCAGGATCTAGCCCAGAGTAAGAATACTGCAGTTACTTTTAACTGTATTGTATTTAGTACCTAACAATAGGATGAGGCAAAAGTCAAATGCTGCAAATACATTTATTGAGGGCAGTAGCCAGGGTCAAGAGTTTTATAGTAGACATACAGAATAGGGAGATTTTCATAATCAGGAAATAAAACAATAATTCTGTAAAATCAGACCCCTCAGTCAGCAAACAGGTATCTGCAAAATGGAGAACAAAACATGTAGTTAAGGGGCAGTAGCTGTTCAGCATCCCAGTACTTTGATTGGCTGAGACAATGCCACTCTACTACACAAACATATGTAGAAAATCATGATTCAGGACTGGGCTTGGGGGTTCATTTTTGTTATAAATTAAAACATTCTTGTAAAGTTGTTTTACAGAAGAGTATAAAGGAATTTAGGAATCTTGAGTTTGATGAAAATTCTCTACATAAAATTAATTAACGTCCTGTAAATTCCACACCAGAGGTGGGAGGGGAAGAGATTTTCAAAATCACAAAAGGGATTAAAAAAATCGGAGGGTGGGAGAGGGAATTTGTGCTGCTAACTTCCATAGGTGCTTTTGAAAAATCCCACATTAAAGTTGTTTTTGCCAAGTGCACATTCCTACATTTAACCTGTGTTAACACTTCAAATTGTGGGACTTCTGATTCAATAAAACTACTTCAAAGGCCTGCCACTGCATTTCTTATTTAGGCAAAGCCATCAATGACTTCAGCTGGCATCACACCTGAGTAGTTGGGCAGGCCTAGACCTCACATGATTCCAGTAAGTTCTGTGAAGATATATTTTCTTTCCACTCTTTTGTCCTTGTATTTTCTATTTATTCATGTTCCACCCCACTTACAAAACATTGCTAAAACTAAGTGGGATTGTTGACAAACAAGTTTTACTCCAATCTCTTCCCCCAGTGGCCCATATTTTTTAGTGTATAGCACTGGATTCTTGTCTCCATTTTCAAGCCAATCTTAGACAAGTACCATTTCTCCCACTTTCCAGACAGGTGGCCAGCCCCAAGATTTTCCAGCATTAGCGCTCAACTCATTTAGACTTACACCAAGGCTTTGATAGGGGATTGAACCTCTATCACCTCCCCTGCACTGTCCTTTGTTGCTAATCACTCCACCATCAGTCCCTGGAAAGTAATTTTACATAATCTGCACCAGGCAAGATGAATTATTTTTGTCTGCTGCTCTACTGCTCTTATCAAGTTACAAAACAAAATTTGAACACTAAACATTAATTTACCACAACCAGTGTAAAAATGTATTTAAGGGACTGAAATGACCGATGACAACACACGATGGTGCTAGATAAGACATTCAGCCAAAGAATTCTACCGCAGTCAGGTCCTGTGATAATTTACAATATCAATATAAACTTCAGCTATTCATGCTCAGCAGAAATATATCCATATTCAAAATGTCACATATGGTATGATAAACTATACTAATCCTAAAAAGCAGAAAACAAAGGTGGCAGTAGACACTTCTGGGGAAATTGTACACACGTGATTAATATTTTGGTAGGTTGAGATTATTATACATTAATTACACCAGAAGTGGTTTGAATTTGTTTGCAGTTGTTGTTTCAACATGACAGTGTCATGTGATGGACACTAGATAAAGTTTATGGGATGTTTGAATCTAAGGGTAAAACCTGCAAAAACAGAAAGATGACAAACCCGTAGAGAAAAGAAATGCAGAAAATCCATCCTAATTCCCTGGTTACCCTCAGTGTTTTTTTTGGTTTGCTTTTTTAAAAATTGTATTGTCTAGACAAACAAAATCAGAATCTAAAAATAAATTCAGAATGTAGGATCTATTATTCTGTAACTACTAGAGATAGGCCCTATTGTTCCTCTCCATCTTCAGATCCAAACCCATTCGTGAGAAGGTGTTTAGATCCAGGGTTTTGGAGAGTGAAAGGAGTAAGCCCGTAGACTGAACATGCCAGGCTCTGCAGCTAAATCCCAGATTCACTGCCATGCAATTGCAAATAGGAAGAGGCCTCTATCTTTTAGCTTTTGGTGTGGGTTAGCTTCTGAAATCCAAGACTGTGCTAAGTGAAGAAATCTATTTGGTTATGTGGCTAACAGTTGCATTCATATTTCAGCCACCTTCTTTTTCCAAAGGAAAAAAATAGTGTTTTGACTTGAGTTCAAGAATCTGACAGTCAGTCACACTTAACTGCTTACATGAAAAGAATTGTACAGTTTTAACTGTCAAAAAATATGGGAATTGTCATATAGCTTTGGATGGGTAGTGACAAGGGCAGCGGAAGCATGTGTAAACTTCCACTTTGACATTCTACAAACCTAACAGAGTAAGGCAAGAAAGAGAATCTCTGCTCTGTCTGGGAAGACATGACTGGAGGAAAGCAACTCTATTTTGAAGAGAGCAATAAAAATATATTTGTAATATATGCTGGTAATTAAAGAACTGCTGCTTAATCCTGCTCATAGATTTAATGGCTTCTAAGGGATTTTAAGTAAGTTAGGGAGATTTTAACATTCCTCTGAGAGATGAGTCCATGTTCAACTTTGTATTGCATAATTAAAAATCTCTTTGAACTGCAAGACCCAGAAAATTGACTAGTAAATTACAGTCTGAATAGCTGACCACTTGATGCTACGAATAATGCAGGAAAACTTCAAGACCAAGAGATTTACCATGTCTGGATATTCTAAGTGCACAGAGAAATGGCAGCCTTAATCACCTAAAACAGAAGCACCTGCTCTGCAAGAACCGGAATGACAGGTTATTCTCCACCTCATTTAAAATCACGTTTAGTGGCACCATTCACCCAGAGTTTCAGCAATAACATGGATGCTGTACAAAAGTAGAAAGTGAAAACCAAGCTGGGATGAGAGTCCATAAAATCCTCCATAAAACAAAATTCAGGACCAAAAACATTTGAAATAAAGAGTAGCTGCTGGAAACGGAAGGTTAAAATGGTTAGACATGTACAGACCTTAATATGATTAAAAGGGAAAGGCTACATTAACTGTTCATACTAGATCAAGAAAAGGGCAAGGTAACTGAAAATAGATTGATCAGGAGAGAGAAACAACCCATTGTGACTTCAGTGTCACTGTATTCTTTTATATGCATTATACACTGCACATATCAGTGCAGTAGCTATTCTGGTGCATACAAAATTAAATCACACTGCCCAAAGGACAGTAAGAACAATTTCCTTAATAAACAAAAACACTTTAATAGTTAACTCAGATTACACCCCTACCTCTAGCTTTCCCTTCCGCCCAGAAAAGATTATTAAATCATGTGAGTATTGCAGCATCCCATGAAGTTCACAACCAATGATGATGATTGTGATGAACCAATATGATGAACCAAAAAGGAATGAAGCTGGGGAATAAGGAGAAGGTAGTTTCAAAGCTAAGGCTGTCTCACTGATAATGCCCAACCACCAACCTTTTCCAATTTAAACCAGGGGACTTTTAGCCTCACCTGTTCACAACTGCATTGTATCACACAAAGAGAGCATTAGTCTTTAAGTCCCAAACCATTATGGGTCTGCTTATATTAGTGCAGTAGCTGCACTGGTGCATACAAAATGTGAAAACAATACTGATGCCTCAAACTTCTGCCAGTAAATCAATGGCTATTACAAGCCAAAAGAGCTACAGTGTCACATATTAAGCTATACTGCTTCATACAATGATAGCAGCATTCAGCGCTAGCTGCAGTCCCAGAATGGTTCACTGTCCCATGTCAACTGCAGTGCGCTAATCCAAGTTTGAGATCTGAAAGGCATAGATGAGTATGGCAAGATGTTATGGCAAGATGTGAGGAAAATAGTGCATATGGGATACAGACCTTGTATAAACTTGAATTGTTTATAATTCTTAAATGGGTTTCATCATGAGATGTTGTAAAGTATCTTTTCTCCATCAAGATGAAATCTTTCAAAGATAAGCTTGTTTGATTTATGGCCTAGTTCTGAGACATAAAGATTACTAATCGTCTTGTTTTGAAGAAGAATGATGACAGCTGGTTATAGGATGTTCAAGTTTATTTTCAGCCTTGCTGAAGGATGAATTGCTGTTGGTTTCCAAGACCTTTTCAATCAGTTTTTTCTTCCAGGATTTTGGTAAAGCTTTCTACAAACTAATGACATAGCATCATCTCAAAACCTTTTCACCTAAACAAGGCTATGTCACTTCCTCACAAGTGGCCTCATTTTGTCTATTTTACATTGGGTGGAGAGGTCACAAACTTACAGTCTTTGTGGGATGCAAAACATTGAATATTTTTTTAATTGCAGGCTTAAGCAGAAGTCTTCCAAGTTCACGCTGGCAACGGATGACCTAACACAAACCTGACAGGACAAAATTGCCTGGCTCCAAGGTAGGTTTCACATGTGATTGCTGATAGTTCTTGGAGAAATTTCAGAGTAGCAGCCGTGTTAGTCTGTATTCGCAAAAAGAAAAGGAGTACTTGTGGCACCTTAGAGACTAACAAATTTATTTGAGCATAAGCTTTTGTGAGCTACAGCTCACTTCTTCAGATGCATTTGCGCATCCAATGAAGTGAGCCGTAGTTCACGAAAACTTATGCTCAAATAAATTTGTTAGTCTCTAAGGTGCCACAAATACTCCTTTTCTTTCTTGGAGAAAGACACTGCAAGTGGAGTAAGCAAAACTCACAAACCATAAGAATCAAGGGTAAGGCTGCGAGCCCTCATCTATTGGGCTAACAAATTGTCTGATGGAAGACTGACAATCTAGAACCCTGAGATTGATCATCTCAGGGAGAGGAAGTCACAACAGATAAAGGGCTATACCTCCTTTTGACCAGCTTCTCTCTTCAGCTGAAGAAAGACAATCATCAAGAAGCACTGTGCCAGCCATTTGGCTCCTTGACAGCAGTTCTAGTCCTGTTTCACCAGAACCCAGGGCAGAGCTGAGGAGTTCATGAACCCACTGTTATCTTTTCTTTTTCTATTTTTATTTTATGTTTTTATTATCTGGGAGATGTTTCTGCCTTTTTATTCTCTAGTTTTAGGGTGTGAAAGTTTTTGTGCATGCATGAGCACCAGAAAAGTCCACATAGGGAAACAATCAGATCCTCACCATATTTGACTTGGCTATCTGGGTGGGAGCCAAGGAGTGGGTTGATTTAAAGGAGCTGTGTTTTTAGCTTCTGGGTAACTAGTAAGGTATCATAGAAGCTGTTTGGTTGCTGGCTTGGTTAATCTAATTATTAAAATAGCCACCAGTTTTGGGAATTGTCTGCCCCATCCTTGGCAGTTTGCCCTGATTGAGCAATCTCAAGGTGGCCCTCTCCAAACACCATGGTCACAGCTTATCAGAGTGTTTTGTTCAAGTTTGTATGTCCTATCACTGTTCTGGGGATGAGGTCTGGGGGGTGGGAAGAAACAAATTCAGTATTACATACAGTAGCTTTGTTTCAGTGATATTTTCTTGATTTTATTTTGTTTAAGTATTAAGTATTTGTTTAAGAGTACCTGGGTGGGTTCTCACAAAGGTCTGTTTCAGAAACAAAAGGAAACGTCCTTCCTGTCATCAATAAAGGATAAAAATCTCTAACACTTCATTTACACAAAGAATGAGATTGCCAGGCAAATGGTTCTTTCTTTCCTTCCTGATACAGCAATCATTTTTAAACTACCAGTAGTGGCAACTGCATAGATGGGACTTTACCATAGGTACAGAAAATAAGTCATCATCATGGTGCCACCTTGAAAAGTTTTTGAACTGGTAACTCAGGCTTAATTTATTGGTTTGTGTTAAACAGAAGGAAGTTCCAAATGTAGAGCTCCCCACTTCTCTCCCTCTTACAATAGATCTTGTAGAGTAAATGGAAACTGTTTTGCATTCTGATTGGATGTTCCCGAAATATTACACTGAGAATCTCTGTACAGGATGAAGCACCTCGTTTGCAACTACTTCATTATTTCAATGGTTAGCACTAAAGGAAGCATGTGCTATGACATGAATACAAGTGTAGGTTCCCATTCATACAGTAGAACCTCAAAGATACGAATACCAGAGTTACAGATGGACCGGTCAACTGGACACCATGTGGAACTAGAAGTAACCAATCAGGCAGCAGTGGAGGCAAAAAACAAACAAAGAAACAAACAAAAACCCAGCAAATACTGTCCCTGTATTGCATCTTAAAGGTAGGCACATCTGGGCTGCCTGTCTCTACCCACACTCCCTACTCACCACACGGGGAGCAGCCTCTTACAGGTAGGAGGTGAAGATGCTGAAGTTTGCAGGCACAGCTGTGAGCCCCTGCTCTGAGGAGCAGCCCTGTCTTGTTCAGAGTTATGAACATTTCAAATTTAGGAACAACCTCCATTCCTAAGGTGTCCGTAACTCTGAGGTTCTACTGTATTTTCTTGAGCTCAGCTAACCCAGGCACAATATAACATTTTCCCAATAACCTACAACTGGGTATGTTCCATATACATTACTGGAACTCTCCACTAGACAGAGACTCCAAAGTCAGACTCCTGTTGCAGCTCTGCATTTTCCTGGGCAGCCTTTGCCGTGTTGTGACGCAAGTATGCACAAACAAATTGTGTGTTCCAGTCAAATAAGTAAGGATAGCATTAAACAGAACTCAGATAAGAGTGCAGACTGCAGAATGCTGCAAACTGACAATTTTTTCTCCTCTTTCAGCGATATCCTCAGCAATATACCTTTAATACAAAAAGCAGCAGATAACCACCATCTTTTCATATAGACTCCAGCAATGCTAATTATTGTCACAGAGCTACACTTCTATTTGTAGAAATAGTGTCTACTGATTTCACTTCCCCCCCCCCTTTAAGAAAGTTGAAAGCAGTGGCTGTTCTTTTATAATCCTTTGACATTGCAAATCTCTGCTTGCCCATACTGTGTCAATTTGATAGTTTTCGTAATTGAGGCTATTTGTAAGGGAGAAGTGATTGAAGTTCAGGGATTGCAAAACAAACAGGCATATTTTCAGTGCAGAGCCAGGAAAAAATTGAAGCAGAATTCTGATTAGCAATGACAGGGCATTGTGAGTCTAATTCCCCCTGCATTACAATGAAAATTTACAATTTTTTGCTACACAAGTATTTTAAAAATATTATATAATTATGCAGTTAAATTCCATGGCATCTTCCATCCTATGATCTCAAGGCAATCATAAAGATAAAAAAACCCATTAAGATAAATAAACAGGTAAATATTTCTGTTTTACAGCTGCTACTATGGCACAGCTATGGTGCTGCAGCCGTGCCGCTGCAATGCCATGTTGTAGATGCTTTGTGCATTAACAGAAGGGGTTTTCCCACCAGCATAGGCAATCCACCTTCTGTTGACGTGGCTTCATCTAGGGTTAGGTTAAGGTTAAGAACATAAAAACGGCCATACTGGGTCAGACCAAAGGTGGCCAACGGCAGTGCCCCAGAGGGAATGAACAGAACAGGTAAACATTCTCAGCCTCTGGCAAACAGAGGCTAGGGACACCATCCCTGCCCATCCTGGCTCCTAGCCATTGAAAAGGTTGACCTAACTATGGTGCTCAGGGTGTGAAGTTTTATTTTAGGTGTAGACCAGGACTAAGGCACAGTAGTTAAAGAATTTACCAGATGTCACAGAGGTGGTCTGAGGCTGAACTCTGAGTATAATCCAGAGTTCCTGACTGCCATCTAGTACTGTGACAGGGGGTCAAGTGTTATGACTGCACAAAGACAAAAAGCCATTATGCTGACTCACTAGGCTGGAAATTGTGTACCTCACAGAGGAAAAGAAGGTCATACATCTTTTAAAGTGCATATGGATTCAGACACGGTGCAAACAGCTAATGAGCAATCCAAATTTTATTCAGCACTAGACAATTCATACTTACTGGCTAGTTGTGCCACTTATGGGCCTGCACCCAAATCATCCACCTGAAAAAGTACATTAAGTTATTTTCCATCACAGTCTGAAATGTTGATCATGTTCCATGTTTATGAAACAATTTCCAGTTACAACATCCAATCTCATGCAATAAGTATTTGTTCTAGTTGCTATGGAAAAGTTATGGATCTGGTGTTAGAAATCTGGAAAATTTAGATGAATGACTCAAGCATCCAAAGATCAAAATTAAGCTAAAAAGAAAGTTTGGGGTGAACGCCTGACCCTATTAAAGTAAATGGCAAGACTCTCATTGACTTCAATAGAGCCAGGATTTTACCCTTGCTATTACTAGCAAACACTTAGTAGACAGAATCTTTTACACCAATCTAAATGGCCTTTCCAATGAGAATTCTCAAAAAAAAAATCTAATGTGCAGCTGCTTTGTTCAATGTCTTTCAGAGCACATCATACATTTTAGTCATATAATTTCTGGTATATCATCTAAAGAAGACAGGAAAAGTTTTGTCTGTGCCTTATAGAGCTGGTCAAAAAATGAAAATTTGTGTGCGTGCAAGTGTGTCAATTTTTCATTAAAAAAAAGTCTTAAAACTTTTTGACCAAATCTGTTGCCTTGTCATTGTAGATAACCAAAGGATCACCATGAATGTTTCTGTGTGCAAAGATTTCCATGAATGCTTTCATCACAATTTCCATTTTTACTGGGGATTAAAACAGCTGTAACACACTATGAAAAGTTGGTCACAAGCATTTATGTTAGTACAGGTGTTTCCAAAGTCAACTTCAACATACTACTGAGGTTTAGTTGATAATGACATTTCAACAGAGAAGCAGCCAAGTCTCTTGTGTGGCATCTTGAGGCAATAGTGGGATGCACTGAACTGCTTGCCTCACTGGATTTTCTTCTAGCTTCTTGCTAATCCGATGGTAGTCTGGTGTTCTGGACCATATCACTTTTACTTACAACAAAAATCTCTCAATTTGAGCAACAAAGTCTCATTGCTGCCTAGCTGCACCTTGAATTGCTATTTCAGACAAGTAACTTTCAAAAGCAGCAAAATATTTTGGGTACATGTTAGGGCAGGAGCTAGTCTCTTGGGGAATCCCTCCTGCCCTGCTCCCAGCTTCCATTTATCCTGGCCTAAGATTCCTAGAAATTGTGATTTTTATCTAATAGATGGATTGTCCAAACTTAAAATTATCCATTGGGACCTCTTGACACTTCTTAGATGTATTTTATTTTATTACTTACTATTATTTATTACTATTATCCCATTTGTGGCCATTCTGCTTTAAAGAGGCATAGAAAACTGGAACATTCATCTTCCTTCTGTCATGTATGAAGTCTATAAGGCATTTAAAAGTGTGTACACAGATTCATTTGGGAGATATCGATATGCCTAGCTTTCATGTCTGTAGCACAAAAGAGACAAATCTTCTTTGTATTTTTACGAAAGTGTTTCTAGCTGCACAGGAATCTTTGGAGAATAAATCTTCACTTATGCCTTGGAGAAAGATGATTATCTATTTGTATTACCTATTCTATCACAAATGTGGGGCTGGTTTTTAATAATTATTGGTATTGTATCTGGATCTGTACCATCTGTGGGAGAATATTTCACCTAGGTGTGAGTGGGTAGCAGAGTTTAAATAGCAGAGTTTAAATACTGAGGGCATGTCTACACTTGCCATTTAAAGCACAAATAGTCCCTTTTTTGCGCAAAAACCGTGGGAGCGTCTACACTTGCCAATGACTTTTTGTGGTGAAACTCAGAAGTTTCAAGAGGCGTACAGTTCTTACCTGTGATATTTTTGCAGTGATGTGCAAGTGAAGACACGTTCTTTCTGTTTACACAGCTTTTAGCCTCCGCAGGATATTCAACAGTGACCACTAGGTGACCACTCTGGCCAACAGCTCTGCTGCTCAGACACCAGGTAAACAGATATCCACCCCTCCCGCTGTAAAGCCCCGGGAACTTTGAAACTCCCTTCCTCTTTTCTTGGCAAGTACTCACTTATCTGGCCAGGTGAGAATGCCTGCTCCACGGCACAAACAATCCCCTGCTTGGAGCAATGCTGAGCTACTGGAGCTGATCAGTATTTGGGGAGAGGAGGCTGTGCAGGGACCCAGGATGCCCCACGATCACCCCCCGCCACACACGCACACCCTTCCCACAAGATGTATCCTCAAAATGGAGAAAGCTGCACTGTGGGATAGCTGTCTTCAGTGTACTGCTCTCATCAGTGATGGAAGTCCTGCAAATGTGAACACGAACTGACGCCTGTGGAAGTAAGTGAGAACACAAACCAGAACTTTTCTTTTACTGGTTCCCTATCATTGGTGAAACTGACAGCACAAAAACTCTGCAAGTGAAGACATAACCTTAGAGAAAGAGAAAGGAGGCCCATTGTAATAATTGCCTAACCGCTCACACTTCAGGATCTTTCTGAGACAATGCCAGAGTGAGTAGACTTAATGACTCTGGCCCAGTGTCCATGAAGAACACCCAAACCAGTCCAACAAGAGCAAACCAGACTTAGAGGCCAAAACGCTCACAGGAGGATCTGGGCTTACTAGAACAGTACCAATTGGTTCTGTTCTGCTCCAGTAACTTATGAGGAAAGCCCACCTAACTTATCTTATAAGGAAGCACCATGGCTCTAGGTTCTACAGCAATACAAGTGTCAAATACTAAATAATAAGCAGCAGATGGAGAGAGAAATTGAGAGAAGAGATGGAAACTGATTTGAAATTACACAGAGTCAAAGAAGCAGAGAGATAAAGGCAGGTTGCTTGGGTGGAGGAAGCTGGAAGTAGGAAGGCTATTACCAATATATTTAAAATTGAAAAATAGTAAGCATAAAAGATAAAGAAGGAATATGCTGTTGTGACATGTCTTATAAATTCATTTTTTAAACAGAGAATTAATTTGATGGACTAGAATGGTTTGATTGTGTTAGTGTGGCTAATAAGCAATGAAATTCAGCCTACTGGCTAAGAAGTTCCATATGGAAATTATTTTGCAACATGCAGTAAAATCTTTTCTAAAATTACATGGTGATTTTTTGATTGGAGAAAAAACTACACTTACTGCGCTGCAGCACATGTGGTGAAGATGCTCTATGCCAGCAGGAGAAAGCTCTCTCATCGGCATAAAAAACCCACCCACACGGCAGAAGCTATGTTGGCGGAAGAAGAGTAACTGTCATTAGCCAAGATTTTTAAAACTGACTGTTGATTTTAGGAATCTCAGTTGAATGCCTAACTTGAGACCCCTTAAAGGGATCTGAAAATCAAGCCCTTTTAAAAATGTTTCAAAAAACCTCAGGCCCCAAAATCACTATTCCCTTTTGAAAATCTTGGCCAATAAGTCCTAATTATGAATTAATCATCCCCCGGTATCTTCTCCCCACAAAAATATTGGTTTAAAAGAACACTCTGATCCTGAAAATGCTCATGAACATGTTTTAAGATAAGGATGAATGTCTGCAGAAACAAGGTCAAAATTGTAGTTTGGTGCAAAAATATATAATATCAGAAACCACAGAAGTTTCATATTTCTGCTTTATTTCCCCAAAGAATTACAGGTGTGCACATTTTGTAAGCCTTTAAAAAATAAGAAAAAGTTCTCCTTTTGTTTGCTACACTTGCCAGAAGCAAAATGTACTTATAATAGAACTACTAGATCCTTAACGCTATCATACAAATGATGCCATATTGCATAATTAAATTGTTCTTGATGAGAAAAGGTAACAATATAAATTCAGACATTTGAAGAATTTCCCTTAATAATTAAATTATGCTCATTATTATTTTATAATTAATTGTGCAATTTTTTCCAAATACAATATACAAAGAATTATTAGCTAAATTAATTTTTCACGGTTTATATACTTTAAAAAGCCAATTAATCCAGGACTAATCTTGTTTTAAAACAGTACGGGTGAAATCCTAGGCCCACTGAAGTCAAGATTTCATCCTAAAATCTCTAACGAGCCATTCATTTTAAACGGAGTTTTATTAGCAACACCAAGTACACCATTCTCTTAATATACATTTGTGACTCTATTGACTTGGGAAGTAGTTCACACCAAGATGGGGCACAGATCCCTTCAGGGTCTGATACAGAAGTTCTTGCACATACAAAATTGCCACTGAAATCAATAGAAATTTCCTACAGAATTGGAGGTTATAGAAGCAATTGTCAAGTCATTACACACACAATTTGCAAGATTTCTGATTACAGTTTTTCAGCAAAATTGTTGTCTTCTTATGTTAAGATCTTTTGTGTGAATTAACTGACATTTGGATAATGTCATGTTTCTTATCAGGAATATTGGATGTTTGTTGTTCTCATAGACAAACTTTAAGGCTAGAAGGGATCATCACGATCACCTAGTCTAAACCCCTGCATATTGCAGGCCACAGAACCTTACCCACTCACTCTGGGATCAATTTTCTTTTCTCCTCCGAAGGGGCTCACCATATCATGAGTTGGCAGGAATAATCAAATGGTGACATTTTAAAACTCAAAAGAAATGTAATTCTTCCAGGTCCTATGTCTATAACTATACACTATTTCTAGTCCCCTTCCCCTCCCCAATCACATAACATTAATCTACTGCTTAAATCTGAGCTCTTTAATCTAAGCAGAACTACAATATTAGTTCTGAACAGACATTTTATCAAAGTCGGTTTTATTGATATCATTTAAGCTTTTATAATTTTTTTTTTTGCAATCCCTTCTTCAAAAATGATTAGCATGGACTCTTGACTCAGTCACTCTGTACATAGCTCAAAAACAATGTTTAATGCCATCCACTCAGCCTGCTGCAGAAATAAGACAGGACGCCTATCAATCATAGCAAGTTATGGTAATGTCAGATGGTACATCAGTCTTGTGGCATTATATAGAGTGATATGATTGATGCCAGAAGGCATAATTAACAATAGCATTAATGACTGGTCTAGGTGTTAAAAAGTGTGAACATGGTAACTAAAATTCCTTCGAAACATTGTTTGTTTTTAAGTAATAGAAAACAAATCAGGTCCATTAATTTCAATGCATTTGGCCCATAACTTAAAAGAACAGGCATATGGCCCATACAATGACAGACTATAATGCTATAGACTCATAGAAATCATAGAATATCAGGGCTGGAAGGGACCTCAGTAGGTCATCTAATCCAACCCCCTGCTCAAAGCAGGACCAATCCTCAACTAAATGATCCAGGCCAGGGCTTTGTCAAGCCTGACCCTGAAAACCTCTCAGGAAGGAGATTCCACCACCTCCTTAGGTAACCCATTCCAGTGCTTCACCACCCTCCTAGTGAAAATGTTTTTCCTAACATCCAACCTAAACCTCCCCCACTGCAACTTGAGACCATTACTGTCATCTGGTACCATGAGAACAGTCTAGATCCATCCTCTTTGGAACCCCGCTTCAGGTAGTTGAAGGCTGCTATCAAATCCCCCCTCATTCTTCTCTTCTGCAGACTAAACAATCCCAGTTCCCTCAGCCTCTCCTCATAAGTCATGTGCTCCAGCCCCCTAATCATTAGCCCCCTAATGCTATCTAGAATAGTATTTACTGCTAGTAGGATCAAGTACTGAAGTAAAGATAAGAATTAGATATATTAGCAAAAGGAATTCTGCCATCAATGTCAATTCAATGAAGTAAAACAAGCCAGGCTACAGTAACAGTTCCACTGAAAAAAATCTGACCTAAACATTGATTCCATGTTAGTAAATTTAATAACTATATGATAAAGGGTCTGTCTCCTGCTCTCATTGACGTTAACAAGTTTTGCCATTAGGATGTCACTGCTACGGTTATTTTAACTTTCATCCCAGTTTGCTGAGTGTTTTGAGTTCTAGCTGTACCCCAAGTCCCACATTCCATTTGTGCATTACAGAACAGAACAGGAGCAGAAGCCAGAGTAAATCTTTGTGTATGGAAAAAGTTCTACTGTTCCTATTAATATTAAAAGGGCTACTTGCTTCTACGGTTGAGAACAGAATGAAGTGTGCGCAGGGTATACTCACTGCAACCATTGTAAACTCACACCCCAATTGTTGAATGTTATCTGCCTCCAATGCCTCCAAATCATGGGAAATTCTGTTCTGACCTCCGTGCATTTGTCATGGTAAGAAACAGGCCTGGTGACATGGGAATTTGTCCCATCCTTCTGTATCCTCACCCCATCTTCACGGTTTATTTTTGATTTCTACTGTACTGTATGTACATATGGCCAAGAGATTTGTCTCTCGCCTCATCAATCTACAGGCTGCAAGATAAGGGGTGGGGCTGTTTGGTTTTTTGTTGAAATGTTCCGACGCTTCTTTCTTTAGAGCTTCCCCAATGTCCAGTGGGACATTTAGCCAATGCCAAAAATTGTCTTAGCATAAAAGTTCTATTTCCAGGGGCTTTGCCCCAGCTGGCATCTGGATAAAGCTTTGGTGTCTAGGGATCTCACTGAAAATATTACAGAATCCACTGATGCTTCAGAAACAATGGAGGCTGCTAAGGAGATCTTCCTATTAATTCATTTAGCAGATTAGGTGCTAATCTTGTTCCCCCAGCTTGGTATTACTGAGGATACAGAGGTTAGCATAGCTGACATCTCAAAATACCTTCTCAGGCATATTTCATTTTTCCAATCCCATGGCTCCTTGGAGGGAAAGAAAGAGTGTCCCTCTGAGAAGACAATTATATTGTCTGCTAAGGATAATACTGCAAGTTAGGAGATCAAAACGTAGTGCTTCTCTTTGGCATTCTGTATAAGGTTAATGTCTGTCTGTTTAATCTCCAGCCCCTGATGAGGAAAGCCCACTTTGTCTGAATTACAGCCTCTACATCCTCACCCAGGCAACAGCTAATTTTAGTGACGTCCTACCAAAAAAATGTGTTGCCTAGGATTTGCTGTTTCCTCCCATGACTTCTGAAGCTCCCGTGTGAAAATCACCTTGGCTACCATTGGTACAAATATTCCCCAAGCAAAAAAAAAAACTTCCTGTGTTTTTGCGTGAACTGATTTCCCCCTACCTCCTGGCAGCACTCCACATGACATGGGGACAGGGATCCTTTCTTAAGGTTTTCGTTTTTGAAGGGGGGAGGAGTGGACAAAAGTAGGGGGTTTAGGGGTTTTTTTGTAAACTTAAATAATGAATTCATTCAATGAATAATGATTGCGGTTCCCGGCCAATGGGAGCTGCAGAGCTGGCCCTCGGGATGGAAGCAGCGCACAGAGCCTCCCTGACCACCCATGGGAGCCTGCCTTAGCCCCGGGCCCCCGCTGCACCACCGATTAGACTTTTAATGGCCTGGTCAGTGGTGCTGGTCCCTTTTCGACCAGGATGCCTGGCAACCCTAAGCCACAGTGAAAATGGGTAAGGTTCTAGAGTTCTCTGTAGGAATTTAATGGCAGCACAGACTTGGCTCTGGATCCCCCATCCGGTCACAGGATTGGGTGTGATGACCTGCATTTCTTTCGGGGTTTGCACTTCTGTTGCTCTGCCATAAGCCCTGGCTGAGAGGTGGAGACACTCTCAGACAAGGTCCTGCCTTACACATATGGTCATTTACTCCTGTGCCAGTTGATTGCACAATACTAACCTTGATGTGAGAATTCTGACTGGCAAGTGTATCACATATGTAAAGTGATCATACATGTCTATGGAACATCCAAGGCAATAGACAATCGGGCCATAAGAGAGGCCAAAAGATCCCCCACAGATTAGAGAGAGCAAGGGAAAACCTAAATTAAGTTTATTGTAAGGATAATCACTGCTGAGAAAACACAAAAGAAAAAGTTGTAACATTAAAAGAAAAGCAGCCCATTCAAGGTAGAAATTCTGTTATTGATTGCTGGTTAGCTTGAAAGCAGAGAAGTTAAGTGACTCTCTCTCAAGATCACAAAGGGAGCCTTAAATAATTCTGGTTTAGCCAACTCATACATATTTACATCTTTTCAACCCTTCTCATAAGTTAGTCCCTCCTATTCCTACCCAGTTCAAGTTAACAGATATTGGTCCTGCTATTTATTTTCCTTTAATAGATTGTAAAATGGGAACCTTGCTGTATGTTCTAGTTTGAAAGAATACCTTGCTTGCTCACAGGGGAGAAAGTAGGTTAGAGGACTTACCGGTATGCCGGAGTACTCATCGGGGGCGTGGCCTCATCCGGAAGAGGTGTGGCCTTAACCGGAAAAGGCAGGGCCTTAAATCCATGAGCCCTTTAAATCTTGATTTAAAGGGCCAGGGTTCCAGCCCCAGGGCTCGGGGGCAATTTAAAGGGCCCAGGGCTCCAGCTGCTGCTACCGCAGCGAAGCTCCGGGCCCTTTAAACACTGAGGAGCCCTGGGGGCTTCTGGCTGCCACCGCTACTCCAGGACTCTGGGCTCTGGAAGAGCTTTAAAGGGCCTGGGGTTCTACTGTGGTAGCGGCTGCCGGAGACCCGAGCCCTTTAAATCCCCGCCTGAGCCCTGCTGCCGCTAACCCAGGGTTCGGGCAGCAGGGCTCAGGTGGGGATTTAAAGGGCTCTGAGGCAGTAGCAGGTGCTGGAGCTCTGGGGCCCTTTAAATCCCCGCCAGTGCCCCGCTGCCACTACCCCAGGGCTCAGGCAGCAGGGCTCAGGTGGGGATTTAAAGGGCCCTGGGGGAGTAGCGGCGGCTGGAGCTCCGGGGCCCTTTAAATTCCTGCCTGAGCTCTGCTGCCTGAGCCCTGGGGTAGCGGTGGCAGGGATTTAAAGGGCTGGGGCGGTAGTGGGGCTGGAGCTCCGGGGCCCTTCCAATCCCCACTGCAGCCCCACCGCTGCTACCCCAAGGTGTTAAATTGCCTTCTGGGAAAGCCTGTCCCGGTACTGCACACTGGCTCTTACCGATACGCTGTACCGGGGTGTACCGGCTTACTTTCACCTCTGCTTGCTCACATCCTATGACTTTCTGAAGAAACACAAAAAAGGGGGGTCTGACAGAATGTTGAATGCTTGGAATAGAGACATCTCCACCTCTCCCACCAGAAAGGATCCAGAAAGCTGAAAGGGTGTGGATGAACTGATATGTATTGGTGGAGGGATTGGGATATTATAAGTGTTGCTGGTGTTTACAAGCAAGGTCTCAAAGGGGTCTGTGTTCATGGACGAGGTGGGGGTACAGCAGCCATGCCCATTTACAAGATATTGTTTTGAGACATGGTAGATCTATGACTAATTACTGTATGCAGCAAGAAACCATTAGGCAGATATTACAATGTTTAAAGTAAATCTGCATTTACTAATTACTGTAAATTGGCTTAAGTCAATATCTGTAATCATTGGTCCACGTAAAAAGTAGTGCAGAAATAAGCTTTTTTCTTCCTGCTAGAGAACTAAAGAGCTGCTGAGTTTAAAATCTCTTGTTTTAGCTCTACAATTTCAGGTTTTATAGAATAACCCGCCTTTCCTTTAAGTGTGTGACAGTTTCCATTTCTCATCCATGTAAAGGCCAAGATTTTAAAAAATTTCTTGAAAGAATGGATGCCTCCTGTCAATGTACTACATTAAAGCGAAGGAGGGAACTTTTACTTGAGCACTAGCTGGTCTGGATAGACCTAGCTGGCGTAAACACATTTGTGCGCTTTAGAAATCGCACCCCGTCATGGGTATTGTTCTGTGTAGACAAGCCCATACATTATAAGGCCAAAGGAATCCTCTGCTCTGACCTCCCACATAACACAAACTATAGAAATGAATTCAGGGAAGTGCTGCTTAAACTAGAGCATAGCTTCAGCAGCCTGCCAAGTTGCTTAGCTAAGAAGAAAAAAGACACTGCTTCTCCCATATGATGCAGCTAACTGAAGCTAACTCCGTTTTGTTTGTTCTAGCCTTAATGAGTATCAGATGGAGAACTTTCCCTCCATAAGGGTAGCATGGGCAATTTCTCCAAACCAAGACAGCTCTTCTCCTTGCTTCCCCAAAAACCTCTTAACCTTGCCTGTCTACCAGTAAATAGTGCAGATGATATACATCCCAGCATGTCACTTTCAGAGCATCAGAAGGTAGAAGGAGCAGTAACAGGATAAAATTATGAGAAAAATTCTCTAGGGCTATCTAGGAAGAACTCCCTGACAGGGAGGTGCATTAGACTGTAACAATCTCCTGGGTGAAGTGTGGAAAACCTCATCTCAAGACTTTAAAAAAATACACTGGAACAGACAAACAAAACTAGAAAAAACATTGTTGGGAACAATCCCACATTGGCCAAGAAATGGATATGATCTATGATTCTCTGATAAAGAGGAGATGTAACTCCAAAAATATGAGCCGCATAGCCTCAGATTTTTAGGAATAAAATATCATTCCAATTTTGCAAGCATGTATCTGGAAGTACCCGTTAGTTGCAGTCAAGTTAATGCTGCATATGCTATATTAGTAGATTTCATGTTTGTTTAATGAGCAGCTAGGAAAGATTATTATATATATCTGATGTTTGTCAAAATTCTTGTCAGGAACTGAACACCATTTGATTGTCTCTTGGAGTGGTTAGAATGGTTAGAATGAGAGTTCCTGGGAGAATTCTGTTGCAATCCATTTGGTACTGTGGCACAAGAAGAGAAATAATGGAAAGCTATCAGTACTAAATAAAATCAAACAGTGTTAATATGGGTTCTGTCTTTTATTTGGCTGATCAGTATGTCTGTCTCAATTCCAGTTGAAGAACTATTTATATCTGTTATCACTTTGCTCTCAACAGAGAATCACTTGAATTTCTGCTCTTTTTGTGGATCTGAAACTACTAAATATTAAACCATGCTGAGACTTGAAATTCAGTATTCCCTGAAGAATATATCAGTGCATTCAGCCAAAAGAAATCATTGACATACTAACTTAGAAACAAGAATGTTACAGGGAAAATAAAGTTGACTTAATTATTTGCTTCATAAAGTACATCGAGGATTACAGATCAAGTAGTTGTTTCAGTCAGTATGCTGACACAACACCATTTGTTACTCATCACACTTTCTTTCCTATTATATTTCCTCTTAAATCATTAGATTCATAGTTAATAAGATCTATTTGTGACCCAGAAACAGCAGCTGCCTCACTGAAGATGCAAAAATAACTCAAACCGTTTTAAAAATGTTTATGTACCCTTCTATAGATCAAAATAACACTGTGGCCTCGATTTGCAAACCTGGGCACTTCGACCTTACATAAAATTGTGATAAAATATAACTATAGGAAATTATATCTTTATGTTCTATATCTATTTTCAACTAGTGGCTTCCACATCAAATCTGCTCAGCCATACAAAACCTTTTTTTAAAGATGTAACTTAACAATTAAGTCTCTACTGTGTAAGTATCTGAAATTCAAGATCTTTTTTTCATCCCCTAATAAGAAGTAAGGCAGTGGTTCCCAAATTTTAACAACCTGTGAACCCATTTCTCTAAAATATCAAGTCTCGCAAACTCCCTCCAAGGGATTTTAGAGCTGATAGCTCGAAGAGGTTTTCTCTTCCCTTTTGTGACATCTAAATAGTGACCGTATATGAAAGGCCCCAATGCATATTTTCTAGGTGAGGCTTAATATAAATTCTATTCAGATAATGGTATTGATGCCAATCAAACACTCAGAAAACTTAGAATGTGTGCAGAGATTCCTATAAATCAAGTAAAATTAAACCAAAGATTCTATATCATCTATAATCATGATTATCAGATTCAAAAATACTGATGCAAATAAAGAAAAATGCCAATGATATTCAACAAAACAGTATGACAGTTATAGCAGTATTTAGGCTGCCATTTCAAGAGTTTGTATTAATTTGTCCCACTACACATATACACTTCCTTCTTTAAACTCAGAATGATGTTAAGATAATGTCTGTAGAAAGTAATGGAGGAACTAATGAAGAGTCACATCTACAAGTATGGCAGAGATTGTAGGTAATACACTGATACTTGAAGGGAGGAGCACAGGTTGCAGGAGGGAAAAGTTTGGAGGAAACCCCAGCACATCAATTTGTTTGCACATGGCTGGAATGTTAGCTGGAGGTGCAGCATCTCTGTAAATAATTTTCTTAATAAGAAACAGTTTAGTTTGAGAAATATGGAGTCCTCTGATCTTATTACCTAGCATGCATTACATGAACTAGATACTGTCTATATTTATTACCAAATTCTCTAGGGTGCTAGTAGAATTTTAGACCTGGAATTACTGTTCTTCCTCCCCCAGAAGTACAGTATAAAAAGTGTCAGTGATTATGGGTTTTTTTATATACACATTTTTTAAAAGGACACATTGGTACTTAGAGCTGGTCAAATTATTGATTACAAATGTTTTTTTGCAAATTTCACCCTTTTATAGTTTATAGACTCTTTTTTGTTAATTAATCCTAGTCAAATTCAACATTTCATGCAAAACAGTCTGAAAATTGTTTGTTCAAACTATCCAGCAAATACTTAAAAAAAATTACTATTGACAGGAACCAGGACTACTCACCCAAGTCATAGGGTACTATTGTTTCTGCTTCCCGATTGGACAAGAGCACTTTCAGACTCTGATTCAGAAAAGCACGTAGACATATTTTGCTGATTTGAGGCCTAGAAGTATTTCTGACTGATGGGATTAGACCCACCCCCACCATATTTCCAGATTCACAGTACATTGCTGGGTATAAACCAAATAAATTTAGTTTGTCATTACAATTTTCAAAAGGGTGAAAAATACAGAAGAAATTATATCTAAAATAAAAATATGCCTGCTGGTAATATTTCATCCAACTCAGTTATTGTTGGACTGCAGGTGTCATCTTATTATTTGTTTTTTAAATGTTATAATAACTCTTGAACAGACAGCCATTCTCTATCCTCAGAATTGAAGATAAATTATATAGTATTCAGAGTAGCAGCCGTGTTAGTCTGTATTCGCAAAAAGAAAAGGAGTACTTGTGGCACCTTATTTGTTAGTCTCTATAATAGTATTAAATCACATAACCAAAAAATTTGTCTATTTTAGAGTATAGTTTTCCATATTGATACACAATTACAGATTTATGGAAATTAAAAATGGCAGAGATCTAATATGGTCCTATCCACCTTTAAAAAAAAATACTAGAGTCCTGCAGACAAAATCAGAGCTAAGCCAATGGATTTTTGACCAAGTAAGGACATCAGGACTAGCCCCTTCACTAATCCAAACCTCGTCACTTCAGATTTGTTCCAAACTCTATATCTACTAATGTTTTGTCCAGTCTATTTTTAAATATTCAAAACCCCAAAAGACGAGGCTTTCAGCAATAATCTAGGGAGCCTGTACCAGAATCTCTCTATTTAAATGTTTATATTTGCCATCACCTTGGTATATGAGCACCTCACAATAACTGTATCAGAGTTAAGTAATGGAGCAGGTAGAAATTTATCAACAAAAGCTTTTTGTTGAAATTTTCCTTCATTCTAACTTTTTTTTGGTCAAAAAATGTTTAAATATTCTCCCCTACCCCCATTTTTAATTGAAAAACATATCAAAAGAGATACAGAAATGTTTTGTTTATACAAAATCTGCTTTTCAGCTAATGAAAAGTTTCAGTAACATTAAATACAAATTGTCTAAAAATACCTTGCCATAAATATAAAGAGAAGGGTAACCACCTTTCTGTATACAGTGCTATAAAATCCCTCCTGGCCAGAGGCAAAATCCTTTCACCTGTAAAGGGTTAAGAAGCTAAGGTAACCCCGCTGGCACCTGACCCAAAATGGCCAATGAGGGGACAAGATTCTTTCAAATCTGGAGGAGGGGGAACAAAGGGTTTGGGCTGTCGGGCGATGCTTTTGCAGAGAACAGATCAGGAATGCAAGCCTTACAAGTCCTGTAAAGTTAGTAAGCAATCTAGCTAGAACTTTGGGGAAGTTTTTAACCTAAGCTGGTAAGAATAAGCTTAGGGGGTCTTTCATGTAGGTCCCCACATCTGTACCCTAGAATTCAGAGTGGGGAAGGAATCTTGACACACCTCCACCAAAATTAGAAAGAAAATTTAAAAGTGAGAGTTTTTCAAACCCTGTGGAGTAAAAACAACTTCAAAATTTTGTTCCACAATTTTTTCATTTTTGACCAGGTCTAATAAAATAGATCCTTCTTTGGTTCATTCCCACTTTTCCACAAGTACATGTTAAGGTATTTTTTCCTTCCCCCCCCCGACCCCCCATTGTTCTCTTTTTTTCCTTTCCTTGTGGCATATCTATATTGAGAAGAAGTGGTTTTACATTTCAATCCTGAATGTTGTAAGCTCAGCTCTCATGGCAGCAAGGATACTAGATGAGGAAGAGAGTAGAGATGTGTTTGAACCAGACCCCTGTATTCAAAGATCCCATCCAAATTTTGTGAAAGTACAGATCCTCCATTGGTGATTCATACACATAGCACAGCAGTAAAACGAATTACATTATTGCTAACTATGAGCATTCAAAATCATGAGGTCAAACCCATCAAAAGTCATTAGATTTGTGAAAATAGGTTTGGGCTTCTTTTTCTTTGCCAGGGGCTTTTATGGTACACTTGGGTCATATTTTCAAGTTTTCCTATGTAACCACAAGGACTAAAAGCTTAAGGCTTGCCTACACAGCAAGTTACTGTGCTGGAAGGTGGTGCACTGTAGATTCACACCCTGGCTTTCAGTGCATTAATTGGCCATGTACACAAGACTTCCTTTTTAATGAAAGTTGAGATTTTTAGTACTTAACGAGGTGAGGCCTTAAGGGAAAATATATCACAAGTCTTGTGATATAGTTACAAGAATAGGCAATGCCATAATTTATGCTATAGCTGCACTTCTATGCACTTGTCCTTAGAACATGTCCATGAATTCTCATATTTCAAACAAAGCTATTTCATGTTAATACCAAACTGAAGCCTCTTTACCCCTCAATTCTCATCTCAAAATATAAAAGATAATAGGAAGTGCCAAGGTCTATAATTCCCCCTCCATTTCATAATGAAATTAACCATTTCATTGGCCTAACAAAATTAAATATCCTTTTATGCATCTCAGATGAAGGCCATGAAAACTTGCCCATTAAAAGTTAAGTCTCCATTTAACCATGTGCTTTATGCTTACGTGTGGGATATTGTCAGAGGCCCACAGGCATGAAATGCCCACCTACAGTGGAAAATTCCAGCTAATTTGCTTAAGGGCAGAATTTACCATCCCCACACCAGTAACTACAATACAGTGAACTTTCAGCTTCCACAGAACTCTCTCCAAGGATAGACAGTCTTTTAATGAAAGACTAAAGTTACACTGTTCTCTTAAAGGCATACAATGAGTCAGTGAAAGTCTATACAAGAAGATTTGACAATTTTACTGACTCATGAAACCGGGGGGGGGGGGGGAAATGCTGTGGCAATGTGTGGGCTTAAACAAGTTCAAATGGGTTATCACAAATACATGCTGGAAATAGAAAATAAAGTTAGCAAGGAATTTATTTTCAGCATGTACTTGAGATAACTTTTGTTCCAATTGCTTAATCTCATTGCTCTTCACACAATATTGCAGAATTTCCCTCCTTCGCATTAGCATTTTCTTGACAAAAATATTTGATCTTCAACACCATACTTCTAAGCTCTTTAATGTATAAATTCAGACACCGTGCACAGTTGTATTTGCAAAATGAATTATTAGAATGAAAGAAACTTCAAGGAGGGTCCCACTTCTCACAGATTACTTGACCATCACCCTAAAAAGGTTTAGGTCAAATATTCAGTCATAACGTGCAAGAACTATTTCCCTTTACATGTGGCACCAGACTTTGGTTATCAACTGATGATAAAATATACAAAATAATAAATGAATTTTGATCATAAAATTAGTGGGATATGGTCTTCAAGAGTTTTCCAAGAGTATGTTCATGGCTTGAAGTAAAGGACCATTTAGATAGCTTGTACCACCAAGGAGGATTTTTCCATCTCGCAATTGCTTATCTACATACATAACTAGCCTTTATATAATTGCTAAAAAAAACTATCAAGGAAATATTTACTACTCTATTTTTAGAGTTCTGCAAATAACTGATATTTTGATTCACTCACCATTCCAATTTTTAAAAAATATTTAGGGGTTGGTCAAAAACCATTTTTGAAATATTTTTAGAGAATTAAATGTTTTAGGTCAAACAAAACATTTAGTTTGACCCAAAATGAAATATTTCTTTTAAACTTTTTAAAAGTTTGGTTTAATAAAAGTAAATTTTGAAACAAAATGTCACTTCCAATCAAAAATCAAAATGCTTCATTTCAAAAATGTCAAAATGAAACATTTTGGGGAATTTTTTTTAGGGTTCCCTCTGTCCTCAACCAAAATGGCAAAGCTGACATGAATTTACAAAATGCTTCAGTCAATATGCATTTTTGGTGAAAAAAGTTCACCCTGCTCTAGTAATTTTTCCTCTCATTTTTTTCATGCCAGTAACAGGACTGGAATCTGGTTATCCTGACTTTCCACATGAGAATCCCTCTCAATACGGGAAAATGTTGCTATCTATTGTTTAATCACATGAATCCTTTGTAGCACACTTCTGTGCTGTTATTTTAGTTGTATTATTCAGTCTTTTCTTATGGTACTTTTTCCTCTCACTCTGATATCTCCTTTTGTCATGGCACTGGGTTATCTATGTTTTAACACCTCCTAAACATGACAGTAGACCTTTGATTAACCATCCATCTCTAGGGTTTCTGCCTCCTTGAAGTTTCTTCAGTCCATAATAGTTTCTCACATTGTTAAAAGGTTAAACCTCTACCTCTCTTGATGACCCTGACTAAGTTGAAGCAGTCACATAATACTATACAACTAATTGCTAATGTGGAAACACAATATCATTAAATATATGACGTGATGAAAGCCATCCCAACACAAACAAAAACAAAAAGGTGGAACCAGCCATGACAGAACACCACCACCAGGAGAAATCAAGACACCCACAACATGTACACTATACAACACCACAACATCACTACTATTCCTAACCAGAACTGAAGTATCTGTACTGTGGAAGGGGCTGAAAATCTTCTCCACCATAGAACCGGACACCTTACTAACATGCAGATTTTTTAGATAAAGGAAATGCAGTGGATCTAATTTACCTAGATTTCAGTAAGGCATTTGATACCGTGCCACATGGGGAATTATTAGTTAAATTGGAGAAGATGGGGATCAATATGAACATCAGAAGGTGGATAAGGAATTGGTTAAAGGGGAGACTGCAACGGGTCCTACTGAAAGGCGAACTGTCAGGTTGGAGGGAGGTTACCAGTGGAGTTCCTCAGGGATCGGTTTTGGGACCAATCTTATTTAATCTTTTTATTACTGACCTTGGCACAAAAAGTGGGAGTGTGCTAATAAAGTTTGCAGATGATACAAAGCTGGGAGGTATTGCCAAATCGGAGAAGGATCGGGATATTATACAGGAGGATCTGGATGACCTTGTAAACTGGAGTAATAGTAATAGGATGAAATTTAATAGTGAGAAGTGTAAGGTTATGCATTTAGGGATTAATAACAAGAATTTTAGTTATAAGTTGGGGACGCATCAATTAGAAGTAACGGAAGAGGAGAAGGACCTTGGAGTATTGGTTGATCATAGGATGACTATGAGCTGCCAATGTGATATGGCTGTGAAAAAAGCTAATGCGGTTTTGGGATGCATCAGGAGAGGGATTTCCAGTAGGGATAAGGAGGTTTTAGTACCGTTATACAAGGCACTGGTGAGACCTCACCTAGAATACTGTGTGCAGTTCTGGTCTCCCATGTTTAAAAAGGATGAATTCAAACTGGAGCAGGTACAGAGAAGGGCTACTAGGATGATCCGAGGAATGGAAAACTTGTCTTATGAAAGGAGACTTAAGGAGCTTGGCTTGTTTAGCCTAACTAAAAGAAGGTTGAGGGGAGATATGATTGCTCTCTATAAATATATCAGAGGGATAAATATAGGAGAGGGAGAGGAATTATTTAAGCTCAGCACCAATGTGGACACAAGAACAAATGGGTATAAACTGGCCACCAGGAAGTTTAGACTTGAAATCAGACGAAGGTTTTTAACCATCAGAGGAGTGAAGTTTTGGAATAACATTCCAAGGGAAGCAGTGGGGGCAAAAGATCTATCTGGTTTTAAGATTCTACTCGATAAGTTTATGGAGGAGATGGTATGATGGGATAATGGGATTTTGGTAAGTAACTGATCTTTAAATATTCAGGGTAAATAGGCCAAATCCCCTGAGATGGGATATTAGATGGATGGGATCTGAGTTACTATAGAAAATTCTTTCCTGGGTATCTGGCTGGTGAATCTTGCCCATATGCTCAGGGTTTAGCTGATTGCCATATTTGGGGTCGGGAAGGAATTTTCCTCCAGGGCAGATTGGAGAGGCCCTGGAGGATTTTTCGCCTTCCTCTGTAGCATGGGGCATGGTTGACTGGAGGGAGGCTTCTCTGCTCCTTGAAGTTTTGAACCATGATTTGAGGACTTCAATAGCTCAGACATGGGTGAGGTTTTTCATAGGAGTGGTGGGTGACATTCTGTGGCCTGCGCTGTGCAGGAGTTCGGACTAGATGATCAGAGTGGTCCCTTCTGACCTTAGTATCTATGAATCTATGTGGAGAACTAGGAGAATTCTTCAGCTGACTCCATCTTAAGGAATTCTTTCACAACAAAAATGGCACCACACATAACCACCACAGTCCACCAACAGTCTCAAAAAAAAAACAAAACTATCATCTGATTGGTAATCCTTCAACAGACAAATCCACCACACTGGATTAGTACATCTGTTGCTTCAGGTGGAAAAAAAGTGCTGAGAAATCATCTACAAACAATATGTCCACCACAATCTCTCTACCACTGAGAGAACAGCTACACAGTCCCTGAAATCCAACCACCAGATAGTGATGAAACCAGCAGACAAAGGAGATGCTATCATAGTCTTTAATCATGATGACTATATCAACCAGGTGAACAGCCAATTCTGACAACACCTACTATAAAGAACCAGAATACCCCACACCACAATTCATACAGAAATGTAAAGATGCCATCAAATCCTTCCCCAACCAACTCCAAGAAAGAAAAAATACAACCTCATCTCCCATGAACCCACCCCCAGGGACCTTCTACATGCTTCCTCTGATACACAAATAAGGGAACCCTGGCAGACCCATCATATCTCACCATGGCACCCTCACTGAAGGAATATCAGAATTAAGAAACCATCCTCAAACCGCTCACCACACAAAACGCCAGCTTCCTCCAAGCCCGTACCAACTTCTTCCAGAAAATCCACAACATTAATAACCTCCCACAGAACACTGTACTTGCACCAGGGATGTCCTCTCCCTTTACACCAACATCCATGACTATGATGGCATCATTGCCTGCTTCAGATACCTACAAGATAATTTACAGTGCTCAGAATCCACTCATCTTCATGCACAACAACAACTATATTTAACAACTGTTGATCCAAACTATGGGAACAGCCATGGAGACTAGGATGGTTCCCCAGTATGCCAACATCTTCATGGGACACCTCAAGGAAGAATTTCTGGGGAAATGCGCCATTAAATCAACAATATAGCTGAGGTACATCAATGATATTTTCATCCTCTGGACAGAAGACAAACTCCCTCAAAGATTTCCACCTCAACTTCAAAAACCAACACCCATCCATCAAACTGTCTCTAGAACTCTCCCACACCAGCATCAACTTCCTGCACACAATGATTAACTTAAACAATGGAGCCCTACAAATGACTATATAAACGCACCAATTACATCACTTACCAAAAATCTATTACCTACAGCCAGTCACACTGAACAGAGTGTGGAATACGCACCTGCCTGACCTGTAAAAGTCGTTGGCAGCTGGGGAATTGCAGTTGCTATGGAAAAGTCTGAGGGATGACTGGAATAAGTTTTGTCAGTGGTTTTGTATGGCTGTGGACCTTAGGGAGGACAGCAATTTAAATGACAAAGATTGAAACCAGGTGTTGAAAGGTGAATTGGGAGGATTATACCCACGAATTGCTTGAAACACTCTCCAGCTACATAGGAGATTAAGTAATTTTTTTTTAATCAATCACTTTCAGCAACATGAGTAGCTTTCATCTTTTGCCTGGGAAAAAAACCCACAGAGCCAAGGGAACGAGCTCTAAATTATTAGAATTTATGTCATGGACCAAATGATCGAGTAGGTAGAAACTCCCAAGAACATATTGAATTGTTGTTAATAGTACTACTAGATGAGGGTCAATGGCACATCTTACAGTTTTCCCCCCATGCCTCTGATTATGAGGAAGCTATTAGCCATGCTCAAGCCTTCTGGGGAGCGTACCAGAAGAGAGGGAAGGCAGTCCTATCTATAAACGAGGCTTGGGTGTTTCAAGCTGAGGCCGAGAGAGGCGTTGGTGCATGGACAAAAGGAAGGGGATGGAGAGGAAGAAGCATGGGTAAAAAGGGGACTAGACCATGGATTTCTTTCAGGCAGTTGTGGGAAGAAAAGGCAGCTCTGGAACTTTGGATGATAGAATTACAGAAGAAGGCCGGAAACCAAGCCCTACAATAGGAGACTCCTTTTCTGAGGCTATCCCACAACAGGTTTGCCCTATTAAACCAGATAAATGTGGTGGCCTCATGTTCAAACATATATTGAAGGGCAGGGAGGAGTAATATTAGTAGATATGGAGCAGCAATTTGAATGACATACAGATTTAGGGAAGGAAGTGCTCAAGGGAAGATACAGAGGATTATGGGTATAGAAGTTGTCACTGTTAACACTGAGGTTTTAATACAAATGGGAAACTTACAAGTACAAGGCACCATGATAGTAAATGCTAATGAGGAGATTGTCAGAAGCAGTACTTTGAACCTACAAGCTTTTAACAGATCTGGCTAACCTCTGTGTCTGGCAGCACCCACAGCAGGACGGCAGAAAACAAAATGATAACTAGTAGCCCACCTGGTCTGGATGTGGTTAAACACTACAGCCTGTAAATCAAATGGAAATTAGAATTAAAAGCTTTTGATGCTGTGTGGGCAGAGCACAAGAGACTGTGGCAGAACACATTTTACAGCTAGGATAGAGGGTCTTGACCCACCTGCACAAAATCAGTGTGCTATGCCCCAGAGGGCTGTTGCAGACACAATAGAGACAGTGCAGCAGCTGGGTGTCTAAGGGAAATTAGATCTATCTGTAATCCACCTGCATGGCTACTGCAGAAGAAGCCTTGTGGCAAGTGGAGGCTAACTATAAATTATAAAGCCCTGAATGAATGTGCAATAGGAGGAGCGAATGTAGTAGCAGCACAACCCCTGATTCATATTTTCTGTTCCCAAAGCCAAAAATAGGAAGGTCCACTCCTGGTGGTAGACAGGATAGGACCAGCTGTATATTTGGTGGATAAAAGGAAAAAGGGACAAGTGTGGATACATGCCAGTCAACAAAAAGCTTATAAGGGAAAGAGATAAGGAGGGGGAAAAGGCATCTTTGTTTTCTCCCCATCCCCTCTTGTCATTTCAAAACCAAAACACAACATGAATGAACATTATGGAGGACGTTCAACATAGATGGTGGAAGTGCTAAACTGTGCCAAGGACTGCTTACAAATTTTTATGGCTGATGATGTTTACCATTTTTTTTTTGTTTTAATATATGGACATTTGTTCTGGGGTATATCAAAACATGTACAGGCACAGGAGCTAGCAAACGGAGCTGTAAACAGGGGAGTTTGAGTGGGAGTTTGAAAGGGGAGTTTGTATTGTGGTGCTTGTTTGGGGTTTGCTTTTGCTGGGGGGGTGGTCTTTTTGGTGTGACTTGTGTTTCCCAGATTAACAGGACTTAGGTGGGAAGGCGATGACAGATACGGAGGCAGCTGTGGGAGTGACTCCTGTAGTGAAAGACACATTGAGGATGACTGCATGTGGAAGCTGTGGTATGTACATGATTCTGGAGGGGGGACCTGGTAAGAGTTTTTTCTGCATGAAATGCCATCTGACAGAGCTGATGGAGGAAAAGATCCGAGGTTTGGAGATGCAGGTGGAAAGTCTCATTGAGTTTAGGAAGGAGTTTGAGCAGATGATGGAGCAAAGATATGAGGTATCTGAAGGGAAAAGCTCAGACTCACAGATGGAAGCAGGGCTGGGGAATTTTGAGGGGAGACTGGGTGAGGAAAGTGGTCAGTGGAAGCATGTGACTAAAAGAACCAGGCAGAGGAAAAGACGGGCTAGTGAAGGAGAAATAGAGCTTAGGAACCGGTTTGCAGAGTTGGAAAATGAAGAAGGGGCTCAGCAGGTACTTGTTGAAGGTGAAAGGGTAAGGAAGAAGAGAAGAGAGGCTAGTCCTATAGGAAAAGCAGAAGAGTCAAGGGAGACTACACCAAATATGAGCCCCAGGAGGATACAGGATGGGTTGAAGAGGATTATAAGGGAAAATAGGAATGGAAAGAACTTGCAGCCAGAGGGAACAGGGGAGAGACTGGAGAATAGCACTGTGACCAGGAAAAGGCGGGTCTATGTGATAGGGGATTCTTTATTGAGAAGAATAGACAGGCCTGTAACTAGAGCTGATCCAGAGAATAGAAGGGTGTGCTGTCTTCCGGATGCTAAGATACGGGATGTAGACCTGAGGTTGAAAAGGATCCTAAAGGGAGCGGGAAAGAATCCCCTAATTATCCTCCATGTGGGAACAAATGATACGGCTAGATTCTCACTGGAAAGTATTAAGGGAGACTATGCTAGGCTGGGGAAGACGCTTAAGGAAATTGAGGCTCAGGTGATCTTTAGTGGGATCCTTCCTCTACCTAGAGAAGGGCAACAAAGGTGTGACAAGATTATGACTGTCAACAGATGGCTTAGGCAGTGGTGCTATAAGGTGGGCTTTGGGATGTATGGCCACTGGAAGGCATTCACGGACAGAGGACAGTTCTCTCGGGATGGACTTCATCTGAGTAGGGAAGGAAATAGACTTCTAGGATCGAGGCTGGCACAACTGATAAAGAGAGCTTTAAACTAGAAATTAGGGGGAGATGGTTGGGAGATGTCCAGGTAATCTCCACACCAGATTTTAGCATTGAGAGGGAAGAAGACGAAGTAAGAAAGGATACAGCTGTGGGTAGGAGAATGTATATAAGGAGCGAGGGCGGTGTGGATACTAGTCCAATAGGTTATACTGGCTGAAGAATGACTGTGCCTAATAGGGTACAAAATGTGAGCGAGGCCAAACAGCAAAAATTAAGATGTTTGTACACCAATTCGAGGAGCCTAGGTAACAAAATGGAGGAACTAGAGCTACTGGTGCAGGAAGTGAAACCGGATATTATAGGGATAACAGAAACATGGTGGAATAGTAGTCATGACTGGACTACAGGTATTGAAGGGTATGTGCTGTTTAGGAAAGACAGAAACAAAGGTAAAGGTGGTGGAGTAGCATTGTATATCAATGATGAGGTAGAATGTAAAGAAATAAGAAGCGATGCAATGGATAAGACAGAGTCCGTCTGGGCAAAAATTACATTGGGGAAGAAAACTAGTAAAGCCTCTCCTACGACAGTGCTTGGGGTGTGCTATAGACCTCCGGGATCTAATTTGGATATGGATAGAGCCCTTTTTAATGTTTTTAATAAAGTAAATACTAATGGAAACTGCGTGATCATGGGAGACTTTATCTTCCCAGATATAGACTGGAGGACCAGTGCTAGTAATAACAATAGGGCTCAGATTTTCCTAGATGCAATAGCTGATGGATTCCTTCATCAAGTAGTTGCTGAACCGACTAGAGGGGATGCCATTTTAGATTTAATTTTGATGAGTAGTGAGGACCTCATAGAAGAAATGGTTGTAGGGGACAATCTTGGCTCAAGTGATCATGAGCTAATTCAGTTCAAACTACATGGAAGGATTAACAAAACTAAATCTGCAACTAGGGTTTTTGATTTCAAAAGGGCTGACTTTCAAAAATTAAGGAAATTAGTTAGGGAAGTGGATTGGACTGAAGAACTTATGGATCTAAAGGTAGAGGAGGCCTGGGATTACTTTAAATCAAAGCTGCAGAAGCTATCGGAAGCCTGTATCCCAAGAAAGGGGAAAAAATTCATAGGAAGGAGTTGTAGACCAAGCTGGATGAGCAAGCATCTTAGAGAGGTGATTAAGAAAGCAGAAAGCATACAGGGAGTGGAAGATGGGAGAGATCAGCAAGGAAAGCTACCTAATTGAGGTCAGAATATGTAGGGATAAAGTGAGACAGGCTAAAAGTCAAGTAGAGTTGGACCTGGCAAAGGGAATTAAAACCAATAGTAAAAGGTTCTATAGCCATATAAATAAGAAAAAAACTAAGAAACAAGAAGTGGGGCCGCTTAACACTGAGGATGGAGTGGAGGTTAAAGATAATCTAGGCATGGCCCAATATCTAAACAAATAGTTTGCCTCAGTCTTTAATAAGGCTAAAGAGGATCTTAGGGATAATGGTAGCATGACAAATGGGAATGAGGATATGGAGGTAGATATTACCATATCTGAGGTAGAAGCGAAACTCAAAGAGCTTAATGGGACTAAATCGGGGGGCCCAGATAATCTTCATCCAAGAATATTAAAGGAATTGGCACCTGAAATTGCAAGCCCATTAGCAAGAATTTTTAATGAATCTGTAAACTCAGGAGTAGTACCGAATGATTGGAGAATTGCTAATATAGTTCCTATTTTTAAGAAAGGAAAAAAAAGTGATCCGGGTAACTACAGGCCAGTTAGTTTGACATCTGTAGTATGCAAGGTCCTGGAAAAAAATTTGAAGGAGAAATTAGTTAAGAACTTTGAAGTCAATTGTAAATGGGACAAAATACAACATGGTTTTACAAAAGGTAGATCGTGCCAAACCAACCTAATCTCCTTTTTTGAAAAAGTAACAGATTTTTTAGATAAAGGAAATGCAGTGGATCTAATTTACCTAGATTTCAGTAAGGCATTTGATACCGTGCCACATGGGGAATTATTAGTTAAATTGGAGAAGCTGGGGATCAATATGAACATCAAAAGCTGAATAAGGAATTGGTTAAAGGGGAGACTGCCACGGGTCCTACTGAAAGGCGAACTGTCAGGTTGGAGGGAGGTTACCAGTGGAGTTCCTCAGGGATCGGTTTTGGGACCAATCTTATTTAATCTTTTTATTACTGACCTTGGCACAAAAAGTGGGAGTGTGCTAATAAAGTTTGCAGATGATACAAAGCTGGGAGGTATTGCCAAATCGGAGAAGGATCGGGATATTATACAGGAGGATCTGGATGACCTTGTAAACTGGAGTAATAGTAATAGGATGAAATTTAATAGTGAGAAGTGTAAGGTTATTCATTTAGGGATTAATAACAAGAATTTTAGTTATAAGTTGGGGACGCATCAATTAGAAGTAACGGAAGAGGAGAAGGACCTTGGAGTATTGGTTGATCATAGGATGACTATGAGCTGCCAATGTGATATGGCTGTGAAAAAAAGCTAATGCGGTTTTGGGATGCATCAGGAGAGGCATTTCCAGTAGGGAAAAGGAGGTTTTAGTACCATTATACAAGGCACTGTGAGACCTCACCTAGAATACTGTGTGCAGTTCTGGTCTCCCATGTTTAAAAAGGATGAATTCAAACTGGAGCAGGTACAGAGAAGGGCTACTAGGATGATCCGAGGAATGGAAAACTTGTCTTATGAAAGGAGACTTAAGGAGCTTGGCTTGCTTAGCCTAACTAAAAGAAGGTTGAGGGGAGATATGATTGCTCTCTATAAATATATCAGAGGGATAAATACAGGAGAGGGAAAGTAATTATTTCAGCTCAGCACCAATGTGGACATAAGAACAAATGGGTATAAACTGGCCACCAGGAAGTTTAGACTTGAAATTAGACGAAGGTTTCTAACCATCAGAGGAGTGAAGTTTTGGAATAGCCTTCCAAGGGAAGCAGTGAGGGCAAAAGATCTATCTGGTTTTAAGATTCTACTCGATAAGTTTATGGAGGAGATGGTATGATTGGATAATGGGATTTTGGTAAGTAATTGATCTTTAAATATTCAGGGTAAATAGGCCAAATCCCCTGAGATGGGATATTAGATGGATGGGATCTGAGTTACTACAGAAAATTCTTTCCTGGGTATCTGGCTGGTGAATCTTGCCCATATGCTCAGGGTTTAGCTGATTGCCATATTTGGGGTCAGGAAGGAATTTTCTTCCAGGGCAGATTGGAGAGGCCCTGGAGGTTTTTCGCCTTCCTCTGTAGCATGGGGCATGGGTGACTTGAGGGAGGCTTCTCTGCTCCTTGAAGTCTTTAAACCATGATTTAAGGACCTCAATAGCTTAGACATAGGTGAGGTTTTTTGTAGGAGTGGGTGGGTGAGATTCTGTGGCCTGCGCTGTGCAGGAGGTCGGACTAGATGATTAGAATGGTCCCTTCTGACCTTAGTATCTATGAATCTATGTATCAAAAAAGAAGGGATGGAATGTGATTTTAATGCAAGTAACTTGATCTGTCTGGCTTAACAAGGGAACCTGTTGGTGCCCACAAATGCCTGGTTGGGTGGAAGGAAATGAAGGGGAGAGTATTTCAGTTGGTTGTGAGTTCAGGAGTTTAACACAAACTGGATTTAACAGTTAATGGGGAAAATACTGGTATATCATCCTTCATATGGGATGACAGAATGGGGGCTTTGGGCAGGTGAATATTGCAAAATGACTAATGACCTCTGGAAAGGAGAAGTACAATGGACTAAAAAGAATTTGAGACATTGGTTTAATTGAACTTTCCCAATAAACAATCTGACTACAGGCCTCCGTGAAGTAAGGTGACACTCTACTGTGACATGGTACGGCAAAGGACATAATATCTGTACAGACAATTGTAATACCACATGGGTGGTGGGAAGGGAAGCCAGATCCATATATATCAAGGGTAGTCCTTGGAAGGTGAATTGGAAAAGGCACAAAAAATAATTGTAAATGCTTCCATGACTATTGTATGGATTACCTGGAGCCCTAACATTATAAGCATTACTCGGACCTATCCTAACTGCTAAAATGGAGTACAAACAATTCAAAGAATGAGGGAATGATGAATGAGAAAGGTATTTCAGAGAAAGAAGAGGTGGTGGGGAGGGAGCAGGATTGGATAGGCAGAATGGGTATTGGAGTTGGAATACTAAATGCAGGTGACACAGAAAATCTGCAAAGGAAATTACTTTATCCCACGAATACAGGAGCCAATCTATGGAAAGTGGGCCAAAGGCAGGTGCAATCCCTCGAAGCCACCACCATCCTTGAGGAACATTTAAAAATTGTTCTCCTTAATCTAGCTCAGACAGTGATCGTAACTAGGGAAAAGACTGTGCTAAATGAGGCATGGGCCAGACAATGAAATATGGTTGAATTAAATGTGTTGAATGATGCCCAGTGTATAATTCAGAGCTTATTCCAGTAGAATGGAATCCTTTCTATTGTGTAAAATTAAATGTTAGTTCCCAAATAGATCCCAGGTGCTGGAAAGTTACAACTTTAAATTTTGAATGGACCCAATTTACTGTTCTGGCTTTCAGTCCCTTGAATGGAACTCTCAAATACCTATCCAAATTTTTCTTATTGACATTTTATATAATGATTCACTCATGTACCCTATGGAAGGACTAAATGGGCAATAAAGGATTAGGAGGGAAGGCTCAATAATGTGGATTTCTCTGGATGTGTAAGGTGAAAATTCAGGAGGGTTGGATTTGTCAGCCAGGTGTATTGCCATTGATGAAAGGTGGGCATTGGAACACAAGTGAGTACTGCCATATATAGGAAGTGCACCTGCCACAAAACCATGTTACACACTTAGGGAAATGAAAGGTCTGCTATCATTTAAACAATACTAATAGTGTGTCAAGTGTTACTGTGGAAGGGTATATACATTGTATAGAGGTCTCAGAAGGCACCTGGTGCAGCAGTGTCATGAAAGCATATAAAAGTAGGGAAATGAAAATTAGCAAATTGTGCCCCATATTATCACTGAAAATTGAACCTGATCAGGGGGAGATTTGTTTCATAACATAAAATTAGAGATTCCACAATTAATGCATTGGAGAGTCTTGCTGAAGTCAGCAGAGCTTGTATGAAACACAGCTCAAGAAACAAGCAAGAAGTCATATTGTCAGGTTAAGTGTGGATGAGGATGAGAAAACTATCATAAGGTTGAGAAGAGACATTAGAACATCAGGAGCCAGTAACTGGTGAGATGACTTAATGCATTCTAATATGAAGACTTAAATACAACAAATGATCCTGCACCCAGTGGTAATCATGTGTTTTATACAAGGGTTAGTTATCTGTGTGTTTTGTTTGGTAGGATGGTTTTGTGCGTGTGTGTGTGTGTGTGTGTGTGTGTGTGTGTGTAGATAGATGATTGATAGATGCAATTTGTGGCAATGGATGTATATGCAAAATGCTCAGCAAGACTTGTTTATGTAACAGCACTGATTGTGTATTCCAGGCCTAAGTTCCCCAGGACCATATATGAAACATTAATTGGCAACAGTATCTCATGCCATATGAGGGGATGTGCAGGCATTCTCGAGCTGTGGGCCATGGATTTGGGTTGTCTGTAAAGATGCCACCAAGAACAGCCTAGCCCTGCTGGTTGACAACTTACAGCCCACGTCATGTTTTCCGAGGACAGCTGGTAGGTGGCCCACAGCATAAAAGAGAATTGAATGCTGAAACCATATCTAGTATTACTTACACAGGCATCTAACAATTAACACTGAACCACGTAAAGACAGAGTGAGGAATAATCATGGAACTGATGGTCACCTGGATCAACGGACCCTCCCCATGGAATTATTCTGGCAGAGGAGGAAGGAGGAGGAAGATAGCTGGTGGTGCTACTGTGATAGTGGAGATCCCATATGGAAGCACTGAATAAAAGTGGTAATAAACAGATGACACCTTGTACCACCGAGCCTACAGATTTTTCAAGAATGTTAATGTGAACCAAGCAAGGGGTATTTTTCTAGAGACACGATGAACTGGAAGAATTGGAGAGTACATAATAGAGGACTGAAACAAGTCATGGGATAGTGGATGCCTGTAAAGCAAGAAAAGGAGGGAATATGTAGGATGTAATATGGAGAATGTATATTTTCTGTATTGGGACATGTGAAAAGATGCCTGTTTGTGTGTCAAGGAAAGAGAACAGCCAGGTGAAAAGCTGAGCTAGCAACCTAATCAGGTATACAACCGAGTTAGCAAACTAAACTTAGTGGTAGGTAGAAAAAGTGTTTATACAATATATAATGAATAATTTTTGAACAATGTAGTTAAGGCAAGCGTGGGGCAAGATTTGAATTTAGCCCTATGCTGTGCCCTTGTCAGTGGACTGATCACTCGCTGAAGCACTGAACAAACAAACTTCTTCCGCACAAGCGTGCCTGTGAACCTGTGCATTCTGGGTAGTGGGGGAAAGAACTGCTCAATGATACCCCCTACAATACATCTTTCAAGATTCATCAGTTCTACACATGCTTCTCTCAAAATGTGGTATACCTTATCCCAGGGATCGGCAACCTTTGGCCTGTGGCCTGCCAGGGTAACCCCCCTGGTGGGCTGGGCCGGTTTGTTTGCCAGCACATCCCTCGGCCCGTGCCGCTTCCCGCAGCCCCCATTGGCCTGCAGTGGTGAACCGTGGCCAGTGGGAGCCATGACTATGTGTGTGAAAACAGACAGACAATCACTACGCTCTCAAATGAACTCACACTGAAAGATGATGAAAAACAAAAACACCACATCATCCATAGGTGAATACTTTTCACAAAATGATCACTCCATATCTGATCTTTCAATACTTGTCTTCAAAAGTACAAGCACAACACTTTCAAAAGGCAAGACTAGGAACTTATCATAACAATGCTAAGCATGGATTTAACAGGGACACTGGTTTCATGACTCTTTACAACTATCTGTAACGCACATCTGCCTGCTAACTGTTAATGTCCTACTTCAAATCCCTTTCACATTACACTCTAACGTTTATTGCCCAGTCCATCTTAAGGACCTACCATTTGTGCTTATCTATCCCAACTTGTATTTCGCTCAGACACTGGGATTTCTTTCCCCAGACCTGAAGCACAACTCTGTAATTTGAAAGCTTGTACCACCACCGGAGGTTGTTCCAATAAAAGATATTACCTTACCAAGTTATTTGGAGACTTGCCAAACTGCCTACATGCAGCTGGCTAATTGCAGTATCAATCATTTTAGATACTGCAGATTCCATATTTTAGTTTTGTCACATGCTTATCAACTGACCAGTAATGTGGATTCATCCTATTCATCCTATTCATGTCACAAAATTTTGTGCCTGCCTGCAGAACCAGCTGTCAGAAAACTCTATGAATCAATTATTTCAAGCTGTGTTGTGAAACAACTGAAGTTGCTACATACACATTACATCATAAAAGCAACAAATCACAGAAATGAAAATTGAAGACATCTAATAGTACCAATGTTGCCAGATCTTGCAATTTATTTGGGGTGGGGGAGGGGTGGAAGGGTTGTTTTTTTTCAAAGTTTCAGATCCGGGAGTCAAGTGATTATATAAGAATCTCAGCTTTCATTTTTTAAAAAAGTATTTTCTATTCCTCATTGATTCAGAGAAAAGCTTGAAAATTTGACCTCAGTGTAACCTAAAAGGTGAAAGCGAGAAGACAAATGAAAATAACTCAAAATGTATTATTTTCAAATAAAATCTCATGATTTCAAGTCAGTCTCATGCCTTTTTGGGACCTCACATTTTTTAAATGCTCAGAGTTGGCAGTATCTCAGCAGTATCTCTACTCTGCTTCCTACTGAATATACCTTACCCCACCACCTTGACATGACACCACATGTCACAACCTTAACTCTTACCCCTTAGATATGTCAACCTCGTATAACATCTTTTTCCAAAAAAACCACCAGATTACCACTCAATATTACCTTTTTCATATTACCACCACAGCACCTCTTTCCAACACTGGCTGCTGGTAAAGGTGTGTGTGTGGTGGGGGAGAGGAGGAATCCTTGGGAGGTTCATATTTGCTAAAGGCAACCTCAAACTTCCTCATTCACAAGCTGGAAGGCAATGTTTGTGATCTTAATTGAGGAAATTCTATGGCTTCAGAACTATTGGAAACAACTGGCGATGGTGGCCATTTTGAAAAGGGACAATTCTTGTAAGTTACTCTGAAGACAAAGATTTAATGTGCCTGCCTCTTTTGAAGGATAAGATATCAGCTATATATAATAATGATGGTGAAAATTATCCTTCATCCTAAATATTTTTAAACTACCTGTTGTACCACATCTACTCAAGATACACTTCTCCATCAATTTTGTCATAGATTCAAATATATTTTAAAGTAATCAGTCAACCAAATGTCTTTTTGACTAAAGAATTTCACCTAGAGATTGATTTCAGAAACACTCCCTATTAAACATTTAAGAAGAGAATCCAAACAACTAACTGTTGTAAGGAAGATGGGTCATATTTGAATATAGGCCTGAATGATTTTGGTTGGCCATATATTTAAGTTAGCATTATTAAGAAATGCTTGAAGCAGTTTTCTGGCTTGTAGGCAAAAGGTTATTAGGGCAAGGATACTCACTTCACTACAAAAAAAAGGATTCTGGGTGGTCTCCTCCTGAAGGTCGAAACAACAGACTGGACTTCTACATAGAGTGTTTCCGCCGTGCACTGGCTGAAATTGTGGAAAAGCAGCATCACTTGCCTCATAACCTCAGCCATGCAGAACACAATGCCATCCACAGCCTCAGAAACAACTCTGATACCATAATCAAAAAGGCTGACAAAGGAGGTGCTGTCATCATCATGAATAGATCGGAATATGAACAAGAGGCTGCTAGGCAGCTCTCCAACGCCACTTTCTACAAGCCATTACCCTCTGATCCCACTGAGGGTTACCAAAAGAAACTACACCATTTGCTCAAGAAACTCCCTGAAAAAGCACAAGAACAAATCTGCACAGGCACACCCCTGGAACCCCGACCTGGGGTATTCTATCTGCTACCCAAGATCCATAAACCTGGAAATCCTGGACGCCCCATCATCTCAGGCATTGGCACCCTGACAGCAGGATTGTCTGGCTATGTAGACTCCTTCCTCAGGCCCTACGCTACCAGCACTCCTAGCTATCTTCGAGACACCACTGACTTCCTGAGGAAACTACAATCCATCAGTGATCTTCCTGAAAACACCATCCTAGCCACTATGGATGTAGAAGCCCTCTACACCAACATTCCACACAAAGATGGACTACAAGCCATCAGGAACAGTATCCCCGATAATGTCACAGCTAACCTGGTGGCTGAACTTTGTGACTTTATCCTCACCCATAACTATTTCACATTTGGGGACAATGTATACCTTCAAATCAGCGGCACTGCGATGGGTACCCGCATGGCTCCACAGTATGCCAACATTTTTATGGCAGACTTAGAACAATGATTCCTCAGCTCTCGTCCCCTAATGCCCCTACTCTACTAGCGCTACATTGATGACATCTTCATCATCTGAACCCATGGAAAAGAAGCCCTTGAGGAATTCCACCATGATTTCAACAATTTCCATCCCACCATCATCCTCAGCCTGGACCAGTCCACACAAGAGATCCACTTTCTGGACACTATGGTGCTAATAAGCGATGGTCACATAAACACCACCCTGTACTGGAAACCTACTGACCGCTATGCCTACCTAAATGCCTCCAGCTTTCATCCAGACCACACCACACGATCCATTGTCTACAGCCAAGCTCTACAATACAACTGCATTTGCTCCAACCCCTCAGACAGAGACAATCACCTACAAGATCTCTATTAAGCATTCTTACAACTACAATAGTCACCTGCTGAGGTGAAAAAAAGATTGACAGAGCCAGAAGAGTACCCAGAAGTTACTTACTACAGGACAGGCCCAACAAAGAAAATAACAGAACACCACTAGCCATCACCTTCAGCCCCCAACTAAAACCTCTCCAACGCATCATCAAGGATCTACAACCTATCCTGAAGGATGACCCATCACTTTTACAGATCTTGGGAGACAGGCCAGTCCTTGCTTACCGACAGCCCCCCAACCTGAAGCAAATACTCACCAGCAACCACACACCACACAACAGAACCACTAACCCAGGAACCTATCCTTGCAATAAAGGCTGTTGCCAACTGTGTCCACATATCTATTCAGGGGACACCATCATAGGGCCTAATCAAATCAGCCACACTATCAGAGGTTCATTCACCTGTACATCTACCAATGTGATATATGCCATCATGTGCGAGCAATGCTCCTCTGCCATGTACATTGGCCAAACTGGACAGCCTCTACATAAAAGAATAAATGGACACAAATCAGACGTCAAGAATTATAACATACAAAAACCAGTCAGAGAACACGTCAATCTCTTTGGTCATTCGATTACAGACCTAAAAGTTGCAATTCTTCAACAAAAATACTTCAAAAACAGACTCCAACGAGAGACTGCTGAATTGGAATTAATTTGCAAACTGGATACAATTAACTTAGGCTTGAATAAAGACTGGGAGTGGATGGGTCATTACACAAAGTAAAACTATTTCCCCATGTTTATTCCCCCCCTCTTTCTCCCTCCCCTCCCCCCACTGTTCCTCAGACATTCTTGTCAACTGCTGGAAATGGCCCACCTTGATTATCACTACAAAAGGTTCCCCCCCGCCACTCTCTTGCTGGTAATAGCTCACTTTACGTGATCACTCTTCTTACAGTGTGTATGGTAACACCCATTGTTTCATGTTTTCTGTGTGTGTATATAAATCTCCCCACTGTATTTTCCACTGAACGCATCTGATGAAGTGAGCTGTAGCTCACAAAAGCTTATGCTCAAATAAATTTGTTAGTCTCTAAGATGCCACAAGTATTCCTTTTCTTTTCACTTCCCTTAGACTCTGCCTCCACCTCTGAGTTCCTTTTTCCATTGTCATGCTGCTTACTAGCTGTCATGAAGATGTGTGAAAATGAGTGAATGTATAAATCATTTACTGACTAGCTAAGAATTATATTTAAACAATTAAAACACTTACATCTGGCCTAAGTGGAAATCTGTTACTAAGTCCTCACACAGGCCTCTCACGTGTCTGCTTCATAAGCAGGGCATCTGTATAAAGGATGTCTACTATTAAGAAAATCATTCTAAACAAGTTATACTTCCTTAAAACAAAAGCAAGAGCCACCTTCTCTCTTTAGCAGACTCTTAGCACAATTGATTAGATTAAAAAAGGCATACTTCCTTAACTTTCCTGTGAAGTGTTGAAGTAATATGTGTAAACATTATAAACCTTGTAAATTCAATTACTTATTAGAGTAATTAGTGAGCCAGCTAAACTGAGCCATCGATTTATTGATTGAAATTAAACTGTAATTCTGAATTGATCTTTGCATTGTGTTCTATTTGATTAAATTAGGAGAATTGGAAATAATATATATTTTTTGTTTAAACTTATATTTGCTTTATATTTGTTTATTCTTTTAATAAATTCATAAAAACACTTTAAACTGGTTCCTCTCTCAAACCATCAGTGCAGGAAAACAACTTATGTAGAGGTAAAGGTAAGCACACTGAGTTGTTCTTAGATCCATATTTTAATTATTTGATTAAAGTCCTATTCACATTACACTGTATAGAAATTAAAAGGGTATCAATAATGATACTGCTAGAGCTCAACCTTAACTGTGGGCTGACTAGATGAAAGAAGAGAGAGATGGAGTCCAAGACCCATAAAAATAAACTCTATAAACTTTGCCCAAGGCTGGTCAAGTCAATGGGCCCCAGGAAGAGTTGAGTTCCTGATAACAGGTCAGCATTGCACAATCCAAGCTTAAAACAAAGCATTTAGGTTTGATGCTAAGCAGCATCTTGACTGTTTTCTACCTTTGCTTTCCACACTGAACTAATGTACATCTAATCACGTGTGTGTGCAATAGATGCAGTGTGACTCAACCATTACTTTTTGGGGTTTCTGTTTAAACATAAAGATAGATCATTTGAAATAACTTTTAAAAAATCCAAACAAAAGCAGGAAATTAAACATAATATTGCAAATACTGAGGCCACCTTCTTTATTTAAGTAACATTGGTCAAGTTTTCAAGGTTCACCATTAAGGCTATACATTGTCAGCAACTTCTTTTCCTAGATTACTGTAGAACTTCCCACTTTGTCATTTTCACACCTTGGTGTAGAAAAACTTCAGAAAACAAGTTTACCAACTTCCTTCCTTTTTAGGAGCATGGCACAGCAGGACGCATCTCAAAATCATACTAGCAGCCTCCCACCCTCGGGATGAGGTATTTTACCCTGATATCCGGTAGCGTGCACTAATGAAATTAGAACTTGTAGGAATGAAAGCTCAGCATCAGCAACTCAGTATTTTTGTGACTAAAAATTAGTTCTAGAAATATTATTTCTGAAGAGGTTGTTCATTTCCTCTGTGGGTGACCAGCATAGCCTCTTTGCATAAGCAGAAAGGCAACGAGTAATTTCCTGCAAATCATCAGTTGCACACTTGTTCAGAAAGACTTTGTGGCAATAGCAGTGCAAAAGTGGTCAGCATTAAAAAAAACTGTATATGTTAACGCATAGTGGTATCTGATATTACTTTTCACTAGACTTAGAACAGAAAATAATAGCTTTCCTTCACAAATGTTTTTAATGCCAACCACTATCACTTTTACAGATGAGAATTAGCCAGCTAACAACATGTACATCAGATACATTTAACACACACTAAAAGTCTTACTGTATAAAAGAATAATTTATTTTGCTGATGATGATCCATGCTAGAGTTAAAGAGAAATATGTTTTCAAAGTCAAAATAAAGCAGAAAAAATGGAAAACATTTATCAGAAGCATCCTTTATTATTAATTATTAGTCTAAATTCTATTAGATGTTGAACTACTTCTGAGAAATTTAATTTTACCCATGTTTTCCTACTGGACAGAAGCACAAACAGGTTAGTGAGATTAAGTATTTTGTATAAAGATAATCCCATAGTATCCAATAACTAAAATGTACACATCTCATCAGTAATGATTTAACCATGTGCTATCCAAAAGCCTTAGCAAAATAATTTGTGAAAAGTAGGATTTTTCATTAAAAATGTCATAGTCATTTATTTATTTATTCATATTTATTTCATTTAGTATGCCCACTGAAAATCACTCAAATTAGTTTAATTCTGCCCACTGCAGAACTGAACAGTCTGTTAAACGAATTGCAGATAAAAATAATTTGCAAGATTTATCCTGAATACATGATAAATTGTTCTAACTACAGGGTTTTGAGAATAAAGGTTGCCAAAGCCATTTCCCACTCCTAATTTTGTCACAACAAATATTGTGGTTGAAATTGCTTATGCTTTGTCTCAGCCCCAAAACAGAATTCTTTTGGTAAGTTTCAGCAAAATCTACTGAGCTCATATTTAGCCATATTAGCTACTAATAAATAAATTAAAATTTGGACCAACATAATTTGTCTATTACTGTATTTCCATTATGCATTTTTCTAATAAGTATAGGAAATACTGTACATTTCACAGCTACATTACATGGTATGGTATGGTGTTAACAATAATTTTGTTGTGATGTTTTTGTTTGCTTTTATTTTATTTAAACACTGGCCACTGCATTATGCATTCTGCATACCGTATTATGGGGAGCTATAACAAAAGTGGTACATTTTTCTGTTTTGAAAAAGTGGTAAGACATCTTTTCACACTTCCAAAATTAAGAATGGCTTACTGTTGAAAGTTCAGTTTTGACATAGTTTAACTGAAATGATGATTGACAATGCTCATGATATGTTTGAGAGTAGATCATTTAGAAACAAGAAAGGTGATACAAGAATTTAAGTACATTTTTTTTTTGCTGGTTTGCAGTGATAGATCACCTAATGTTTGCAAGGGACTTAATCCTCAGGTTCTAAGCCCTCTGCCCCTGATCTAGCAAAGCACTTAAAACAAACACATATTAACCTTAATCATGTGAGCAGACCCACTGGGAACTTCAGTGGGACTGTTCATGCACTTAGAATAAAGCATATGCTTAAGTCCTTAGCTAGATCAGGGGCAGAGGGCTCAGCATCTCCCAGGATCAAGACCCAGGTATCCATAACCCTTTTCTCAAGAGTCCACACTATGTATCACTTAGACCCCAACCCCACAAACACTTACACATGTACACAACTTTTTGCATGTGTGTAGTTCCATTGAAGTCAATAGGACTGCTGTCATTAGAGTTAAGTACTTGCCTCAATATGTTGCTGGACTGGGGCCTATATCTTGTATTCAAGGTCCAAAACCTTCAACACCCTTTGCCAATATTTCAGTTTTAATGTTATAAGAGCATCCTGCATAAATTAGAAAAGATACATTCAGTTGCAAATGAAAAGGCAGCAGCTGGACAGAATAGCAAGTTAGGCATTTACAGTGGGGGACTGGGGATTAGGATTGTTCGTACAACTGATAGAAATACTGGCTAGAAATTGGACAGAGCATCCCATATCCTCAGGAGGAGGAAGTGGTCATAGTGGTGCCACCATTGCGCCCTAATACTCAATAGCCCAGGGGGTAGAGCTCTTACCTTGGATATGGGAGACTGTCCAATTCATAGCATGGACTTGAACCTAAGTGTCCTATTGCCCAGGTGAGTGCCTTAACCACTGGGCTATTGGGTGTAAGGGAAGCCATAGCATGATCTCCTACTCCTCGACTATCTTTTGTGTGGGTCAGGCATGATCTGAGCACACCTACTGGATCAGGCCCCATAGGAGAAATAAGCAAGGAATGCCTATTTTGAGGCTACCTCTATAGGTTAGATGTGCGTTGAATGCAGAATAGGTCAGCAGATCAGCACTTGGGCAGCTGTGTGCATGTGCACAAAATTTATGCACATAGTGGAATTTTTTACCATGGAAACTTAGGTGCCTAGAGACTTTGGATGCCTGCAGGGTTAGGTAGCAGCTGAGTGGTTGTTTTGTGAACACCAGTGGTTTCTAAATATTTGACTTAGGCATTTATCTGTCATGTTAGGCACCTAAGTCCCCCTTGTGAATCTAGCCCAAACTAACCACAGCTCTAAATGAGACATAGTAAATCAAGAAAGGAAGGAGAGATCTTGGAAACGCAACAATAAGGGTGAGATTTTCAAAAGAGCTCAACATTGGCCTAATTCAACTCCTACTGAAATCAACTGGAGGCCAATGGTGAGTGCTTGTCAAAATCACATCCCATAACTGTATTTTTCTAGAATGCAGCTTGGAAGATAAAATAACAAACAACTGCTCGAAGCTGAATTTGTCCCCAATGAAAAGAGTAATAGCCTGTCTGAACGTGAAATTAAAATACTTCCCTTAAGGAGAACACTTTTTGATTTACAAGCTTTGAGTCAATAAATAGATATTTGAACATTGTGAGAATTAAATTATTTCAAGTGAAATGTATAAGGAGCTACATGAGTAGGAAAGGTTATAGTGAAAAAAATGGTATGATATGATATTGTGTTTTTATAAATAGCATGTGATTATATAACTAAAGACTGTGTAATAATGCCAAAACAGAAATGTGTCATATTCAGCTTTAACTTTGGCTTTTTCTCACTTCTGGATACTTAACTTGTTAATATTAACATTGACTCTTTTTATACACATATAATAAAACTGTAGTATAGTATTCATGTAACACGACAGCAGAATCTAAGACCCAATAAAGGGACATAGGTCATTTTTCTTAAGTCTCCCTAAGCTCAGGTGCTAAAATGCTACATTAACATGTAGGTAGTTACCATGCTAGCAAGCCAGTCCAATCATCAACATCTAGGTTATAAGGGGGATGAACCCTCTCTGTGGTCAGAAGGAACAGAGGCCCTACAGGCAAACAACAGTAACAGGATATCACAGGCTGTGGTTGTGATATTGTTTTTGCATTACCAATAAAGTCAAATCCCAGAAACAGGGTGAGTTTAGCACAGGAACTGATGGTCTGAATGCTCCACTGCGGAAAGGGTGGGGACACAGCCCACTCACGCTACACTTAAAGTAATTCAGCACTGATGGGGTATAAAAGAAATATTGTTCGTCTTCTGACCTTACTGAAGTAGAAAAGTTGGAGTAATTTTATGTCTGAATATGATAAGTGATAGTGACTCATATTTTATTAGACAAAAATATGTTAAACATAAAAAGCCTATTGTTATAATTTGCTTATTTTGAAAATGAATTTGGCTCATTGCAAAATGTTTAAATATAGTATTATGTGAAAAGAAAAGGAGTACTTGTGGCACCTTTGAGACTAACAAATTTATTAGAGCATAAGCTTTCGTGAGTTACAGCTCACTTCATCCGATGAATACAGACTAACACGACTGCTACTCTGAAACCTAGCATTATATGAGTATGTGTAAAAGCCTGTATTAGGTTTAATAGATTATAAAATACATCCTTATTACTTTTCAGTTTCATGTCATGCTAATGGATAAACAGCACACAATAAAAATCTTATTATGTAGGCGTTCAAATGCAATTTGAAATTTCAGACTGTCAAGGTGGAGATGAAAGGAGGACTAGAAAAGGACTAGAAACACATTGGCTGGAAGACAAAAGCCAGAGGGATGGATGCCTAAGATGTAGCAGTAAGGGAAGGATGAAGGGTACACAGATGTACCCAATTATTTATATAAATAGAGACTAATATTTCAGCATGGGTTTCACATTTCATGAACAAGCTACTCTGTTTTTGCTGTTTTGGCTTATAAAAGAGTAGAGTAGTTATAGAGATCCTGGTCCTCCTCCGTTATTGGAGAGGACCAGGATGTGTTGCAGCAGGGAGCTTAATAAAACTAGGAACTTCCTGCTTAGAAGATGTCTAGCTGCTGCTTAAAACATGGTTCTTTGTGTTTATGTCCTCACACTGTATGGTGTGAGAAGTGAGTAAATCCGTCTCTCATAAGAAGGAAAGAAAAGAGATCCCCAGACTGTCAGCGTGGTGAGCGAGTGGGGAAAATGGGAAATCAGGAAGGAGATCTGGGAAAGCTGCTGGAGGAAGGAGAAAGAGCCCTGTCTCAGCAGAGCAATGGAGCCCATAGCACAAATGACTCTAAATAGAGAAATTTAATTTCTGCAACTCAGGCAGTTGGCCATGCTGGATCCATAGATTTGAATGATTCTGGATGACTTCCAGTTTAACAGAGAAAACACAAAAATACCAGATGAATCATAGAATCATAGGACTGGAAGGGATATCGACAGGTCATCTAATCCATTCCCCTGCACTCATGGCAGGACTAAATATTATCTAGACCATTCCTGACAATCTTCTCTTTAGACTCAAACCCAGTTTTTTCAGTCTTCCCTCATAGATCATGTTTTCTAGACCTTTAATCATTTTTGTTGCTCTTCTCTGGACTTTCTCCAATTTGTCCACGTATTTCCTGAAATGTGGTGCCCAAAACTGGACACAATACTCCAGTTGAGGCCTAATCAGTGCAGAGTAGAGTGGAAGAATTACATCTCGTGTCTTGCTTACAACACTCCTGTTAATACATCCTAGAATGATATTTGCTTTTTTTGCAACAGTGTTACACTGTTGACTCATAATTATCTTGTAGTCCACGATGACCCCCAGATCCCTTTCACAGTACTCCTTCCTAGGCAGTCATTTCCCATTTTGTATGTGTACAACTGATTGTTCTTTCCTAAAAGTAGTACTTTGCATTTCTCCTTATTTAATTTCATTCTATTTACTTCAGACCATTCCAGTTTGTCCAGATCATTTTGAATTTTAATCCTATCCTCCAAAGCATTTGTAACCCCTCCCATCTTAGTGTTGTACACAAACTTTATAAGTGTACTCTCTATACTATTATCTATTATCTATACTATTATCTAAATCATTGGTGAAGAAATAGAACAGAACTGGACAGAACCAGTCCTTATGGGATCCCACTCATTAGGCCCTTCCAGCATGACTGTGAACCACTGTTAACTGTTCTCTGGGAATGGTTTTCCAATCAGTTTTGCACCCACCTTATAGTAGCTCCATCTAGATTGCATTTCTCTAGTTTGTTTATGAGAAGGTCATGTGAGACAGTATTAAAAGCTTTACTAAAGTCAAGGTATACCATGTCTACCACTTCCCCCATATTCACAAAGCTGTCAAAGAAAGCTATCAGGTTTGTTTGACATGATATGTTCTTGAAAAATCCATGCTGACTGTTACTTATCACTTTATTATCTTCTAGATGTTTGCAAATTGATTGCTTAATTTTTTATTCCATTATCTTTCCAGGTACAGAAGTTAAACTGACTGGTCTGTAATTCCCCGAGTTGTCCTTATTTTCTTTTTTATAGATTGGCACTATATTTGCCCTTTTCCAGTCTTCTGGAATCTCTCCCGTCTTCCATGACTTTTCAAAGATAACCGCTAATGGCTCAGATATCTTGTCAGTCAGCTCCTTGTGTATTCTAGGATGTATTTCATCAGGTCCTGGTGACTTGAAGACATCTAATTTGTATAAGTAATTTTTAACTTGTTCTTTTCCAACTTTAGCCTCTGATCCTACCTCATTTTCACTGGCATTCACTATGTCCAAATTACCACCAACTTTCTTGGTAAAAACCGAAACAAAGAAGTCATTAAGCATCTCTGCCATTTCCACATTTTCTGTTTTTATTTTTCCCCCTCATTGAGTAATGGTCCTACTCTGTCCTTTGTCTTCCTCTTGCTTCTAATGTATTTGTAGAATGTTTTCTTCTTATCCTTTATGTCTCTAGCTAGTTTGATCTCATTTTGTGTCTTGGCCTTTCTAATTTTGTCCCTACATACTTTTGTTATTTGTTTATATTCATCCTTTGTAATTTGACCTAGTTTCTACTTTTTTCAGACTCTTTTTTGATTTTTAGATCATTGAAGGTCTCCTGGTTAAGCCAGGGTGGTTTTCTGTCAAACTTCCTATCTTTCCTATGCAGTGGTATAATTTGCTCTTGTGCCCTTAATAATGTCTCTTTGAAAATCTGCCAACTATCTGCAATTGTTTTTTCCCCTTGGACTTACTTCCCATGGGATCTTACATACCAACTCCCTGAGTCTGACTTCTTGAAATCCACTGTCTTTATTTTGCTGTTCTCCCTCCGACCATTCCTTAGAATCATGAACTCTTATCATTTCGTGATCACTTTCACCCAAGCTGTCTTCCACTTTCGAAGTTTCAACTAGTTCTTCCCTATTTGTCAAAATCAAACCTAGAACAGTCTGTCCCCTAGTAGATTTCTCCACCTTCTGAAATAAAAAATGGTCTTCAATGCATTCCATGAACTTGTTGGATAATCTGTGCCCTGCTGTGTTATTTTTCCAGCAGATGTCTGAGTAGTTGAAGTCCCCCATCACCATCAAGTCCTACAGTTTTGATAATTTTTTTAGTTGTTTAAACTAATCTTCATCCACCTCTTCTTCCTAGTTAAGTGAACTGTAGTAGATCCCTAACATGACATCACCCTTGTTTTTTGCCCCTTTTATCCTTACCCAGAGACTTTCAACAATTCTGTCTCCTATTTCCATCTTAACCTCAATCCAAGTGTATACATTTTTAATATATAAGACAACATCTCCTTTCTTGTGTTACTTTCACCAAATTTTCAGCACTAGAATATTTACAAAAGAGAATCTCTCAGGGCATATCTACACTACAAAATAAAGTAGACCTAATGTAGGTTGGCATACAGCCACCTCAGTAATTACATTGCTTATGCGTGTCTATACTTTTCTCCTTGTGTTGGCGGTGCGCATACTCACCAGGAGCACTTGTACCAATTGTACTGTCAGTTCGGGGCATTGTGGGACAGCTTCTGAAAGCCAGTAATGGTCAATGTAAGCAATGCAATGTCTACATTGACATTGCGTTGAACTAACTACATTGATATTGAATCTATACCTCTTGTGTGGAGATGGAGTTATTAAGTCAGCATAGCAGGGTAGTTACATCGTCAGGAGAAAAATTTGAGTGTAGACACTTACTTAGGTCGACGAAAGCTGCCTTGCATCAACCTAACTCTGTAGTGTAGACGAGGCCTCTAATCATGTCAGGTTTGTCAGGCATCATTTGCCATGCAGATGAGGTGTTGGATTATGTCACAGACAAAAATGAACACAATAAGCATCTACATTTTTTACAGTTTTGACATGCTTCCCATAAGAAATCTTCACTCAATTAGAAATGTGAATTTGGGAAGGAGATAAAATTTGTTGAACACATAATTATCAAACAGGGAATTCAGCTGGATTCAGACAAACTGAGGGCATTACTCTGCTCATCAAAACCCAAATATGTTTCTGCTGTAAGAAGATGCTTGAGCCAGTGTGACAGTTCTCAGGTAGCTAAGCATCCGATCCCTAACTCCACCAGGCTTTCAACCACATGCTCTGGGCTAAACCTAACTTCACCTTGCAAGTTAACAATAGGTGCACCCTAATTCCTGAGACCCTTTGAATTGTTCCCCTGTGATATGCAACCTCTGACACTGGTTACTCACAGGAATTCCAGATCCTCTGCACCCAAAGATGCAGTGTACCCCAATTTACTAATTTTATCTTAAACCAATTTACTAGTTTTATCTTAAACCACACAGCACTTCTGATGACTTACAATAAAACAAAAAGTAGCTGTATTTAAGAAAGACTAAAGATATAACTGAAAGTGAGAGGAAGTGATGGAAGCAACTGGTTATAACACAACAAAAGCATAAAATGCAAACCTGAGTCTTTTATTATAAAGTACCTAGCTAAAAACCTGATTTCCTACATAATAAAGTAGGTTTTCCCTCCAAAGTCCAGTCTGTTGCAGAGCTTTTCTAAGAAAACCTGGAAGAGATCTCCTTATGGTCACAGTATGTACATCTGGGGGAGCACAAAACAAAATGTGTTTAGTAAAAGAACTACTTACATCACACTAGCAGACCAGGTGGCAACTCATCCCAAGGCCCCAGGCCCCACTGAACATTGACAAATGCATTGCTGGAAACCAGTCTGGTTCACTTATGTGTTAGTATTGTTAAATAGAGTTATGTGTTTGGTGTTTAGATCTTATGAACAGCTTATAGGATGTTGCATGTATTAGTATCACTTATCTGTACCCCATGTTATAAAGCAATTGCAAATGTTTGAATTTTAAACCTCTGTAATTGTGCAAAAAAAAAGAACTAGATAAATTCATGGAGGATAGGCCCATCAATGGCTATTAGCTAGGATGGCAGGGATGATGTCCCTAGCCTCTGTTTGCCAGAACCTGGGAATGGATGATGGGTTGGATCACCTAATGATTGCCTGTTCTGTTCATTCCCTCTGGGGCACCTGGCATTGGCCACTGTCAGAAGACAGGATACTGGGCTAAATGGACCTTTGGTCTGACCCAGTATGGCCATTCTTATGTTCTTATCTCAAACTGGAAGAAAACCTTCTCTAATGAAAATGCTGTCTTCCTACAGATGGTGTTAGGTCCTGCCCAACAAGAAGACCTTTGAAACTGAATGAACCATTGTATTCCCCTCTGCCTGCATGAAGAGGAGACCTGTACATGAACCCATCCCTTAAGCGTGGACTCTGGAGAGAAGGGACAAAGAGAAACTTGGTTGTTTTTGCTATTTGGACTCTAAAGGGGAAAGAATCACTAAACATAAGCAAAATACACCTGTTTGTTTGCCTGGTTTAGCCCTAAAGGACATATGAAATTTGTTTATTACAGAAGTTTCCATTATCTTTTGGAATCTAACACTATAACTTATATGTGTGTGTATGTTACCTGCTTTAACCCTGTAAATAACTCTTCCTTTTCCTAGTTAAGAAATCTTTAATAAGTTTATTACAGGTTTGGCTACAAGCATGGTCTTTGGTGAGAGATCTAGGGTACAAATGACCTGGGATAAGTGACTGGTCCTTTGGGACTGAGAATAAACTGAATATTTTGTTGTGATTTTTGCTATAAAGGACCATCTATCACAGAAGCAGACTTGCCTGGGGTAAGATAAATCTGAGTACTCAAGGGCACTGTCTGTGACTCCATGGTAAGTCTATTTAGTGCTTTAAGAGTTTACACTTGTTACTTGGTTGGTTTCAGAGTAGCAGCCGTGTTAGTCTGTATTCGCAAAAAGAAAAGGAGTACTTGTGGCACCTTAGAGACTAACAAATTTATTAGAGCATAAGCTTTCGTGAGCTACACCGATGAATGCATCCGATGAAGTGAGCTGTAGCTCACGAAAGCTTATGCTCTAATAAATTTGTTAGTCTCTAAGGTGCCACAAGTACTCCTTTTCTACTTGGTTGGTGAAATCTAATTATGGAACATAAAACCAATTTGGGATTTATGCCCTGTTCCCAGACAGTCTGCCCTGAGGTTGGCACTCAGACTTGTGAGCAACTCCAAACAGCATGCCAATTCCACAGGCTTTGTCACAATATTCAGTAAATTATCCAACAGTAGCAGTGGATGCATCTTCATATGGGTTAAAAGCAGCGCTCACACAAAAGTGGCCAGAAGGAGACCAGAGACCTGTTGCATTCATATCAAGAAGCTTTGCAGAAACTGAGCAGCAGTATGCTTGAGTGGAAAAGTCACTTGGGCCTGTGAAATGGCTCAGTGCATATCTGTTTGGTTTGAATTTTAATATAGAAACAGACCTCAAGCCCTTAATGGCATTATTGGATTCAAAACCACTGTATGACCTTGCACCTAGGATTCAAAGATTTCAACCAAGGCTGATACAATTTTTTTTCAACATTGCACACACAAAGCACTCATAGCACCAGATGCTCTATGTAATGGCCCAACTGAGCAGTCACCAACAGAAGAGGAAAAGGCTTTAGAGAAAGATGTCTAAGTCTATATGGTCCTTGTTCTGGCAGAAATTCCAACATCTGCCAACCAACTTCAACAAATTAGAGATGAACTATTAAAAGATGAGACTTGCCAGAAACTGAGTCAACTCAGCCAAAAAAGGTGGGATTGAAGGAGTCAACTTTCAACAGACCTAATACCATATTGGCAGGACCAGAAGGACCTTCACATGGCTGATGGCTTGCTTCTGAAAGGATCGTATGTTGTTATTTCTATGGTACTTCTTCCAAATCCATAAGGGACACCAAGCATAAACAAGTGCAGGGCATGAGCACAACAATCCGCATGGTGGCCCAGTCCTAATAGGCAAATTCAGACCTTGGTAGAAAGCTGTGAGATAAATAACAAGGAGGTTTGGGGAGGGAGGAGGCGAATAACCTCGCCAACAATCACCAGAACCATTACTCTCTACAAAACTACGTGACAGACCTTGGTGATGGGTTGTCAAGGATTCTTTTTTGTGGCTATACTTAAACAGACTTAATCGGCACAAGTCATCCCGAAATCAAACTCAGCATTTGCAAGATAAGGAGTTCCTGAAGTCTTCATAGCTGATAATGACTCTCAATTTAATCCAAAACATTCCTAGTATTTCCACAGGACTTTGATCATACTAGTAATCTACATTACCCCTGGAGCAATGGGAAGGTGGAGAGAGCAGTGCAGAGTCTAAAAAGACTTTTGCAAAAATCAGTAGCCTCATATAAAGTACTCCTGGCATATCAATTAATCCTGATTGTACGTGAACTAACTCTCATGGGAAGGTGAATATAGCTTAAACCTAAGTGGCCTGACCTGAAGAAATTTTGAAAATGGGATGTTGAAATAAAAATTAGCAGCAACAAAACTTCAACGTTCAGCACATAACAAAAGCACTTCCTGAACTGAGACCAGAGAACAAACTTTGGCTCAAAAGTCCCCAGACACGTACAATTATTCAGAACGTGTCAAACTCCCAGATCCTACATAGTGCAGGCTCCAAGAGGACTTCTCTGGCGGAATCGGGTTCTTCTTCAATATTTCCCCACATAACCATGAAGATCTGGAACCTGCGGGAACTCTGTGAGAAAGTGAGACCATCTCCATAGGGAACTCCACACACAAACTCAACAGAAGTGAGAACACAGTCTGGAAGGCTGGTCACACCCCATCAAAGACTTGATCTTTAGAATACTGCTCAGGACTATTTAAATGTAATTAATAATGGGACACAGTAGTGCAGATAGTTTTAAGGTTATTTTGAATTGCAGTGTGTATGTACATTGATTTATAATATGTTCTCATTTTTTATTATACAGAGAAAGAGATGTGGATTGGTCAGAGTTTCTGAACCTCCACTGTTACCAGAGAGGACCAGGAGGTGTTGCAGCAGGGAGCTTAACAAATGTAGGAACTTCCTAATTAGAGAATTTTCTAGTTGCTGCTTAAAGTATGGCTCTTTGTGTTTATATTCTCTAATAGTGTTACAGTGTGAAGCCTATAACTGAATTACAGCTTTGTGGTGTACATTCTCATTAGCTGAACAGCTGTGCAGCTAACTTTTACAATTAAACAATGTTAGCTGGTGCTTTAAAGAGAGAGAATATGTTAAAAAGATCAGATATAATGTGGGAGGAAGAATGACTTTGTAGTTTCAGGTTTCAGAGTAGCAGCCGTGTTAGTCTGTATTCGCAAAAAGAAAAGGAGTACTTGTGGCACATTAGAGACTAACAAATTTATTAGAGCATAAGCTTTCGTGAGCTACAGCTCACTTCATCGGATGCATTTGGTGGAAAAAACAGAGGAGAGATTTATATATACACACACAGAGAACATGAAACAATGGGTTTATCATACACACTGTAAGGAGAGTGATCACTTAAGATAAGCCATCACCCACAGCAGGGGGGGGAAAGGAGGAAAACCTTCCATGGTGACAAGCAGGTAGGCTAATTCCAGCAGTTAACAAGAATATCAGAGGAACAGTGGGGGGTGGGGTGGGGGGGAGAAATACCATGGGGAAATAGTTTTACTTTGTGTAATGACTCATCCATTCCCAGTCTCTATTCAAGCCTAAGTTAATTGTATCCAGTTTGCAAATTAATTCCAATTCAGCAGTCTCTCGTTGGAGTCTGTTTTTGAAGCTTTTTTGTTGAAGTATAGCCACTCTTAGGTCTGTGATCGAGTGACCAGAGAGATTGAAGTGTTCTCCAACTGGTTTTTGAATGTTATAATTCTTGACGTGTGATTTGTGTCCATTCATTCTTTTACGTAGAGACTGTCCAGTTTGGCCAATGTACATGGCAGAGGGGCATTGCTGGCACATGATGGCATATATCACATTGGTAGATGCGCAGGTGAACGAGCCTCTGATAGTGTGGCTGATGTGATTAGGCCCTATGATGGTATCCCCTGAATAGATATGTGGACAGAGTTGGCAACGGGCTTTGTTGCAAGGATAGGTTCCTTGGTTAGTGGTTCTGTTGTGTGGTGTGTGGTTGCTGGTGAGTATTTGCTTCAGATTGGGGGGCTGTCTGTAAGCAAGGACTGGTCTATCTCCCAAGATCTGAGAGAGCGATGGCTCGTCCTTCAGGATAGGTTAGGGCCCCCAACTAAAACCTCTCCAACGCATCATCAAGGATCTACAACCTATCCTGAAGGACGAGCCATCGCTCTCTCAGATCTTGGGAGATAGACCAGTCCTTGCTTACAGACAGCCCCCCAATCTGAAGCAAATACTCACCAGCAACCACACACCACACAACAGAACCACTAACCCAGGAACCTATCCTTGCAACAAAGCCCGTTGCCAACTCTGTCCACATATCTATTCAGGGGATACCATCATAGGGCCTAATCGCATCAGCCACACTATCAGAGGCTCGTTCACCTGCGCATCTACCAATGTGATATATGCCATCATGTGCCAGCAATGCCCCTCTGCCATGTACATTGGCCAAACTGGACAGTCTCTACGTAAAAGAATGAATGGACACAAATCACACGTCAAGAATTATAACATTCAAAAACCAGTTGGAGAACACTTCAATCTCTCTGGTCACTCGATCACAGACCTAAGAGTGGCTATACTTCAACAAAAAAGCTTCAAAAACAGACTCCAACGAGAGACTGCTGAATTGGAATTAATTTGAAAACTGGATACAATTAACTTAGGCTTGAATAGAGACTGGGAATGGATGAGTCATTACACAAAGTAAAACTATTTCCCCATGAAGAAAAGGAGTACTTGTGGCACCTTAGAGACTAACAAATTTATTAGAGCATAAGCTTTCGTGAGCTACAGCTCACTTCATCGGATGCATTTGGTGGAAAAAGCAGAGGAGAGATTTATATACACACACACACAGAGAACATGAAACAATGGGTTTATCATACACACTGTAAGGAGAGTGATCACTTAAGATAAGCCATCACCAGCAGCAGGGGGGGAAAGGAGGAAAACCTTTCATGGTGACAAGCAAGGTATTGTTTCATGTTCTCTGTGTGTGTGCATACAAATCTCTCCCCTGCTCTCTCCACCAAATGCACCCGACGAAGCGAGCTGCAGCCCACGAAAGCCCCCGCTCCAACAAATTTGCTAGTCTCTAAGGTGCGACAAGTACTCCTTTTCTTTTTGCGAATACAGACTAACACGGCTGCTACTCTGAAACATGGGGAAATAGTTTTACTTTGTGTAACGACCCATCCATTCCCAGTCTCCACTCAAGCCCAAGCCAACTGCATCCACCCCGCAAACCAATTCCAACCCAGCAGTCTCTCGCCGGAGTCCGCCCCTGAAGCTCCCCTGTTGAAGCACAGCCACCCCTAGGTCCGCGATCGAGTGACGAGAGAGATTGAAGTGTTCTCCAACTGGTTTTTGAATGTTATAATTCTTGACGTCTGATTTGTGTCCATTCATTCTTTTACGTAGAGACTGTCCAGTTTGGCCAATGTACATGGCAGAGGAGCATTGCTGTCACATGATGGCATATATCACATTGGTAGATGCGCAGGTGAACGAGCCTCTGATAGTGTGGCTGATGTGATTAGGCCCTATGATGGTATCCCCTGAATAGACACGTGGACAGAGCCGGCAACGGGCCCTGCCGCAAGGATAGGCCCCTGGGCCAGTGGCTCCGTCGCGTGGTGCGTGGTCGCTGGCGAGCACCCGCCCCAGACCGGGGGGCCGTCTGCAAGCAAGGACTGGTCTGTCTCCCAAGATCTCCCAAGAACAACAGAACGCCACTAGCCATCACCTTCAGCCCCCAACTAAAATCTCTCCAACGCATCATCAAGGATCTACAACCTATCCTGAAGGACGACCCATCACTCTCACAGATCCTGGGAGACAGACCAGTCCCCGCCCACAGACAGCCCCCCAATCTGAAGCAAACACTCACCAGCAACCACACACCACACAAAAGAACCACCAACCCAGGAACCCACCCCCGCAACAAAGCCCGCCGCCAACTCCGTCCACACATCCATTCAGGGGATACCACCATAGGGCCCAACTGGACAATCTCTCTGGTCACTCGACCACAGACCCAAGAGTGGCTACACCCCAACAAAAAAGCTTGAAAAACAGTCTCCAACGAGAGACCGCCGAACCGGAACCAATCCGCAAACTGGACACAACCAACCTAGGCTTGAATAGAGACCGGCAATGGATGAGTCACTACACAAAGCAAAACCATTTCCCCATGGCACCTCTCCCTCCCACCCCACCCCCCACTGTTCCTCTGATATTCCTGTGGCACCTTAGAGACCAACAAATCCACTAGAGCACAAGCCCTCGTGAGCCACAGCTCACCCCATCGGACGCACCCGGTGGAAAAAACAGAGGAGAGATCCACATACACACACACAGAGAACATGAAACAATGGGTTTATCATACACACTGTAAGGAGAGTGATCACTTAAGATAAGCCATCACCAACAGCAGGGGGGGGAAGGAGGAAAACCTTTCATGGTGACAAGCAGGTAGGCTAATTCCAGCAGTTAACAAGAATATCAGAGGAACAGTGGGGGGTGGGGTGGGAGGGAGAAACACCATGGGGAAATAGCTTTACCCCGTGTAATGACTCATCCATTCCCAGTCTCCATTCAAGCCCAAGTTAATTGCATCCAGCTTGCAAATTAATTCCAATTCAGCAGTCTCTCGTTGGAGTCTGCCTTTGAAGCTTTTCTGTTGAAGTATAGCCACTCCTAGGTCCGCGATCGAGTGACCAGAGAGATTGAAGTGTTCTCCAACTGGTTTTTGAATGTTATAATTCTTGACGTCTGATTTGTGTCCATTCATTCTTTTACGTAGAGACTGTCCAGTTTGGCCAATGTACATGGCAGAGGGGCATTGCTGGCACATGATGGCATATATCACATTGGTAGATGCGCAGGTGAACGAGCCTCTGATAGTGTGGCTGATGTGATTAGGCCCTATGATGGTAACCCCTGAATAGATATGTGGACAGAGTTGGCAACGGGCTTTGTTGCAAGGATAGGTTCCTGGGTTAGTGGTTCTGTTGTGTGGTGTGTGGTTGCTGGTGAGTATTTGCTTCAGATTGGGGGGCTGTCTGTAAGCAAGGACTGGTCTGTCTCCCAAGATCTGAGAGAGCGATGGCTCGTCCTTCAGGATAGGTTGTAGATCCTTGATGATGCGTTGGAGGGGTTTAGTTGGGGGCTGAAGGTGATGGCTAGTGGCGTTCTGTTGTTTTCTTTGTTTGGCCTGTCCTGTAGTAGGTGACTTCTGGGTACTCTTCTGGCTCTGTCAATCTGTTTCTTCACTTCAGCAGGTGGGTACTGTAGTTGTAGGAATGCATGATAGAGATCTTGTAGGTGTTTGTCTCTGTCTGAGGGGTTGGAGCAAATGCGGTTATATCGTAGCGCTTGGCTGTAGACAATGGATCGGGTGGTATGATCTGGATGAAAGCTAGAGGCATGTAGGTAGGAATAGCGGTCAGTAGGTTTCCGATATAGGGTGGTGTTTATGTGACCATCGCTTATTAGCACCGTAGTGTCCAGGAAGTGGATCTCTTGTGTGGACTGGTCCAGGCTGAGGTTGATGGTGGGATGGAAATTGTTGAAATCATGGTGGAATTCCTCAAGAGCTTCTTTTCCATGGGTCCAGATGATGAAGATGTCATCAATGTAGCGCAAGTAGAGTAGGGGCATTAGGGGACGAGAGCTGAGGAAGCGTTGTTCTAAGTCAGCCATAAAAATGTTGGCATACTGTGGGGCCATGCGGGTACCCATCGCAGTGCCGCTGATTTGAAGGTATACATTGTCACCAAATGTGAAATAGTTATGGGTCAGGACAAAGTCACAAAGTTCTGCCACCAGGTTAGCCGTGACAGTATCGGGGATACTGTTCCTGACGGCTTGTAGTCCATCTTTGTGTGGAATGTTGGTGTAGAGGGCTTCTACATCCATAGTGGCTAGGATGGTGTTTTTAGGAAGATCACCAATGGACTGTAGTTTCCTCAGGAAATCGGTGGTGTCTCGAAGATAGCTGGGAGTGCTGGTAACGAAGGGCCTGAGGAGGGAGTCTACATAGCCAGACAATCCTGCTGTCAGGGTGCCAATGCCTGAGATGATGGGGCGTCCAGGATTTCCAGGGGTATGGATCTTGGGTAGCAGATAGAATACCCCAGGTTGTGGCTCCAGGGGTGTGTCTGTGCGGATTTGTTCTTGTGCTTTTTCAGGGAGTTTCTTGAGCAAATGCTGTAGTTTTTTTTGGTAACTCTCAGTGGGATCAGAGGGTAATGGCTTGTAGAAAGTGGTGTTGGAGAGCTGCCTAGTAGCCTCTTGTTCATACTCCGACCTATTCATGATGACGACAGCACCTCCTTTGTCAGCCTTTTTGATTATGATGTCAGAGTTGTTTCTGAGGCTGTGGATGGCACTGTGTTCTGCATGGCTGAGGTTATGGGGTAAGCGATGCTGCTTTTCCACAATTTCAGCTCGTGCACGTCGGCGGAAGCAGTCTATGTAGAAATCCAGGCTGCTGTTTCGACCTTCAGGAGGAGTCCACCCAGAATCCTTCTTTTTGTAGTGTTGGCAGGAAGGTCTCTGTGGGTTAATATGTTGGTCAGAGGTGTGTTGGAAATATTCCTTGAGTCTGAGACGTCGAAAATAGGATTCTAGGTCACCACAGAACTGTATCATGTTCGTGGGGGTGGAGGGGCAAAAGGAGAGGCCCCGAGATAGGACAGATTCTTCCGCTGGGCTAAGAGTATAGTTGGATAGATTAACAATATTGCTGGGTGGGTTACGGGAACCATTGTTGTGGCCCCTTGTGGCATATAGTAGTTTAGATAGCTTAGTGTCCTTTTTCTTTTGTAGAGAATCAAAGTGTGTTTTGTAAATGGCTTGTCTAGTTTTTGTAAAGTCCAGCCACGAGGAAGTTTGTGTGGAAGGTTGGCTCTTTATGAGAGTATCCAGTTTTGAGAGCTCATTCTTAATCTTTCCCTGTTTGCTGTAGAGGCACCTTAGAGACTAGCAAATTTGTTGGAGCGGGGGCTTTCGTGGGCTGCAGCTCGCTTCGTCGGGTGCATTTGGTGGAGAGAGCAGGGGAGAGATTTGTATGCACACACACAGAGAACATGAAACAATACCTTGCTTGTCACCATGAAAGGTTTTCCTCCTTTCCCCCCCTGCTGCTGGTGATGGCTTATCTTAAGTGATCACTCTCCTTACAGTGTGTATGATAAACCCATTGTTTCATGTTCTCTGTGTGTGTGTGTATATAAATCTCTCCTCTGCTTTTTCCACCAAGTGCATCCGATGGAGTGAGCTGTAGCTCACGAGGGCTTATGCTCTAGTAAATTTGTTGGTCTCTAAGGTGCCACAAGTACTCCTTTTCTTTTTGCGAATACAGACTAACACGGCTGCTACTCTGAAACCTATTTCCCCATGGTATTTCTCCCCCCCACCCCACCCCCCACTGTTCCTCTGATATTCTTGTTAACTGCTGGAATTAGCCTACCTGCTTGTCACCATGGAAGGTTTTCCTCCTTTCCCCCCCCTGCTGTGGGTGATGGCTTATCTTAAGTGATCACTCTCCTTACAGTGTGTATGATAAACCCATTGTTTCATGTTCTCTGTGTGTGTGTATATATAAATCTCTCCTCTGTTTTTTCCACCAAATGCATCCGATGAAGTGAGCTGTAGCTCACGAAAGCTTATGCTCTAATAAATTTGTTAGTCTCTAAGGTGCCACAAGTACTCCTTTTCCTTTTTGTAGTTTCAGTATATATTGGTTCAATTCTGGATCCACTGCAGACTTCCTGTGTAATTTTGGTCAAGTTATTTAATCTAGCAGTGACTTGGTCCCCTGTTTAAGATAATAATACTTCCTTTCTCCTATCCTTTGTCTGCAAGGTATTTAGATTGCAAGCTTTTGGAGGAAACAACTTTTTCTTATTATGTGTATGTACACACATAGCACGACAGGGGGCCGGTGGGACATCTATGTGCTCCTGAAATACAAATAATTATTATACAACATCTTCAGACTTTCTCCAATGCTGCCCCTCATGCTTGTGAGAGCACCCATTAATATCAACCTCCTTAAAACTCTCCTTTTCTTTGATACTTACAAAAATCTTGACAAAGGCTAAGCTGCTGGTGTGCTGAGGCTCTTGCCTATTATGCTGTTGTTGTCAATGTTTCCTTGTACTCCCCAGTCTGCATACATCTGTTGTCTTTTGCTTTATAGTTAGACCGTAAGCTCCATGGAAAAGGGGCTGTCCTTTTGCTCTGTGTTTGTACAGCAGCAACACTATGGGGTCCTAGTCCACAACTAGGGCTCCTACGCACTATGGTAATATAAAAAGTAATGAATATGACAATATAGTACATATCCCTACCTCAGGTTCTTCCTCAAGAGACAAGTCATTGTAAAGTATAAAAAAATACGATGAGCGCCCTTTATATGTTCAATGGCTCTATATATTTTTAATTCTGAGGAGAGGCCACTTTCTCTCTCAACACCTTACTGCTTGGCTGTCAAAATATTGCATTCTACAGATCATAAGAAAAAATCCATCCAACCACTAAGGGGCTGCTGATTATAGGTCTGGGCAACCAATGGATACTAACTGGTGACACAAATAACCTCAAGAAAATATTTTTCTGACAAATTTTGGTATACCTCAGCATTGTTCTTCATTTAGTCAGGAGGCAGACAGACCAACATCTTCTTTGATTTGGATGCTCACAGTATCATTTTGTTATACACACAATGACGGATGAGGGGAAAGACGGATGAGGGAATTGAATTACAACTTTCTAATCAGTAGATGTTGATGTTGTTCATGATATTGAGAATACTCCAAGATTAAATTACACTGTTAGTGATTAACTTTCTCATTCTGTACCAATTAAGTTTTCTTAATACACAGACAGAGTTTTAAGAGATTCATAAGCTCATGAAACAAACATGAAATGGGTTTTTCAGTTTGAAGAATTCTTCTAGTTTTAAGTGAAAAAATACAATTTAAAACACTGAAATGGACATTTATTGGACTGATTGCTACAAGTTTTCCCTTCATTTGGTGAATGGAAAATCATCTCCCTAGATTATAAAGCAGTAATTGTTACTTTCCTCCCATTAGTACCAGTCATAAATTCTGCCACAGCTGGAGATATAATAAAGTATTATTATCCTCCTAATTTTGAGTTGGTTATGCTTGTGCAGTCCTGAACATTGCTTACTGATGACAATAAATTCTATCATTACTGAATTACAAAATGCACATAATTGAATAGGTTTCTTTTTATGTCAGATTTTGAAATAATATCCAAAGTAAATAGACAATCTTACATCAGTGCCAATATTTGCCATATTTTCATTAAATTCTTCACTTTTCTTCTTACACAAAGATTATCAATCTATATTTTATCCTAACCCATAGAGCACTAATAATTCATCTATAACATTTCAAAGTATCACTCTACATAACTACCCTACACTGTCTGCCTATTAAGAACTTTATTAAACTGCAGACAAAGTGGGCTGCTAATTAGGCAGGTAATAGCAATTCCAAGGTCTCAAATGTTATCAAACAGTTTCAATGCAAATACACAGAATACTGAAGCTGTAAGTATGTAAGAAATTTGCAAATACTGCTCAAGTCTATTTAGATTTCTTTATTTCTTTTCCACCAAATATCAGGAACGAACTACCCCAGGATAACTGGAAGGTCTATGCCATATAGGACCTATAATTATCATTATTTTGGCCTGATTTGAAAGACCAGTTACTAATTCAGGTATAACTGTGAATCACCAGGAATAGAGGTTTTACAGATATTTTAATCATTTAAAAATAAAACCCTCCAACAACCTATAATTATCATGGAGATTGTACCTAAATTTTCATCAGCAGCTGCTCCAGGTTTTTCTCCCACTCTCTGGACTCAGCTGATTTTTAAATATGAGCCTGGTTCTCACTTGCACTAAGACCACTTTACACTATGATGACAGTGTAAAGTGGTCCCCTTAAAGTGGGTGCAAATGTAACTTATACACATTTTGAGGTTCTTCTACACTGCCAGAGTGCTGTAAAGGAGATTTAGAGTAAATGAGAAGCAGACCTGTGTGCATGGGAAACAAAGCAAAATACAAAACAATGCAAGTAAAAAAAGCATGATATGATCAAGAGTTCAAATCTAGATTTCATTTCTTTCAGGTGTTTTGGTTGATTGGTTTGTTTGTTTGTTTGTTTGTTTGTTTAAGGGAGCAGAGAGAGAGAGAGATAGGCTGCTCACTTACACATGTTCCAGTCAGGTAACTTATGAGAAAAACAAACATCACTGGAATCCAATGAGAAATATCAGAAACAGTTTGAAAGGACACTCATGTTTCAATTTCCTTTTAATGCTAAATTATATTTATATTTTCATATTTCTTATCCAAGCATGTGACGGGCTTAGTCTCTTCAACTTGATTGCCACTTCTGCATTTGGGCTCTCAGATTAGCACTTACTGTAAGATACTAACCAATGATTTATGGACCTTGGGATGGATCCTCAGCTACTGTAAATCAATCTGGCCCTTAACTACCAATATAAGCAGCCAAATGTGGTCTTGGTCCCTCTTTACTTTGGCATCCAATTTTCAAATTGGGCTCCCATCGTTCCCTCTGACTTGTAAGTAATACAATATTACCTAATGAAATTAGTAATTTTTTCTAAAGGTTGGTAAATATAGATTTAATCAATGGGCTGGCATATCAGTGCTCTGGAATTAATATATTTGTAAACTACCATTATGTGAATAATTATATATGATGCACATAGAAAATGCAATCCAGGGACCAATCCTGCTCACTTTGAAAAAAATTCCATTCATTTCAATGAAACTACTTACATGACCAAAGTGAGCAGGATTTGGCCCTGATTGGACAGATTTTAGATCTGCCTGAAGCATTACTTCGATTTATGTTACCACTCAATATATATATGATCCATTTGTAAAAGCCAATAGCAAAGTTCTGATTTCCCACTCTCTGAGGATAACATATCATTTTCTGTTCAGAACATTTGGTTACTGGAGTCAATGCTGAGTTGAACTTCATAGCTCACTTTTATCTGTGACTACTTTGATCACAGATTACTTACTGATGTAAAGATACCTGTCTGTCTTTACTGTTACATATGGCCATAATCCTAGATGCTGAGCTTCCTGGGGAAATGGCCAGTCTTTATTTTACTCATTTGTAAAGTAGAAGTACAACAGAACCTGCATTGGGACCTCTAGGTGCTACCACAACATAAAAAAAAATCATCAAAAGCCTCGAAGGCAAGTACCAAGGAATGGAAATAGCCTGCTTAATGGCTTTAGTATTTGTTCTGAGTTTTAAATAGGAGCCAAAAGACAAAGAAAGCAGTTCACTGAGCTAGAAACCTTCTATTAATATTGTCTATCATTGTATTGTCTATATAATATATAGACAATATAATATTGTCTAATAATTAATGTCTATCCATTCCTTCCTTACCTGGAACCAGGTCTTCAAGTGTCGTTTTTCAAAGACCTATGCAATGATTAAACAACATCTCCCCTTTTTCCCTCCTAAACCTAATCAGAATTGACTGACTGCTCCAGGACCTATAAATTTTTTTGAATATAGACCATTTAAATAAAACATAATTTTAGTGCTTTTTTAATGGAATTGACAAAAAAAGTTAAAATTAGGGCAAAGGGCAGTGTGGGGAAAGATGAGCACTAAATCTGGGTCTGAGTAAAAAATGGAACATGGAAGAAGATGAAGGTACAACCAAAGTCTGGATTTAAATTGAATCATTTTTCAAAGCAGGCTCACTTCCCATGTTCACATTTTGACTCATTATCATGCAATGAATCATTATCATGCAATATTAATATAACACATGGCTTTTTTACTTGTTAGGGGATGCAGAATTATAAACTTTTAAATATGGAAAAAGGAAATTAGTGTTAATGACTTCTTAATGTAAAATCCTTTAGTCAGAGAAGGAACTTGTCATAAATGTTAATCAGTAATTTTTCAAAGCCCATGAGTCATTGAATCAGTAGTAAAATTGCACATAAATCTATCAGCCCCATGGCCCATGTGTTTGTAGAAGTCTGTGAAAGACAAAGAACAAAGTTGAAGTGTCCTAGGGTTCAATCCAGGCCCTACTGATGGCAATGACAAAAAATATCACTGACTTTTCTGGGAGCAGGATTGGACCTATAGTTTAAGAGGCGGGGAGAAGACAAGTTGAAATGAACTGATTACTGAGGGCCCAATTTTCAAACACATGCACAAAAAGTAATCCCACATTTGAGCACTTAAATCTGCACCAGGGTGCATAAAATAGGCACTTTCATGCCCAATTGGAGCACCCAAATGCAGAATTTATTAAGAATTAGTTATTATTCTGTACTTCACAGAATCAGAGCACTGCACAAACTTTAATTATTCCTTCATAGCATTCCTGTGAAGCACAGGAGGTAAGTAAATAGTGCTAGGACCAACCTGCAAACTTCAGATCCAAATTTAGACCAAAATTTTTGCATAAAAAATAAGTGTTCGGAGCTGGGCTTCTAAGTCAGAGACCTCTCTCTGCAAATATTTGCCATTTTACAGATAGGGAAAAAACACAGACAGGATGTGATTCGCACCAAGTAAGTCAGCAGCACAGCCAGGAATCCTGGATTCTAGTCCGATGCTCAGTGCACTAGAGTAGAACATGCTAACCCCTACCCCACCACAATTTATTATATTTAGATAAACCCTTTGAAAATTAGACTTACTCTGTTTGCACTGTTTCTTTGTTATTATAATGTTGTTAACTATAAAATATGTCTAGAAAATGTCAATTAGAATTCCATTATTTCTGTAGTTTCCAATAATTCCAGTAATTACAAAGAAGATTGAAGGGTCTGTATTCCCTTTGGCTGTTTTCTGGCTTCTGTGAACTCTTGCCATTCTTGCAATACTGCATCTTACTAAAGATGAACATTTGGTCATCTTTTAAACAGGGAGATTGCAAGCACAGGGATTGCAGCAAATATTTGTACTTCATTTCTGAGTTCATACACTTCTAATTGTGTTAGCAGCAAGACTGTTGTGAAATCACAGTAGATTTTCCTGGTTGTCAGCACAGACCAAAGTGACAAATCACAAAATCTGACACTTATGGTCAAATATCCAAAGTCTCAATCCTGCTTCTGAACTGGCATGCACAATGTTAAGTATCCAAGGTTTTGCACACCCTAAAACTAAGATCAGCACTTGTGAATCAGATAGGGAGATATTTGATTTGCACATACAAAGAGTAGTCATGAAACTAAGATTGCTGACACACAAACTTGAGTGTGCAGTTCGGGAAATAGATTGGCAGGATGCTTTTCAACTTAACTTTTATTAAACCACTTTTGCATCTACCTAATTTTATCATCATCTCTGCTTTAAATCTACCTTTAATAAAATCAGGACTCTTTGGGAGAAGCTATTCATTATTGATCCTATTACTTAACCTTTCTGTGTTACCACTTGCTTGCATGTACTAGCATAAATGTGGTATTTTTACCTGTGAATCACAAATAAAATTTTCATCTTACCATTCAAGTATAGAAAAGTCGTAGCTACAGCATGACTTGATTATATAAACGTTACCTTATTTCCAGGCATGACGACAGAGCTGGTGAAAAGGTTGTTAAAAATAGTTCTAAATGAGCCACACTCTTAAAGCAAGACAACAAAAATCAGAGATACAATGGAAAGAAATTGAGGCAATGAAAGTGGAGAGACATTTTAAAAAAGCCTAAAAATAGGGCTTGAGAATCTAAGAATGTTCTGAAGCTGAAATCCTTCATTTAAAGGATGAGCAAAGGGAAGGAAACAAAAAGGCTGGAAAAGTACAGACTGACACCAAATTATATAGCAAAGTATTAAATCCATACAAATTTCAATAAATGAAGAATTATTTCTTCAAAACTTGTATCATGAAAAATTAAAGGAAAAAGAAGAGAAATGATACAGACTAGAATTCCAGCGCCACATATACAGTGAAATCTATACAAGAGAATCTTGTTAAGAAACCACTTTATTCAGAAACCAGCCCAAAATCTCTCTTAAAATTCCAATGGCAATTCTGTTTCACACATTAAAAGATCACCTATTTTAACCTAGCAGTTTCTATTGGTTTCCTGAGACAGGTTTCACTTTAATTGCATTACCTTCAAAGCCACTTACCTCAGAACACTTGGTGGTCAAAGAACAAAATAAAATAAAACAAAACAATATTATTTGTTCAATTTCAAGAAAAACAATGAAAAGTGAATCCAAAGAAGAACCTGTAATACTTATCCATACAATATGTAGTGAGTATGTGTGTCAATATTTTCATTTCAAAATACTATCTTTTTGCATTGCACCAATTTCTGGGAATAAACTAACGCAGCATGGTGTCTTATAATGTTACTGATGGCCAGATTTGTGCCTTGCTGGAACATTTAAATGCAACATTCTGCTTTATTTAAGATTTTGTCTTGTATCTTGTGAAGGACATTGTGGGAGAATGCATAAATTCTCATATGGATCCAAGAATCCAGAAAAATCCATTCTCAGCCTAAGAGTTGTTTCACTATAGAATGCTGCCAACAAAAATATTTTTGACAGAAATATCTCTCTCCCATGTGTGGTGGCTGCTGTTCATTTTAAAGAAATATAAATCCCTTTAGGATGAGGAAAAGTGCTCATTGAAGAGACTCTTTATAATGTCATGCCATTATTTGACCAAAGAACATGGACTGCAACCAGAATAAGAAAATATCTGAAAGACAGAGCCCCGGTTAAGAGACTTTGAGACTAAATGACAAATTATTGACCGCCGCCCTTCTGTCCACATCTGAAGCTCTGGAGCACATTCCTGAAGGACAATCTAGGGTGTGAAAGCTAGCACATGTGAAGGGTTTGGGTACATACACACCTTCACTGGGTATACATGCATGGCCCCATAACCATTCTATAATGGAGTGTGGACAGGGCAAAGGGTGTATATGAGGTTGCGGTTATCAGTTTTCCTCCAGGGCCATTCCCTCAATGCACAGATCCTTTTGGTGCCTGACCCTTACCTCAAGATATAAAGGTCCCTCTCTCTCTCTCTCTCTCTCACACACACACACACACACACTCACACACACACACCCAACTGCACTGAGCTCTTTCAGTTCTCCTGTGAACAATATTGATCAGCATCAACAATCATGGAGCATGTTCCAAGAGCTGCTGCCTGGTTTATGGAGCACACCCGATGATGATCAATGTGTGGGCTGTACCGGCAGGAACACCCATCTCTACGGGGAAATTTCACAGAACCTGGAGGAGGCTGGCATTCACTGGACTCTAGCCTAGTGCTGGGAGCACATGAAGCTCCTCAGGCTTCTGTACCGGATGGTGGACTAGAACAGTCACTCTGGGAGGGGACCTAGCACATGCCCTTGCTTCAGTAAGCTGGACTAGAAGCTCTCCAGGGCTGCAAGTATGAATTGAGTTATGACCCCCTCCTCAACCCCGCTGGCCTCAACGTATGGCAGGAGGCTAGTGAAGGGTAGGCAAAGGAAATCCCAAGAGTCCAAAATGAAGAGACACATGTGATTCTGCACCTCTATCCAGCAGACCCCATTGAGAAAGCCCCTTCTGAGGACCCTGATCCATAGCAGGAACTGGAATCCAAGGCTGGTAAGTTACAACACCTTCCCCCCCTCCCGCCACAGTCCTCAGAAATGTCCCCTCTTGCTCTGGAAGTACTGCCTGAAGTTGGTCCCTCACCACACCTCACCCATGCTCTGTCCTGACATGGTCCCTAAGCAAGACATGGCTGGAAACCAATGCTTTTACCTAAATCCCAGGAGCCACTGTATGAGTAAAGCATAAAGCAGAAGCTCTGACAGAGTATTAATGAGTAGATCCTGTATCCATGTGTGTGTGTGTGCACGTATTGGCCAGCAATAGTCCTTGGACCATGCCGACTACGGTGGAAATGATTGGCGGGAGAGGAAGAGTGAAGATTCTGAAAGGAACCAGGTGGGAGAAAAACAATTTTATGACGTATGCTTGCTCAAAGACCCAAAGCCACCCTTCTCCCGCACAAGCCTTTTCTCCCCTTTGTGAATGGGAGCCAAGTGGAACCAAGGGAGCCAAGGGAGTGTTTTGTGGCTTGGGAAGGAAAAGGGAATCATTTGGTTCTCAGAGGAAATTCAGACTAACCCATTCTCCCTGTGACCATTTCATACATTTTGTAGAGTTCTCAGTCCCTGGTGTCTGGCCTCTCCACGCATCAAGCAATTCTACAGAAGCTGAGAGAAACGGGGGTGGGTGAAGCATGCACTCCATCTGTAGTAGAAGCACAATGGCATGTCTCTTATCAGTAGAGAGGTGACTGGCTTGTGGTATTAATCCAAAAGTTCAGGGAAGAAAATACACTTGGGATGCTGCTGTGTTTTCCTAGACACATGGGTCAGACTTTCTGGCAATACAGGGATGGTAAGAGGGTGGGCGGGCGTTCTTTATAGTTCTCTATTCCTCTTCCATGGGTACTCCGTCTGCTATCTTAGAATAAAGAAAAGGAGTACTTGTGGCACCTTAGAGACTAACAAATTTATTAGAGCATAAGCTTTCGTGAGCTACAGCTCACTTCATCGGATGCATTTCGTGAGCTGTAGCTCACGAAAGCTTATGCTCTAATAAATTTGTTAGTCTCTAAGGTGCCACAAGTACTCCTTTTCTTTTTGCGAATACAGATTAACACGGCTGCTACTCTGAAACCTATCTTAGAATAAAGTCAATTTCCTCTTGAATTGCCATCCAATCCTCTAAGCATAATTCAGCAAATGTTTGATGTAGCAGAAATTCAGGCTGGTTCTTCAGATTTAAAACAGGGCAAATGTGCTTGGTCCAACCTTCTTAGCTCACCAAACCCTTCCACTCAGCAATATGTAGATGAGTCACCATTATCAGAAACCTCTCTCTGGCATAAGTGGGCAGGTATCCTCCCATGACTGGAAAGCCACTTTTCTTTTCCATTCCAGTACCTTCAGAACTTCTATGTTCTCCAAGTGATGACCAGCCGTTAAAGAACACAAAGGTGACCTGGTAACATTACCCTTGAAGAACTGAATCTCACACCAAGTAGTCCATCTATGCATTGTAAACATCACATTTTAATATAATCAATGCTATTTTTAACCATTACCATTTTTAACCTCAGCTCCTTCCTTGTACGCTGCAGAAGTAGTATGAAGGAAAGAAGCTGTAACAGCTGTGTTCCTTGGATTCTAAAAAGTCTCCATATTGTGGCCTTTGGCAGTACTGTTCCATAACATGGAGGAATTTACCTTCCAAGGAAAAATGAACTATAATACTACTCTTATTTTTGACTTGGCAGGACATTTTGATGCCAACAGGGAAAGCATTCTGGTGGAAAGGCAGGAGTGGCACCACAGAGAAGGAAGAGGCCAAAGGACTCTGGAGGACCGGCTTGTTGGTGTAGACAGAAGGAATAAGAAGCAATTGGACTTACTTAGGGGAATGAAAGATCTGGGTCTTAAGCAGGATGAGGTATTCCTGCAAATGGAGAGACAGCACAGGAAATGAGATCGCGCACAAAGGAACGGGATCATACATTCTCGTAGTCTTTAGTCCAACTTGTAGCAGAACACTTCTCCTCGATGAGACCAGGCACCACCACCTCCCATCTCCTCCTCCAGCAGCTGCCCAGGCTGCTGTTGCAGTTGTGAATCCCCACTCCCTATGCTGGATGCCAAGCACCACTTCCTCTTCAGTCACCTGCAACCCTCTCACCCCTCCCCCCAGAGCATTCAGAGGTGGGAACAGTGAGCGGGATCCAGTCCCTGTAGTCCAGCCTGTGTTTGGCCCCCAAACCTCATGCAGGACATGTCCAAGTTTGTCCTGCCACACAATAGTCAGTGGTCGTTCCCCCTTGTCAGAGTGAGGGGAGTGGAAGGGCAAGGTGCCACTACAGAAAGTAATGTTTTGCCCGTTTCTGAGGGAACTTTGCTTTTTGTTGGACTTGTTCATTTTGTTTCATTTGTTACGTACATCGAACATAAAGCTAGAACAATTTGTATGTAAATAAAAGTTACTGTTCACTTCACTTGTGTGTATACCCTGGTTTTGGAGTATGATCAACACAATACTTCCCAGAGGCTTGGATGGGGTAGCAGGATTCACAGTACATGACTGGTGTGATTTCTGTAGAAGTCTGGTGCCATAGAAATTCTGACCATTCCATCCCTCCCACAATCCCTAGCCCCAACCCCATCCATGAATTCGTTATTTAAAACAAAACAAACAAACAAACAAACAAAGCTTCCTGGGTTCATGGCAGTGAAGTATGCTGTGCAATAACTGTTGCTGTTCAAAGCACCACAATGAAAAAACCGAGGAGAACTTTACTGAAAAGTGTTTATCTCTTTTTTAATAATTAAGTGAGGATACAGACAAAAGAAACAAAACTAAACATCTGACACTGTGTGGTACTTTAAAGACTCCCCCACCTCCACCTAACAGTTACCACTGACAACCATGAGAGTACTCACGCTATTGGAGCAACTGTGCACAACATCTGATAACAACTGTGAGCTATGGGGTCAGAAAGTACTGCGAGGAAGGAATGTGTTAGTGCCTCCTAAAACCTTAGGGAACTATTTTTAATTACTTTTAACAATGCTTAAGTGATCCCCATAAACCAATGTGAGCAGAGCAGTTAATATGCAACAACATTGCTCAAGGATGGCATTAAAATGTGTTAACAGTCTCCACAGCACAAAACCATGGCCAGAGATGTTAACCTTGAGGGTCCTCCCCTAGGTTGTCTGCTTTCCATTAGTACATTAATTGCAGGGGGGATCAAAACCCACCAAGATGTATTCCATGATGTATAAGTACACAGTATAACGAATTTCCCTAGTGAACCAGGAGCTGTGGGCACATGGGAGGGATCTGGCTCCTGTATAGGCTTTGAAGAACAGATCTTTTCCTACTCGCTATGGAAGAAATTCTCCATTAGTCTCATATACATTACGCAAAGCACAGCACACCACAATAATCCAAACTGTATTGGTCACATTGGCATCCACATGGGTCCGGATGCATCACCAATGGGCTTTCTGACACCCAAAGGTGCACTCCACCAGCATTCTGTAGTTACTCAATCTGTAGTTTAATTCCCTCTTTCTTGAGGCAGTGATGTTGGAGTAAGGTTTCATGACCCACAGTCTGCAGGGTCCCCCAAAATAAATGTCAGCATAGAAATGCAACAGATAGCCACGTTGTTTTGGGGAAATGAAGTCCCTTCTTCCCGCCTGTGGTACTATTTAGCTTCCTAAGCATCATGAACCTTTCCCACATGTCCAGTATTTGTGCTCATGTGGTCCACTAAGCCTTGCAGAATCAGTGACTAGTAACTTTTGTGGTTCACATATTCAGTGAACCCTTTTGGTGGGCAACATATAGAGATACGTGTTCCATCAATGGTCCACACACAGTTCTGAAATCCAGTATAATTTCAGGGACTTCGGTTATGGCAACCACCTGTGGGTAGATGACAGTATTGATAGTCTTGCAAACCTGCACAACTACTGCCACAACTGTTCATTTCCCAGCCCCTGATTGGTTGGCAACTGACCAGTAGCTATCAGGTGTTACCAGCTTCCAAAGCTGCTTCCAATAGCCACCTGCTTCTCCACAAGGATGGGTTTCCAAAATCAAGTGGTTTGGTGCTACAGTTGGTGCAAGCTGCTCACACAACTCCTCAAAGGTGCACTTTCTCATTCTGATGTTCTGTAGCTACCGGTTGTTATCCCAGGTTCAAATGTCCTTTCAATCTCAACCTCAATCCCCCACAACTCACACCTTCTCCACACACATTAAAGTGCACTGTCTGATTCATATCTCCTGCCCCTTCATGTCTATCATCCCCCCCAAGACTATTCTTGTCCAGCACGAGACTAGAAAAGCAAGGGCTTACAGGAAAGTGTTACATGAGCCTCCAAGAGTGTCCTGGGCAGTGGTTGTTCACATTGTGTTTATCCTCTACCCAGCCAACACCTAAATCTCCCAGAGTAATGTGGTTGGTTTCTTCTCTCTCCAGATACAAGGGTTAGAAGAGACACTCTTGCTGATTCATGTTCTGATTATTTCATGGGCCTGGTTGCCTCAGTGTGTGGCCTATGAAATACATTGTCCCCTGCCATTTGTGGTCTCTTGTTTTGAAGTCACACCCTTCCATACTGCATATTATGGATGTCGCCAATCAGACACATTACCCACAGTTCAGTGTGTGTTACTTTTCCCCCTTAATGCTCAGTCCACAGAGGATTCAAATAGGTTATAATTCACAACTACAGTACTTGGTCCTTACTCAGCAAATTGCCTTGCAATGCAAGAGTCCTGTATAGATAAAAATAATAAAGTAATAATTAAAATCATGCAAGATTACTGCCATGATGTTCTTTGGCCAATGAAATAAATAACTCGTGAGTTTGGACAATAAGTTAGTAATATACCTAATATATGAAGAGAAAAAAAACTCTTGAATGCATTCTGTACAAAAACAAGAGCTTTGGGGATTTTGATGTGGAATGCAGAAATCCACTTGTTTATAAGAGACCAGGGTGAACTCTATCATACAGGCTGTTGCCTAAAGCAGCAAAACATGAAACTTGGTCTGTTTTCCCCTTTGTCTCCCTACAATCTTCCCCTCTAGCCCTGAAGAACTCATGTGTATGTCTGCTTCTCAAACACAACATAAAACAGAGGATGTTATATTTTCTTGAGACAAAATATACTTACACACAGCTTAACATTAGAGTGAATGCTCACCCAGAAGATTTAGAGTTTAGGTTACAAAACTAAGCAAATAGCATGTCAGCATTCTGTGGAAATTCACTTTGAAGCAAAAGGCATGTTCATGTATTTTAGATGTGGTACATTACTAGGATGTGACATCCCTGAAATAATACGTATCTGAGGGCAGCCGCAGAGATAACCGTTGCACTGGAAGTTCATGGGAAAATTGTATAATTTTTGGATTTGGAAACATCTTCACAAATCTCTCCCAATGCTGTGCAATTGTCTTAATTAGTTAAAAGATTTGGGGTAAAATTTTAAAGTCACTAAATTATTTCAGAGCTTAAATCCCATTTTCAAAGTGACTAAGGAACCTAAGAGCTTCTCTACACTTAGGGTATGTCTACACTACGAAATTAGGTCAAATTTATAGAAGTCAGTTTTGTAGAAAGCGTTTTTATACAGTCGATTGTGTGTGTCCCCACACAAATGCTCTAAGTGCGTGGAGTGTGTCCACAGTACCGAGGCAACCGTCGACTTCCGGAGCATTGCACTGTGTGTAGCTATCCCACAGTTCCTGCAGTCTCTGCCGCCCATTTGAATTCTGGGTAGAAATCCAGTGCCTGATGGAGCTAAAACATTGTCACGGGTGGTTCTGGGTACATATCATCAGGCCCCCCTTCCCTCCCTCCTTCCGTGAAAGCAAGGGCAGACAATCGTTTTGCACCTTTTTTCTTGAGTTACCTGTGAAGATGCCATACCAACGCAAGCATGGAGCCCGCTCAGCTAACGTCACTGTATGTCTCCTGGGTGCTGGCAGACGCGGTACTGAATTGCTACACAGCAGCAGTTTATTGCCTTTTGGCAGCAGACAGTGCAGTATAACTGGTAGCCGTCATCGACATAGTCCTGGGTGCTCTTTTAACTGACCTCGACGAGGTCAGGGATGCCTGGGCAAACATGGGAGTAACTCAGCCAGGTCATTTCCCTTTTAAGTTTCGTCTCATGGTGATTCAGTCCTACTGGCAGTGCACTGTCTTTTAATCTGCAGCCAGCAGAAGATGATGGCCAGCAGTCATACTGCACTGTCTTCTACTGAGCACCCAGGAGATGACGATGGCTAGCGGTCATACTGCACAGTCTGCTGCCAGCAAGATGTATAAAGATAGATGAAGTGGATCAAAACAAGAAATAGACCAGATTTGTTTTGTATTCATTTTCTCCTCCCTCCGTGAAATCAACCAGCCTGCTAAAGCCAGTTTTGAGTTCTATCCTTGAGGGGGCCATTCTGTTTCTCACAAAGCCACGCCCTTTGTTGATTTTAATTCCCTGTAAGCCAACCCTGTAAACCATGTCCTCAGTCGCCCCTCCCTCCGGGCAACAGCAGACAATCGTTCTGCACCTTTATTCTCTGCAGACGCCATGCCACTGCAAGCATGGAGCCCACTCAGATCACTTTGGCAATTAGGAGCACATTAAACACCACACGCATTATCCAGCAGTATATGCAACACCAGAACCTGGCAAAGTGAAACCGGGCGAGTAGGCAATGTCAGCACGGTGACGAGAGTGATAAGTACATGGACACAGACTTCTCTCAAAGCACGGGCCCTGCCAATGTGGGCATCATGGTGCTAATGGGGCAGGCTCATGCAGTGGAATGCCGATTCTGGGCTCCCACAGACTGGTGGGACCGCATAGTGTTGCAGGTCTGGGACGATTCCCAGTGGCTGCGAAACTTTCGCATGAGTAAGGGCACTTTCATGGAACTTTTTGACTTGCTTTCCCCTCCCCTGAGGCACAAGAATACCAAGATGAGAGCATCCCTCACAGTAAAGAAGCGAGTGGCAATAGCCCAATGGAAGCTTGCAATGCCAGACAGGTACCGGTCAGTTGGGAATCAATTTGTAGTGGGCAAATCTACTGTGGGGGCTACTGTGATGCAAATAGCCAACACAATCAAAGATCTGCTGATATCAAGGGTAGTGACCCTGGGAAATGTGCAGGTCATAGTGGATGGCTTTGCTGCAATGGGATTCCCTAGCTGTGGTGGGGCCATAGACGGAACCCATATCCCTATCTTGGCACTGGAGCACCAAGCCGGCGAGTACATAAACCGCAAGGGGTACTTTTCAATAGTGCTGCAAGCACTGGTGGATCACAAGGGACGTTTCATCAACATCAATGTGGGATGGCCGGGAAAGGTACATGACGCTCGCATCTTCAGGAACTCTGGTCTGTTTCAAGAGCTGCAGGAAGGGACTTTATTCCCAGACCAGAAAATAACCACTGGGGATGTTGAAATGCCTATAGTTATCCTTGGGGACCCAGCCTACCCCTTAATGCCATGGCTCATGAAGCCATACACAGGCAGCCTGGACAGTAGTCAGGAGCTGTTCAACTACAGGCTGAACAAGTGCAGAATGGTGGTAGAACGTGCATTTGGACATTTAAAAGCATGCTGGCGCAGTTTACTCACTCGGTTAGACCTCAGCGAAACCAATATTCCCACTTTTATTACGGCTTGCTGTGCGCTCCACAATATCTGTGAGGGTAAGGGGGAGACATTTATGGTGGGGTGGGAGGTTGAGGCAAATCGCCTAGCTGCTGGTTACCACAGCCAGACACCCAGGGCGGTTAGAAGAGCACAGGAGGGTGTAGTGTGCATCAGAGAAGCTTTGAAAACCAGTTTTGTGACTGGCCAGGCTATGGTGTGAAAGTTCTGTTTGTTTCTCCTTGATGAATCCCCCCCACCCCTTGGTTCACTCTACTTCCCTGTACGTTAACCACCCTCCCCTCCTCCCTTCAATCACCGCTTGCAGAGGCAATAAAGTCATTGTTGCTTCACATTCATGCATTCTTTATTAATTCATCACACAAATAGGGGGATAACTACCAAAGTAGCCCAGGAGGGGTGGTGGAGGAGGGAAGGACAAGACCACACAGCACTTTAAAAGTTTAAAACTTTAAAACTTATTGAATTCCAGGCCCCCGCACCGCGTTCTTGGGCGTCTGGGTGAGGAGGCTATGAAACTTGGGGAGGATGGGTGTTGGTTACACTGGGGCTGTAGCGGCAGTCTGTGCTCCTGCTGCCTTTCCTGCAGCTCAACCATATGCTGGAGCATATTAGATTGATCCTCTAGCAGCCTCAGCATTGAATCCTGCCTCCTCTCATCACACTGCCACCACCTTTCAGCTTCAGCCCTCTCTTCAGCCCATTACCTCTCCTCCCGGTCATTTTGTGCTTTCCTGCACTCTGACATTGTCTGCCTCCACGCATTCGTCTGTGCTCTGTCAGTGTGGGAGGACAGCATGAGCTCAGAGAACATTTCATCTCAAGTGCATTTTTTTCGCCTTCTAATCTTCGCTAGCCTCTGGGAAGGAGAAGCTCCTGTGATCCTTGAAACACATGCAGCTGGTGGAGGAAAAAAAAGGGACAGTGGTATTTAAAAAGACACATTTTAGAGAACAATGGATACACTCTTTCACAGTAAACCTTGCTGTTAACATTACACACATAGCACATGTGCTTTCGTTCCAAGGTCACATTTTGCCTCCCTGCAGCACGTGGCTAGCCCCTCCCCCTTCCCCTTCCCCATGGCTAACAGCGGGGAACATTTCTGTTCAGCTACAGGCAAACAGCCAAGCAGAAATGGGAACCTCTGAATGTCCTCTTAAGGAAAGCACCCTATTTCCATCAGGTGACCATGAATGATATCACTCTTCGGAGGATAACACAGAGAGATAAAGAATGGATGTTGTTTGAATGCCAGCAAACATACACTGCAATGCTTTGTTCTACAATGATTCCCGAGTACATGCTACTGGCCTGGAGTGGTAAAGTGTCCTACCATGGTGGATGGAATAAGGCTGCCCTCCCCAGAAACCTTTTGCAAAGGCTTTGGGAATACATCCAGGAGAGCCGTGAATGCCAGGGCAAATTAATCATTAAACATGCTTGCTTTTAAACCATGTATAGTATTTTAAAAGGTACACTCACCAGAAGTCCCTTCTCTGCCTGGTGGGTCCGGGAGGCAGCCTTGGGTGGGTTCGGGGAGTACTGGCTCCAGGTCCAGGGTGAGAAACAGTTCCTGGCTGTCGGGAAAACCGGTTTCTCTGCTTGCTTTCTGTGAGCTATCTACAACCTCATCATTGTCATCATCTTCCTCATCCCCAAAACCTGCTTCCGTGTTGCCTCCATCTCCATTGAAGGAGTCAAACATCACGGCTGGGCTAGTGGTGGCTGAACCCCCTAAAATGGCATGCAGCTCATCATAGAAGCAGCATGTTTGGGGCTCTGACCCGGAGCCGCTGTTCACCTCTCAGGTTTTCTGATAGGCTTGCCTCAGCTCCTTAAGTTTCACGTGGCACTACTTCGGGTCCCTGTTATGGCCTCTGTTCTCATGCCCTGGGAGATTTTGACAAATGTTTTGACATTTTGAAAACTGGAACGTAGTTCTGATAGCACGGATTCCTCTCCCCATACAGCAATCAGATCCCGTACCTCCCGTTCAGTCCACGCTGGAGCTCTTTTGCGATTCTAGGACTCCATCATGGTCACCTCTGCTGATGAGCTCTGCATGGTCACCTGCAGCTTGCCATGCTGGCCAAACAGGAAATTGAAATTCAAAGGTTCGTGGGCCTTTTCCTGTCTACCTGGCCAGTGCATCTGAGTTGAGAGTGCTGTCCAGAGCGGTCACAATGGAGCTCTCTGGGATAGCTCCCGGAGGCCAATACCATCTAACTGTGTCCACAGTACCCCAAATTCGACCCGGCAAGGCTGATTTCAGCACTAATCCCCTTGTCGGGGGTGGAGTAAGGAAATCGATTTTAAGCGCCCTTTAAGTCAAAAAAAGTGCTTCGTCGTGTGGACAGGTGCAGGGTTAAATCGATTTAATGCTGCTAAATTCAATCTCAACTCCTAGTGTAGACCAAGGCTTAGAAGTTTTGCTGCTTTAACTATGCTGGCATAGTGAAAGCAGCAAAGCCCCCTTGTGTGGATGCAATTTTACCAATATAAACATGCATCCTAAGTCACTCAGGCATTTTTAAAAATTGTTACCCATTGATAATGGTTGAATTATTTCCATTACAACATTCAAAAATACGTAAACTACTAATGCATTTGAATTTTTAGGCATTGCATACAGGATGCAATCTATTTTGAAAAAAGGATATTAACATTTCTGTATATTCCTTCTGAGCAGAGTCCAAGATATTCCCATGTTGTATAAAATCAGCTCCCCTTACTCCCTCCTCTTAAAACAAGACCCCAACAGTTTTATGTAGCGGGTCTTCTCCTCCCTTGCTGTACTTGTGTATTACTTGGTTGCAATAAGATGACAATTCTGCAAAGAAAATAGATTGTATTGCATGTGTTAGTAAAATCCAACACTTTCTTTAAATGGGGCGGGAGCCGAATCATTCTGTGTGTCCTATATAAAAAATGGAAATGAAAAAAAGCCATTTCAATTTTTTATTGAATTTATTTATCTAACTCAAACTATAAACAAAAAAAGGACTAGGTAAAATTCAGAATAAGATATTTCTTTCTTTCACAAGTCCATTCAACAGCGAGTACACTATGTACAAAGATAAAAATAATCTGGAAAGTCCTAAACTTGCCAACTTTAAAATGAAACCACATATGTTCTTTTTCAATTTTTTTTTTTAAAAAAGCATATTTCTCAGGGCCAAAATAATGAAAAAGTAAATCACCCTGAGAGGGTAAGTTACTTAGTGACTCCTTTTGGAGTGAGCCTTGGGATATTGAAAGGTGCCTTCTTCCATTAAAAGCTATTGATAGCCTAAAAATGTAAGAAATAGTTCTTTCCCCTCTCCCCATTACCTTGCTTATGCCTAATTTAATGAAAGAGATAATATTCCAGTACCTTATTTAGTCTGTTTTGATATGCTGGAAATTTCTTCAGATTAGTTTGGTAAATGTAATTGAATCAGTAGTGATAAAAAGTAAGAGAATGTAAAGTTCACGTCAAAATGTGAACTCCGGTGTAAGGACAGTTAAGATGGAATTACTGAAGGGAATGTGGATTGGCTGTGGGAAGCCTAGATTAATTTACTGAATAGGCATTGCTGTTAATATAACAGCTTAGAAGAATCATAGAATATCAGGGTTGGAAGGGACCTCAGGAGGTCACCTAGTCCAACCTCCAGCTCAAAGCAGAACCAAGCCCCAATTTTTGCCCCAGATCCCTAAATGGCCCCTCAAGGATGTAACTCACAACCCTGTGTTTAGCAAGCCAATGCTCTAACCACTGAGCTATCCCTCCCCCCAAAGCAAGTGTTTTGCTGAAATAAGATATTACTTAATAACTCAGGGCTACTTCCTGCCCTCTGATGCACAGTGTGCAGGCAGATTCTTACCCCAGGCAGCAGGGTAATGTCCCTCCTGGTCTCAAGAACACATTGGGAAATACATTTAATAATATACTTCCCCAAGCACCAAGGCCCCACAAGGTCTAGGTGAAAGGGCATGTCCAGCTCTCTATCTTGAGAAAGTATATATATGTATAACAAGAATAATACTCACAGATCTTATAAGCTATGTATATGGCAAGTAAGTAGGTTAGTGTTAGTTTAAGTTGATGTTTATGAAGTGCTACATAATGCTAAAAATTCACCAGAATGCACACAAAACCCTCTAGTATCAGGGGGCCTCGCAACCCACAGATCTCTATTTTAGCTACAAAATTGGGGCTTCCAGTACTTGCATAAAGTCCCCAGTATAAGTAGCTGGGATCCACTTTGCAAGAGTGGAAGATAGAAGGTCATAACCTAGAGATCTCACACATACACACTTTATATGTCAAATAAATCAGTTAAGTCTGTCCCTCCCACTCCAAAAAATGTCATTAACTCTCAGGACACCAGGCTGGCCTTGTGTATAGTGATGCACAATCACAGTGAATGGTAGACAGTTGTACCAGGTCTGCGTTTGTGTGGAGGGACATGAAAATCTGTTTTGCGAGCCCATTCAAGAATGCTAGGATAGGCTCTGACCCTAGTGCACCTATGCAAGGTAAGATTGTATATGCTCCTCGTGTTCTTCAGCAGTCCAGTTACCATACATGTGCTGTTGCTCCAGTGTCCCATGGGGTCATAATTAGTTGGCTTGATGGTATTATCAGGACCTAACCTCCCTGTGCATGTCATGGTTGGCAGTAGATGCAGGGGTAGTGGGGGCCACTCTAGTCAACCAATACCATTCTGCTCTCCCTCACGCCCAACCTTATTATCACTGAATTGAGTTTTCCCCTTGCTTTGTATAAAACAACATACAGGAAACATATAATGATACATTTTTTGTCCTGCTTCTTGTTGGGCTCACAGACATGGGAACTATGAAATGGGGAGATGGAACCCCGTTAACCCTGTATATTTAACTTGAATATTTAAATAGCAAATCTTTATTTAATCGTTAAAAAAATCCCATATCTATAGTGCTGTATGTGTTCCTCTCTCTCTCTCTCTCTCTCTCTCTTTTATCTTAGGTTTTTGAGAATGTTTTGGATCAAATAAAAAATATACAAAAACAAACAGACTCGATATGCCAACAACAGGTCAAAGCAGCAATACAAATTTCCCAAGTGGAGAGGTAGCAAAACATAGCCACCTGGTGTCATCCTGGAATCTAATCAAAGGAAGACAAAGTGCCACAAGAACAGCCTATCTGAAACCAAGGGGTATTCTGAAATCTCATGAGATTTCCAATGTGATACCGCACCAACAGAGCATGTGAATTTTGATGCCTAGCAGATGTCCACCTCTGAATCTGTTGCAGCTTGTTCATAATTTTTCAGTGTTCAGCTAGTTGAATACTGTCAATATTGTTTTGAAAATGATAGCAAACGTTGGCACCCAATGGGTTGAGCCAAATGCAGAAAAAGAGTTTCTGGACACTGCAAAATAAACACAGACAATTCAGTAATTCTACTGGCTAGAGATGGACCTGACCCAAAACTAGAAATTCCCATGGATCTCTGGAGTGCAGAGAACATGAAGCTGGATCTGGACCCAAACTGTATTACTTTTGAATATATTTATAATAGGATGAACCTCCTGAGTTTTAACTCCCCTGACCTGTATAGAAAAGGAAGCTGAAATCTTGCTCAGATCAGAATATTGCAGCTGTTTCCAAACTGTTGCATTCTCTCTGATGATGCAACTCATTGATGTTAAGCAAGATGTATAACAGGATGCAGACCAATAGGGAATAAAAGAAACAAACAGTTCATTATAGTGCTTATGCATTTTTCCTTTTGTTATCCAGTCTTGCTGTATGACCAAAGATATGCTAAATATATGAGAAATCCCTCTCTTCCACAAGGGATTCCATCAGTGTAAAAAATCAATAATAGAAGAATAAGGGATAGTGGATGCCTGTTATTGTGTGGATTACTTTAACATGTGTTTTAACTTCTCCATTTCTCCAAGTTCAGAATTCATGATTAGATCTATTGCCCATTTTTCTTAGACCCATGCTGATACCAATGTTATTCCTTTCCCCAGCAGTAGCAGATGTCCTGAGCCTTGCAAACTGAAGTATCTTTGGAGGGGGAAAAAAAAATCAGTGACACAGAATCTGGGCATAGTCTAAGTGTAACTTGTTTTACTTATATATACACATCCATCCTGGAACAGAGGTAGCCAAGCAGCATGCAGGCAACCTCTTCTTTCAGGAATCTCTGCCCAACACCAATATCCAATTCTCAGGGAGCAACTCTACCTTAAGAATTGATTCTAACTAGAGACAAAGGCAGAGAGCCAACCCTTTCCTACCTCTCACTCAGCTCCTTCTCCAAGGACCCCGTCTCTATGTACAAGCTTGCAAAAACTAACAAAGCATGCCTCTCCAAGTCAGAACACTTGCTTCCACACTGAGAAAGAAAAAATTGGAAGACCAGTGCCAGCTGCTGCCTGCCTGTCACAACAGTACAATGGCAAAGTTATCAAATGATTCAAAAAGCTTTCTGTCTCCCTCTGTCAGGGTAACTGACACTAAGAGGAAATATCAAATATTTAAAAACTGTGTTATGCAAGCTGACCTCTGCATCTGTGTGAAGCCTTACAGAAGCCAACTTGAATGATCAGGGTTCTAGATCCTTTATATTGAAAGGTTACAAAATCCTAATTTACTGTAGATCACTTTTACTTTTGCATTTTGCTCTCCTACCATGACATTGCAAGGTTTGAGTTTCCAACACTGCAGGGGAAATTTGAAATTTAAAAATTGGTTTAATTTTTTTTAAATGTATTGAAAATGTTTCCTTTTCTTAGATTTTGTAAATGGATCAGGCCCTAAACCATCTGAATGTTTCAAGGATATGCACCAAAGGTGAAATCTTGTGCCCCACTGAAATTGATGACAAAATTCCAATTGGTTCCAATGAGCAGAGTAAAGGAGTACTTGTGGCACCTTAGAGACTAACAAATTTATTTGAGCATAAGCTTTCGTGAGCTACAGCTCACTTCATCGGATGCATTCGGTGGAAAATACAGTGGGGATATTTATATACACACACAGAGAACATGAAACAATGGGTTTTGTCATACACACTGTAAGGAGAGTGATCACTTAAGATGAGCTATTACCAGCAGGAAGTGGAGGGGGGGAGGAGGAGGAAAACCTTTTATGGTGATAATCAAGGTGGGCCATTTCCAGCAGTTAACAAGAACGTCTGAGGAACAGTTGGGGGGGGGGAGAAATAACATGGGAAATAATTTTACTTTGTGTAATGACCCATCCACTCCCAGTCTCTAGTCAAGCCTAAGTTAATTGTATCCAGTTTGCAAATTAATTCCAATTCAGCAGTCTCTCATTGGAGTCTGTTTTTGAAGTTTTTTTGTTGAAGGATAGCCATTCTCAGGTCTGTAATCAAGTGACCGGAGAGATTGAAGTGTTCTCCAACTGGTTTTTGAATGTTATAATTCTTGACGTCTGATTTGTGTCCATTTATTCTTTTACATAGAGACTGTCCAGTTTGACCAATGTACATGGCAGAGGGGCATTGCTGGCACATGATGGCATATGTCACACTGGTAGATGCGCAGGTGAACGAGCCTCTGATAGTGTGGCTGATGTGATTAGGCCCTATGATGGTGTCCCCTGAATAAATATTTGGACAGAGTTGGCAACGGGCTTTGTTGCAAGGATAGGTTCCTGGATTAGTGGTTCTCTGGTGTGGTGTGTGGTTGCTGGTGAGTATTTGCTTCAGGTTGGGGGGGATTTCACCAAAAGTTACTAGGGGTTATTTACCAGGATAGTGTCCACTGCCTCCTATGAATTAGATTTTTCCAGAACTCTAAGCAGATTCAGACTAAATGCTGTGTCTTCTCCCATCCCACTTGTCTCTTGAGTAGATCTTGTCAAAGGGAAAAAAGAAAGATAGAAAGAAAAGAAATGATTTTTTTTTCAGTTGGAAGAAGGGATAATTTTTGAAACAAACTGTCCCTCTTTTAGCCAGCTTTATTCTTGAGTGTTCACTATAGGTTACAATGTGGGGCTCGAACTAGAGCCCATTATAGTCAATAAGAGTCCTTCCAGCAACTTCATTGAGCTTTGGATCAAAACTATCTAAGCTTCTCTTTGCAACAATACCAGTCATTATCACCTGTTTCTGTGATATATTATATTAAAGTGCTACATTTATAGATCTGTAAAACAAAGAAGACAGAATTAACTGCTAGACTCACGTCTAACTACGATTACCTTCCTGAGAGGTAATCCAAATAACCTTGGTTTTTACAGGAAGTCAGGGACATTTTCTTTCTTTTCAAAACTCCTTTTGTTTTGTTTTGTTTTAATCAAAAGTGCATAATTAAAGCATATTTGAAAAAATGTGGGCTTTTATTCAATATTGCACTTTCAATTGGCTGTGTTGCAAAAGCATATTGATTTCACCATATGTTGTTGATTCTTTCTAGTCTCTCAGCAACAGACACCAGCAATTGCACTAGCTGCTGACTGCACAAGTAATAACCACCTTGACAGCAGCTGAACTTCTGTCAGAGTGGTGTAGTAAAGAGAATTAGCAATTCCTTTACATAACTTCAGTAGAAATCTCCTCTCTGGAGAATCTCACATCTGTGTCACTGTATATTTGGACAGAAAAATAAACATCCAGTGAGAACAGATCTTTGCAATAACATACCGGCAAACAGGCCTAAAAGAATGGTCTTTGTAGCAAATGGAACTGAATTAAATTAATGTCACAGTGGTATTAAACATCTATCAACTCATTTATAGATAGGAAAAAAATAAATTGCAGGGTTCCAAGCAAAGCTGTTAGATCTTTGCCACACAAATAAGCAATTGCCTGAAAGTTGTAAGTCTATCTTCATCCTCTTTAAAACTTCTCTAACTCCAATCCAGTTCACTTCCTAGACTTCAGTTTGGCTGCCACCTGTTAAGCAAAATAACAAAATACCCAGTTTCTGATTTAGCCTTGTCCTCTGCTTCTTACTTCTGATTCCTGACCCTGGATCAACAAATGGCTCTGATTCCTGACTCCCATCCCAGGCTCTAGCCATTAGGCCAGCCTCCAGTGCCCCAGATAGTGAAGCCATGATGGGGTGGTGGAGCCACAGCAATCTCCGTGCCATGGTGTCCCTGGATTTCCTTAATGCAGCCACAACTATGCCCCCTTTTTATAACTTCATAAATGCTTTTATTAAACATTCTATAGGTTAAAAAGAAGGCCACCTCCAAAATCTTTCACTGGATAAAAAGTGCTTAAAATCATACTTCAGATGCTGTTTTTAAACACATGGGTCTCTGCAAGTGAACATGGGACAAAAGCATGGGATAAAAGCATCACAGCAAATAGAGAAAACAATGTATCAGTTAAAAATAAGCTATCGATCTACCATCTTACCATTTTTTTCTGGGATGAGGACAGCTCAGCGCCATCACCATTTCACTGTATAGCTCAGCCTTTGATAACTTTTGTTCTGACGTTATGTTTTAAAATATGAATGCTCATCTGTTCCACCACCTGAAGATAACAAAGATGAAAGTGAGTACTGGAATTTACAAGGAATAAAAAAGCCATCATCACACCTCTTAAAAATTACATTTTCACCTGTTCTTCTAGTCTTAGCTCTAGTCTCAACCTTCCAGGCCTAAATATATGAAAAAAACAAGAATAAGAAGCACACCAAAACAGCAGAAGATGAAACTTGAAAGGGATTTGGAATTAATTGTGATAAAGTACCATATCCTATTTTACAGGATTTATCCTTCATGAAGTCAATAGCACAATACAAAACAGTGAGATATGGGGTTTTAATGGAATGGATATAAGTTTAGGTTTAAATGAGTGACATTCCTAGTTAGGTATAGTTGAGAGGTATACAGGGCCTAATCCTGGATCAATGAAGACAACAAGAGGAGGATCCAGCCTGTAGTACAGACTTACAGGCAGCTAGCAGTGAACCTTCAACTAAGTACATGTGTGTGTCATTCGAAGAGATTCACTATCAGTATCTTTCTCTTTTCTGGCTGTTTTTTAAGAACAAACTCCTCCCTCCTCCTCTGATATACTCAGCACCTAAGCATCAAAAAAGCATACTTTGGCATGCAATGCATCACATATGTACTTTGTAGATAGGTTGTCTCCTGGAAGAGATATTTTTCACTCTGTTCATGAATGCAGTTCATTCTGCATCAAATTCCCACACAAAAGTTAACTTTATTAAAGTGGGGTCAAAGTTGGTGCCATTCAACTGGGCCTACTGCTCAACATTCCCTTCAAACTCCCAAAATTAAAAACCAAAACAAAACAAGACCAGAAATGTTCAGTTAAGATCCCAGCATATCTTTCAACAGAACACCATCACTATACCCCAAAACAAGCCAGAAACTTGAGAAACCAGGAAATGCAGTCAAGATAATAGGATAATAAAGAAGAAGAGATTATGAGGGAACCACTGAATTGTACAAATTGGAGTCCTGTTATATTGGACATAGATACAATGGTAATAGTTGTATGGATAGATAATGTACTTTGATAATCTGCATTCATTGTGACATCCTTAAAGAGGCAGAGCTAACATTGCCTGGATTCAAAAGCGGAGCTGGGCAAATAACTGATTTTTTAGCTCACTGACAGTTTGGGGGAAGGATTTTGTTCAGGTCAATCAATCAAAAAATTACAAAAAATTCAGGAAATTTAAAAAAGACTATTTTGGATTGAATAAAAGGCCATTTTTTCAAGCCCAAATGGATTTCTCCACGTGGTGGCTAGAGTGTGGGAGAGCTGGGTTCAATTTCCCCTTCTGCCTTATGAGCAGCAGGAATTTGAACTTGGTCCCGCCACATTGTAGGAGAGTGGCCTAACCACTGGGCTATGGGACATTCTGGGGCAGGATTCGGTCTCTCCTGTAGATGCTTTTCCACTTTATATAAATAATTAAATAGTTCTTGGAGCAGGGACTTAAACTTGGTTTTCTTGCTTCTGAGGGGACTGCTCTAACTACCAGGCCAGAGAGAGAGTCTCAGGGCTTGTCTGTACGTAAAATGCTGTAGCAGAGCAGCTGTACCAATGCATCTGCACCACTGTAGTGCTTCAGGTGCTACCCATGCCAACGGTAGGGCTTCTTCCATTGGCATAGGTATCCCACCTCCCCGAGAAGTGATAGCTATGTCAACAGAAGCTCTCCGATGAACATTGTGCTGTCTATGCTGGGAGTTAGGTCAGTATAACTGTGTCCTCATAGATACAAGTTGCTAGTGTAGACCAGCCTAATTTTCTTTCCCTGGCCCAATCATTCATTGTGGCAATTCACTCATTCACACCATACTTTTTTATCGCTTCTCTTATTGTATAGAGCAGGGGTGGGCAAACTACAGCCCACGGGCCACAGCCGGCCCATCAGACCATTTAATCTGGCCCTCAGCTCCAACCAGATAATGAGGTTTGGGGTTTGCCCTGCTCCGTGCGGCTCCCAGGAAGGAGCTGACATGACCCCCCTCCAGCTCCTATGTAGTATGCGGAGGCATGGCCAGGTGGCTCTGCATGCTGCCCCTTCTGCAGGCGCCACCCCTGAAGCTCCAATTGGCCGTGGTTCCCGGCCAATGGGAGCTGCAGGGGTGGTGCCTGCACTTGGGGTGGCGTGCAGAGCCACCTGGTCATGTCTCGGAGCCAGAGGGGGGACATGCTTCTGGAAGCTGCTTGTGGTAAGCGCCACCCGGAGCCTGCATCCCTGAGTCCTCTCCCCCTTCCCCCGCGCCCCAATCCTCTGCCCCATCCCTCATTCCCCTACCACCCTCCGAACCCCTCAGTCCCAGCCCAGTGCACCTTCCTACACTGCAAATCCCTCTTCCCCAGCCCCACCCCAGAACACTCATCCCCCCTGCACCGCAACCCAGAGCCCCTCCCACATCCTGAACTCCTCATTTCTGGCCCCAGTCGGAGCCCTCACACCCTCCCGCACCCCTACCCCCAATTTCATGAGCATTCATGGCCTGCCATACAATTTCCATACCCAGATGTGGCCCACAGGCCAAAAGTTTGCTCACCCTGGTAGAGTATGAACTAAAGTTTAAAGATAATCTCTACATAATTAGACCCAATATCTACAAAATGATACATAATAGCATTAGCAACTCTTGGTTATAGCAAAGTATGTTCAAGTGTGAAAGATCTTTGCTTCCTTTTCTTTTTTATGTTGCCTGCTTTATAAATTTGTATGCTTTTCCAGCTAAATATTCAAGGCTTTACATTTTGTGCATATGTATGTATGCACATTAATTCCACTGCAATAAGCACTAGTCACTACAAAACGCAACATAAATCTGAATTCTTAATATATTTTATAGTAGGTTAGCACATTCCATAATTAGATATATTTTTTTTAATGCCTATTTTCATATTCAGAGTCTTGAACTAAATCACATGCATATAGATTACATAATTTCCACATCCTAAGCAATTAATCTTTATTGAAAATAATAATTTTAGGTGTCGATTTATCATTTATAACTGAATATATTGAATCTTCTCCTTGCATTAACAGTGCATGTACAGTAAATTTATTAAGATGGAATCTGCTTCTCTCTCTCTCTCTCTCTAGCCAACTAGTAAAAAAAGTTAAGTGGAAATCTATGTTACTCTTCTCTCTTTCTTTGAAGTCTTTCTGAATTAAGGCCCCAAGCGTAAAATTTTCAAAAGTGGCTAAGTGACTTCAGAGTTCCATTTTTAAATGAGATTTGGGCACTTAACTATCTAAATCTCATTGAAAGTCATTGGTATTTAGGCTCTTATGGGCCAGATTTGGAAAGGTATTTAGTAGACTAGAGAAAGGTAATTCTGCTTTACAGTGGATTTTGATTTTTCAAAATTTGGTTTCATTCCAATTAGGAATGAAAACTAAAAATTTAGGAATTCTCAACAAAAGGGAATGGAGTCCTGGTTCTGGGGCAGGCCACATGGCTGTTTGCATCATAGCCATGGAAGTCCCATGTTCCCTGGCTGCGTGTCACTTGACATCTGGCTGCTTCAAAGCCGCAGACCCTGGAAGCCCATCAGAAAGTTGGACTGGCTCCATGAAACTTTTCCATTTTGCTGAGTTGGCAAATTCTGACCAAATAATGTTTCTCTAATATTTAGCTGCCTAGCTCCCATTTATTTCCCAGGCACCTCTGAAAATCCCACCTGGCACCTGTCTGCATCTTTAGGTTCCTAAATCCCTTTGGAAATCTGGCCCTAAGAGCTTTAAGACTCTTTCAAAAATGGGACTTGGGTGCTTTTGAAAGTTTTAACCCAAATGCATAAATTGGCATTTATCCAGAATACAAATGTTTCTTTTAAAATATAAATAGGTAAGATGAAAGTTATGCAAGCTAATACCTGTTTTTCTTGTATTTAACTGTAACATTAATGATGTTCACTGTTAATTTATTTCCTAAGCACCCACCCCCACACATATCAATCAGTATACACTTAAATTAAGTGTACATTGATTGATCTGAGTGGGTATGTGTTTAGAAAACAAATCTTTTTATATATGCAAAATAATATCAATATCCATATAAAGGACAATACCTCATCTGCATACTGAAATGTGTCTGTCACTGGAGATATTTCAGCAGGAGTACCAATTGTTCTAGTTTCCTGGGTGTTTATTTATCATACATTCATTTAATGAAAGACAAATTGGTGCTGGAGATAGTACTCTGAGGCCTCAATACTGCAATCAGATCTACATACATATGCCATTATTCCAGCATGAAACACCACTGACTTCAGTAGGAAATGTTTGTGTGTACAGCCTCCTAACTTGTGTTGAACAGCTGCTCTTGTTATGTGAAGATGTGCAATGTGGCTAAAAACAAAAATCAATGTCCATCTTGAACTGTAAAGCTCAGGACTGCTGCCTATATCAGGCTCAATATTAGAGTTATGTAAATATTACGTTGTTTAATCGCTTTAATTGTTTAATTACAGAGTTTAATCACTAAATGCAAGCGCTCCATGCATTACCGAAAAATACAACATGCTACTGAACTCAATCTGCACAAGCTCAAAAGTCCGCCTGGGCCACAAGCAAGAGTAAAAGTGTGTCCTACACCAGATAGGCTGATTCTAGTGCAGTTATAGGGGATATTCCTGTAATAGAGGTGTCATACTCTGGATGAAAAGTTAAAACAGAAACTGTCTCTGTCTATTTCTGACCATACAGCTCTAGCAATGTGGACTGGGTCTTCTCCACAATATCAGCAGAGAGAACAATTTGCCAGGTTTTGACAAATGCTCCAACAGCAAGATCTACCTCCAATGTGATTGATGGACTTCATCTGAATAGGGAAGGAAATAGACTTCTAGGATCGAGGCTGGCACAACTGATAAAGAGAGCTTTAAACTAGGAATTAGGGGGAGATGGATGGGAGATGTCCAGAAAATCTCCACGCCAGATTTTAGCATTGAGAGGGAAGAAGATGAAGTAAGAAAGGATACAGCCGTGGGTAGGAGAATGTACATAAGGAGTGAGGGCGGTGTGGATACTAGTCGAATAGGTTATACTGGCTGTAGAATGACTGTGCCTAATAGGGTACAAAATGTGATCGAGGCCAAACAGCAAAAATTAAGATGTTTATAAACCAATGCGAGGAGCCTAGGTAACAAAATGGAGGAACTAGAGCTACTGGTGCAGGAAGTGAAACCGGATATTATAGGGATAACAGAAACATGGTGGAATAGTAGTCATGACTGGACTACAGGTATTGAAGGGTATGTGCTCTTTAGGAAAGACAGAAACAAAGGTAAAGGGGGTGGAGTAGCATTGTATATCAATGATGAGGTAGAATGTAAAAAAATAAGAAGCGATGCAATGGATAAGACAGAGTCCGTCTGGGCAAAAATTACATTGGGGAAGAAAACTAGTAAAGCCTCTCCCACGATAGTGCTTGGGGTGTGCTATAGACCTCCGGGATCTAATTTGGATATGGATAGAGCCCTTTTTAATGTCTTTAATAAAGTAAATACTAATGGAAACTGCTTGATCATGAGAGACTTTAACTTCCCAGATATAGACTGGAGGACCAGTGCTAGTAATAATAATAGGGCTCAGATTTTCCTAGATGCGATAGCTGATGTATTCCTTCATCAAGTAGTTGCTGAACCGACTAGAGGGGATGCCATTTTAGATTTAATTTTGGTGAGTAGCGAGAACCTCATAGAAGAAATGGTTGTAGGGGACAATCTTGGCTCAAGTGATCATGAGCTAATTCAGTTCAAACTAAATGGAAGGATTAACAAAAATAAATCTGCAACTAGGGTTTTTGATTTCAAAAGGGCTGACTTTCAAAAATTAAGGAAATTAGTTAGGGAAGTGGATTGGACTGAAGAATTTATGGATCTAAAGGTAGAGGAGGCCTGGGATTACTTTAAATCAAAGCTGCAGAAGCTATCAGAAGCCTGTATCCCAAGAAAGGGGAAAACATTCATAGGAAGGAGTTGTAGACCAAGCTGGATGAGCAAGCATCTTAGAGAGGTGACTAAGAAGAAGCAGAAAGCATACAGGGAGTGGAAGATGGGAAGGATCAGCAAGGAAAGCTACCTAATTGAGGTCAGAACATGTAGGGATAAAGTGAGACAGGCTAAAAGTCAAGTAGAGTTGGACCTTGCAAAGGGAATTAAAACCAATAGTAAAAGGTTCTATAGCCATATAAATAAGAAAAAAACTAAGAAACAAGAAGTGGGGCCGCTTAACACTGAGGATGGAGTGGAGGTTAAAGATAATCTAGGCATGGCCCAATATCTAAACAAATAGTTTGCTTCAGTCTTTAATAAGGCTAAAGAGGATCTTGGGGATAATGGTAGCATGACAAATGGGAAGGAGGATATAGAGGTAGATATTACCATATCTGAGGTAGAAGCAAAACTGAAACAGCTTAATGGGACTAAATCGGGGGGCCCAGATAATCTTCATCCAAGAATATTAAAGGAATTGGCACCTGAAATTGCAAGCCCATAAGCAAGAATTTTTAATGAATCTGTAAACTCAGGAGTAGTACCGAATGATTGGAGAATTGCTAATATAGTTCCTATTTTTAAGAAAGGAAAAAAAAGTGATCCGGGTAACTACAGGCCAGTTAGTTTGACATCTGTAGTATGCAAGGTCCTGGAAAAAATTTTGAAGGAGAAATTAGTTAAGGACATTGAAGTCAATGGTAAATGGGACAAAATACAACATGGTTTTACAAAAGGTAGATCGTGCCAAACCAACCTAATCTCCTTTTTTGAAAAAGTAACAGATTTTTTAGATAAAGGAAATGCAGTGGATCTAATTTACCTAGATTTCAGTAAGGCATCTGATACTGTGCCACATGGGGAATTATTAGTTAAATTGGAGAAGATAGGGATCAATATGAACATCAAAAGGTGGATAAGGAATTGGTTAAAGGGAGACTGCCACGGGTCCTACTGAAAGGCGAACTGTCAGGTTGGAGGGAGGTTACCAGTGGAGTTCCTCAGGGATCGGTTTTGGGACCAATCTTATTTAATCTTTTTATTACTGACCTTGGCACAAAAAGTGGGAGTGTGCTAATAAAGTTTGCAGATGATACAAAGCTGGGAGGTATTGCCAATTCGGAGAAGGATCGGGATATTATACAGGAGGATCTGGGTGACCTTGTAAACTGGAGTAATAGTAATAGGATGAAATTTAATAGTGAGAAGTGTAAGGTTATGCATTTAGGGATTAATAACAAGAATTTTAGTTATAAGTTGGGGACGCATCAATTAGAAGTAACGGAAGAGGAGAAGGACCTTGGAGTATTGGTTGATCATAGGATGACTATGAGCTGCCAATGTGATATGGCTGTGAAAAAAGCTAATGCGGTTTTGGGATGCATCAGGAGAGGGATTTCCAGTAGGGATAAGGAGGTTTTAGTACCGTTATACAAGGCACTGGTGAGACCTCACCTAGAATACTGTGTGCAGTTCTGGTCTCCCATGTTTAAAAAGGATGAATTCAAACTGGAGCAGGTACAGAGAAGGGCTACTAGGATGATCCGAGGAATGGAAAACTTGTCTTATGAAAGGAGACTTAAGGAGCTTGGCTTGTTTAGCCTAACTAAAAGAAGGTTGAGGGGAGATATGATTGCTCTCTATAAATATATCAGAGGGATAAATACAGGAGAGGGAGAGGAATTATTTCAGCTCAGCACCAATGTGGACACAAGAACAAATGGGTATAAACTGGCCACCAGGAAGTTTAGACTTGAAATCAGACGAAGGTTTTTAACCATCAGAGGAGTGAAGTTTTGGAATAGCCTTCCAAGGGAAGCAGTGGGGGCAAAAGATCTATCTGGTTTTAAGATTCTACTCGATAAGTTTATGGAGGAGATGGTATGATGGGATAATGGTATTTTGGTAAGTAATTGATCTTTAAATATTCAGGGTAAATAGGCCTAATCCCCTGAGATGGGATATTAGATGGATGGGATCTGAGTTACTATAGAAAATTCTTTCCTGGGTATCTGGCTGGTGAATCTTGCCCATATGCTCAGGGTTTAGCTGATTGCCATATTTGGGGTCGGGAAGGAATTTTCCTCCAGGGCAGATTGGAGAGGCCCTGGAGGTTTTTCGCCTTCCTCTGTAGCATGGGGCATGGTTGACTTGAGGGAGGCTTCTCTGCTCCTTGAAATCTTTGAACCATGATTTAAGGACTTCAATAGCTCAGACATGGGTGAGGTTTTTCATAGGAGTGGGTGGGTGAGATTCTGTGGCCTGCGCTGTGCAGGAGGTCGGACTAGATGATCAGAATGGTCCCTTCTGACCTTAGTATCTATGAATCTATGAAAGAGCAGGCTGATCAATGTGGTGCTCAACAAGAACCCAAACTGTCTGAAATAAGGGCTGCACTCACTCCCTGTCAAATAAAACCTTTTGTTCCCCATATTTCCATCCAGCAGTGAGAACATTTGCTATAACACTCTGTTCCCGCCTTCCCCACCTCAAGGATTTTAGACAGAATGGGGGCCAGAATCAGTGCCCACATTGCTATCCATCTAAACAAGGTGTTTATTGCACCTATTATCATAGCCTTTATTGCAGAAACCCAACTGCCAAAACCGAAAAATGTTGTCCTCTGGTAATTGTACAGGTATAATCTGAAGACTTTCATCAGCCAGAGAAGAACCCACTCCCATGATGAAATGCCTGGTAATTCACTGAGCATGCTCACTAAACTCTCACCATCCATACTTATAAGCTTTGTTGCCATGAAGCAATTGAGCTGAGTATTTGATTATTTCTCTGGAAAAAATGATAGGTTAGGAAAGCCCCATTTATGTCTTGGGGGAGGGCATATTTTTGCATCTCACTTATAGTGATGTAAATCTGATGTAATTTCACTGACATTAGTAATTTAGCTCCAGCTTCACACTAGTGGCACACAGTCAGTAACTGGTAAAGCCAACTGTAGAATTGGGTTTTCCTGAATCCTAGTCCTCCCACAAAACTCTTATTAGTCAACAGCCACCAAAGTATTTTTGAACTGACATGTTTCCTAAATCCACTCTTGTCTTAGTTTGGAAGCAAATAAGTTTTTGTTGTCACTGCCCCATTGTTCATCAAGCAATTCAGTTTAATTAAAAAGCAAAATTTAAGTATTTCCAAGCACATTAAGCATTTTAAATTAATCCTAGTTTTTTTTTACAACCTAAACCCGTCTGACTTCATGATTCACTATTTTCTCTTCTGAGAGCTCATCCTATTGTGAGTCACATATTATGAATGTAATCACCATGGTAACCATGGGAAGTGGGCTGAGAATATGATTTGGGAAGTGAAGGCTACACCAACGTTTCTGTATTATGGTGACATTTTGTGAAGGGATCCAGCCCCATTGGTATGAAGATATTTTTAGGACATTATCCACACTCTGGAAAAATGCAGTCTAGATCAGTGATATGAACTTTTATTTTTGAATTTGTCAAGCAAACAGTCATATGCTTTCACACGTATTAACTGAAAAAGTCTCCATTTCCAGCACATGCAACTACAAAATACAAACACATACTGTGAATGATATTAATAAGATTTCTTAAGTCATGCCACAAAAAATCATTTTAAAACAACATGATTACAAACCAGAAAATCTAAAATTCCAGCTCGGCAGCCCACAGTCTGTTAGCCTTGAACAGGTCAGTTAACCTTCTTGTGCCTGAGGTTCCCTATATGCTACATGGGGATAATACTGAGCCTTGGTCTATATAAAAAATCACCTCATCCCTCCAGCTGACAAAGCTATGCTGGCAAAACCCCCTATGTAGATGCAAGTATGCCAACAAACAAGTGTTTTTGTCAGCATAGCTAATGTTGTCCAGGGAGGTGGCATAGCTCCTTTTGCCAACATATGCTCTAACAAGCTCGGAGAGGCTGGGAGATTTAATTCATTAATGCTTGGGAAAAACAGATAACCTTGGGTGGAGGGTACTATGGAAATACAAGGTATTTATATCTATATTCCATAATACTAATACAGAATGAAGATTAGATGTTATGGGCAAACCTCAAATGTACTCAAACTGTAACCTAGTAATTATCCAAACCTATGGAAGCTACAAAATTGAACTGGAAATCTCCAAAAATAGAATGTCCCCCTTGATTTATTATATGATTTTTTTGTTTTCATTTGGGCTATAAAACTTGCAAATACAGCTTTTCCCTTCATTTTAATTCCCAATTCCAGTTGGAATTAGGAAGTACCGATGTAAAGGAACATTAGAAAAAAATAAGTTCTCCAAAAAAAATTTCCTATCAAAAAAGGTTTGGCTTATGTTCAATTTTTGGGAAGGATTCAAGACTGTGGCTGTTTTGTTTTATTGTTTTGTTTTGAAATAGTTTACCCATTCCTAGTGTGGCCAGAAACATTTTCTTTCTTTGGAATGTAATACTTGTCTATACCTCAACTGTCATCCTCTCTACCTCTCCACCACCACCTCCTTCACCATCATTAATATTAATTTCTGGAATTGCATGTGAAGCAGCTCAGCAGGTATCCTCAATGGAGGCAATATGGATAGAAATGGTGGTCCAAACCCCCCAAAAAGAGAAGTATCCCTGAAAAGATGCAAACCATGTTATCAGAAATCCTCTATTTTTGCTGTGTTTGTAGCAGGCTAGCGTGTCTGGCTCAAACCAGGCAGGGTACTGAAGTCCCAAGCTGCCAGGGAAAATGGGCTCAGAGGTAGTCCTGGCACATCAGGTGACAGTCCCAAAGGGGGTTTCTGTGATCCAACCTGGCACACTAATAATTTTTGTTGCCCTTTTTTGAACTTTTTCCAATTCCAATATATATATATATACACATATATTAGATGGAGCAACCACATCTGCATGCAGTATTCAAGATGTGTGTGCACCATGGATTTATATAGAGGCAATATGATATTTTCTGTCTTATTATCTATCCCTTTCTTAATGATTCCCAACATTCTGTTTGCTTTTTTGACTGCTGCTGCATGTTGATCTTCGGTTGCATTTCTCGTTTTATTCACAATACCATCTATAACCTGTATAGTTCTCTCTTGTCCACAGCAATTCACATTCAGCGATCATAAATAATATGCAGGCTCATTTGAACAAACATGCAGATAGAATGTAAGGTCAACAACGAAAGCTGAGGTGGCTTAGCAGTGATGTTAGGGCACAGCAATAATCACATTGCTCATTTGTTATTTACTATCATTTCAGCAGTTCTCTTTTGTTAGCCATTTTCCAAAGGAGTCATTTTCCTTCACACAGGACTGAGTATTTAACTTTTGCTTGCTTCATCATATGCATGCAGGTTCTTCAGTACGTTAAGTGTAGGGTGACCAGGTGTCCCGATTTTATAGGGACAGTCCCAATTTTGGGGTCTTTTTCTTATATACGCTCCTATTACCCCCCAAACCCTGTGCTGATTTTTCACACTTGCTGTCTGGTCACCCTAGTTAAGTGCCATCACCTGTCATCATCAGTAATTTCCAATAATTCCTCTATGAAAGCTACAGTTTTATTTATTATGTAAAGGCTTTGAATTTATTAGCTTGGCATAAATGTCACTAAGAAAGAATGTGTTTCTAAATAACAGAGGTAAAAGCAGTTAAATTGTAAGGAATACAGATTAGCTCTAACTCACCCTATGTGATAAAATACATTGGAATTTCAAGATTGGAATAACATTGGCTTTACAATTTATCCATGATACTCAAAAGGGAGTTGTGGGATTTCTTTCCATAGATACGGACTTTCCTACTTTATATATTGTATGCATGCACACACAAATAATAATGTATATATTTATTTGTGTACATACACACATGGGAATTAACCAACAAGCACATATTCTGGGATATTTTCTCCCCATTATCCTATTTTCTAATTTCATTCCCCAATTTCCTGCCACAGTTTCAAATTCTTTATCATCCATAAACACACTCACTGTTGACTGTATAGCTCCCAAATCTAGAACTATTTTACAATTGATAGAAGTGCCATATTGCATCAATTCTACCTTTTGCACATGGGGTTGACTGAGAGAACAGTGGGCCAAATCAGGATGGTTGGAAGGATTTCAACAGATGGACTTCAACGGACTGTCAAACAACAAAAATTTCACAATTTCCGTGTCACAAAAAAAGTAGCAGAAGCCATTTTTGTGGGTGAAAGTAGATGTAACAACTTTCTGACAGGGAAGCAAAGGGACGCCACGAGAGAGAAGTATGTTCCCCAGAAGTATGTTTTGAGGGCCCATGGCAGCCGGAAGAGAAATAAATCACTGTGGGGCAGGGGGAGGGACTGGGGAAGACTTGGCTGGTGGCTTCTACCCTGCGCCAGGCTCAGCTGCTAGTCCCGGGTGGGCTGGGAAGAACCAGACTTCCTCTTCCCTTGCACAGGATCCGGAGCCGAGTGAGACCCATCCCCAGATTTCTCCCCCAGCTGAAGGAAGCTCTGAAAATTCCCCCCACCCCTGCTTCCTGCACCCATCACTCCTCAGCTTCAGGGGGAGGGATCTCTGTACAGATAGCTGCTCCCCCATCCATCCAATCCCCGTGCACCAAGACCATCTCATACCCAGATCCTCCCACAGAACCTCATCCCTCGCTGAGTCCCAACCACCTTGACCTGGATCCCCTGCAGAGTCCCATTACCGTTGCTCCCAGAACCATCCAACAAGCCCCTGTGCATCCAGATCCCCCCACACACCCGGATCCTCCATTGAGCTGCCCTCACCCAGATTGCCCCACACAGAACCCTCTCAACCTACACCTGGATCCCCCCAAACTAAGCCCCTCCACATTTGGATCCTGCCTTGTTGAGCTTGCCTGCCCATACCTGGTACACCTGGCACAGAGGTGCAAGGGCCCTGGTGTGTTTCTGAGGCAGGCCCAGTCCTTGCGGTATGTCAGGGTTGGGTGCAGCCTCACTGCTGAGTCTGTGTCCTGGGGGGAGCTGCACTGGTGATCTCCCACCTCTGTGCAGCAGGTGGCCTGTACTCCCCAATGCCATTCTAGAGCCTCCACATTTATTTGACAAATAAAATTTGCAAAATTTTACAATATTGTGTGCAGAATTTTTATTTTTTGGCACAGAATTTTTAATTTTTTGGCGCAGAATGCCGTCAGGAGTATCACTTCTATAGCGTTTGTCATCTATAGATATAAAAATGTTTTATAAAAGTGGAAAAGCATCATTCCCAGTTTACTGCAACTTTTGTCTAAAGCAATAAAACTGGCTTTCATTTTGGACACCAGGTATATCTGTTGGTTTATTTCTAGCCTTGTTAGATTTCTCAGTGGCCAGTTACCAGGAGACTTGTTGAGTTTGGATCGTCACTAGTTATATAATGAGGATTACTATCACTCCCCATATATTTTTAATTTGAGCTGTACACAGAAGTATTCAAGATCTAGATTTAGTTCTTTCATCCCCTTTGGTGCAAGGAAATTGTTTTCAAAAACACCACAATGATTCTGGAGCCTAGTCCCATTTTCAAAAGTCACTTGAGCACTTAGAAACTTTTGTCCCGTTGATTCAAGCAGTTTTGAACATTGTACCCATAGTCTATTGGAAACATTTTGGAGTTTAGAATACTCTCAGTACAAAGTAGTGGATTTTTCAAGTTAAAAAGTTACTTTACTCAGGAAAATCCTCCAGTAGAGTGATCAGATGTTAGGCAGAAACTATGATTTGTACTATAGGAGCAGAAATAAAAGATCAGAACAATATTCTCTATACTGTGTGCCCCAGACCTCTGAAAACAAACCTTGCACCTGCATCCAACTACATACTATAACACCACTCATAGACCCTCACACCATTCCCCTATTTGTGGGTCTCCAGTCAAGTGTTTTCATATTTATCATGTGCTTCTTGCTAATGGTCCAATCAATTTCTTGATTATTATTAATTACAGCTATTACTGTAGCTGTAATTAATATGTCAGGAATGAAGCCCATTTGAAATTCCATAGTCCAGAGAGTTCATTCTATGTGTATACTTAGATATCATGGTAACAAACACTACAGAAAACCCTGGAATCAGTACTTTATGACCAAAATTCAACACATGCACTTGTTTACCTAACTCTTATTGACATCATCAAATTTCATCCATGTGTACTTATCAATAGCATTCTGAAACCTATAATAAAAGGGAAGATATTTTAAATCTATGGTTAATATAGTAATTTGCATTATATTATTCTGGAATTAAACTGAGAACTTTAAAATAAAAAATATTTGCAGTTGAAATAACTAGATATTTAGAACAGAATAAGCCATTCACTGATACATAGACTTGAAAGTCCTTTGTGTGTGACAAATCAATGTGCTTTCCTTGAGAAACAGTTTTGTGTTTCAATCTCTGATTTAGCTGAAAGATTTGTAAAACATTGTTTAGCTACACAGCTCTCAATTGTCTTCATACCTAGTATGTAAGGGACAGATTTTTAAAATTCTCAGCATGCACCAGCTCCCATGGGAGTTCTGAACTTCTGGTTATTTCTTTGAGATGCCTAAAACGGAGCTTAGCTCCTTTGAAATCTGTCCACATTAAAGTCAATAACATTTTACGTATAATAAATTTGTTCTTAGATGTGCCCGTTTTGGACAGTAACATACGAAGAACATGTTTTTGTTTATTTTGAGAGGAGAGTAGTAGTTACAATAGAGTGGACCGTGAGTCCAAATCCCTAGGTTCACAGTTCACAGCCCTGACACTGATCCATTGTGTGACTTTGCACAAATCACTCAATCCAATATTCTGTAATTGACTATCTCTATAAACAAAATATAGGTTTAATACCATCTAAGTGGATTTTTGTGAAGTATAGTTAGTTAACATTTGCAAAAAATTTCCTTAGATCCTTGGAAGCACTAAATAAAAGGATTATTAGTAAATCCACAGAGGTGCTCAGTGGTATTCGGACTCCAAGGGGATACACTCTGGAAGTGGTCTAACGATAGTAATATTCATTACCAATTTAGCCTCTCTTTTTGGTAAGCAAATCATTTGTAAACAATCCTGAGTTTCTTTCCAACACAGAGAAAGAGACTAGGTTTTTTTATTTGGGAAAATGTTTGGTTTTTAAAGCATTAAGCAAGCTGAAATATACACAATACCCTATTCCCAAAGATGGAGATTGCCCACTGGTGGTCAGCAAGGAGGCAACAGCCTGGGATGATGATTTTCTTTGTTAAATTTAAACCCAACATCTGTTAGCTTCCTCTTGGCTGCACAGTCTCTGGGACCATGTGACCCCGCTGATGAGAATTCCCACTAAAATTAGTATCAATTCTTGAGATAAATTATGTGATGCAGTGATATTCCATATCCCAGTATATGCCCCCTCATAACAGAGGGGAATATTTTAATGACCAGAGAGAAAGATCGGAGTGTCAAGTAGATGCATTTCTAATGTAATGAACAATGGAAATCAAGAGACTAATGATGACTACTGCTACATATTATTCTAAAAATTGTGCAGACAGCTTGTTTTTGCCCAAACCACCTATTATTAGTGTTAACCATCCTCTGTCCGATACTCAATATTGCCAACCACAAGTCAACCTCTGCTCCTCCCACACACACACACACCAAAAAAATCTGAGATTTTTTTTTAAATAGGGGTTTATTTGCCTTCTAGATTTTGTGCATTGAAAGTGAACTTGCCTCACATTTTCAGGCTTCTCTATGCAACAACGAAGGCTATCTTTGTTTGTTTTTTAAGATTAAAGCTGCGAATCTCATGTAATTACTTGACTCCAGAAGCTGGGGCTTTAATAAAAATACCAAATATCACAAGACGCATGATAAAAATCAGAAGAGTTGACAACACAGAAAATGTGGATTTCCTAATAAGTTGTAGGCACAACTGCCACTGTGTGCTAACCTTTATAAAAGAAGAGAAAATGTCTATATAGTGAAGGATTGGTTACCTGATTGGTACATAAGGGTGCAGAAGATAGGTTTAGAGGTGTAGAAATGTCACAAAACTTCAGGCACATGACTAGAGGACTTGTGGAGGATGCAGGAAATCTACTCTCTACACTTCACAGCTCCACGAGCAGGTGGGTCTGCTTGCTGCCCAGCCAAACACACACCCCCACACACTTCTTCCCATAAGACCATGAGCCCTCCCCACCCCAAAGAAGTATGAAGAGAGAGAGGGACTTTTTGGTCTCAGAGACCAGCTTCCAAAATCCAGAGTAATAGGCCAGGGACAGGAATGGAGAAGACTGGCCTGTAGATGCTTCATCAGGGAGGGACGGAACAGGCAGAAGTGGAGTCTGGCCAGAAAGCTTTAAAACTTGCAAATTCAAAATTTGTTCCAAGTGGATTTTCACTTGGGCATATATAAAACCTGGCAGTTGGTCTCAGTTGGATACCAGAGGAGGAAGGTGAACCAGATGCTCAGCAGGGAAGAGACTGACTACTGGCCACCTTGGGCTGTACACAGTGCTCTCCCCCCACCACCCCCAGCCCTCATTAAGGTGAAGAACCTGAATGTTATACTGGCAACAAAAGGAAAGGAGCAGACCCCAATGGCTGAGGGGGAAGTATCATCTGCTCCCAATGCTGGAAGACTCATGGCCATGAAATCCAAGAGGAAGAGATGAAGGGTTGTGATCATGACTGAGGGCACCCTTCTGAGGAAGACAAAGGCATCTTTCTGTCTTAATGTCTTGGTAGTGGCTCTACTATAGACCACCAAATCAGGAGGAGAAGGTGGATGAGGTATTTTTAGAACAAATAACTGAATTATCCAAAACACAAGACCTCATAGTAAGGGGGACTTCACCCAGACATCTGCTGGAAAAGGAAAAACAGCCAAACACAAAATATCCAAATAATCCTTGGCAAGTAATGGGTAAAATTATTGTTTTAAAAGGTGGAGAAAGTAACCATGGGGGCAGCCATTTTAGATTTGATACTGACTAAGAGGAATTGGTTGTGAATCTGGAGGTTGAAAGTAATCTAGGTGAGAGGTAATTAGATTCCATGATTCTAAAGAAAGGAAGGAGTGAGCACAGCAGAATAAGGACAATAGCTTTTTAGAAAAGAAGACTTTAGCAAACTCAGAGAACTGGTAGTAAGGTCTCATGGGAAGAAAATCTAAGAGAAAAGGAATTCAGAAGTCCTAACATTTTTTCAAAGAGACAAAATTAAAGGCACAATAGCAACCAATCCTGATGCAAAAGAAAGACAGGCAGAAAATAAGAAGCCAGTATGGCTCCACCAGTAGCTTTCTTAGGACCTTTAAGTAAAAAATGAATCCTACAAAAAGTGAAAACATGGACAAATTGATAATTATGAGTACAAAAGAATAGTGTAAGCATGTAGAGACAAAGTAAAAAAGGCTAAGGCATAAAATGAAATACATTTAGCAAGGGATATAAAAAGTAATAAGAAGAGGTTCTATAAGTGCATTAGTACCAAGAGAAAGATGAAGGAAAGCATAGGTCCTCCATTTAGCTGGGAAGGATGACATCAAAAAGAGGTGTTCAATCCCTATTTTGCTTCAGTCTTCACTTGAAAAATGAACAGCAACCAGATACTTAACACAATTAATATTAACAAGGGGAAGGAAAACAGGGAAAGAAGAGATTAAAGAATATTTAGGTAAGTTAGATGTTTTCAAGTCAGCAAGGCCTGATGGAACTCATCCTAGGGTTGCAATCACAGAACTACTAGCAATTGTCTTTGAGAACTCATGGAGGACAGATGAGGTCCCTGAGAACTAGAGAAGGGCAAATATAGCACCTATCTTTAATAAAGTGGAAATAAAAAGGACCTGAGGAACTATACAGCATTCAGCCTAACTTAGACACTTAGAAAGATTCTGGAACAAATTATTAAGTAAACAATTTGTAAGCATCTAGAAGATAATAGGGGTATAGGAACAGACTACTTGGATTTGTCAAGAACAAATCATGCCAAACCAACCTAATTTCTTTCTTTGACAGAGTTGCTCATATAGTACATGGGGGGAAGCTGTAGACATGTTATATCTTGATTTTAATAAGGGTTTTGATGCAGTCCCACATGACATTCTACTTTCAAACTAGGGAAATGTGGTCTAGATGAAATTACTGTAAGGTGGGTGGGTGCACAACTGATTGAAAGACCATACTCAAAGAGTAGTTATCAATGATTTGCGGTCAAGTTGGGAGGGCAAATCTACTGGGGTTCAATACTGTTGAAATTTTCATTAATGACTTGGATAATGCAGTAAAGGGTGTGCTTAAAACATTTGTGGATGACACCAATCTGGGAGGAGGTGCGAGCACTTCGGAGGACATGATTAGAATTCAAAACAAATTAGAGAATTTATCCAACATCAACAAGATTAAATGAATAAAGACAAGTGTAAAGTATTACACTTAGGAAGGAAAAAAAATGTACAAATACAAAATGGGGAATAATGGATTATGCAGTGGTACTGCTGACAAGGATCAGGGGGTTATAGTGAATCACAAATTGAATATGAGTCAACAACGTGATGCAGTCGCAAGAAAGGCTAATATCACTCTGGGATGTAGTAAAAGGAGTACTGTATGTAAAACTTGAGAAGTAATTGTCCTGCAATACTCAACACAGTTGAGGCCTCAGATGGAGTACTGTCTAGTTCTGGAAAGACGTTGACAAATTGGAGAAAGTGCAGAGGAGAGCAACAAAAAATTGAGAAAAGGTTTAGAGAACCTGACCTATGGGCATGTTTAGTTTTGAGGAAAAAAGGTGGGGTGGGGGGCAGAGGTAACACCCTCCAAATATGTTATGGGCTGTTTTAAAGAGGACTGTGATCAATTGGTCTTTATAGCAACTGGAGGAAGGACAAGAAGTAATGGGCTTAATCTGCAGCAAAGGAGATTTAGGTTACGTATTAGGAAAAAAGTTTCTAACTAAAAGGGTAGTTAAGCTCTGGAATAGTCTTCCAAGAGAGATTGTGGAATCCCCATCACTGGAGGTTTTTAAGAACAGGTTAGACAAATACCTGTCAGACATGGTCTAGTTTTATTTAGTCCTGTCTCAATGCAGGGAGCTAAACTAGCTGACTTCTCTAAATCCCTTCCAGCCCTCCATTTCTATGATTCTACATGAAACACCCAAAATGTTCAGCTTGTGAAGGTGCAGGATGCCACCACCCATCTCCAAACAAACCCCCAATGCAATGGTTGACCAGAAGATGGGTTTACTTCAATCAATGGAGAATTTTTTGGTTTTTAATATAACAGTGCCCCTTCTGTAGCACTATATCTTGTCCTGGTGGATTTTTAGCATTGAATAAATGTGGTTAAAATAAGGATTTGAATGTTGGGAGTGTGGCCAGGAAATATGGTGAGTTCTAGGCCTGTCGGATGGCAGAGAAGAAGAAATGAAGATATACTCATTCAACGCCTTTTGGAACGATGATGATAAATATAAATAGAGAAAAGCCTGTAAACCTGTAAGTTTATTGATTATTTTCAATTTCAGAGATTGCTGGTGTGTATCTGCAGGTGAAATCAGGACCTTTAGGTTTTCAAAGAAATCAAATATTTAAGCAAAAGTTAAATGTCTGTCCTTCACTAGGTTTCAGACCAGTTTGATTAAGTCAAATTATTGCATCAAAAACAGTTTTACCATGCTGCTCTTGGTTGGTATAAAAAAAATTGCACACATTCAAAATCGGGCCAAGAAATTATTCAGCACATTTGTTGCCAGCTTTTTAAATGGTTTTACACAATGTAATGACATTTAAATGCACTAGAAGGGTAAAGCTTTTTTGCTCAAATGCCTGTGTCAATTTTTCCTATTTTATTAAAAATATTTTTAAAAGCACACCTTGCTTAGTTTTATCCTAATCAGACAAATGGACACTTTGAAATGTGTTTACTTTGTTTATACTAAAAATGTTCTCAAGAAGGCTTGATTTAGTATTTTCTTAACATAAATAATGAAATTTGAGTGGGAGGGAATCTGATGCCGAAATAATTTACTAAGAATTACAATAAGTTAGATCTGTATCTCTATCTCCTCTCACGACCCCACTCATCTTTACTTCTGCATATTTTAATGATTCCGGTAAATTCATCTCTCCCATCAAATTGTGCCAGATCAATTCTGTCCTTTGAAAAGTTGTGTTTGTATAAGCTCATGTATGTACATGAGCTCTACTCCCCCTCAGGAGCTCTCCAACTCCATTCTGTGGCACCTTTTTAAAAGGGAAATCCCATCACTGTTAAACAAACCCTGAGAAGGTAAGTATTTTTGATGTGTAATTTAAATCCCAAAGGAGCAAATAATTTGAGGCACACTGTTCCAGTTTCAATTTCAATATTTCTATAGCAGTCAATACCTGACTTTACTCCCATTCTGGCAGGAGAACCAAATGTTCTCTGCAGTCCAATGAGTTGAAAAGGTATTGAAGTATGTTTTTTGTAAGTGTTTAATATAAGCAGTCTTAGATTTATAAAGGAAGACAGCCAGCACTCCTATTCAAGAGAATGTGTACTGGAATATATTTCCACTACACATTCCCTATTCACCAACATCTCATTTAGCCCACACACCTGCAGTGACTTTAACCTCAGGAAATGGGACTGAAACTATTAACAGGTTTCAGAGTAGTGATGAAGTGAGCTGTAGCTCACAAAAGCTTATGCTCAAATAAATTTGTTAGTCTCTAAGGTGCCACAAGTACTCCTTTTCTTTTTGTGAAACTATTAACCATCTCTAATACAACCCTAGTTCTATAGTTGGCAAATGGGTGGATGGATACCCAAAAACAGAGAACACAAGGTAGTTGGGTTTAGAGTGGCTTGTAAAGCAGGTGTAAATAATTCAATCTTAGTTTAATTGTGAGTTTAATTGTGAGTCATTAATTTAATGCCTGGATTAGATGACCTCTCGAGATCCATTCCAGTTGTATGATTCTAGAATTGTAGCAGAAAAAAAATCCTAGCAATTCTCTCGTCTGGGATTTTCAGCGTGTCCTATATACTGTGTCTTCCTTGCATTTAAGTTCTCCAGGGCATGGACTGTCTGTATTGAGCGTCTTGCCCAATGTTTTGTACCGCGTCAGGACAAATAATAATCCCAGATTTAAAATATAGGCCCTGATCCAGCACAGCACTTAAACACATGCATAGCTTTAAAATTGTGAGTAGTCCCATTCAAGTCAATGGAACTAGGCACATGCTTGAAGTTAATCATATGTAAAAATGCTTTGCTGGATTGAGACTAAAGTGCTTTACACTTCACAAAGTAGAATCCATTATCAGGGTTAAACTGGTAACTAAATTTGGGGTTAAAAAGGGATTTTTCCCCAAGCCTCATGGGGTTAATTTCCCATACATTCCAGGGATTAGGAATCTCTCTCTGATTTTTGCAAGCTGTTACACCCACTTGCTATGTATTGTCTTAATGAGAATGTAAGATCATCAAAGAAGGCATATTCTCTTGTTACGTATACGTACACTGAGAAAAATCAAGCACTAAATTCCTTGGGGGAGGGTCTTTGTAATGTTTTTATTTAGGTGTGGGACCGCCACACACCCACATCAGGTTAGCATCCTTTCTCATCCTAAACCCACTTCCATAGGCTTAGCAAGACTCATAATTTCAGAGATGATTTCGTTCCATGTCTAGTTATGTTAAAAAAATCTGATTTGCTCAGAGATGTAGACTCCAAACATACTACCAGTTTTCTATCACATCAGATAATTTATCAGGAAAAGATTTACTTCCTGAAATGGATGAAGAAATTTATGTTATTTTGAGACTTATCCAAAAGAAATACCTAAATAAACATAAAGCTAGAATTTCAACAATAAAAAATCCTTTTTTAGGCAGTTACTATACAAGCTTTTTAATAATTAAATTGTGGTTTTTTGTTTCTTCTCAGATTCGTTTAGCATTCTTCCTGTGCAAAAGCTATTCACACAGAGTGTATTTATGCATATGACATTATGTAAACTGCCAACTAATTGTTTTCAGTAGGGAAGATTAGAACTTCATAAAAAACTTATTTATAAATGCCAGCGATAAGACAGACATATTGTCTAGGCTGCCTGCAAACAAAATAAAATTCAATGCTACAGTGAAGGGTGGAACACAGGAAAATACAGTGACAATTGACTAAAAAAAATACTTTCTCATTCAATGCCTGGCTGTCTCCAGTTGTGATGGGCACCAGATTTTCAGATCATTAAACAGATGATTAGTCACCAGTTTGGTGGCTCTGGTATCCACAGATAAATAGGCAATTTTGGCGTATCTGCAAACAGCTTGACACATCTGTAAAAACTGTCAACCCTGCTTCTCAGATTCTGCAAGGGAGCCTCATGTCAAAACTTCCTGGTTAATAAAGACAGGCATTTTTTAAAAAAAGAACTACAGAAAAATTAAAAGCAGATAAGTTGGACAATATAAACTCTCCAGGGCAGCGGCTGTCTCTGATATGTCTGTACAGTGCCTAACACAAAGAAGCCCTGGCCTCCAGGTGCAACTTTAATACAGTAATAATAACAACTGCTAGCAGAAGCTTCACTGCATTGCTCCATCAGTGTGCTACAACCCTACCCTAGAAGAGGCCTCATCTCAGAATGAAAAGGTAGTTCAGATCTCTGCACCCATTCCATCTTTGGCCACTGGTACTGAGATCATTATTAAAGGTTTGGGCACCCATTCACTCACTATATGACTGAGATCATCATGTAATTCCACATAGGTCACTGCCAACAAATTTGGGTCATATTCAGACCAATGACTTGAAAGAAAATGGCTGTTTCCCTTTGCGTATCCCATTAAGGGACTGTTCCCAGAGAAGACATTGGGCTAGAGTCTGCATCACATTCTGGCCCCCTTGCACCCATTCAGACAGTGCTAAGGGGTCAGATTCTGACCAGACCTCAGCAGTGGAAAATTCCTTTGAAGAAGGGGAACTCCCAGCTGGCATAAAGCAGGAAGAACAACCCCCATTATTAGCTGTCTGCACACACCCCAGCGTTGAAGGAATACTTGGGGAGATGAGGGTCCAGGCATGGCAGATCTCCACTTAGCTATGTTGATTCTCCAATGGCAAAAAGGACCATATACCAGTAGCTTAAGTTATAGCAACCTCTAGTTTGCTGTAGCTCTGATCAGAGCTGGGTCAGCACAGGGAACAGTAAGCAGATTCCCAGTGGTCCCCTGCCCTTGCATTAAGAGGTGCTTGGACACTTTGTGGGGGAGGGGGGGAATTGTTGAGGGAGAAAAATCAAAACCAACAGCAAAACTCCCCATTACTTCAGTGCAAACAAAAATGAGCACCTACTTTCTGATATCTTTCAGTGCTGTCCTGTGATTTATCTACTTTCCATCTTTTCCTAAATAATTGTAACTTCACTTTTTCACAGACAATATGCACTCAAAGAAATTACAAAGAATCCGTTTTGGTTTGGTTTTTCATTTGAAAAGAAAAAATATCTTAAAGGCTATATGAATGAGATTTACAGGGATAAATGTTTGCAAGGAAAGAAAAGAAATGTGGAAAATTGTGTACTTTAAATCAAAAGTAAAAATAGAATGCACCCAGCTATGTACTTTTAAGTCATTGTGCTTTAAAAGTGTCAGTCTATTTACCTGTTTTATGGGAATCGTGCTGGTACTAGCTAGAAAAAGCACTGTTATCTAGCAATCAGCCACAGAGGAGAAAAACAAATTGCAAAGATTATCAAGCTTTTGGAGTTAGCAGTGATTGAGGCTGAATTAAAAGAATCATAAGGAACTTTTGGTTACCCAACAGCTCCGTGCTAGAAATAAGAATAGGGGCAGAAACTATGCACAATACAAAATAACACAATACAAAACTAAACAAGATGTAAGAGAGCTTGATTCACGATGCTTAATATTATGGAAGATGTAAACGTTCAACAATATTTCACAGCAGAATATTTTCATTTGATCATTACACATTATCCTGGGCATCCAAGTAAGAACAGACTCCATATAATGCAAAGGTTCAACATCCTAAAAAACTAGATGCAATGATTTTGTATCCTGTTTTTCTCATATGAGGCAATGGCCCACAGCTTCTAAAATTATTTTTAAATAATTTTGCTTTGAGAAAGCAAGTAAAAATACAGAGGGAAAAAAAAACAAGGAATCTACTATAGTGGTAAGGTAGTATGATGCTAACAATTTTACACGTACAGAGATTAAAAAGGTATAGTTAGGCCATTACACAGAAAGCACTTGAACGGGCAAGCAACTTTAAACATGCAAATAGTTTCACTGGCTTTGAGTTAAAAGATGCCTACCTGTTAGGACTATTCAAGTGTCTAAGTGCTTTGCTGGAATGGGGGGTTCATCAGCAAGTTAGAGGTCTTGTAATTGGCTTGCAGAGGTGAATGAGGTATGGCATGCCTAACTCAGGAAACCTGCTCTTTTAGCAGATCGGCACAACTCCCAATTTTGTACCATGACATCCAGTCAAGTAGATTTTCTCCATTTGTTAATTCTGCCAATTGCTCAATATAAACCTGATCTGTGACCAAGCACCATTTTCCCAGCCACTTTACCAACATAATGATGTTAGACACTCAAAAAGAGATTCAACAATTCTTTGTGAAATTTGCTCTTATTTGGATTTCATCCAAACTATCTACACAGCTCCATTAAAGTACAGCAACCCAGGCTAAGGATTAATATACCCATAAAGAATGCTTTATGCTGTCCATATGGATGAGGTTCAGGTTGACTTCATTCCAAAATGAGGCTTTTAAAAAATTATTTAATAAAAAAGACATTATGGATGGCAAACAAAATAATTAAAACATCTCCCAAGAATCTAATGAGTTGGAAAAGCCTGTGTTGAAATATTAAAAATGTTGGGTTGTTGATTTCATCTATAGTCACTTCTCCTTTCATTTTGCAACATCTACACTCTATGACTTTCAACCAAGAAAGGTCGTAGTTAATTGTAACTTCAGGGAGCACTATTCCTTAATTATATTACTCAACATTTGATTGCCAGCATATTGGTATGCAGTTAGAAGGAGTACAGGACCAGGCTGAAGATCTCACAAGAAAAAGTTCTCATATGAAATTACTTCCTGAAGGAAGACAGCCAGGAAATATCATAGGAACCACAACAAGTGATCAAAAGTAATACTGACATTTTATGGCATTATATGAATTGTTGGAAGGCCTTCATTTAGAGTAATGTATTTGGTTCTGGTTCCTTATCTCAAAACATATATAACAGAATGAAGAGGGTCCAGAGACTGGCAAGTTTCATTTGTTCAGAGGTGCCCAAATATTTGGAATAGCACCCATGACATTTCCACTGCACTTGCTTACTCAGTGACAGCAATGTCCCATTCCTTAAGATCACCTTTCTCAGTAAGCTAATATCTTGCTTTTTGATCCAAATTTACATAAATAAATATTGAAAGACTCAATGAACAACAGCCAAATGAGAGGCTGTGGCACATTCTTCCTACCACAGAAATCCAAACAAATTATCTGGCCTAGAACCCACACTACTGAAGGCCCAAATCCTGCTATTTTTCTTGCTTCTGATATAGAGGAACTAGCTGCCTCTGCTTCAGCCCCCATATCTAACAGATAACTGCTCTGGTTATACATGTCCCTCAGTGACATCCATTCCTTTTGTTGTGTGTGTAAGTAGGAATTCCATAAGACATGTAAAATATGTATTATAAGTCTCCAACTCATCCTAGACAAAAGCTGTCTAGCATAATCTTACACCTGTGCACCCATATGTGCATTTTTATGTTTCTGTGTCTCTGTGTGTTGGTCATCTCTCCCCCACCCACCCTTTTACTCTGTTTTCCCTCACTGTGCATGATTGAACACAGTCTCTTCCAAAAGGCCCCTCACAGATAGTTTCCAGATGTGAGTCAAATAACTCATATTTCAAAGTCAAATAACTTTGAGCCCTCTGAATTATTCTGATAGATCTCTGTTTGCCACTTTGATCAAGCTGTTGTTCACACGTGCATCTATTACAGCTCTGTTAATTATTAATTTACTATCAAACTTCTACAGCTCTCTTTTCTTTGATATTTGTGAAAACAATGACTATATACAGTATGTACTCTGTGTGACACGGTCAGGCCGATGGCTACAAGAGCGTGGTCGAAGGTAGATACATTAGTTCCAGGTTAAGCAGGTCCCTTTCTCCTGGGTAAGATAACAGGGACTATTTCAGAATACTCAGGAACTTTCTAGAACTAATTAAGGCAGGCAGGTAAATTAGGATACCTGTAGCCAATTGGGAAGCTGCTAGAATTAATTAAGGCTAATCAGGACACCTGGTTTAAAAAGGCTGTCACTCCAGTTAGTGAGGTATGGGCATAAGGAGCTGGGAGCGAGAGGATGTGCTGCTGGACGACTGAGGAGTACAAGCATTAACAGACATCAAAAGGAAGGTCCTGTGGTGAGGACAAAGAAGGTGTTGGGAGGAGGCCAGGGGGAAGTAGCCCAGGGAGTTGTAGCTATCGCACAGCTGTTCCAGGAGGCACTCTAGACAGCTGCAGTCCACAGGGCCCTGGGCTGGAACCAGGGTAAAGGGCGGGCCTGGGTTCCCTTCAAACCTCCCAACTCTGGACCCAACACAGGAGGTTCCACCAGAGGGGAGGGTCTCTGAGCTGTTCCCCGACCCACATGGTGGATCAGCAGAAACTGTGGGGATTGTTCTTACTCTTTTTTTCCTATGCTGGCCAGTGATGAGGTTATCTGAGTGAATGGCAAATTTGAGCCACGAGAGTGACCAAACTGGAGGCTACTGTGAATCTCTGAGGTGAGCAAAATCTGCCAATAAGGACAGAACCCACAAAGGTAGAGGAGGAACTTTATCACATATGTTACATAAATGGGCCACTACTCCTATTCCTCCCATGCAATCTACATGCATAATTATTGAATATAACTATTGAAAGATCAAACACATAACTAGAAGCATGTTTCTCAATATGGTTATGAAGAATTAATTCTATGTATAGAACATTATTCAATAAGAGACTTTCAACCAATCAGCACAGAAAAGTCAAATGCTGTTCTCTTGCAATACCCAAAATCTTGCATTATGTCATGCCATGCCATTCACATCATTCTAGTTTCCAAATAGTTGTTCACTTTTTTGGTCTTGTTCTCTACTCATTTTTCACCCAAGCCTGCTTCTGAAATGGACACCAATGGAGAATATGGTGAAACAGCACAAATTTTAAGCCCCCGCAGAGAAGTAAGTACTTACATATTTCATTAAAGGTTGTACTTAATTGAACATTTAGACTTATTCCTGTTTTAGAGTAACTTTCATAGTGGAATATAAGAGGTAACAAATGGCTCCTATGCTCAAATGGCTTCTACAGTCAAACCTTAAAATCATTTTAGTATTTAATCACCTAAAAGCAATTTAGTTTTGTGTACTTCTTACCACAATCATTAGATATACCTTAAATATACCTTCTTCCTGCTGCAGCTGCAAATTCTCTTGAAGCAGAATTGACAGAAGATTTTAAAAAAAACATTGTTATGAATATTTTCTTTGACTGGACTCTGAATTGCACAGAAGAATGATGCACTGGAGTCCGATCCTGGGATTCAGAATAGCTAGATCAGGTTTTCCTTTTGTTTTTTGGGGGGGTGAGATTTTTTTTACATCACCAACAATAAAAATAACCTCCTAGTAAAATCATCAAAAGATCTTTTTTTTTGCTTTACTTCTTATAGTGTTAAACTTTTAGAATACTATCAGAGTTTCATACACATAAAAATCAAACCCTGAACTCAGTAGAACCACTGCCCTTTGTCTGAGTGTGAAGCAACAGTAGTGTGTTTGTCACCAACTCATAGCAGGCTCAAGAAAAAAGGTTATCAGTCTGCTACTGCCTTCTGGCTCAAGTGGTAGGGGCTCGCACTTTTAGATTACAGAAGTCCAGTTCATTCCTCACAATCAACTCCTAAGTATCTTATATAAACCAATCACTACCAGGGGATAAAAGCATTCTCCCACAATGTGTTAGGTCTTCTAATCCACAATGATGAACAGTAGAGCTGGTGGGAAAAAATATATTTCACAACAAAATCAACTTTTTTCATAATTTTCCTGGGAATTGTGTCGGATATTCTGGCAATGCAGAGGGGATTTAGGGTTGGTGGGCTTTCTTAGTGGATTGTTTCTTCCCATCATTGGGAACTCCTTCCACTTAGAATTCTAGCTTAGAATATAGTACATTTCTATTCCAGTTGCTTCCCAATCCTGTAAGCATATTTCAGCAAATTTCTGGTGTAGCAGAAATTCCAGGTTCAACAGCAAAACAAATGTGCTTGGTCTACCCTCATAGCTGACCAACAAACCCCTGCATTCAGCAATATTCAGATGGGTGACCATTAGCTGAAATGTTTCAGAGTAGCAGCCGTGTTAGTCTGTATTCGCAAAAAGAAAAGGAGTACTTGTGGCACCTTAGAGACTAACAATTTTATTAGAGCATAAGATGAAGTGAGCTGTAGCTCACGAAAGCTTATGCTCTAATAAATTTGTTAGTCTCTAAGGTGCCACAAGTACTCCTTTTCTTTTTTCATTAGCTGAAATGTCTTTGTCATGGATTTCCAGATCTCCTCCGCAGGACTGGAAAGCCATCTCTCTTTTCCATTCTAGTACTTGGAAAACTACTATGTTCTCCAAATGACAGTCAGCCTTTAAAGAAGACATTGACAATGGGTAACACAGCCCCTGGTAGGAACTTCAGCCCCTCCCCCCCTTCCCTACCCCCAGCTCTACCCCCTACAGCTCCCTTGATACCCTGTAAACATTATACTTTAAAAAAACTACTTTTATCTTACCATTGCCTCTGCTCCTTCCTCGAGGCTGCAAAACTTGTTTGAGCAGCAAGGACTGCATAACAGTCTCGTGCCTGAAATGCTAAAAATTTAAAAAAAAAATCAATATTGTGGCCTTCTGCAGCAAAATTATGCTATGTGATGGTAGGTTTCTTAGCTTCTTTCAAAGGAAGAAAAAATAAATGCTACTCTCCTCTTTGAATTGGTAGAATCTTTGGCTGCCAAGAGGTTCTGCCAGGAGGACCTCCGAGACAACAGAGGCAGATGGAGGAGGACCATGGAGGACCTGCTTGTTGGCATGCACAAGCGGAACCTGTTCCTCAGGATATAGGAGGATCAGGATCTTCAGTAGGTGGAGGCAGCAATGAACTGGCTCCTGATGCAGAATACATGCCACTGGGAATTCATATACCAGGACTCATATATCTCGTGGCCCACCCACTATTAGACAATACTTTCTCAATTGACAACTATACAGCCGAAGTATTTCACTGTCTAGTAATTTACTGTAAAATATTTTTCCTTCCCACTCTGTTCACCATGTCTTGCTTAGTTTTGGTTCTAAATTGCCAGGAATTCATTTCAAGAAATAGTACTAGAATAAAATTTTAATTCAATGTTTGCAATATATGTATACACACAGAGAGAGATAAAGAGAGAGAGAGAGAGAGAGCGCACACTACACTTTCACATAATATTAAAGTGCATGCAGTATACAGAGTAAAATTAAATAAATATTGCTAAGAAGTACTTTCTGAATCTTAGAACCTTAAAATGAGAAGAGATTTAATGCATCTGTTACTCTACTGGAAGAAAATTATATAAGGGTATAAACAACAGCAGTCCTTAAGAATATTTTTAGCTTATTGTTTTCCATTGTGTGTTCAGCCCTGCCAACTTCCCCATATAGCCTATAGATTTTCTGACTGCTCTATTGGTCTTTAGGGTAAACCCCTAGTCTGTGGGAAATTTTGTTCCAGTTGGCTGCCTTTTCATATTCCCCTATCTGATGGCTAAATGCAGCCACTCAAAACTGAAGGACAGTCTGGCCCCTCAACACTTCCAGGATGTTTAAGTGCTCAAACCTTTGATTTCAAAGTCAGCTGAGAAGAAGCTTCTCACTGTTAGCTCTACAGCAACCCACCTCTCTCTGCCTATTCTTCAACACCCTTTTCCTATTAGGCCATGAGGGGTGAATATGTTGCATTGCCTACTGTTCCCTCTCCACTGGAGATCTCAGGGCTGGCCAGAGAGACCCAGATAGGGAGTAGTGAAGTAGTATTCCCGATCACCCTGAGACATCCTCTGCCCCCACTCTCCTGTGTGCTCACAGAGACATAGAAACATAAAAATGCACATATGGGTGCACGGGTGTAAATTATGCTAGACAGCTCTTGTCTAGGAAGAGTTGGAGACTTATCATACATATTCCCCATATGTGTCCCACCCTGATGTGCTGCCTCGTTTCCCTCTTTGCCCCCTTCACACTTGATATGCTGTGTCCTGCACCATTCCTTCCACGTAAACTGAAGTCCCAGCTCCCTCAAATGCTATGAGTCTCTTCTAGGAAGCAGGGAGTGATGGATTACTCTCACTCTTCCTACTTCCTATCTTCAATTTTCTGGGCACTGCCAAGAGGAGCCATTGCTCCCCAACCTGACGAGAACACAGATCATTATGAGAGATGGTCAAAAAGTGAAAAATCGAAGTTTGAAATGGTGAAGATCTTTCCATTTCACGGGGTTTGAAAATGAGACATTTTTCATTTTGTTTTGAAATGTTTTCTGTCACCAATAGAAATAAAAACATTCAAAAACTAAGTTCCCAGTTTCTCACAAAAAATTACACTAGAAAAAAGGCCATTTTTGTATAAAATAAAGCCCTTTTTGGTAATCTCTAATATTCACTAACTACACAGGACAGGAATCTACAACCCCCTTTACTTTGGAGGGTGAAAGATGGGGCCCTGCCAGGTGTATCTCATCACTACTAATCACAGGTACAAAACTGGTCAGTAGTTACCCACTGAACACCCAGCAAGAATGAGTAGAACACCACATAAAACCCAACTGGAAATTGTCACAGGAGGGGTCTGTTGACTTTGTTTTTGGGGCAGTAACAGCTGATGGGAGGAAAATTGGAGGCCAGGTAATGGGCTTTTGGGGTTTTGTTTGTGGGGGGCAGGAGAGGTAAAGGGGTAGGGATATTCCAGTAGTGTTCCCAAATCCCCCACCTCCATGCTAATTTCATCTCCTTCATTCACAAGATAAATTGAGCCTGAGTGAGTGAGTGAGTGAGTGAGTGAGTGAGTGAGTACAGGGTTCAATCTGATTGAAATCAAAGTTCAACAGGAATATTTTCCCCAGCTCTAGTAATACTGTAAGACTTGGAAGGCTTTGTGAGTTCCTATGAACACTTGTCAAGACTTTTTTCCCCTTCTGCTTCATTTTACATTGAAAGGATGCTGTCTGTAATAAAACCATGCCAAAAAGCAGAGTACCCACTTTCTTGTAAAAAGAAAAGGAGGACTTGTGGCACCTTAGAGCCTAACAAATTTATTTGAGCATAAGCTTTCGTGAACTACAGCTCATTTCATCGGATGCATTCAGAGGAAAATACAGTTGGGAGATACATACAGAAATATGAGACTTACTAAATGTCAACAAAAGCATATGTTGTTCATAATTATGTACCCAAAGTGAGAGATGGATTTGCATAATTGAATGTCTTTAAACAGCCTTATAATGAACAACATGCGAAACTCAGTTTTTGGAGGTTTGATTGAAGAACCACATCCATCAGCTTTTCTGCATTGATATAACACCTTTCACCCTGAAAGATGCCCGTTACTTACTACCTTCAGCTGATTTGAGATTTTACAGCAACATCACTTCATCCACCACTGTAACAACTCTCTCCAGGGTAAAACAAACAGTGCAACATTCCACAGAAGCTTCAAGCAGAAAAGCAAGAGTTTTGTGCCAGGTTTGCAATGGGCTCTTTACTAACCATGAGTGTTAAGCTCTTCATGGAAAGTAAAACAAGCACTCCTATGAGCTTCTGAATATCTAGTTCTTTAAGCCTAAATATAGAGGCCAAAGTTTTCAGACCCTAGTGCCCAAAGTGAGTATCCTTATGTAGAACTGAGAGATTCAAACTGCCCAAATCACATTGAAATGTAATTGAAAACTGAAATTAGGGCATTAGAAGTCTGAAAGTCAGGCTGTTTATATATAGGGCCTTAAAATGAGATTCAAGACAATTTTGGTACCTAATCCCCTTAGGCTGGGATTTTTATAGACGCCTAAGGGTATGTGTACATTATGGGGACTATACTGGTATAACTATGTCAGCATAGCTATGTTGGCATAGGTCTGTAGCGTAGACACAAACTACCTGTTTTCTGCAGGTGTAGGAATATCCCTTCTCCAAACAAAGTTAACTGTGTCCATGGAAGTCCCTTTCTATTGGCATATCTGTGTCTACACTTGGGGTTTTGTTAGCATGGCAACGCAAGTCAGGGTCAATGGTGCTGGAACAATTTTTTTTTATAGTGGAGGTGCTGAAGGTGAAAACCATGCATTTGGGTTATTACTACTTCAAGCCAGGGGGTGCAGCAGCCCACGCACCACTCCTAGTTCCAGTACCAATTGTCAGGGTATAGATTTTTCACAACCCTGACCGACGTAATTATGCTAATATAACTTTTCAGTGTAGACCAGGCCTAAGAAAGGTATACTCATATATCCCTTTGAATCTTAGGCCATGTCTACACTACAAAGTTATGGCGATTGAAGTGATATCAGCATACAGCTACCACAGTTAGTACATCACTTATGTGCATGTGTACTTGGCTCCCTGTGTCACCGGTATGAATACTCATCAGGAATGCTTGTATTGATGCAGAGTGAGCCAAAGTAACGTGGTGGTGTTGTAGTGTGCTCTGCCTCGCCTTGCTCTTTTGTGGCCTGGTAGAAATGGTGTGCTGATTGCTGTACATGTAGGTACAAAACATTGTCAATGCACCTTTTAATTTTGTTTGTGAATGATCCTATGAGTATTGTGGCACTGTGCAGTAACAGGTAATTAGTTGCTTTTAGAACTGCTGAGCATTCAGCAGCATGTGTTGTTAACTAATAAAGATGAATTATGTTCCAAATAATAGAATTTTATTCTGTAACAAAATCAGTGCAAAATTTTAAAAAATTTGCTATTTTAAAACAAATACATTAAAAACGTAATACATTCAGAGAACAGAACTTACAAACGGGAAAAAACATTCATGTCCATTTCTCCTACACATACAACAACTGTGGCTTTCACAGATCAGTGTATTTGAAGCTGTGATTGTCTTTATGTCCACTGGGGTGGAGTGGTAGGGGTAGTGCACTGACCCCCTGATGCCATGTGGAGTGCCGAGGAGAAGGGCATACGGAGGTCCCTGAGTTTAATAGGCTACAGAGGGAGATGAGCTCAGTACTGTTGAACCCGGAGGTCCATCAGAGTCCACAGCATCTGCTTTTGTTGCCTGAGAAGCCCCATTATGTCCTGGTACCTCTTCCTCTACTTTTCCTGCTGGGCCTCTCTCCTCTCCACTTTTTCCTTCTCTGGGTTGTCCACAATGTTCATCCTCCCGGTCCTGTGCTTACGGTCCACTGCAGCACTGGCTTGTAGGACCTCATTGAATATGTCATGCTGAGTCCTCTTATTTCTCTTCCTTATCTGACCCAAGCATTCTGTCGGAGTGGTGGTGGAGACTCTGAAGGCCTCAATGGCAGCAGCTGCAGGTAAAACACACAGACGTATCATTGTCAGCTACAGAAAGTGACACTTAAGATGCTGAACTCACATCCCTTACTCCCTTAAAGTTTTCCCTTCTCACTATTGCTTGTGTATGCACCAGTCACAATACCAGCAATAGTGAGTATGGCCTTCTGCGGTTGGGGAAATGAGGAGGGAATTGCTCAGCTGCATGATTGTAATACATTAGAGAAGTGGCACTGAATACTGGCATTATTTCCCACAGGCGGTGCTGATTTTAGCTGATGTCTCACTCCTGAGGGTAACAGAGAGAGCAGAAAGCACAGCCAACCCAAAGCCACCCAGATCCATATAATGCTAGCCTGTGTACTGCAATGGTGCCTAATGAAGTTATCACTGTGTGGCATGGGAAGAAATGCCACCGAGGAAGAAATAAGGCAGCCCTCCCTAGAAACCTTCAGCAGAGGATTGCAGAGTACCTCCACGAAAGTTTAATCTCTCAGGAGGATTCAATGGTCGTGCCACTGCAAATAAGCAAACTGCTCCTCATAGCATGCCCTGCCTAATTCTAGAGGGGAATGGAAAGCAGATAGCAACTCTATCTCTCTTGGTTGTTCTACTACCTCTTCTAGTACAAGTGTGTTAATGAAAAGTCAAAAGATATGTCCTGCTACTTTGGAGGCGACATCCCTACAATGGAAAATTATCTACACACTTACCCAAGGTTCCTTCCCCTGCATCGGGCTCACCTGGGCTTGAGTGGTGGGACTGGGTGGACAACAATGGAGTCAAAAACAATTCCTGGCTCACCATGCAGCTAGATCCCCTGATCACCTGTCCTCCATATTCCTCCTCCTCTTCCTCCTCACTGTTCATGGCCAGGGCCTGTGACTTGGAGGTATCCACGGTGCATTGGGGGGGGTCTCTGCCAAGTATGGCATGCAGCTCTTTGGCTCAGCACTGAATTGATTGTTGGCCTCCCTGGCCTTTTCGAATGCCTGGCACAGCTCCTTGACTTTCAAGCAGCACTGCTGTTGATCCCTGCAGTACCCCTTCTCCTGCATCTCCTCAACAATCTGCTTTGTATGACATTTGTATGGCTGGTTGAGAGCTGTGCCTCCTCACCCCACAAGCTCAGGAGATTCAATATCCCCTGTCTACTCCAGGAGGGAGTGCATAGCCTGCGTGGTCAGCTGAGCAGTTGCACTGAATGATGGAGAACTGCTAGGTGTTCTCACCATACCAGGCAATCAGGAAAAGGGATTTCAAAAAATGAGGTTTTAAAGGAGAAGGGTAGCTCCCACTGTCCATGGTCCCAGGGCAGTTGAGATCACAATGGTGACTGAAATGGTCAGCGTGTGGCATTATGGGGCAACTAGGGTTGATAAAAGTAACACAGTGTCTACACTTGCACTTCATTGACCTAAGTACATCGGCTGTGGCTCTATGCTACTCAGGGAGGTGGTGTTACTATGTCGATGTAATGGGGCACTTACATCAGTGGAAGGCAAATTTAAATGCAGACACATGCACAACTAGGTTGACGCAAGCTGCCTTATGTCAACTTAACTTTGTAGTGTAGACCAGGCCAATGCAACAAACAGCTGTAGAATGCAATGGAAGGAAGGGGAAGACAAGGTTACAGTATTATGGACAAAGTTGCATACATTGGTAGAATTTTGTAAGATTCATAGTCTGGTATATTTTTAAAAAATAAGGAAGAGAAAGAGATATTAATGAATCACTAACAGGCCCCATTTTTGCTGAAAATAAACAACAGCTTTGGTTTTAGAAGTTACTGTAAAAACCTTCTATTTTCACCTTTAGCTACCCAGTGTTGTGTAAGTAAGGGGTTCTCAACCTGGAGGTTAAGACCATGTGCCAGGGATGGTAATCAGTCTGCCTTTCCCATTTTTTCTTATATGTGATGGGGATCCTAGTTAGGAGGGGATTTCAGGGAGAACCCAGTATGAAAAAGATAAAATCGAACCAGAAGCCTGACAAAACTGGCCCTGCTGCAGTGAAAGAGAGAGATTTACCACAGACTTCAGTGGGGTCAGGATTACACCCTTGGTTCAAACAGAACTTTTTTATGAATTTAAGGAAATCTGTATCACTGTTTCAGTTTTACTGGAGACCCAACAGTCAAATGAAAATATACACTGAACTGAACTAAAACCAGCTACACTAGCTCAGCCACATGCGCATGCATCCAGCTTGACATCCCCCCACTGGAAATATGTCAGAAACTGATAGGGCTGAGATTGTCATTAAACAGTCAGTTAGCTAGAATGATTTTAACATGTTCCATTTGGTAGATGCTGCAGCAGAACTATTTCAGCCAAGTCAAATGCAAAGAGACAATTAGGTATGTCCTCCGCTGCTCCGCATACCAATTGTTTCAATTCTGAAGGTTCAACTGAGTAACTACTTGGCTCCGTATCATTTTATTAATGGTATTGACAAGAAAAAATTATTCATAGTTATGCAACTTGAGAGGCAATTTTCTGAACTTTAATTTTAGTAATGGCTTATGATTTTGGCCAACTCTGAAAACAGAAAAGGAGTACTTGTGGCACCTTAGAGGCTAACAAATTTATTTGAGCTTAAGCTTTCGTGAGCTACATCAGATGCATTCAGAATGCATACGATGAAGTGAGCTGTAGCTCACGAAAGTTTATGCTCAAATAAATTTGTTAGTCTCTAAGGTGCCACAAGTACTCCTTTTCTTTTTGCGAATACAGACTAACACGGCTGCTACTCTGAAATCTGAAGACAGAGTTTATGGGAGAGGCCAGACACTTCCAAATGCAGACTGACAACTTGCTCTGCCTTTTGTAGATGGAGTCCTGATCCAAACAGTAATATAAACAGAATATTGACCTCATAAACAGCTTCATAATCACAGCCTTACCTTTTTGATTTATGTCTTCTACCTCCCTGGTTCTAGCTTATCAATGTCAATACTCTGTCTGCAGGGTCTGGCATATAATCATTACTGGATACTGGAATAAGGTTGCTTTTTACAGAGAGGAGGATTTACTAACTGGGGTCCATCAAGGTTCCTTCCCCACTCTGAACTCTAGGGTACAGATGTGGGGACCTGCATGAAAACCTCCTAAGCTTACTTTTACCAGCTTAGGTTAAAACTTCCCCAAGGTACAAACTATTTTACCTTTTGCCCTTGGACTTTCGCTGCCACCACCAAACGTCTAACCGTTATTATTATTAGGAAAGAGTCCATCTGGAAACATCTTTGCCCCCCAAAAATTCTCACAAACATTATCCCCCCCCGCATTTCTGGGAAAGGTTTGATAAAAATCCTCACCAACTTGCATAGGTGACCACAAACCCAAACCCTTGGATCTTAAGAACAATGAAAAAGCATTCGGTTTCTTAAAAGAAGAATTTTAATAGAAGTAAAAAGAATCACCTCTGTAAAATCAGGATGGTAAATACCTTACAGGGTAATTAGATTCAAAACATAGAGAATCCCTCTAGGCAAAACCTTAAGTTACAAAAAGACACAAAGACAGGAATATCCATTCCATTCAGCACAACTTATTTTTCTCAGCCATTTAAAGAAATCAGAATCTAACGCATATCTAGCCAGATTACTTACTAAATTCTAAGACTCCATTCCTGTTTTGTCCCTGGCAAAAGCATCACATAGACAGAGAGAAAGAGGCTTTTTTTCCCCCTCCCCCCAGCTTTTGAAAGTATCTTGTCTCCTCATTGATCATTTTGGTCAGATGCCAGCAAGGTTATCCTAGCTTCTTAACCCTTTACAGGTGAAAGGGTTTTTGCTCTGGCCAGGAGGGATTTTAAAGGTGTTTACCCTTCCCTTTATATTTATGACAGGGTCCATGACAGACTAGTACCTAATAAGAATAGAATTAGGGACCCAGCTTCACACAGATTGAACTCTGCACTAGGCCAACTGCACTTTTAAAATAACAATGTAGGTGCCAGTTAGGTGAAGAGATTTGTCTGCTCAGAACAACTTGCAGGATCGGGGACTACATTTTTTATCAGTGAACAAAGCAGAATGTGTACCTGCTACAACCAAGCCAGTAGCTTCCAAAAAGCACGGTATATATGCAGCAACTCACCTGTAACTAAAAGTGCCCAAGGAAGTCAGTCACTGAAAGGGTCAAACTAGAAGGGATTTTTTTTGCTCTCAAATCCCCTGATTCTTGGCAAGTCTAATGTGGAAAGAGACCCAAGGATAAGATGGGGGGGAGGGTGAGAAGAAACCTCTTCCGTCACCTGTGCTCTACAAGATGATGATAGAAGTCTTGATGCCATAACTGTCAAATTGAAATTCCCATTGAGTTCAATGATGCCAGGATTTCACCACAGGTTTTGGGCCTAAAATTCAGGATTAGGGGACATTTCTCAGAACTGCCAGCAAAGTTTCAAATCTTTTCCATGCCTGTGGTGCCACAGATGCAAACGCCACAACCAAGGAAGTGACATTTAATAGAACAGAAGTGGAACAAGGAATCTACCTAGATCCCCATGTTATTGTAACTCACCTAAAGTAGAGCAATGTTATTTTCCTGATTTAAAAAAAACAACAATTTAAATACATTTGATGTCATTTTTCAGGTCAGCTGAGAGGGAACTCTCAAGCTTTTCAGTTTCCCATTGTAGATATTCTAAGTACTTTCTTACCATAGACATGTATGCCCTAAAGACAGAATCACCATCACTTTTCTGAATCTCATCAGGATAAGAGAAACCAGCAATGCCTACATAATAATACCGTTTTGAATCAAGCGGTCAAGTCTGGAGGTTAAGCTAATTTATAGCCCTACATGGCACCCGATGGTGGCTCAAATGCAGCATTGCAGTCTCTATTGAGATGAATAGAAAACTGCAGATTCTACCAGCTTATATTTCAATGTTTCTTCCCTCCTTCCACCCCCATTTTCTTCATGTTGTTTGTCATTCCTCCATTTCCTGGGGGCCAGAGGATGCTAAAGGGGAGACCAGTCTAATGGTTTGCAAAAATAAAAGTGTAACAAAGCAAACCACCACATGGAAAGGTGGAGAAGTCTGACTGACTGACACCAAACAATGCACATCAGGGATCCTATGAAAAAACTGCGTTCTTGTTAGTAGTTATATGTCTGACATTACTGTAACATCTGACCATTTCAATCATGACTGTATTTATACTCACAAGATCCTTATGAGGTAGGGCATCACTATTATCCCCTTTCTACACGGGGGAACTGAACACAGTGATTCGCCAAAGTTCACAAAAGGACAAGCAAAGAACTGAACTCCACTCTCTCAAACCACGGACTGGTTCTGGATCATTCTCCCTCTGTGTTAATAGATATTTATTATTATTTCTTTTGATCTGTACAAAAAGCAGCATAAGACCTGTACCCATCTCAGGTCTGAGTTGCCCCTCACATGAGCTTAAAAACGCAGTTATTACAAATTACAGATCCTAACCTCAATGGTCAAAAGTAACAACACAGAAAAAACAACCACCACAAGTCACCCACCACTCTATAAACCAGCCTCACAATTATGCTTTCCCAAAACCCTCTTGATGGACTTTTCTACACGCAAGGCCTATTTTGGAACAGAACTGAGGCACCCTTTCAGGCAACATTGTTCTATTAGTTCACTCACTGTAGAGCCATAGGAGCTCCACCCTGAAGTCTCTACTGATCACAGCTAGAGCTGGATCTGGATTCTCACAAGAAGAGAGAAAGTTTCTCAGGTAGGTGGTTGTTAAGACGTTTAGGGCTCTAGAGATCAAAGCCAACCCCTCAGGCTCCACTTGGAAACCAATAAGCAACCTGTGCAGATAGTTAAGCACCAGCAGGAGGTGCTCCTGTCAAGATACATCATTTAACAAGTGGTCCAATAAATCTGTACCTGCTTCTGTTTCTTGATTGATTTAAGGGGTAGCCTCATCTAGAGCCCAGAGAATCAATCTAATTTTAAAATGACAAAGGTTTGGATAACAGTAGTGACCTCTCACATCCAAAATAAATTGTTGTAATCCCTGTTTAGATTCAGATGGAAGAAAGTCATTGCTGCTATTTGATTTCTAAGAGTAGCAGGGAATCAGACCCTTGGATGTCAAACTCAAGTAACAAATGAAAAAAATTATGGTCAAGGCATTTGCTTCAGACTTATGAAATCTAGGTTCAATTCCTTGTCCTGTCATAGGCTTTCTGTGTGACCATGAGCAAGGACTAGGACCATATCTTCAAAGGGATGTAGGTACTTACATACTTTAAGTATCTGGGCCTTAGTCTCTCTGTGCCTCAATTCCCCATCTGTAAAATGGGGACAATAGCACTTCCATTCAGATAGGTTTGAATTATTTCATGTTTAGAACTGCCCAAACCAAGCATTGTACTTTTACTCCAAAGCTATCTTTGGTCTAATTATTCCTCTCCATTTCACTCCTGGTATCATAAATACAGCATTTCAAGTTTTTAACAGTAAGGAACAAGATGGGGGGAAATCCTGAAACAAACAAAATAAAAAACAAAAAGGATTTTTTTCAAAAACCTGCAATAGAAACCATGACTCGTGATCAGGCCCAGATGTTAGTTAGCTGCTGAGAACGAACCTGAAGAATCAAAACATAACAAGAAGATGCAAGGATAGACTTTTCCCCAAAGACCATATTAGCTTTCATAGATTTTAAGGTCAGAAGGTACCATTATGATTGTCTAGTCTGACCTCCTGCACAACGCAGGCCACAGAATCTCACCCACCAACTCCTGTACAAACCCCTAACTTATGTCTGAGCTATTGAATTCCTCAAATCGTGGTTTAAAGACTTCAAGGTGCAGAGAATCCTCCAGCAAGTGACCCACACTGCAGAGGAAGGCAAAAAACCCCCATGGACTCTGCCAATCTGCCTTGGAGGAAAATTCTTTCCTGATCCCAAATATGGCAATCAGCTAAACCCTGAGCATGTGGGCAAGACTCACCAGCCAGACACCCAGGAAAGAATTCTTTGTAGTAACTCAGATCCCAACCCCATCTAACAACCCATCACAGGCCATTGGGCATATCTACCGCTAATAGTCAAAGATCAATTCATTGCCAAAATTAGGCTATCCCATCATATCATCTCCTCCATAAACTTATCAAGTTTAGTCTTGAAGCCAGATATGTCTTTTGCCCCCACTGCTTCCCTTGGAAGGCTGTTACAAAACTTCACTCCTCTGATGGTTAGAAACTTTCGTCTAATTTCAAGTCTAAACTTCCTGATGGACAGTTTATATCCATTTGTCCTTGTGTCCACATCAGTACTGAGCTTAAATAATTCTTCTCCCTCTGTGGTATTTATCCCTCTGATATATTTATAAATAGCAATCATATCTCCACTCAGCCTTCTTTTGGGTAGGCTAAACAAGCCAAGCTCTTTGAGTCTCCTTTCATAAGACAGGTTTTCCATTCCTTGGATCATCCTAGTAGCCCTTCTCTGTAACTGTTCCAGTTTGAATTCATCCTACTTAAACATGGGAGACCAGAACTGCACACAATATTACAGATTAGGTCTCACCAGTGCCTTATATAACGGTACTAACATCTCCTTATCTCTACTGAAAATACCTCACCTGATGCATCCCAAGACCGTATTACCTTTTTTCACGGCCATATCAAATTGGCGGCTCATAGTCATCCTGTGATCAATCAATACTCCGAGGTCCTTCTCCTCCTCTGTTATTTCCAAGTGATTCATTCCCAGTTTATAACAGAAATTTTTGTTTTTAATCCCTAAATGATTGACCTTGCACTTTTCACTATTAAATTTCATTCTATTACTATTACTTCAGTTTACAAGGTCATCCAGATCTTCCGGTATGATATCGCGGTCCTTCTCTGTATTGGCAATACCTCCCAGCTTTTTGTCATCCACAAACTTTATTAGCACATTCCCACTTTTTGTGCCAAGGTCAGTAATAAAAAGATTAAATAAGATTGGTCCCAAAACCGATCCTTGAGGAACCTCCTTTCAGCCTGACAGTTCATCTTTCAGTGTGACTCGCTGTAGTCTCCCCTTTAACCAGTTCCTTATCCACCTTTCAATTTTCATATTGATCCCCATCTTTTCCAATTTAGCTAATAATTCTCCTTGTGGAACCGTATCAAATGCCTTACTGAAATTGAGGTAAATTAGATCCACTGTGTTCCCTTTGTCTAAAAAATCTGTTACCTTCTCAAAGAAGAAAATCAGCTTGGTTTGACACAATCTACCTTTTCTAAAGCCATGTTGTATTTTGTCCCATTTACCATTGACCTCAATGTCCTTAACTACTTTCTCCTTCAAATTTTTTTCCGAGACCTTGCATACTACAGATGTTAAACTAACAGACCTGTAGTTACCTGGATCGCTTTTTTTACCTTTTTTAAAAATAGGAACTATGTTAGCAATTCTCCAGTCACACGTACAACCACTGAGTTTACAGATTGATTAAAAATTCTTGCTAATGGGCTTGCAATTTCAAGTGCCAGTTCCTTTAATATTCTTCGATGAAGATTATCCAGGCCCCCCGATTTAGTCCCATTAAGCTGTTCGAGATTTGGCTTCTACCTCGGATGTGGTAATATCTACCTCCATATCCTCATTCCCATTTGTCATCCTGCCATTATCCCTAAGCTCCTCATTAGCCTCATTAAAGACTGAGGCAAAGTATTTGTTTAGATATTGGGCCATGCTCTGTCAATCTGTTGTATAGAAATGTAAAATCCAAGAATCTTTAATGAGAAATACTGCACACCGTTGGAACATTTAGCAACAGGATGATGGGTACCAGCAAATTAATGATATTACACTTAGTCATTACAATTTAAAAAAAAGTTTAAAAATCTGTAATCAAGTACACTCATATAAACTCATACAAGACCCAACCCATTCTTCATCTTCCTCCTCCCCCATTGTTTAACCTTTCTTAAAACCCCAAAGGCAGCTGCATATTAGTGCTGCTGTCTATATATATAATTTGTAAGGTGCTTTGGGATGAAAAGTCAAATACATCTGTGTCCACTCCCACTTGGGAATAGCCTTCTAGCAAGCTCTCAGAAGACATATAAAAACTGCTCTTCTTCAAGACCCCTATTCTCATTCTATACTAATGCATAATTGAGATGAATGTTAATGCTCACATTCCATGCACTGATCTGAAAATTGTTTCCCTATATAAATGTTATCAGCTAATCAAATATCTTCAGTTCCTTGCAACTGCTTTAAGACATCAGACTACATTTTACCAGTCTTATTAGATGTGCTTCTGGCACAGCAGCCATTCAGTCGATGATGTTTTTTTAATTTTTGAATGTAGCTGTTTCATGGGGTGCCTTTTAATCTTTTTTCGTTTTATGGCTGAACAGTCACTGTTCATTATGGTCTCAAGCTTGTTATTCACCCATGATTAGAATGGCACAAACTCTCCACAAGTAAAATGGAGTTGGTTGAAAATTAGATTACCCTTCAGTGGCAGATTCAGTAATTCTAAGAAACTGCAGAGAATCCAAACAATCTAGACCTGATCACTGAGGGTCATTCAGTAAAGGCTAAAAAACACTGCACTTTTCAGCTCTGGCCACTATATTTTTCTTCATTATAGCTTCCACCAGAATTTCTCTTTCTTCATGTGGAAAGTAAGCTCTGACCTCTTCCATCACTGTTTTTTTTTGAATGTTTATTCCATTAAAACATTGGATTAGGCTACAGGGCTGCTTGTAAAGGTTTGCTAGTGTTTCCTGCACATCACATAAATAGCTAGAACTCAATTTTAAGTTATCATATTATCCAATCTTGCTATTAGATTCTTTATGGAAATTCTTAAGGGGACAGATTCTGATCTCACTTACAACAATATTAAAATACTGTAACATCATTGACTCCAAGTGAGAACAGAATCAGGCCTTAAATCTCTCTCTCTTGCTGTTGATGTTTGCATATTATAGGAGAGGCTGGTACTGGTAGTATCGCCTATTTTTAAGGTTGCCCAACACTTTCCATTATAAGACTCTGTTTTCTGTTGCTTTTTGTGAAACTATTTGGGCTGAAAATTTCCATTCTGGATGTCTTGTCATGCTGAATTGTTTTGGAAAATTTCACACAATAATCTTCTTTTAACAACATTACATTTGCAAAGACAAGTACTCAATAGTTAAGGAATGCTAGAATTAAGGATGTCTGTGCAAACTTAACTCACCCCTCCTTGTGTATAGGCATTATGATCCAATTTTAATTATACAAGCCCATACTGTATTTTCCACAGGACTTCCCCCTCATGCAGTAAATAGAATGCACCATGCTCTGGGGATAAATCAGGCTTCTGTTGAAAGGAATGTTATTGTCTGTAGGACTCCTGTCTCCTTCGTGCATAAGCTGGAACGAATGTAGTGAATGAGACAGGAGATTTCAGGAAAAAAAAGGATGCTCTCATGGTTGAGGGAGTCAAATGCTGCCACGGAGAATTAGATTTTACCCCTACCTCTGCCAGAGTTCCCATGTGTTGCTAAGCAAGTCACCTAAACCTAAGCACACATAGCTGCAACTGAAGTCACTTTGGACTGTGCTTTGAACATAAGTAATGCCATATAATGCTAGTACTCTTAAAAAAAAAATCAGATCCCAGGCATCTTAAATTGGGCACCCAAAATTAGTGGATATTTTTACCTTCATTTCTCTGTGCCTCAGTTCCACATCTGTAAAATGAGCATAATATCACCCTCTCCTCTAACAGAGGTTTTGTCAAGATGATCAGTGTTTGTGAGGCACTCAGACAGAGCACCACAGAAAAACCCATGAGGACCACACAAAAACCCATGAGGACATTAATAATTCTGTCTTCAGGGCAGGGATTGAATAGTGTGCTGTCATTACAGCATCAGGCCACAAACTGAACAATGAAGCTAAAACACATATTTAAAAAGTGCTCGTTAAGAGGGCACTATCAACTACATGCACTGAATGAGTCAGGGGTCCGGTAGAAAAAATAGTCTGTGATCACATAATTAAAGACTGTAGCATAATTCACAGGCAACCTTAATTCTGGCATATCCTAATTTTGAGTGCTTAGTTTTGCAACCGTAAAGAATGTTCTTTTGACATAAAAAATCCCTCTGTATAGGGGTGCCTCATTATCCCACCTGGGTAAGAATGGTTGTGCTCACAGTCCTCACATTCAACTGAACACGAGGAGCAAAATCCTGTCTCCACTGAGATCAGTGGGACCAGGATTCCACCCAAAAACTGTGCAAGGCTAGCACTGCCACTCAATGCACTAGGAGTCGCAGGAAGTGAGGTGATGACAGCTTCACTTCCTCTCTACCTCAGCTAGCAGAGATGAATGCATTTGAGGAAGCAAGCACACCTACTGCATCCTATTAGGGGTGCAGCAATGGCCTCATACCGCTTCAGAATGAGAGGTTCAGGACACAATGTGCCTTAAAGATAAGCACAGGCCAGTGTTTTAAAAGACAGTCGTAAATGAAAGCATTCACTCTGCCCCAGTTCCAAGGGGGTGGATTTCACAGTGAGGCAATTTTACACTAACCAAGCAGGAAAGCCAGAGAGAGCTTTCCCCTAACTTGATAAGAATGCCCCAAAGTAAAAAGTGAAATGAGAGGACTTGATCCAGAGCTCACTGAAGTCAATGGAAACACTCGCACAGATGCCAGTGGGCTTTGGATCATCCCAAAAACAGAGAATAGTAATATGCCTATTTTTGTGGCAGCAGCTGTCACAGAATCAGTCTCCAAACGCACTATACTTCTCCAAACTCAAAATAAGCTCATGATGTGTCCTTCCACATACTCAAAACTTAACATAGCTAACAACATAATGAACCCCATTTCAATATTGCCACATGGTCAGGCTGCCAAAAATTGTGAGAATGGATTAAAACTCATGAGCATTTTTATTTATTTTTTTTAAAGAATAAGTTGGAGGGTTATTTGCTTTCTCTGTTTTAAGGGTTTACATTTTCAAGCTTTCTTCTGCAACCAAGAGGGCTAGAAACTTACTTTAAAAAAAATAAGAACTGAGATCCTAGTGTATTCATATGTCTCCAGAACTTTAAGAAAAAGACCAAAAACTACAAGACTCACGATAAAATCACCAGAGTGGACAACACTAAAATCCTACCACCCTTTCTCAAGATTGCTACTGCCTTACTGTACCAGAGTCCCATTTAAATCAGCACTGGGATCAATGATGGATTTAAAAAAAAACAGTAGCAGACAAGACGAAATATTTTTCTATTTACAGAGAAAAGCAATCATTTGGAAATGTTATGCAGCATTGATGGCAGTAATTATTAACGTCACAACAAGGTCAATATGTTACTAGTTTTAGAACACTACTTTAGGTAATGGATGAGACATGTTGAAGCAGCTTTTGGTTCATTTGGTATTATCCTCATTATGGCTCTAAGCTGGCACCAGGGATCAATGTTTCCAAACATTACCACTACTCCTGGACAGGCAGGAGCACATATTGTTTATTTGGCTGCTATTGCTTTTCTCACTTAGGAGCCATCAATTGTATTATGTTGTAAAGACCAGGGCCAAAGAAAGGACTCCTGGCAACACACAGTGGTGAGCTATTCAGAGTTGGTTGTTCCAGGGAAAAAAAAAAACACATATGCAATTTCACTTCATGTCTTGTCTGAAACTGTCTGCTATCAGAATCCCTGCTTTTTTAACTTTGCTGTCTGCTTGCCATAATCTTTAAATATTCTTTTTATGAGGTGTCAAGGGATTCCCTCGAATCAAATCTACTTGATTTCAATTATCTGGGTTTAAAGCCTTTGGCAAAAACTACACATTAGCAAATACAGCAGCTATGCTAAGAATGGCATTACAATACTTTCCCATAGTTCTGAACTTGCCCAGTGTGTCCATTATTGTCCAGACACTTTTATAAGCATCATTACTCTAGACTATTTTAAAACTGTGGGTAACGCAAGGTTAAAGCTAGTGTCTCAATTGCATTAAATCTCATTTTAAACACCCTTATTGTTATTACGCATACTTCACTATTATAGTTGCTCATTTGTGCAGCCATAATTAAGGGCGAATTACAGTTTCCATTATAAATTCTATTGTAAGTTTATAACTGCTGCAGAAATTTGTTCTTAGTCAAAATTGACTTTCCAGTTCAGATGAAATTATTTTTCAAAATTATTTTAAACAAAAAAACTCCCTAAGTTGGAAACTCTTTAAATGACTAGAATACAGACTCCTAAACTGTTTGTGGGAGCCCAAAGCACTTCTATGCTTGTATAATACCAAAGTAGCTTTGACCTGAAGATGAAATTTGACAGTTATTAGTATGTAGCATCTAAGCTTTTTTATTGTTATTAAAATAACTGCAGTATTAAACCTTCAGGCATTGACACTGTGCACTGATAGAACACCAAGTTCTGTGTCAGAACCAGACCATATGTTCCTCCTCCTGCTAAGAGTGATCACTAAAAAATGCTACACACAGTCTAATCTATCTACTACTATTGCAACCTGCTCTTAAAAAAAACAAAAAGGGAGCAAAGAGGCACTGGGTACCTTGTAGGTCTACCTGCATCGCAGGACAGTAGCATGGGAGAAGTGTTTCCAAAGGCTTCTCTGACTCTCCATCCTACACTGGTATGTCAAGAGTGGGCAGCTGGGAACAGGTAGAACCTTCACCAGGCAGCAAAGGAGGGGAAAATATTTGCTACTTATTGCATTAAACCAGGGTGGGAGAGAAACTGCAACTCAGTCATCTCTTGGAGTGGTCCAGCTATGTGTTGCTCCTGATTCCAGGCATTTTGTTGTTAGAATCTAGTGTTTTGTAGACTATGATAATCCCTAAAACAACCAGATGGGAAAAGGCCCCACATGAATATAAAGCTAGTCACCACGTTATGCAAAGGGCACCAATGGATGAAGTGAAAAGTGCTGTGTTCGGAAAATGAAATAAACATCACCCACAAAGGTGAGGCTGAGAAATGATGCTGGTGAGAGAAGCAGTAAAGTAGTAGTTTCCTATGGTCACATACAAACTGAAGGAATTTTAAGAAAAAGAGAAGGTATTTGCTGTGAGTGGGAGGAAAACCTTGATGGTGAAAGGCACTTTCTTTTCTACTGCTACAGTAGAAACAAATAGTTGTACAGAGCAGGACAAATTGGGAGAAGAGGAGTTAGATGAATTATTTTATTTTGGTGGATCACCATGGCTACTTTGACCTGAGTGACACAATGAGTGAATAAATGAATAAAAGGATGTTCATGTGCTACATAATTGGACTTTCAGGTGTGTGTTAAGTAATCCACATGGCTCAAGATAAAAGGAAGTAATATATATACACTGTCATTTGCTTCAAAATGAAATAGAGTCTAGCACTTTTAGTGTTTGGTAAAAAGCCTCCTTATTTAAAACCACCTAAGCTTTGGCTTAATAAATGTATTTCTAGTTCAAATGCGAAAGCTTTGAAGACACTCACTGTTTCTTTTACATGGAAAACAAAAATGTGCACAGGTCTTGAGTGCAATGTACTCATGGGTCATTTGCAAAGCATTTTGGATTTTCCTTCTACCTTCTGGGATGTTTCCTAGTTATCTGTTTTTCATCATCTGTTTTATTTCTCACAATCCTCTAGTTTATATTTATTCATAGGCTTGTCAGTGGTGCTTCTCACTGAGCATCTCACACAATTACTGGAATTGCCCTTACACCACCTTTTTGAGGTAGAGTAATATTACCTCCATTTTACAGATGAACTGAGAATCAGACACATTGAGTAACCAATCCGAGGTCACATAGGAAGTCTGGCTGAGCACCAGGAATTGAACTCAAGCATTCTGATTGCCACACTAATGGTCTGTAGCCCCAAGACCATCTTCCTCTTCCTCCTGTTTTCATTGTATATCACTTACAGACCTATCTTTGCCTTTCCTCAGTCACAGAGTGAAAAACCCCCAGGTGGAGGCTAAGGTAGGAAGTTTTTGTGGAGTTCCTCCCCACTTTCTTCCACACAAATTGTTCTCCCTTAGGAGAGACAGTTTGCTCCTCACATGTAACTGACTGTAGGTCCAGCTCTAAACCCCTTTGAACCTGTGGGATCCATAGGAGGCCAGCAACTCCAGGGTACCACACCAAGTTTGTCCCTTCTGGGGAGCTCATTTCTTCTGGATTTGTGCCTTCAGGGCTTCCTTAGCTAGAGGCAGCTCTTAAGACTTCCCCTTTAATGCAAATGGTCCCATCACAGGGGAGAGAAGGTACATTCTGCCTGTGATTGTATTTACTTGTCTGCTAAAAACTAGGCATAGCCATATCCCTCCCAGCCACACCCCACCTATATGGTGGCCCAGATCAGTGGAAATGGATTAGAAGAATATTTCCACAGTGGTGTTTGACCCCACTTTTTGTGTGGCTCACAGGAGCACAGTCAGTCCCTGTGATCTTTCCGATCAACACAAAGTTTTTACGAAGTGTTTAAAATACAAAAGCCTATTTACCACTATTTAGCATAATAAACAAATTTGATGTGACATGAATTGGAGTCAAACTACTCTTCACCAAGTACAAAAATCAGAGTTTTAAAGTAGATTCAGATATGAATGCAATAAGTAATCAAACATCTTTAATGCATACAGGTACTTATGTTGCAGAAGTGCTAGTATCCCTTGCAAACCATATGCTGGGAGTCAGCTGTCACCAGTTACAGGGCTAATTGCATCTCATCCCTCTCTGTGGTATCTGAGTGCATTCCTGCAGATCTCAGGCCTCATGCATGTATCTGTTCTGCAATGGAATCACATGATTCTCCCACTCTTAGACCAGGCTACAGGCTCTTAGAAAGGGCTATAGTCCTCTGTGTATCAACTGCTTACCCAGGAGGTCCAACTGGTTCAACATCTGCAGTTCTTCCTTTTGGGAGTCTGTGACCAGTGGTGAATAGAGTGGCCAGACAGCCTTTTTAAAACCAAATTATTGTTTAATCTTAACAGTGGGAACAAAAGCATAATATAAGAGAAACCTGGTTTTAAAACAATAAACATGATGTATGTATATCTATCCCATCTAAAAGCTTACCTCCCTGATGGAGAGCCAAGAAAGGCTTAACTTATTCAGACATCTACCCAGTAGGGGTGTTTGTGTATGTGAGGTTTGAACAGCTTCTCAGTAGCAACTAACTGACCTCTGCACAGAGGGTCTTTTTAACTGTTTATAGTCCTTCTGGACTGTCAGTTCCCACCATTAGCAAAACAAACTGTGACCTGGCTGAAGCCTGGAAGGTAGGATTTTCACAGTTAATATTTCAGGTGTCATCTCTTAACCACTCTGACGTGTCTACTGGGATGTGTGTCTTATCTCAAGTCATTTTTTGCATTCCTTTTTGTTTCCCAGCAGCCCTGTTGATTAACCCAGTGTAATCATACAGAAAACATCCAACATTAAACCCCATACAGTCACACAGTACCTACCACAACAAACAGATCACAAAGAGCATTAACAAATTATTACAAAGCAGCCCACTTTTGACACTCCAGCATCAAGAAATTGCAACAGAAAAGTTCTGGAAACCTCTTACAAAAGATCAATTTGTAGATATGGCTCAAATGTTACAATCTTTCCAACGTGTTCTGTGCCACCTGTAGCACACACAGAGCTGGCTTTCTCATTAAAGGTGCACAGCCAGTTCAAGGTATTATCATTGTCAGAAAGAGAAAATTACAAAATGAGTTGTCTATTACTTCTATTGCTGAATTTTCTATACTGTGTATTTTTTTTACTAGCAAAAGGATGCAAAAGGCAATAGCTTCATATTTTTAAGCATTAACTCCCGCCTCTCACCAGCTTGATCCTCTGCAAAAATATTATTGCCATTTCTACCATCATTCAAGTTTAGAAGTGAGATAAAGTTGGACTACAATGGGTCTTCCACACTATGGTCTGATATAGCTTTCTAGGCTCTTCTTGTTTTCTATTGGAGGTTCCTAAGGTCCCTCCCTCCCCCTAACAAAAAAAACCCACACAATTTTTTTTCACTCAGGGGAATGGTTTAGTTTCATATCAAGTACATTATTGCCTGTGACAGTGGCTATTATGTGGAGAGAAACCAGCCTACTCAGCCTTGCAATATTGTTGTGAAGATTTACCAAGCAGTCAAACTCTGTTCACCTATCCTTTTCTAAGATTATTTCTAAAAATAATTATATTTTACTTGCCCATCAAAAAAATGGTTCAGAGTTTGCAAGGCTAGTCCTGTTTCTCTTCTCTCTTCTGCTACTGCAAATCACAGGTAACTCCAGTGTCATGACGCTGGTGTAAAATCACTGCCAGTGCCACAAGAAGCCACCATGGTAGGATGATGTGGATGACTACCTCCAGAAAGCTTTTCTGATTCCTACTCCTCTCATTTTCTGCTTCATTACTGCCCTTATTACAATATAGACAGTTATTCCTTTAGGAAGTGATCCAAAGTCCATTAATGTCAATGGAATGACTCCCATTGAATTCAGTGGGTCTGTCCGTTACAAGGTAACGTGGTCTTGAACAAAGCACTGCATACATATAAATCAGATGTGGTATGGTTACCTGAATAAGTTCATTCTGGATAGATTTTGTTCTATCAACAAATGGTACTGAAGGTAATGTTATTCTAATATGACTAGACCACATGAACTTTCATGGGTACATGTCAACATTAAATCTGCTTTTAGTCTTCAGGAACACACATGTACAAAAATATGTTTAAATAAGTCAATCAACATGCCCTTTCCCCACCCTGCTTTGTCTCCCAAAACACACACTTTATGAGACAGTTCTTAGAAAAGGAAGCATACGTTATAGGTATGGATGTTCTAGCAAACTATGGTATAGACTTTATAATAGTCCAAAAGCTTCTTTTGGAGTTGGGGATCTTTGGAGAGCACTATAGGTGGGAGCCTAAATGCTGCATGCAACACATGACAATCAAAGTTTCAGTTTAATCAGCTTAGACAGTCAAACTAAACTAGGACACCTCGTCACCCGGCACTTACATGATTCATTAATCAGGCAATTGTGAAAAGCAGTTTCCCTCCATTAGCTTTTCTGTATCAGCCTAGTGGTCCTTTGCATAGCCTATTAAGGACATAGGACTGAAAATGAGAGTCTAAAGCACTAATGACAAAGAAGCATGATAAAAAGCAAACTTTGTGTATGTTCACAGCATACACACAGCAAAATTAGACATAAACATAAAATACTCTTGTTGGAAGGTTGTAACGTAACGCTATTACTTATTATTCAGAATGATGATACACAAGAATCCAAAAAAATAGAGAAAATAAATAGGCTGCTCCCTAGAGGTAGCGAGGCGCAACTCATCCCACTTTGCTTTAAGCTGGATTTTTTCAGAATTGCTCTGATCATACAGTTTCCCAGAGCCCCCTAGCTGACAAGCAGGGCCAACCCCCACCCCCAGCCCCACCACATACACACAGAGTGATAGCTTGCAATTCCAACACAGTCCTCAATACATCTCAGTCCTCCCCTGTAAATTCTTTAAATTAATAAACAATAATAAAAATAAAATCACAAGTTTAACCTTATGGAAGGTCTACAATTTCAGTGCCACTGATGTCACTGCTCCATATTGATACTGGTTTGATCAGCACCAGCAGCAGCACTCTCCCTCTCAGCCACCATCTTCTGGCACCACCTTCTCCTGCTCCTCAGGTCAACAAAACTTACACCCATCTTTATTAATTTCAGGGACCGCATCTTGTAATTATAATGAGCTTTTATCTGGTATCTGTTGATCAATGTGCCTCTTCATTATCTCCCCTTTTACCTCTACCAGATATGTCACTGGTCCAAATATCTACTTTAACACACCATTCCCCCTTCCATAAACACATCCATCCCCTGTAATTTCACATCCTTTTTACATCCCTTTCATCCATCCCCTGTAATTTCAAACCCTCACTGTCTGCCTGAGGCAGAAAATCCACGGTGGGGGTGGGGGATGTTTGCTGATTTTCTTGGTAAATCTGGTCTAAGTCAATCAAATCTAGTACACAACTGATGTCTTAAACACAATTCCATTGGAGTCTTCTGAGTGATGAAGTATGGGGTAAACCTAGCTTTGTATTTTTCTTTCAATGCCCCCACTGTCTGCCATGTGGTGTACCACACTCCAATCTTATTTAAGCTTGGAAAGCTAGTTTCTACCCATTAGAGAGGGGCCATTTCCTTCACTTACAATTAACTCTAATGGTGAACAGATACCTATATAAGTTACAGTGATAGAGAGAGATTGCCTAACACTCCTATCTGCCCTTTATTATAATTCTGTAAAAGCACGTTAGTTTCTCTTAATCTTAGCAGAGGAAGTATTTTTTTAAAGCCCCTTGGAAATCATGCACTTTGCCACTCCTGTATCTATTTTCATTTTCAATATTATATCATTTAGCTTTACATGTACATAATAAGGGAAATAATGTGTCTTTTCATTTTCCATTACAAACAGTTCTGTGGAATGGCACCTTTCATGTATTGTTTCATCCAGGGGACAACCTGCTTCCAAGCTAGACTCCTCGACAGTCACATAACCTGTTTGGAGACTCCTACTTGCAGGCACTGATGGCTTCCTCTTGGCATATCCTTCCGTCTCCTGTAGAGCACTGGGTGAAGCTGAGGCAGTGTGTCCCTCTCTCCATACTTCTTGTACTGCAGCTTATTATAGAAACACTGTTCCTGCCAGTCTGATGTCCCTGAATGGCAGAAACGTGGATTCCTCCATTTTGTTTTGGTTCTCTGTGAAGTGCCGGCCTGGGTCATCATCCTCTTCACCCCTTGTTGAGGCCCTTCTTTCCCAGTTTGGCATGATAAAGCCAGTTTATTTTCAAATTTGGCACATTTTTCTTTGTGGAATCAAAGAAAGCAGTCTCCACAACTCCTTGTAATGGCTGTTCCTTGTTATACACAACATTTAACAGCCCCTCCCTCTCCCTTAGTTCAGGGTATTTTCCTCCAAAAACAAATTGGTCTCTTAGAGACTCGTTCAGAAAATTACTAAAAACAACAAGTAGGAGACACCATTTTCAGACTTATCTCTGTATTTTGACACTTCTCCTTCTATGTGGTTTCTTAGATGAAACTTATATCATTGTGTTAAAAAATGTGGTAGGCACATAATAGTTTTTTTAGAATTTCTATTACGTCCTTATATTCCAATTTGCTAGGTTCTTGTGGGAAAACATAAGTTTTAAGCACTCTAAAAGTTCTTTTTCAACCAATGTTAGA